>NC_044912.1:41928271-42648271 GCF_001633185.2 Quercus lobata | reverse complement strand
CATAAAACTAGGCTAGATACTCTCCGTGGGAACGATCCTTACTCGCACTACTACATATATTTTTAGGAGTATAGGTTTTATTTTTGGTTGCCTGCGATAGCACGCCAGTTCCAGGATGGAGTAGACTTACGTTTAGGTGCCATGACGCACTAACGTAAACTAAAGAGTGAGGGGGGGGGGGGAGAAAAAGACAATCAAAAAAGTCCCAAAACAACAACATATATCAAAATATATTGAATAGAGAGTATGTATGCATGGGAATGCATGAACATGTGACATGCAAAAGAAATTGCATCATAGGCTCAGACCAATCCAATCCTACCAGCACACAATTAGATAACATATATAACACACATCTAAATGCATGAAAATATAGTTATAATACACATGAGATGCAATGCAAGAAGAGTTAAGATAAAAAATGCAAAACCCACCCCAAAAATTTTGCGAAAACCTCTTCAATTAAAAAAAATCCCAAACATTTTCCAAAACCCCCAATTTTTAGGTCAAAAGATATGAAAAAGCATGAAAAGGAAGGATTAAGACACTTACCAAGTGAAGAAAACTTGATTGAGGCTGAAAAATCCTAGAGGAAAAGGTTTGGAGTGAGAGAGAGAGAGAGAGGTTTGGGAGGTGAAAGGACACAGACAGATCGAGGAAAATGAAGACCGGATTGCACTGACCCTATATATGGAGGTTCAATAATTCTCGTCAGATAGCAGGTGTCGAGAGGTGTTGAGCTTTAAATGCTTCGACAAATGCAACTGTCGAGAAGGTGTCCAGAGGTGTCCACAGCAAAAACAAGCTCGATGGATCGAGGTAGTTGTCGAAGAGCTATCGAGGGAACAGAAGGTTTCTCGATCGATCCACTTAACTATCGAGAGGTGTTGAGATTGTGATAAAAAGCAATTGAAGAGCTCGACAGATAAGCTAGGTATCAAGAGGTGTCGAGAATCTGTTGAGATTGCTTAAAATAAAGTTTTTTCAAGAAGAGAAAAAAACAGACATGAATGCAATCAAACATGCAACTCAACCAAGGATCTAAACAACATTTTGACCTATTAAAAACATCTCTCAGCAAGAAACATGATAAGCACATAGATTCCAAAACACAAACACACACTAAACAAGTCTAACAAATTTTATATTTCAAAAACAAGTCACGATAGTTTAGTGAGCATACATTAACACATGTAAACCTGGTGATGGCCAAATCACATTGTACCTGCACATGTATCAAAAGTAATAAAGAATATTGCGTGTTGTGTGTGAAAAACATCACAAGATTGCATAAGTGTCTACATGTTATGACGATTTGAGATATGAGAAAATCACTTTAACTCACACACAATCATAACTGTTTGATAGAGACTATCACCTTCGAGGTACATCCTATAACTCTCACATCTCCAAGAATACACGCTTGCAATCATATATAAAACATTTTATTCTTTTTGCTTTTTATTTTCTTTACATATTTTTCTTTTTGAGCATATCATGCATAGACATATAAGAGAAAGAAAAGAAATACCCAATTATGTTAAGCATTTGACATTCCACTTTTGCTATGCTGAAGCATACAAATGTTATTTCATGATTGGCGGGCAATAGTGATGAGATGGTTATTTATGCCTTTCTCTTAGGATTTTCTAGTCCTTCTCGTCAAAAAGAGTGATACGAGTGTTAAACACAAGAAATCACTTAACCTTACTCATCACAAACATGAGCCACAAAGCTCACTTACTTAGTTGTGCATAGAGATGCTCATCTAAGTTACAAAAGATACAAAGTTTAGTAAACTTTATTTCAATGGTCATCCAAGGTACACAAAACACACACTATTTTTGTATTTTTCTGATTTTTCAATTTTATTTTTATTTTTATATGAAAAACAAAATAAATAAAACTGAAAAAAAAAAAAAAAAAAAAAAAAAAAAAAAAAAAAAACATGTTAAATAAAGTAAAGCATAAAACTAGACTGACTCAAAACTTGAAAGCAAAACACACAAGTAATGCGAACATAAGAAAAAAAAAAACAAGAAGAGAAAGAAAAAAGTGATAGAATCACTTGGAGCCATTTTCCTTCCACACCTTGGAAGAACCTTTTCTTTGAGTAAATCCTTGAATCGGAGGTGAGGGGGAATAATTGAAATCTTTCAAGTACAAAAGGAACATGAGGGCTTTGAGAAAATCTTTAAGGGGAGCAAAAGAGGATGGAAACTAATTTTGGTTTCCCAATGCGATCATGCCATTGCTCTGTTGAGTAGCTAACCACTTATAGCAATTTGGTCGAGTATGACCGGCTGCTCCACAGTGATGACAGAGATGCTGCTTCTTCTGTTTAGGCTTTTGAGAGTTAGCCTTCTTAGCCCTAGGGTTTTTAACTTCTTTCTTATCCTGCTTAGGGTGTGCTCCTAAAATAGATTTAACTTTGTCTATGTTCTCACTAGCTAAATTAGTTTTGACATTATTGTTCTTAGTTTCAACATTATTACTAGGAGGAACAAAAACAGTAGCACTAGTAAAAGCAATATTAGGAGAAGAGAAATCATACCCTAAACTAGTTCGATCGGAAGTAGATTTCTGAAGACTTAGCATCTCATTGAGCTTAGCACTTGAAGTCCTTTCCAGCTGAGCTCTGACTTGGAACAGTTCTGCCTCAAGCTTCTTAGTCTTCTCGGCCAAGAAATTGTTCTCAAATCTTAGTGCTCTAATAATTTGATTGGCTTCATCAAACTTTTTAGAGATTTCCTCTTGCTCAAGCTCCACATCACTAAGCTTCTTAGTGGTCAACCTATACAGCTTCTCATGTTTTTCGAAGACTTTGTACAGCTTTGCATAGGCTGTGTGGATATCACCTTGTTCATCCATCTTCTCAAACTTAGACTCCACCAATTCCTCTTCTTCATCCACATCTTCAACAATCCTTTCAGTAGGATTGACAATGGCAGTGAAGGCATTCAGGATTCTGTCATTCTCATTGTCAGAATCATCCTCAGGCTCGATGTCACTTGATATAGCCCCAAGTGCCTTGCTCTTCCCAATGGTCTTGAGATATGTGGGGCACTCTTGTTTCATGTGACCGAAACCTTGACACCCGAAGCACTTTGGTCCTAAGGGAACAGTGTACTGACCGCTATCCCTAGCATCCTTCTTCCCTTTGTCTTGGCTCTTGAACTGGAGAAGCTAGATTACCTACGGTCCTTGTCGAAGCCCTTCCCATTGGCATTTTTCATGAACTTCTTGAATTGCCTAGTAATGTAGGATTTCATCTTAGAATCTTCATCGTCTGAAGACTTATTAGTATCACCGCTCTTGGCTTTCAATGCCATGCTCTTGCTCTTGCTCGATTTCCCGATCCTTGTCAAACCCAACTCATAGGTCTGCAGATTTCCAACTAGCTTTGTCAAAGGAATTTTGTCAATATCCTTTGATTCCTCAATCACAGTGATCTTGGCATGGAATCTCTCAAGTAGAGATCTGAGTACCTTTCTCACAATCTTGGGTTCAGAAATGGTTTCCCCAAGATTGAACGCTGAGTTCACTATGTCCTTAGGCTTGGCATAAAACTCATCGAACGACTCATCCTCCTCCATCTTGATCTCTTCAAAACTTGTAATGAGCCTCTGAAGTTTTGAATCTTTGACAGCCTTGGTTCCTTCATAGGTTTTCTAGAGGATGGTCCATGCTTCCTTCGTAGTTTCAGTAGAGGATATCTTCTTAAATTCCTCATTAGTAACTGCACTGCACAAAGCATTCAATGCCCTGCTGTTGAAGTTTTCCGCCTTGATCTTAACATCATCCCAATCGGCCGGTGCTTCTGTAGGCTTGGTCCAGCCTATCTCCACAGCTTGCCACACTTTCTCATCTAAAGACTGCAAGATAGCTCTCATGCATATTTTCCAGTATGTATAGTTAGTGCCATCAAATAAAGGAGGTATAATAAGAGACTGTCCTCTATCCATGACAAACAGGGGTCAATGGATCGCACATCAAAAATTAAAACCTAATCAGAGTGTGCCTGCTCTGATACCACTTGATAGGTCAAAAACGAATTAACCCCTTGTGATGAATTAATTAATTAACTAGCCAAGTTTATTAATTAATCAAATTAACATGCAAGATGTGTGGTAGCACAAATAAATCACCAATTAAACTAAGTATGCTGTGGAAATTAAATTAACACGGTGATTTGTTTACGAATGGGGAAAATCTACACGGCAAAAACCCCACCGGGTGATTTTAAGGTCACTACTTTCGAGAATTCACTATTATTACAACAAGCGATTATAAGTAAAGGAATCTTAGTACCTTCTACCAACCTACAGTTGAACCTTTACCCCAATATCCAATTGGACTTGTTCTGTAGTGGCAATCTCTCCTTTTTAATACATGACTCCTAGTACGTAACTAACCAATTCCGCGGATCCCAATACGCGACTTTAATCACCGACTAGAGAAGATTGTTGGCTACAAAGTTCATCAGTTCATCACACGATGAAGATCAAGAAGCTCCTTGGTTACAAAACTCTACGGTGTACAAACACAGTAGCTTCTTCACAAGAAAGATAAACTAGGGTAAACTAGATTTTCGGTTACACTTTTCTTCACACTTATGGAATTATGCTTTTGTGCAATTGTGCGTAACTTTTTACGACCCTTAAAATAATCCTTATATATGTTTAGGGTTGTGAGAAAAGAAAGCCCAAACATACAATCATGGATTGGATGAAAAACAGACCAGAAATTCTGAGTTTCATAAACCTCGACAAATACCCTATCTGTCGAGTTGTTGTCGAGCCACGGGCTGGAACAGCTCTTCAAGGCTTAATAGATGCTAGCTATCGAGCTTTAATGAACAACACTTTTCACACTTGAATCTTGGACAGACTTACATAGCTTTAACACTTGAACTTAAAACATTGTTTTTTGAAGTATTAAACATATCCTAGATCTACCCAAATACAAGTAAAGTGCGTTTTGTCAAAAGATTAGCTGATTACATAAAATAGTGACATATGTTCCTAACATGTGAACACATACGTCCTAACATAAAACTCCTCTGTCTCTTTGACTTTCTCTCTTAACCCAATTGAAGCCCTGGTTTGAGTGACATACAAACCTTCGGCAATAATTACTCAAGTCAGATTCTTATGAATATATTGAACAATATCCATATCAAATATTTTAAATGAAATTCAAATTTTTTAGTTTGCATTACTATTGACTTCAAAATTGATGAGAAAGAACCATTCCATGGAATGCCTTATTTTTTTAATCTGTTTACTACTACAGTATTTCTTTCATAGTTATATATCTTACATGTCAAACATTGTACATGTCACTACCAAAATGTAAAAACTCATACCCATACTTAGGAAACAGAATAAGGCAGTACCACCGAGTCATAGACAAACAACACAACAATTAATGCAGAGGCCACAACCAAAACTTTCACTCCTAAGTGTTACATCTATCAATAATTATAAAATCATAATATTGTTTGAATGTTTTTTGGTTTCTACACTTGAATAGTGGGAATATGATTTCATTAATTAAATAGACAATACAGTTGCACTTGATAAGGTATTTAGAAAGACTACAATAAACTCAAAATATGAATTATAGATGAGGTGGGAGAAGTTTCCATTATTTTGATAGCTTTGAACTGAACTAAATCTTCTTTGGTGTTGTATTTGATTCAGTCAGCTTGGGCTTATTTGATAGTTGTGCTTCAATTACCCTGTCCCTTCCGGCATAAGCTCAACAAGGGTGGACATAAGTTGATGTTCGGCTATGTGGAGCTTGGTTTATGTTTGATATGGTTTGTGACCTGACTTGACCTAGATGCATTAGAGTTTGAAATGAGATTTTTATGAGGCTTAATCCATGGAGCGGAGGGTTTGCTGTATTGATGTATTGTACTTTTGTCTCTGTATTTTCTCCATGAAATAGCAAAATTCCTGCAACTCTGTGGATGTAAGCACATTGCTAAACCACATAAATTTCCATGTGTCATGTGATTGTTTCCATTTGTAATTGTCTCTATTTTTGAATCTCTCAAAGTTATAAGAATTATGTTAGATTCCTAACCGTTGAGTTTAAAAATCAACCAATGAAAATGGGATGAAACAAGAGGTTTTGTGACCTCATCTGTCAATTGATCTTTCTCAGAAATAAATCAGACATCCAAGGCCTTAGTTGCAATTTTGTCCAGAACAAAATGAAAATCAATTTAAACATGCTTAATGAGGGCATGAAAAATAGGATTACCAGTGAGATACATAACACCAATATTGTCAGACTATAACCAAGGAGGATGAGGTTGGGACTTGGGAGATGCCAAGATCACATAAAATAGATTGAATCGATAATAATTTAGTAGTTGTGTTGACAATAGCATTATACTTCACTTCAGTGACTGAATTACAAGCAATTGTAGGTTTGATTTTGGGAGCTTTGTGAGATTAAATTCTTACTTAGATAAACACAAAAGGCACTAGTAGAGCACTGATTGTCAAGACATCCTAGGTAATGGGCATCATAAAATGCATTAAGCAGAGGAGGGAAAGAGCGTGTAATTAAGAGAGTGTTTGGAAAAAAGTAAAAAAAAAAAAAAAAAAAAAAATTGCCTATTGCCTTTTATCTTAACTTTTTTACAAATTCTCTAACTTTTTGTTTATTTGAAAATAAACTAGTTTTTAGCTTTTTGTCACATATTTAACATAAAAATTACCAACAAGTGTATATTTTGATAAATACTATACAAATAAGCTACTGAAAATGCACTAACATAATCTTATCTTGAACTTGACCAAGACCAGACTTTGAGATCTGATACTAATTCGTTGTGATTTAGGACTAGTGGAAGTGCCTTCACACAAATAAGAAAATAAAGTGATCAAACAAAAGAAAAATATTTAACGTGGTTTGGTCAAATCCAAGCCTACATCCATGTATAATGCCAACCAAAGTTCACAATCAATGACATGGTCCACATGGATTACAACCACACTCAATCAAACTTGACAAACTAAACGTACTCACAAACTCTCAAATCTCACACAAACAACATTCCCAAAACTCACAAACATAACAAAACTCCCACAGAAACAAACTAACTCACAAATCTCCATAATAAAATGTAATACAATTGATGAGTTAAAACTTCAAATCTGCATCATTATATGTCAATAATTCATCATATTGAACTTTATATATTGGAATGGGCTGAACAAATAATGATGATAAATGATCCTTAGTTTCATGGTTTCCAGCTCCATGCCCATCTCCATACTGGTAAATGCACTGAGCCATCCTTCCAAGGTTGAATACAATTTCAATAAATGTTTCAGCCAAGGGAGAAGTTGCATCTCGTTCTTCATTCATCTTCTTCCATGTTTTACTAATCAAATATCTAATGTATTCACGGGCATCTTCTTCACTAGCACCAGTTTCATTCATGTAACACTGGATTGATTTAGGGACATCACCTCTTTCTAACTCATCCTGATTCACCCAAAAAAAAAAAAAAAAATGATCATAAGGGTTTAATGACTATATGAAATTCTGGTTGATGAAAATCTTAGGATAGTATGTTATACATACTGTAGATGTTCCAAGATCATCTGCAAGTCGTACAATTATTGATGAGTAACGGACTATGTTGGGGAATTCTTCCAAGAAATCTAAGGCTTCCTTTGTTATTGAATCTGTGACTGAAAAATAAGCATTCAATAGTATAATTGGTGCTGCTACTGAAAAACATGCATTCTCAAGGTACTCTTGAAGGCTCGGTGTATATCCATTATAGTACCACTTTGCTTCCAACAAATAAGCTCTACATATATCTACCCACTGAAAAATTTATGATGGAACAATGAATTAGAGGTAGTCAATCATGCGTTCAAGAAGAAAATACTAAAGGATTAATATAGATGAATTTATAAGTCAATGTCATACTGCTTTTTAAAAATATTGAATGATGTGGAATCCTTGTTCCTTAAGTGTATCAAAAGCCATTTCATTAACTGAATTGTGTAGCGCAAGGAAACATAGCTTCATGTAATCTGGGAGCCCATCCATTGCATTGATATTCCAACTGAAATCACAAAGAGTGCACTTAAGTCATTATGTCAAATATAGCTTTGAAGCATTTAAGGCATATTACCGGTAAAACTAACCTCTCAACAGCATTCGTGAAGAGCTCAAGTTCATTCAAAGTGCCATACACATCATAGATATCATCTATTACCGTAATGAGTAGATTGAGCTTTGTTGAGATTCTTCGAGAATAACTAAATCGAGGATGAAATGTACACCCCACTGTCCAGAAGAAACTCTCTGTTAGCCTATTCCTCACAAAGCTCAACTTTTCTGCAAGGCCAATGCTCCTCCACCACCTTTATTTGAACCAAACAAGAGAATGTCAATTTTATTTTTATATAAATGCATTTTCTTACCTTTCAAAATAGTTTAGTTGAACACTAGCTTTAAGTTTAAAATTTAGGCTATAATTGATTTAATTATTTGTTCATGTTGCCATGAGATTTGATTTTAATTTTAGTATTTATTAGTGTTTGCTTTAAATTCTATATTGTCTTCCTTCTAACTTGGAAGTTCCAAGGGTCGTCAATAAATATGTTACCAACCAGGAATTATATATCAAATGTAGCTCAATTTATAGAATGAGAATTAACAAGCTTTTGACCTTGACACTTGTTTGATATCTTCTTGGTGGGTTGCTTGCACCATGTTGAAATCCAGTTTTGCAAGCTCAAGCAAGACAGGGTTCATGTCTTCTCTGCTCCTATATACATCAATGAACCACCTCGCTTCCACCCTTGATATCCTCCAGTGTAGTGGAAGCTCCAAGGCATGGCTCACTATGATAGAAAGATTTTGATCTTTATTCTGGTTGATAAATTCTTGGAGATGTTTTTCTGAGAATTCTCTTGCTTCCTCTAACATATTTTCACCTTCTAACGAAAAGAATGAGGCTTCATACAAGGATAGAATTCCCTTGGTATCATCACAAAGATATCCCTTGAAACTCCCTTCCTCCATGAAACTATCAAAAACTTCTGCGCTCAGCAACCCAACAGTTATAATGGGTGTTCTAGGGGCTCAAGAAGCATGTTATCAAATCAAATATTGAATATATAATTATGATCTGTAATGGACTCTATTTTTTACATAAAAAATTATAGTTATCTAAAATTCATTGATGCACAAAACCAAATTAATGTAAGTTGTATCTATTTTTATTGTTTTTTGTGCAATTTTGTCATTAGTAGAAATAATAAAAAATATATTTATCAATTAAATAAGTGACAGAAACTATAGCTTCATATAGAATAAATAGACAAAAAAGAATATATGTGATCGACCTTGACTAATTTGTTAAGGATCTATAGTTGACCCCAAAAACTTTAGGACTAGGTTATTGTTTTTGGCTTTTTGCTTAGTTCCTAACAAATAATTATTAAATTTGCCTTAATTTGTGCGCTTTTGGGGGTATCTATTAAAAACATGACTAAAATACAGTTTTGACTTTCACCTTTTGTGTCTGCTTTTATTTTTACATTGACCATTATATCGCAACCTGATTAAAATGCTAACCACATCTATGCTTAATTACACTCTAAAATGACTTGTCAAGTTGCAATTGAAACTCCTCATAATTAGTTATATATACAAGATCCACAAAATAAACTCTCGATGTGAGAATCAGCACACGCCCGCATAACACACTCAAATAATCCAATCCAATTATATTTGCACAATTTGGGGTATCACAACTTAGCAGAATAACAATCATATTACTAATAGAAATAGATATGGCCAATATGAAAATGAAATAAAATATTAAAAAAAAATGAAAATTTTGAGACATAAAATGTAAAAATGAAAACAATCTAAAAAATAAGGAGGCAAAAGTGCCTTGTAGTTCAAAAACATTGGTCAATAATAAATATCCATCTATGGAATCAAATATTTTCTTAATTACTTTCGGACACCTTATATCCATGTTGCCTAAGCAGTTGAAATTTAAGAGCTATTGCATATAAATTCTCCATCTTCCACTCATCACCATGATCATTGTTGTATAGAACTTCCAACATTCTCTTCATTTCACACTCAAAGTGATAAGACAATCCTAGTTTTTGCAAGATATCTATCAGCTCCAGTTGCTCTAAAGGATCCACCACTTTTTGAAGCATCATCCTCACTTGTCCCTTCAACTTGTTAATTTTCCCTGTGTGTACTTCTCCCTGCATCACAATTTTATCATTAACATAACCCCAGTGATCAGTTTCGGGAAATAATTCAAAAGTACTAGTAAATCTAACAATGAAAACAATATTATATATTAATTATGTACCACGTATTCACTTCTTAGTGAATGGATGTAATCATAGTCCCAAATAGGAGCTTGGTAATTTGCAGATCTCCGAACAATATCTGGGGAATTCTAGCCTTTTGCCCTTAATTTTTTAAAAATTTAGCAATATGTCCCTATTTCGAAACTATATAGGAATATGCCCTTGTTTCGATACTCGATTACCTTAAAATCAAGTTTCAATGAAATACTCGATTAGTAGAAAATCAAGTTATGACCAATAAAACTTTAAAAAAAAAAAATGCATGGAACTCGATTTTAGGGAAGTCGAGTTCAAAAACGTTGCTATAGGGCTTTAAAACGTCACTATAAGGATTAAAAACGCCACTATAGGGCTCCCTGAACTTGGTATGGTGACACTTATAAAAAAAATTTGCAGGAAAACGCCGCTATAGGGATTTAAAACGTCACTATATGGATTAAAAACGCCACTATGGGGCTCCCTCATTATGGGAGCAATAACACTCATAAAAAAATTTGCATGAAAACGCCGTTATAGGGTTTTAAAACGTCACTATAGGGTTTAAAAACGCTGCTATAGAGCTCCCTGAATATGGGGCGATCACACTTATAAATTTTTTTTTGCATGGAACTCGATTTCCTGAAAGTCGAGTTTCATGCAAATTTTTTTTTTTTTTTAAAAGTTTG
Organism: Quercus lobata; assembly: GCF_001633185.2. Classification (NCBI taxonomy): domain Eukaryota; kingdom Viridiplantae; phylum Streptophyta; class Magnoliopsida; order Fagales; family Fagaceae; genus Quercus; species Quercus lobata. Next base: position 42,637,221 of record NC_044912.1, on the reverse strand, counting down.
ATTGGGCATAACTCGATTTTCTATGAATCGAGTATTTAATTGAACTCGATTTTAGAGTAATCGAGTATCGAAATAGGGGCACGCTCCTATATAGTTTGTAAACAAGGGCATATTGCCAATTTTTTTTTAAAAAAATAAGGGTAAAGTGCCAGAATCTCCCAATATCTGTGCTCTTTGAAATTTTGCTGTTGGCCATGCATTGGACAGGACCAACAGGAACAATGCCACTTCTGCTTGTTACAAGTGATTTGAGATGGATGGGACCTTTAGATGGGAAAGCTTCTATTGGGAAATTGCAGATAGGGAGTGAAGCAAGGGGGTTGAGAGCCATTGACAAAGGCCTTTGGTATAGCTTATTACGGTTTCTTGGTAGTTATTGCTTAGAAACATTACGTTACATATATGCCTTTATATATTGCTTGGCTTGGGAGACTCTTATTTGTATATCTATCGACTATTATAATTTATATCATGTTTAACATGTGAAGTAAAAGTTCTGCTTTAGTGCAGGTTTTAAAGTTTTTTTTTTTTTTTGGTTATCCAATAAGAGTTTGGAAATTAAATTCTGTTTATCCTGAAAATTAATTGACATCTTACATCTAATGATAAAAAATAACCATCATAAAACAAATGTCATAAATTAAAATTCTACGGTAACCCCTTGTGAGAGAGAAATAGCATGTACTGGATGTATGGTATAACTTCTTGCATATAAGGGTCATCAACGTCAGTGCAATGTATTGTGTATGACATTCTTTAGTCATGCCTCTTACATGTTGTACAGTCAAAGATGCATGGTTCAACGTCAATGCTATGTATGACATGACATTCTTCGTTCATGTCTTTCAAAAAGTTCATATTGGAGGAATTCTGCTATTCAAACTTGAAAAGTTTACAAAATTATGAATTATGAATTAAAGTATAAAGAAAATTAAAATAAATTATATTACTTATAAAATAAATGTGAAAATGGCCAAATACTACTATTGGCCAAAATTATTAGTGTTTTATAATTACTTGAAAAATATTTAGTAATATATCACTTTTTTGAAACTTGAGTTTATGGATTAAAAAATGTCACAAGAAACTTGAGTTTTAAAAACTTAAGTACTATATAAAGAATATTTAAAATGTTTGGCATTGGAAATCCAACTACACTCTACTCAAGCCAGTCAACACAAAAAAAGAGATGCAAATTCACGGGAAATGCTAGAAACAGAGTAGGCACAAATCATATCGTCTACACTATGCCTAGTCAACCAATAATCCAAAAGGGTGAAAAATGATGCTGGACAGCACCTGTTATATCTGCATAGGCATTGTTTAAGTCGGCATGATTTTACTAAATTAGTCCTACTTTAATTGGGAAATCAAGAAAAATAACACCTCCTTAGAAAATAAGGTATGTTGCATGCTTTTACTTAAATACAGTAAATAGTCATTGTATAATTTTCAATAAATGATTAAGGGTTTCTTTTTTTTATTATTTTAAATTAAGCAAGTTAAGCTTCTCTAATTGTATGTCCGGTAGGGTACAGATTACAGACAGTCGACAGTGTCCCTAAATTTAAAATAATATCTTTTTAAAGATAAAGTTTGTAATTGAGTGCTCATCGTCGTGTATTCCAATTATAACATCGACAACAAAATCTATGAGCCTGCCCTACGATGAAAAAATATCCAGCTTTTTTTTAGTGAAGAAAGATTTAGCTGCCAATTGTTGATATTAGATATATCTTAATTGGATATATCCAATAAAAAAGTAGTCTTTAAAGATAAAGCTTTTATTTCTCTCTGTCAATTGTTGATATTTTAATTCTCCATTCAGAGCTTGGGTCCACTAGTATAGCAAGAAGATAGATTATGTTATGATTAGATAGATATATTTCTATCTTACACTAAGTTAGAAATTAATTTAAAAAAAAGGGACAAAAGATACATCTGGGAAGAGGGTAGGGTTAGAATAAATTTTTTTTATTAACCATTATATTCAAGGAAATATCTTAAACCTATGTTGAATTCGAAAGTCTGTGCATCAATCATAGATTCATAGAGTCAGCAGTTATTACATAGATTTAGTCTATGTATAATCAATTCACTTTGTTTCAATTCTTTCTTACATATATTCACAAGTCACAATTAGTAGCTAATCCGTACAGTGTATGAATGATTAACTGTAATTATATTATATACATTCACTTTTATTATGTTATTGGTACAATCATTTGAAAACAAATCAAACTTTATGATTCACACAAAAAAGCTGTTGAAATATTATTTAAAGAAATCTTGGTTTCTTTTTATTCTTCTATTGGATATATCTTTTTTATTTGTAGTTTGAGATTTTGCAAGTCAGAAATTGTTTCAATTATCATATGATCATTGTATATAGTAAAAAAAAACTTTGCATAAATGCATTATATGCTTAGAAATAGTAAATGAAATTGATAATATACTGATTTGTAGACATTTTGTAGGATAACATTGAAATTAATTTATCTTTAAAAAACATATAATAATGAGATGGATTGTGGATTCAAGTTAGCTTTGCAGGTAAAGTCCAGTAAAGTCTCTTAATAATAGATTTAGTATTCAAACCACATTTATACCAAAACACAACTAGTCTCTTGACTTGATAGTGAAGAACAATTATAAGTTTTCTTGAAACAAATGCCAAAAATTCATTTAAATTTCTATTGATACAATTCTCATTTTTTTTTTACTCCAACTATTATTATTATTATTATTATTATTAATGTGGGGGGATGAGGATCAAAAGCCGTTAATAAAGTAAATAAGGCCATTTCTGAGGAGGGGAATTTCATAAAGTATCCTTAGAGAGGACCTATTTAACTAATAAGGAGCTTGGAATGTTGCAGTTGATGAGAATGCCAAGGGCTCCTACTTAACCTCGGAAGGCTTCAAGAATGAAGGGAGCGTGGTGCAATCTCGGGGGGGGGGGGGGGGGGACAAAGGTAACTTGGTATTGAATAAGGAAGGGGAAAAAAAAAGAAAAAAAAAAAAGGACAAGGCAGTCATCCCATCCGCATTAAATACATTGGAATCACTTAACTAGCCACATTAATGGGGAAATAACAATAAACAGTGTTCTCCCAACTCATATTCTGGTATAAAAACCTTCTAGTAAGATCTTGATGGGACAAGTATCAAGAAAGTCTGATCATGACCCTTCAAATGTAAGATCCAAATGCATCTTTGCTAAGTTATATAAAGCCAAGAAACACCTAGATCAAGGGGAGAATGGAATTCGAGGAGAAGAAAAGGAGAGGAAAAAATCAAGCAATTGTAATCCTATTCTCAGATTAAACCTGAGGATGAACACTTAGCCATTTTTAGGCTCTATTCAATGGAACATTAAATACTACACACATAATATTGATTAGAGACACACATCTTTAACTTTGCAACGGGTACTTAAATGTGGAACTTGCATCACATCTCTATAAATTCATTGCATGGGCGAATAGTAATTGGAACACAATACTATCATCAATCCTTTGTTTCACTTTTTCTGCTCCTCACAATTATTATTATTATTATTATTATTATTATTATTATTATTATTATTATTATTATTATTATTATTATGTTGTAGTATTGAGCTAGTGTTTAGTTAGGGTAGACTTTGCTTAATTTACATTGGACTTAATCTAAGCTTAAGACCAAACCAAACAATTGTCATAAGATGGGAGTTTTAGTGAGAATTCTAAAATTGTTATATGTTTAGTGTGTGCGGGAGTAGATTCTAAAGTCATAGGTATATGGGGGAATTTCGACCATCTAAAAGAGAGTCAAACAAAGACAAAGTGTAGTAGTGCATGGTTACTACGATAAAGACAATAAAGATTTTCATACGTTGGCTAAATTTTAGTGCTTAATTAATACGTGAAGTAGACAAGATAATTATTAGTCTAAATTTTTATATTTTTTTTATCGGTTGGAATTTTTATAAAGAATTCATTGATTAATACTTGGGCCTTTTTTTTTTTTTTTTTTTTTCCGTATTATTCAAGATTTTTGAGCAATACTTAGGGACCTCCTTCAACTTAGGGAGCGTTTGGTTCGCTGTGGTTTGTCCTTGATATAATGCACATTACGATGATTTGATGCATATTAAATTGAGCTTATCAGCCATGCGTCTTTTTTTTTTTTTTTGGAGAGAAGTGTATTTCTGAGTAACCAATAGGTCTCACGATACTATTCACACATTTAAAAATTAATTTACTATAATGTTTTTAATTTTTTAAAAAATAAACAGTATCTAAACGAATCCTTAATGTCACTCTTTGACAAAAAATTACTGTGGGATCTACAAAATGTGCCAAGCTGGTTGAGCAATTATAACTCAAATAATAAACGCTTCATCTTTGCGGGACCCACATAAGACCAGCAAACAAAGAATGGGATAAAGAGCAAAAAAAACTAGCTTTTGATTGAATCTCAAACGCACACTTTGCCAACGGTTGAGATGGTAAAGACTAAAGAAGCAAGGTCTTGCCTAACAGGAATGGACTATGCCATCTCCACATTTATTCAAGATTAATACCAGTACCATCCAGAGGAAGGGTCAAGATTTATCTGGGTTGCGGGTGCTGAATCTGCTGATTTAGGAACTATATATTGGCTTGTAGATCGAATAATAATGGCGTGGATTAAAGTTATGAGGAAGCAATGAATGAATGTAACAATGCATAGAGCTCTTGCTATAGTGAAGGGTGATTCCCAGTCCACCTTCTTGGGCTTTGAAGTCAAAGGAACAGAGCACTCTTCAATGGGGGGCACTTACTACAGCATGTACATGTACAGGAGATTGCCGGTTTCTTATTAGTCTTTCCTTTTGTTCCTTCCAAAGTCCAAATGTAACAAAAGCTGCTCAAATCCTGGTTGAGGCTTTCTTGGAAGAGACTTTATTACTTCAGTTGTAAATATATGCTCTTCATATGGATGTAAACTCAGTTATAATCGATAATAATTAGTATTTTCTTTTTTTGTATAGTTCAGGCTGCTGAGGGTATTTCTCAACAAAAACGAATGGTCGAGCTTAACTTTTGTTTATAAGGGTCTTTCCCAACAAAACAAAAAAAGCCTAAGTAGTTATTTTTAAATTAACATGTTTTGTTTACCCAAAAATTTATAGTACTGAACACCTTCTAAGAATTCAAAATATTTAGGTTCAATAAAAAAAACTTCTGGCCTCCAAACATAATTCTTAAACCTTTGAAAAAAAAAAAAAAAAAAAAAAAAATTCAACGGGGTTGAATCATTATTATTTTTGGAAACTGTTTTCACTTTATATTATCCAAACATAATTTGATATTTTCATTTGTTCGTCTTGCCCATGTCATATTAGATTTTGGGACTGTATGTCATTTCTATTTCCAAACCTTCTTTAGTTTTTGCTTTTACCATGAAAGCTACGTCCCTCCTCTATTTCTTTTTCCGTGATGTTTAAATTTCAATTACGAAGAAATGCCCAAAACCACATATATATATACAGAACTTGCATTGAATGGCAATGTGCTCAATTGTTTTCGTTAGACGAGATCACAATTCAAAATTTTAAGTGTACGTACTTTCAATGGAAATTGCACATTTTATCCCCATTTATCATGGGATTGATAGTTAAGATATGGGTTCTTGGATAGAATATTCATTGCTGTATTTTTTGTTAATAGTTGATGCAAATTACAATATAGTAAGTTCGAGCCTGTGTAAAGACATAACAGTCCAATCAACAACAAAGAGATAACCACCACGTAGCATGTTATAAGCAACAGTTATAAGGGTGAGTTGAATTCAAATCCCACGTATAAAAGAAAAAAAAAAAAAAGGAAATTAATTGATTTTTTAATTTAATGATAAAAAAAAATCATCATAAACCAAACACCATGAGTTTTATATCCAATGGTATCTATTTAATAATAATTAAAAAGAAAACAGAGAAAAAAAAAAAAAAAAAGAGGAATCTTATTCATATATGATACTTAATTGCTCTAAGTTTTAGATCTAGTTTGGAGTGCTTCCATATACCCCATGTCCCCACCCCTCTAAAAAAATACATAATATAAAAAAAGAAAAATATAGAAGTGCGACAAGCAAATACAAATTTGAACACATGTGGAAGATATTTTGACCACGGAATATTATTTCCAATGTCCCCATATCTTCTGTCTTTGCCATTTCTGCTTCCTTATTCCAAAAAAGTTCACAAGCCAGTCAAGTTTCCTAGCGCTCATTTTGTGGCCAATAACCAGTCCAATTATAAAACCGCTTCCATTACCAATTACAACAAATGTCCAATCAATTTCATTTGAAGATCTAGAGTACTCTGGATTCTCTTTGAAGGTTAAAGGCGGTGATCCTTCACATTTTCTTGACAACGGGTTCCCACACAATCCTAAATTCTCTTCAAATGAACTATTTAGAAATGTATCAAATTGGTTTCCTCGTGGTATGGATCCTGTGAAATTGTTGTAAGATATGTCAAAAGATGCTAGGAAAGTGAGTTGTACTAGTTGTTGAGGCATCTCTCTTGAGAGCTTGTTGTGAGAAAGGTCCAGTGATTGAAGTAGTGTCAAGTGTCCCAAGGATGATGGTATATGACCAGTGAATATATTGTTGGACAAGTTCAATGCACGAAACCCCTTAAGAGTTCCAATAGATTCTGGAATCAATCCTTCAAATCTATTGTGTGAGAAATCAATGATTTCCAAGACTTCTATTATTTTATAATATTGTGTTGTCAAGTGCCTGTTTGTCATTATCATCGAATAGTCATAATGATCAGAAAAATGATCAGGTGATCCCATCCGAAAAACAAATGTCTTTACTTGCATGTAACCTAACTGGCCATCATCAACAATTTTCATGGCATTCCAACTTTGGAAGAATTTAATTTGAAGGTAGACTACCAGTGATACTATTGCAAGAAATGTCAAAGATGCGCAATTTGGGGAACACAAGACTAAATTCAGGAGCCGCTATTGGGCCATGAAAATAATTAGAGCGCAATATGAGAATCTTCAACTCAGGAAGGGTTGCCAACCAAAAGGGAAAACTATCATTGATCTGGTTGTTTCCAAGATCAAGATTCTCGAGCAACATACAATTGACTATTGATTTTGGGACTTGCCCTCTCAACTTGTTGTCACCCACATCAATCATCCTTAATTTGTTCCCACTTGTCCACGTGTGAGGAATAGTGCCATGCAAGTTATTTCTTCTTAAATTCAATATGGTGAGAGAATTGCTAAAGTTTCCCAAACATTTTGGAATTTTTCCACTTAAGTTGTTCTCCGACAAATCAAGAACTTCAAGAAAATTTAAACTGCAAATCAATGATGAGATCTCTCTTGTAAGTTCATTTTTTGATATTGAATAGAAGAAGATGAGGGATTGTGGAATTGGCAGTGATCCTTGCAGCTTGTTCGAGCTTATGTCTAGAAAGAATAAACGAGACCAAGGAAGAACAACAAGAGTTTGGCTAAAGCCGGTTAGAAAGTTGTGAGAGAGATCCAAAAAGATCAGATTTTTTGTACTTGTTTTCCAAAACCATTGGGGTATCTGGCCATGAATATTGTTGAAGGATAAATCTAAGGAACCCAATCTATCTTGATTTTGTAAGAAGTTCGGGAACTCACTCAGATTGCATGAAGCCAACCCCAAAATCATGAACTTTTGAAGAGTAGCATTGGAATTTTTTGGGGGGAGCAATGATAATTTGTTCAATGACACACACAATGCTGTTAAGTTTTTAAGTCTAAGTAGCATGTCTAGCTCCACCATGCCACTTAAATTATTTGAAAAAAGATCAAGATATTCAAGATTCTCAAGTTGAGAGATAGAGCTTGAAATGGCACCGCTCAACTTATTTAATGAAAAATCCAGATAAACTAATTTGGTTAGATTGAAAACCCAAAATGGTATGCGACTAGTGAAATCATTAGAGCTTAAATCCAAAGCAGTGAGTTGGGTGAAATTGGCAAGAGATGGTGGAAACTCACTTAAATTGTTTTTGGGAAGGAGCAAAAGATTAATTTTGTTGAGCTGATTAAGCCATGACAAGCTCCCACTACTCATGTTATAAGAGGAAATTGATAGCTGAATTAGTTGGGAGAGATTTGAGAAGAAAGAAGGTGTCTGTTCTCTAAAATGGTCTCCTGAAAGGTTTAGAATAGTGAGCTTAGAAAGATTACCAAGTGAAGGGGGAATCAACCCTGAGAATTTACAATCTCTGAGATCCAAACGTTCCCAGGAATTCAGGCTTCCGATTGAGGCAGGTATCTCACCAGAAAATCCAGTATGCCCCACTGACAAATACTTAAGGTGACTGCTCAAATGCAAGTGAGGCAAATAACCTTTGAGATCAAAGTTGCTCCATAGCTCAAGAAACTGTAGGTTTGGTAGCTGCAAAATCCTTATTGGAAATTGCCCAACCAACCTACAATCATGGAGGGCAAGAGCAGTCAGGGAGGCTATATTTGCCAACTGATTTGGAACTGGAGAAGATATGTCTACCACAGAGAGATCAAGTTTCTCTAGGTTGGTTAAGTTTTGTACTAGGCTTTCTGGAGTGGGTCTTTTGAGCTCCAAAAGTTGTAAATATGAATTAAAATTATTAGACAAATCGAGGACAGACAATTTGTAGAGTAGTGAAATTTCTGATGGAATTTGACCTTGAAAGAAGGAATAAGAGAGGTTGAGATATGTCAGCATGGAAAGATTGCCTATAGTAGATGGTATCCGAGAGTAATTGAAGAAATTGTAGCTGAGGTCAAGTTGCCGAAGGTGCATAAGGCGGAAAAGGCTACTGCTAGAGTTAATGGAACCATAGAGGCAACTGCTGCTGAGGTTAAGGCCAATCACATGACCAGTGTCATCATCACAATCAACCCCGTCCCACAAGCAACAACTGTTGTTTTCTCCTTCAAGCATCCACGACGCAACTTTAGGATAATCATAAGGACCTCCACAGGTGGAGTTGACAATAAAGCTTTCCTTGAATTGCAACAAGGCAGAGCTCTCATCAATGCGACACAATGGACGAATAGAAGATGAAGAGTAAGCGGGATGAAAAAGTGAGCTCAAGAACATGAAGCAAGATATTAATGCTAGCTCATAGTGTCTGTATAAGTTTATCTAGTAGTATCTTTTATGTGTTTACAACTCCTGGATTAGCAAGGAAATGAATGCGTGGTTCATTTATAGACAAATGGAATGAAATATGCAATGGCATGCATACAAGATTGGGTGGACTCCACCAGCACCAGTTGCTGTACTTAGGAAGTCTCTGTGTTGGCCTCACTGTAGGTCAAGTGTCACTCCCCGTCAATTATGGCATTTAAAGCATCATGTATACGCACCCCTCATTTTTTAGTAGAAATTTTTATCTCTCTTTCACTTTCAGTATTATTTCTCGTATTTAGGAATACAGGATGAGAAATTACGATATTTTTAAGCACCATAACCAGTTTTCCATACCCTGATTGAAGGGCTGGATCTACGACTTTAAGAAAATATAAGACCAAGACCAAGACTATATAGTAACAAAATGAAAATCAATTAGATAATAGGTTGGAGATAGAATTTTTATTCGACAATTAAAAAAAAAAAAAATCTGTTGGTATAAATTTGAAATATTATTATTGTATCTATTAAAAAAAAAAAATTACAAGTAATATACTACAACCCTGCCTTTGTTCCTTGCTAGCCTCTAGCTTCATTTTTGTGCCAGAAAATAAACTATTTGCTGTAAGGCAGATTTCTTCGGCTTTGAAAAATCCAATAACACCAAACAGTATAAAGCTCGTGTATTTGTGAAAACACTAATTTTTTTTAACCTAACAAAGTGTAATTTTATTTTGGATCATGGGCTATGTTTATTACACATAAATTGTTTTATGCAATCTTAAAAAAAAAAAAGAAAAAAAAGAAAAAGAAATTGTGACTTCACTTAAAATCACTACACCCAAGTTGGAAATCTTAATTTAGTTATTTTTTTTGCAGCAAATATTATGGCCAACCAGCAACAACAAGAAACAAATACAACTCAGAAAAGACCAAGATTCAAAAAAGAAAACAACAGTCAAGTGGGATAGCAGCTGTTAGTTTGTAATTGCAGCCTTCCTAGAAAGAAAGGAGTGTAAGTTGTTCTTTAGCGTCCATTTTGAGCTCATTCACTTAACCCAAGAAAAGGGTCATTGAAATTGAATCCATTCATGTGCATCTTACATTTACTGTAGGTCACGCCGTGTCTCTGGGGTCGACATGGCATACTGTCCTGTGTCATTACATTAGTCAAAGTTTTTTGTCTTTGTTTTTTATCTTTAAAGTCTCTCACATGTTGGAATTTAAAAGGACTTCTGATCTTTTTCCCTTCTCAAGAGGAAATTAGAAAATCTTATTTCACGCCTACATTTTCATTCAGGCCCACTTTTTCTAATCTTGTTGGAATGGAATGTTCTGGGTATTCTAATTGTTATATTTGTCCTAACAATTCTCATAACTGGTCGATATAAATAGAATTAAAAATGGTTCTCAATATTCATACCTAAACTCAATAATCCTGAAATTGATTTCTGAATTTCTTCCCATTAGCCTTTCTAACATGATAGGTTATATAGTACAGTGGGTCCTTTTGACAGATCCTTGATAATTATTATTATTCACCCCTGAATCAGGGTTTGTATTTGGACGCTGGACCTTGGACAATTTTATTTTTATTGAATGATCCATTTGATAAAGACTAAAGGGCCTTAAGGGACTTTTTGCAATAAAAATGGACCTGATAGTGGACATGTTCTGAGTTGGGCTATATGGTGGTCTAACATGCTGGGCCGTGGGCTGGTTGTTGTGCAGTGGGCAAGCAACGTTGTGAAAGGCAAAGCTGGTCTGTCTACCAATTAAGAGCGTATTTGTATGATGCCATACAAGTGAGGGTGATGTGATATTGGGCTTGTGTTGCGTTGTTGGATCATGCTATACAAGTGTTAGGGGTGGCATTGGTAAGAGCCGATTGCGGTCTGACAAATGTTGCTAATTTATGTGAGAATAGAGTTGGGCTACTCTCATGGGCTCTCAGACCGTGTCCAAGGCCTAATATATGGTGGGCTGGTAGCAAGACTAAGCTGTTAGGCAGAGAGTTTGGTTGTGTAGACTAAGGTAGAGATTTTTTATGGGGCAAAGCCTTAAGTGTCCCTTTATAAAGTTTTGGATTTCACATATGTATTGTGTGCCCTGAAAGACAACCAATGTAAAATTTACATCCAACATTTAGTAAAAATTACTAACTATGTGTTGGGAGTTTTGGCGAATTCGAGATATCTCACTTGGTTTAACTCCAATTTGGATCCACGAGCAGTCATTTTAAAGAGAATTTTATTTTCTTTGATATGTACTCAAATTATTCCTAATCATGTGGTTAGATCTTAGTCAATTTTAGATCAAGCTCAATTTTACCACGGTCAAACTTGATCAAATTTGGAAAAAATATTTTAAAACTTAATTTTCTCTTTAATTTCCATCGAATCAAGAGATTGTAACTCTTCTTCGATCATGTTCTTAACATCCTTCTTCAAGTTTTAGAGTTCTTCTTTCATAGCCTTGTGAGATTTGCATAAAGCCTTGAAATTCTCAAAAACTATGTTGAACATTAGCCGCAATTCTTGCAAATCTTATCATAGTTCATCTATACACTTTTCAAGATGACAGCTCCAATTTCATTTGTTAGGAACCTAGTGATCAACGTGTGGTTGCCTCTAAGTTGAACTAGAGAGGTGGACGAGGTAGAGAATAACGCAATAACTAAGATTGACGCCAAAAAAAAATAAAAAAATAAAAAAGTTGGAACATATTGGCAATGACCTTACAATTGCCTTTTTAACTTTTTTCTGACTCAACCTTTCAGCCCACCTATTTTATACGCAAGGGGGAAAAATTATAGCCTTTTATAAGATAAATCAAAATGCAAAAATCAAGCTTCAACTCATCAAAACTTTTTAGGTCACTCTAATAGCTCCAGATGTTTGAGTTGTTACATTTATTCCTCGGGAGGTCTGAGGCTGTCCTATTGTAAGCTCTTCAACATCTCTAGCAATTGATGAAAGCCTATTGCCTAAATCAGATAGACTGCAACGGAAAGACGGTAGTGAAGGAATATCGGATGGATCAATAATATCAGAAGCACGAGTACAAAAAGTCTGCTGGGTTCCAGCCTGCAGGCAACCAGCACGAATAACTTTGGCTGGCAAAATTCACCATTGGGTTTGGAATGAACAGTGCACTGCCAGGCCTTCCCACCTGTTAAGACAAGCAAAATCATTATGAAAAGAAACTAGTTTGATGCTTTGGCTAGTGGTGATTGAAAAGAAATAAATTAAAATTCCATGCTTAAAGAAATCTACTTTGTAACAAGCCATATGTGGCTAGCAATTAGAAACATCTGAGGCTGCAATCTTGATTCGAATCAAGGATATATATAATTCCAGTTCACCATATAATTCAACATGCTATTTATGGAACTTTAGAGAATTGTAATCCAATTTTAATCAATTTTGCAGCAATTTATTAAAAACACAGATACCACCAGCCTATGGAGCATAAAGTAAGGTTGCAAATTTCCAATCAACTGACATTAGTCCTAATGAAGCACAGCATAGAAGATCATACGATTACAGCACTGTTTTAAAGCACTATAAGGTAAAAAGTTTCCCCCATAATCTTGCCAGCTACCACTCTCCACAATTTAAGCAAGCATATTTTCCAGGAGAACCCTTTCTATTAATCCCTCACCAAAAATTGCATAAAGAATTTTTATTTTTTTTAAAAGCACTGCAAGATATTAAATTTTTAAACAGTGTGCAAATGATGGTCTAATTCTTCAAAGGTTCGTTGCATTGACAAGTTGCTTTAAAGATCACTAACAATGAATGGTTTTTAGGGTAATAGTTGATATAGTTCTTATCCAGTTATCTAATATGAAGATAAAATACACACTATGTTGTGACCTAAAATCAAGTTTAAATCATTTTTATTTTACTACCATATGAAATAGAATTCAACAATTAAAAAAAGTGGCAAAAATCAAATTATTAATTACCATGGAAGGAATCTGACAATAACTTGGAGCACCACATACAGAGGCTGGAATTTGAGCAAGTGGTGGAAAATCCAACGCCAAAGATTCAGAGCTGCTTTCAGCATCACTTTTCTTAGTATGTGGAACTTGGAAATCCTTAGGAGCAGACCGAGAGAGTTCCGCTTCATTCTGCAGAGTCAAGTCAAACACACTTGGTCTACGTTTCATCTTATTAGTTTCAGCCTGTCTCAAGAAATATTTCTGTGCGTGACTACCAATCTGGGCTGGGGTTTTGGTGATCACAAACTTCTATGAAATTTCTATCCAATCATGTTTCTCAAGCTGGTTTAGACCAATTAGAAATAATTTGTGCTCTTCCTCAGTCCATCGCTTCCCTGAAACAAACAGCAAATTAACTACATTAAAAACTGCTAATTAATAATTCATATGTCCAATGCTAACTTCTTTCCAGCAAACAACATATTGACAGAATGATTTTACTTCCATAAGAAAGAAAACACAAGATTTTTTTACTTTCTATAAACTAAAACTAAAAGCAGTTTTTTGACATAATATATACCTTTCGTTTTCTGATCAACAGCAATGCTTGGCTTTTTAACAACTTGACTCTTGTTGTTCTTGACGTTGCCATTAACATTATTCTGTAAATAAACACCAAAAATTTTGATGCATGCAGCTGCAGTAGTGTTATTATTGGCAGTAATCCCAAACCAGTGGTCTCTGTCTGTGGCTGCCTCGGTCGAAGCTGAGCCTCACTCCATCTGACGGTAGCCCTATCTATGGCACCCATGACTGAGAAATGAGGGGACACAGGAAAAGAGACAGAAAAATGGCAAAGGATCTGTGTGATAACTGAAGGAAAAATAAGCATATCATGGGTCGCCATATCCCTATAGACATCTATAAGGGATAGAATAAAGTGAGAAGGGAAGTCAATAGAGAAATCCTCTAAGAGGGATAACAAAAATCGCGCACGAGGATCTGTGATAGTGTTATAATGAGATAAAGGATGAAGAATGAATGTCATTACCATGTTAAGGAATCTCGGACCTTTTGCAAAGCTCGAGCAAAGGGTGTTTTGATGATCACCCCAAGAAGAAGGTGTCTCACAAAAGAGAGACAAGAGTTCATCTTTGGATACTATATTCAGACGCTCACAGCCAAGGTAGTCAGGATGCGCTACCTAGGAATGTGTAGTACCTCAAAGACAATCTCTGGAGTAACTGCAATGTGTGTACCTCAAACGCGAGAAAAGAAATGAGATGCAGAAGTATCAATTCCGTGCATATTGGAGTAAAACTCCTGCATTACCACGGAAGGCCACATGACCGGGATGCCACACAGTGACTTCCAACCCCTACTGTAGATGACAGTGAGTAGGTCAATGTTAGAAAAATCTGCTACAATGACTTGGCGTTCCGAATAAATGCCTCATCATGAAAAGTTCTCCAAGAAGTCCGACTTGGCCTTCTCATCACGGAACCATACGTGAGATGGAGTGGGGTTAGAAGGAGAAGAAGAAGATGCCCCAAAACACATAGGGTTCTGGTACGGAGTAGATTTGCGTTTAGGTGCCATAGAGCAGATTAACGCAAGAAGAAGAGAGAGAGAGAATCAGAAAATCACCAACAAGACAATATATCAAAATATAAAGAATTGAAGGTACGTATGCATGAAAATGTGACATGAAAATATAAATGCATCATGGGCTCAGCCCAATCCAATCCTACCAACATACAACATAGCAACAAAGTAACACACATCTAAAATGCATGAAACATTGTTATAATGCACATGTGATGCAATGCATGATCATTTAGGATCAAATATACAAAACTCATCCCAAAAATTTAGCAAAAACTTCATTGATTTTAAAAAATCTCAAAACTTTCCAAAAACCCCAAAAGTTAGGTCACAAAATGTGAAATGCATGATGAAGAGAGGGATTAAGGACCTTACCAGTAAAGAAGTGCAAGATAAAGGTTAAAGAACTCTTGGGAATGAAGTTTGAAGTGAGAGAGAGGAGTTTGGGAGGTGAAAAAACTCAAAACAATCGAGAGAGATTGAATAGAATAGATCTGAAATCACGAGGCACCTATATATAGAAATTTCATAAACCTTGATGGATTGAGAGCTATCAAGATTTAAAACACGCCTTTTAGCTATCGAACTAGCTATCGAGGGTCTAATGAGAGGTGTCCACAGCAAAGATTCTCGATGGATCGAGGTAGCTATCGAGCATTCAGAAGGTTTCTCGATGGATCGAAGTAGCTATCGAGAGCTATCGAGAATGCGATAAAAAGTAGTTGAAGGGTCTCGATAGATAGCTTATCTGTTGAGAGCTATCGAGATTACTTAAAAACAGTTTTTTCAAAGAAGAGAAAAACAGTTTTTTCAAAGAAGAGAAAAACAGTTTTTTCAATGCAATCAAGCATGCTACTCAATCAAAGATCCAAACAAAATTTTAAGCTCTCAAAAACATCTCTCAATCAAGAAAAATGTTAAGTACATAGATCCAAAAAAAACACACACACACACACACACACACACATATACTAAACAAGTCTAACCAATTTTATATTTCAAAAACAGGTTAAGATAGTTTAGTGAGCATACATTTACACAAGTATTCCTTGTGATGGCCAAATCACATTGTACCTACACATGTATCAAAAGTAGCAAAGAATATTGCATGTTGTGTGTGAAAAACATCGCAATATTGCATAAGTGTCTACATGTTATGACGATTTGAGATATGAGAAAATCATTTTAGCTCACAAACAATCATAACTGTTTGATGGGAACTATCACCTTCAAGGTACATCCTATAACTCTCATATCTCCTAGAATATGCGCTTACAATCATATGTAAATAATTTTGATTCTTTTTGCTTTTTGTTTTTCTTTGCATATTTTTCTTTTAAGCAAATCGTGCATGGGTATATAAGAGAGAGAAAAGAAATACCCAATGATGTTAAACTTTTGACATTGCACTTTTGCTATGCCGAAGCATACAAATGTCATTTCATGATTGGTGGGCACCAGTGGTGAGATGGTTATTTATGCCTTTCTCTTAGGATTTTCTAGTCCTTTCCATCAAAAAGAATGATATGAGTGTTAAGTACAAGAGATTACTTAATCTTACTCATCTCAAACACAAGCCACAAAGCTCACTTGCTTAGTTGTGCATAAATATGCTCATCTAAGTTACAAAAGATACAAAGTTTAGAAAACTTTGTTTCAATGGCCATCCAAGGTACACAATTACCAATATACACAAACACACACTGTTTTTGTATTTTTCTGATTTTTCATTTTTTTTTTAATTTTTATATGAAAAAAAAAAAAAAAAAACCAAAACTGAAAAGAAAACAAACAAAAACAAGTTAAACAAAGCAATGCATAAAACTAGACTGACTTAAAATAGTAAAGCAAAACACACAAGTAATTCAAAAACAAAAACAAGAAGTGAAGAGAGAGAACCTTTCCATTTAGCAAACCCTTGATCCGACAGTGAAGGGAAAGAATTGAAACCGTTCAAGTTCGAAAGAAAAATGAGGGCTTTGAGAAGATCTCTAAGAGGAGTAAAGGAGGTTGGAAACTGATTCTGGTTTCTTGATGCGATCACGCTGTTGCATTGTTAAGTGGCTAACCACTTATAGTAATTAGATCGAGTATGTCCAGCTATGCCACAGTGATGATAGAAATGTTGCTTTTTCTATTTGGGCTTTTGAGTATTTCCCTTCTTAAACCCTAAGGTTCTTAATCTCTTTTTTATCAAGCTTAGGGGGTGCTCCTAAGATAAATTTACCCTTGTCTATTTTCTCACTAGCTAATTCATTTTTAACATCATTGTTCTCATTTTCAATATTATCAGTAGGAGAAACAAAAACAATAGTACTAGCAGAAGCAATACTAGGAGAAGAGAAATCATACCCTAAATCGGTTCGATTGGATGCAGATTTCTGAAGACTGAGCATCTCATCGAGCTTTGCACTTGAAGTCCTTTCCAACTGGGTTCTGACTTGTAGTAGTTCTGCCTCAAGCTTCTTGATCTTCTCAGCCAAGAAATTATTCTCAAATCTCAGTGCTCCAATGGTCTGATTTGCTTCATCAAACTTAATGGAAATTTCTTCTCGTTTAAGTTCTACTTCACTAAATTTCTTGGTGGCCAACCTATACAACTTCTCATGCTTTTTTAAGACCTTGTATAACTTTGCAATAGCTTTGTGGATTTTATCTTATTCATCCATATTTTCAAACTTATACTCCACCAATTTCTCTTCTTCATCCAAATCTTCAACAATCCCTTTAGTAGGATTTACGGTGGTAGTGAAGGCATTTAGGATTCCATCATCCTCATTATCGGAATCATCCTCAGGCTTAGTGTCGCTCAACATAGCAGTAAGTACCTTGCTCTTCCCAATAGTCTTGAGATACGTAGGGCACTCTTGTTTCATGTGTCCGAAACCTTGACACCCAAAGCATTTTGGTCCTGAGGGAATAGTGTACTGACCGCCATCCCTAACATCCTTTTTCCCTTTGTCTTGACTTTTAAACTGAGAAGAACTAGATTGTCTACGGTCCTTGTTGAAGCTCTTCCCATTGGCATTCTTCATGAACGTCTTGAATTTCCTTGTGATGTGGGACTTCATTTTAGAATCTTCATCGTCTGAAGACTCATTAGCGTCACTGCTCTTGGCCTTCAATGCCATGCTCTTGCTCTTGCTCTTGCTTGATTTTCCGATCATTGTCAAACCCAACTCATAGGTCTGCAGATTGCCAACCAACTCTATTAAAGGAATTTTGTCAATATCCTTTAATTCATCAATCACGGTGATCTTGGCATGAAATCTCTCGGGTAGAGATCTAAGCACCTTTCTAAAAATCTTGGCTTCAAGAATGGTTTTCCCAAGATTAAAGGCTGAGTTCATTATGTCCTTTAGGTTGGCATAGAACTCATCGAATGACTCATCCTCCTCCATCTTAATCTCTTCAAAGCTCGTGGTAAGCCTCTAAAGTTTTGAATCCTTGACAGCCTTGGTTCCTTCATAGGTTGTCTAGAGAATGGTCCATGCTTCCATAACAGTTTCAGTAGAAGATATCTTCTTAAACTCCTCATTCATGATTGCACTGAATAAAGCACTCAATGCTCTACTATTGAAGTTTGCCGCCTTGATCTTAGCATCATCCCAATTGGCTGGCACTTCCGTAGGCTTGGTCCAGCCTATCTCCATAGCTTGCCACACCTTTTCATCTAATGACTACAAGAAAGCTCTTATGCATACTTTCCAGTATGCATAGTTAGTACCATCAAATAAAGGAGGTATAATAAGAGACTGTCTTCTATCCATGACAACAGGGGTCAATGGATCACACAGCAAAGATTAACACCTAATTAGAGTGTTTCTACTCTGATACCACTTGATAGGCCAAGAATGTATTGACCCCTTGTGATGAATTAATTTATTAATTAGCCAAATTTATTAATTAATCAAATTAACATGCAAAATACATGGTAGCACAAACAAATCACCAATTAATTAAAGAGCAGCGGAAATTAAATTGATAAGGTGATTTGTTTATGAATGGAGAAAACCTACATGGCAAAACTCCACCGAGTGATTTTAAAGTCACCACTCCTGAGAGTCCACTATTATCAAACAAGTGATTACAAGTAAAAGAATCTCAGTACTTTATACCAACCTACAGTTGAACCTTTATCCCAATACCCAATTAGACTTGTTCTATAGTGACAATCTCTCCTTTTCAATGCACGACTCCCAATATGTAACTAACCAACTTGAGAAAGATGTTGGTTGTAAAGTTCTTCAGTTCATCACACGATAAAGATCGTGAAACTCCTTGGTCACAGAAACCTATGATGTGCAAATCCTAGTACATGACTTGATCAGCAACTTGAGAAAGATGTTGGTTGCAAAGTTCTTCAATTCATCACACGATGAAGATCACGAAGCTCCTTGGTCACAAAACTCTAAGGTGTATAAACACAGCAGCTTCTTCAATAGAAAGATGAACTAGGGCAAATTCTGTCTTCGGTCACGATTTGCATTAACAAAACTTTTCTTCACATCGGCGCAACCTTTGACGGCCCTTAAATTAATCCTTATATATGTTTAGGGTTGTGAGAAAAGAAAGCCTAAACACATACTCATGGATTGGATGAAAATCAGTTCTGAAAAACTGAGTTTCATAAACCTCGATAGATAGCCATCTATCGAGCTAGCTGTTGAGCCACGGGCTGAAACAACTTTTAAACCTTGATAGATGCTAGTTGTCGAGCTTTAAAATCCAGCACTTCTTTACTTGTTTCTTGAATAGACTTGCATAGATTTAACACTTGAACTTGAAACCTCGTTCCTTGAAGTATTAAACACATCCTAGATTTACGCAATTACAAGCAAAGTGCGTTTTGTCAAAAGATTATCCAATTACATAAAATATTGACATATTTTCCTAATATTGAATCACATATGTCCTAACAGAAGTTTCTAGTTTTCTTATTAAAAAAAAAAAAGTCAAACACACTCGGTCTTCGTTTCACCTTATTAGTTCCAGCTTGTCTCAGTAAATATTTTTGTGCATAACTACCAATCTGGGTTGGGGTTTTGGTGGTAACAAACTTCTATGAGATTTCTTTCCAATCATGTTTCCCAAGTTGGTTTAGACCAATTAGAAATAATTTGTGCTCTTCTTTAGTCCATCACTTCCCTAAAACAAATAGCAAAATTAGTACATTAGAAACTGCTAATTTATAATTCTTATGTACAATGCTAACTTTTTTAAGTAAACAACATACTGACACAATTTTTTTACTTGACTGTTGTTGTTCTCAACATTGCCAACAACTTTAGTAACATTATTCTGTAAATAAACACCAAATATTTTGATGCCCCCGGCTACATTAGTGTTAATATTAGCAAAGCACTTACTTTATTATTAGGTACTATAGGTCCCTCAAAACCTTTTTTTTTTTTTTTTTTGGAGTTAGCAGCATTTATTAAATGCTGTTATAGGTCCCTCTAATTTTTTTTGGGCTGGGCTATAGTAGCGTTTTACAAGCGCCACTGTATGCCCTTGTAAGACAATGGCCTATAGTGGCATTTATTAAATGCTGCTATAAGCCTCTTTTTAAAATTTTTTTATAAGTCCTAAATAAAAAAATTAAAAAAAAAAAAAAACCTAAAATAAAACGTGGCTATAGTGGCATTTATTAAACGCTACTATAGGATATTCAATTTTTTTTCTAGGGTTAAGCTATAGCAGTGTTTTACAAACGCAACTATAGTGTCATGTAAGACAAGGGCCTATAGTGGAGTTTATTAAATGCTGCTATAGGTCCCTCAAATTTTTTTTTTTTTTTTTTTTTTTGGGTGGGCTATAGCAGCATTTTACAAATGCCAGAATAGGCCCTTGTCCAAATGCCAGAATAGGCCCTTGTAAGACAAGGGCCTATAGTGGTGGTTGGTAAACGCTGCTATAGGTCCTTTCTTTATTATTATTTTTTTTATAAGTTCCTATTAAAAAGAAAATATTGAAATAAAAAGTCCCTATACTGGCATTTCTAAAACGCAGCTATAGGTCTTTTTAAATTTTTTTTTTTTTTCCCTTGCTTGGCTTTTTAAATTTTTTTTAATGGACCTATACTGATGTTTTTAAAACACAGCTATAGGCCCCTTGAAATGCTGCTATAGGCACAGTGTTTTAAAACACCACTATAGAGCTCCCTAAACGCAACTATAGATATGCCTATAAAGCGTTTTTTGAAAACACCACTATAAGGTTCCTATTGTGGCGTTTTCTATGAACGCTACAAAAAAAAAAATGCTACTATAGGCAACTTTTTTTTTTTTTTTTTGGGTAGTGATAGCTAGTACTAAAACTCTCTTTGTTTTAAACTCTTCTTAGTGTAATTATAAGAGTAATAGCGGGATAGTGTGTGTACATAGTATGGTGAGACTTAGGGTAGTATATATAAGGATTTAGGAGTAGTGGGTAATTAGAACCACCTAAAATCAAAAGTGAGAAGTGGTGAGTCATTGGGTCTGAATTCTGAATTCCTCTTTCCTATCTGACAAGGGCTATGTGAGAGAGTATGGTTGGTCATTGGTTTTAATTAAAAACACATATAGTTTGGGTTTTGGAAAAGCACAAATCCTATATGGCAAAACATAAACATTAAACACTTAAACATACAGAGAGATAAAAATAAGGTAGTAACTGTAAAACTGAAATGTAAATGAAGGCGATGAAGGGAATTAGGATATAGGGAATTGGATCAGCACAGCCAACATTGAATTGAAAATTTGTGCAAAGACTTAAATGTATTTTTCCTTTTTATTGTGATTTGGGTATTTTTGGGGGAGATGGAGTGAGTGTGACCATCGGGTGGAGAGGGTAAAAAATTGTGACTTGCGTTGCATGTAGTTAATAACTTATTAACTTTTAGGTTATAATTATATTTTTAAGATTCTCATTTTCTTTTTCATTTAAATTATAACATATTTAATTATATTTTCTTGTCTTAATGTGAAAATTCACTTCTTAATCATCAAAACTTTTATGTCTTTTTTAGTAAAATATTATTATTTATAAAACGATTATACATTTATATTTTTATTTTAACTTTTATAATTATAATTAAAACCTAAAATTATTTATAATTCGATGGTTTTTTTAAGTCAATATGTGATGGATATGTATATTTAGTTTTTTTATTTATAATTCGATAGTTTAGAGTTTGAATCTTGTACATCTTCATTGAAAATAGGTGCTAGTTAACTTACAAGGCTCTTGACAATATGTATATGTAATTAGTCCTACTTGCTACTGTATTATCACAAATGTTGGATACTTTTTTATTTTATATGGGCCATGTTAAAGAGTTTCCTTAGTAAAATTGTTAATAACCCATTTTAGTAAAGTTTTGACACTACTTTAATGGGAAATATATAAAATTGTCAAAAAAATTAATTAATTTTTTTTTTTTTTTACATAAAAAATTTCTAACAATACATTCTATACTAATGCTTTTAGGACATCCATTAACATTTCCCATTATATGTGCGTGTGTGTGTGGTTAAATGCCTTACAATTAAACAACGAAAATAAAAATATTTTGGCCTTTGAATTTTAATTTTTCTGCTTCTTTTTTTCCTATTTCTTTTTAATCAATATAATTTGAATGGGAGTAAGAGTTATTGATGACATTTCCATATAAATTCAATTTCTTATTGAAAATTTATGCATATTGATATATGCTAATGGATGCTTTCCTACATTTTTTATTTATTTATTGGAAGTCTTAAGGGAAAATGAAATGTAAGTCAGGAAAATAAAAACCTTTGAGATTTGAGTTGTCCCATAACTCTATAGGTTTGGTAATAGCAAAATGCCTATTGGAAATTCCCCAATTAACCCACAATTATGAAGAATAAGAGAAGTCATGGAGGACATATTTGCCAACTGATTTGGCATAGGAGAAAACAATAAATTATAAGACATGAGGGTAGACAACTTGTGGAGTACTGAAACTTCTGATGGAATTTAACCAAGAAAGAAGCAATAAGACAGGTTGAGATATGTTAGCATGGCAAGATTGCCTATAGTATATAGATGGTATCTGGGAGTAATTGAAGTGATTGTATTTGTAGCTGAGGTCAAGTCCCCGGAGGTGAACAAGGTGGGAAAAGCTGCCACTAGAGTTGCTGAGACCACATGCACAGAGACAACTCTTGCTAAGCTCAAGGCCAATCCTATGAGCAACAATTGCTATTTTTGCCTTTAAGCGTCCATGATGCAAACTTAGGCTAATCATCAGGACCTCCACAGGTGGAGTTGTTGATGATGAAAAATGGACCTCCACAATTTTCCAAGGTTCACCCAATTTGGTATCTTGAAGGTAAAAAACTTGTCTTGCTTAACTAGGAAGTATAAAAGGGTCATTTTCATACCACCGACTTGTAACATCAATGTTTGTGCAGTGTGCATCGGTTCTTATCGTTCTCCTTCGACCATTAGTACCAATATTGTACCAATCACACTGGAACAAAACAACTTTATGGCGAAACATATACTCCAATTCCCAAATTTTGCACACGTGACCATAGAAGTCGTGCATTTCTCCCTCATGATTCCCTTCGGTACATACACCACTGTTTTGGGTTACACGACGATTGTCTAGGTCCCTTGTATGGAACTTTACACCATTGACCATACAAACTGTGTACTCCTTCACATGTGGCTTAAGACCATTTGCTAATGACCATAACTATTAAGTAGCTTCTGGTGACTCGTTAACTTTCAATCTATTCATCTATAATGACATAACAAGTGATATTAATTAGTAAAAAGTAATGAAGAAACTTTTAAATATTTAATTTCTATTTGTGTGTGATTAAATTTCAAATGTCTTACACGTTCTCTGAACCAGTTGGGAAACTTTTGTCGTTGGATTTGAGTTATGATTTCTCCAGTAGGATTATGCAATGTGCTTTTGTGTTCACTGTTAAAAATAAGGTGATTTATTTTCAACTAAGCATTGCAGATAATATTCAAAACTTGATTAAACAATACATGCATATGAAATCACATACTTTAAATAAGACTCTAGCTCAGGACTATTGTACAATAAGTACCAATGAGCAATATCAAGCAATGCACGAGACAAGTTGCCATCATTCCGCCTACCACCTGTAGGTCAGGCAGTTTGTGAAAAAACTATCAATCCTTCGCTAGATTCACCTAAATCTTCATTTCTTTCTCTTCGATTATGCACAGTTTCAATCCCATCAATATACAAAGACCAGTTATTAATACATTCTTTGAGAATGTAAGCCTCTGCAATCAAACCTTCTGGTCGAGCTCAGTTTGAAACGTATCTTTTCAATTTTCCAAGATACCTACAAGGAAAAAATACGCACATTATGCGATTTTATACCACATGGGAAAATTTGCAATTGATGGATGCATCAAAGGATCTAATTACCTTTCAATAGGATACATCCACCGATATTGTACCGGGCCTCCTAGAATTGCTTCTCAAGGCAAGTGAACAGAAAGGTGGACCATAACATCAAAGAATGCTAGAGGAAAGAACCTCTCAAGCTTGCATAGTATAAGAACTATACGTTCTTCTAGTTTCTCCAATTCACTCCGCTTTAGGGTCCTTGAGCATAAGTCTTGGAAGAAGCTGCCTAACTCAAACAATACAATACTAATGTCTTTATGTGCAAACCCTCGCAACCCAATTGGAAGAATTTGTTGTAGTTGCACATGACAGTCGTGGCTTTTCAAACCAGATAATCTACCATTTTTTGCATTCACTGACCTTAATATGTTGGCTGCATAGCCATCCGGATACTTGACTGATTTAAAAAGTCATAAAAACCATCCCTTTCATTTGGGCTTAATGAAAAGGAAGCCCGAGGCTTGTCATATGATCCATCAGGATATTGTTTCAAATGCAACGTATGCCTAAAGTTCATATTTTGCAAGTTTATCCGTGCTTTGTCAATATCCTTATTTCTCCCCTCAATGCCCAACAAAGTACCATAAGCACTCTCACTAATGTTCTTCTCCACATGCATAACATCAATGTTGTACTTAAGCTTCTTATTCTTCCAATATGGAAGCTTGTACAAAATACTTACCTTTGACCAATTTGGCTCCCCAATGAGTTGTCTCTTCTTGTTACTTGGATGCTTTCCTAAAATTATATTTGGCATTCTATCTAGCTGCTCTTGTATTTTTCCCACTTGTAACTCTAAAGATCTCTTTCGTTTCTCTGATAAACCATTATGCAATTGACTATGTCTCCAACGATGTTCCATAGGTAAATAAACTCGATGGTTAATGAATTCAATTTTACTTTCCAAAGCTTCTGAATATGGTTCATCGTTGCAAGTGTAACAAGAATGATAACCCTTTATCCTCCACCCAGACACGTTACCAAATCCAGGGTAGTCATGTATTGTCTATAACAAAGTTGCACGCATTTGAAAATGCTCTTTATTATAAGCATCATAAGTTTCTACACCTTCTTCCCACAACTCTTTCAACTCATCAACTAATGGTTTCAAGTAAATATCAATCTCATTTCCCAATTGATGAGGACTAGGAATAAGCAAGGACAACAAAAAATATGGCTTTTTCATAACCAACCAAGGCGGTAGGTTATAGGGGATAAGTATGACAGGTCACATACTATAGTTATTGTTCATATTCCCAAAAGGGTTAAATCCATCTGTAGCCAATCTCAGCCTTACATAATCAAACTCCTTCCACTCCTTACTATCAGTCGGATGCCTCATTATTCCATCGTCCATACATTTGTCTATATACCATCTCATGTCCTTAGCTCTTTGGCCCAACATGTACAATCTCCTTAGTCTCGGTGTCAACGGGAAGTAACGCAATACCTTATGAGGAATCATCTTACCTTGGGCATGTGTATCCTTGTACCTAGGCGCTTCACACACCGGACATTTATCAAGGTTTTCATTTTCCTTCCAAAATAGTGCACAATCATTTTTGCATGCATCTATATGCTCGTATGACATGCCCAAGTCACGTAATATCTTCTTTGCTTCATAAGTTGACCTTGAAACTAAGTTACCTTTCGGTAAAACCTTTGTCAGCAATTCTAGCATCATATCAAGTCCCTTATTACTCAAGTTGGTCATTACTTTTACATTCAACATCTCAATAACATCAAGATACTATAATCAGTGTAACTCGGATACAACTCACGCTTTGCATCTTCCTCAAGTTTATCAAAATGACGCACCTCATCATCTTCGGTTGCATTTCTTGGTTCCCCTCTAATTCGGTCACCTACCAAGGCATCAATACCATCCATCTGATCACCATCCGACATTTCATTATCATGAATGTTCTCATTCAATACATGAGGTTCTCCATGATTATACCAATTAATGTAAGATTGCATAATCCCACGATGAAGCAAATAGATACGCACAGTATTAGGAGATTGTTGATAGTAATTCCCACAATGAATACACGGGCACGGAATATTACCACTCATGTCCACAACTACTCTTGCAAAATTAATAAATGCATTGACCCCTTCAATATATGGATGACTTAATCTGCCATCGGGTGTCTTACCCATTGTCATCCAACTTTTATCCATGTTTGACTACAATTACAAAATGAATGCTATTTTAGTAAAATAAGGACAACTCATGCATAATGTATTCTAACATCTAAATCCATAAGCTACTTAGATAAAGCTCTATCCTATTCATGAATGCACAAGTCTATATTAATACTTAAACAAATATACATTGCACACACAAATATACACTCCCAATATGCATTTAAACGACCTTATAACATCACGCAAGCCACCCGCTTGCTCCAACACAACAACCCACCACAAAGCCAATCACAAACATCACAACTATAATGCTTACAAGTATTGGAATTGAATAAAAGAACACAATTGCTACTAATCAACAAGTTTCATTCACATTTGCAAGAAATTAAAAACACTCCCAATATGAATTTAAATCACCTTATAAAACCATGCAAGCCACCCGCTTGCTCCAATACAACAACCCACCACAAAACAAATTTTCAACATCACAACTATAATGCTTACAAGTATTAAAATTGAATAAAAGAACACAATTGCTACTAATCAACAAGTTTCATTCACATTTGTAAGAAATTAAAAACACTCCTAATATGAATTTAAACCACCTTATAACACCATACAAGCCACTCGCTTGCTCCAACACAACAACCCACCACAAAACAAATTTTCAACATCACAACTATAATGCTTATAAGTTTTTAACTAAAATATACTTACTTTGCTCAAGCTAAGTTTACAACTTTCAGAAAAAATCCAAAGTTAACTTGTGTTTTTCACCTTGTTCCTCACAATTTCTTTAGCCACCAAAGAGAAAGAGAGCTGGAGATAAAAGAAAGTTTAACTTTTAATTAATCAAACAATCACAATGCATAAAATACGATTGCCTTTATCTACCTTGCTCCCTCATAGGCTCATAGCTGCAACTTAAACCACCTCACCCACTAGCTTCAAAACAAATAAGGTTATCCACGGCCACAGGCACATTCACAAGCAATTTTAGTCAAATGAACCCAATATGAAGATATCATCACACACGCATTTACACAATTCATCTAAAAAACCAGGCCCTTTCACTTAATCTGAAACACAATTACACACAACTAGCATATGAGGAAACATGGTAGTGCATTGCAAAGAACGCCAAAGTACAACAGAACCATCTTAACAGGCAATATAACTTTGTGGAGAAACCCAACAGTAAATTCCCCAACAAAACCATTCTATCACATAAATACCATCATCCAAAATCTCACCCTTCAATTTAATCTCATTAAAAAAGGACAGATATAAGAAAGCACATCGGACAAGTATGTAGAAGCAATAAAATTTATAAATAAATATATTTTAAAAAAAATCCAATGCAAAAAAAAAAAAAAAAAATCAGAATGGCATAAACAACAATTAGTTTATGACAATTAGTTGATACAAGTATAACTACTACATTAAGAATGGCATAAACAACAATAATTACAAAAACATGCAAACCTGTATACTAAACCAGAAACTGTGGCCATTTACTAAAACAGTTACTACTAGTTCCTGGTGGGTATACCATAAAGAGAAATATCACTTACAAAAGAAATTGAAAATAAAAAGAACACTTACATATAAAGCAAAAAGGAAAATGATACAATAAATCATCTGGTCATATACAGTTTTATCAAGTTATGTCTGAGTAGTTTTGGCCAAACAAACAACACTATATATGATATGTGGCCCAATTTCCTTTTGCCAGAGCACATGAACTCACACAATTTATTATTTGGCTGCACTAGTGTATTGTCAATACACAGTAACAAGACCATTGGACAATAATTGCGCAATAAAGTCCTACTCCATTTTTAGCCTTAAAGTGCTACAATAGGTTGCCTTTTCAGAAGCTTGGATGGAGGATCTTTGCTCTTCTCTAATTATACTATTCTCACAATTTCACGGTTAAAATTTTATTTTGTGCAGACATATTTTTATTACAGTAAAATTAGTAAAATACCCAAAAGAAAAGAGAAAATAAAAAAATAAATAAAAAGAGAGAATCTAGGGAAAATGAGTGGTGGACCCAGTTAACTAACAGCCATATTAGCCACATTAGCATTATTCTCTGGTTCTACTTCGACCATTGGCATTCAGTGACCAAAATGTTTTATTTGGCTGCACTATTGTATTGTCCAATGATCAATCACACTCTCACGAAACACACAGATTGACCAATAATTGCGCAACAAACTTTCTTTTCAAAAAAAAAAAAAAATATATATATATATATAAACTAACACGTTAGAATTTATCCTCAACCACAGTCACCAAAAATTACTTCAACAATCATCTATATCATCAAGAAACATAAAATAAATTTGACGTGTATTTCTTGTTATACACTCATGGGTTAGTTTATTTATTAAAAAATAATATAGGTAAAAATACAATTCTATATATATATATATATATATATATATAAAACCTTTAAAACGTGCATCTAACTTATAAGTCAAATAATCTTAAAAAAAAAAAAAAAAAAAAAAAACCATATAGCAGGCTTTGAACCCACAAATTTTATTAGTAATCATTTTTGGTAAAAGTATATAGGTAAATACTTATAATTTTTACAAAAACCAAATTATTTTTAACAAAAATTTTACCAACCAAAAAAAAATTTAGCTACATGAAAGATTGAATGAGCCCGAGTTTGGATTGAAAATGACCGATCGGGAAACTAAATCACAAGGAAGTGAAATCGGAAACGAAAATGGAAAATGAAACTTACATTCCAGATCAAACTTCGAATCGCCAGGAAAGGAGAAAGTGCTGTGAAGGCGAACGGTCGCCAGTTCAAAGGAATGCGAAGGGTTACCGGGAAGTCGAATGGTCGCCGATTCAAAGGAATGCAAAGGGTCGCCAGGAAGTTGAATGGTCGCCGATTCGAAGGAAGGCGAAGGGTCGCCGGTTCAAAGGAATGCGAAGGGTCGCCGGGAAGTTGAATGGTCGCCGGTTCGAAGGAATACGAAGGGTCGCCATTGAGCTTAATCGGCGACGGTTGGCTCTTAACGGAGCTTCATCGGCGATGGTTTGAGCTTCATCGGCGATGGTTTGAGCTTCATTGGCGACGGCTAAGCTTAATTGCGACGGTGGGAGCTCAACGGTGACGGTGGCTATGGCTCTTTGTTTTTTTTTTTTTTTTTGACCGAAATATGGCTCTATTGTTTACTATATAAATGTTTGTGGCTCTAAAAACTTTTGATGCATGTGCTGGGTATTGAAATTGGGCTTTGAAGTCTTTAGTGACGAATTCCAATTTCGTCACTAAAGACTGGGCTTTGTTAAGATTTTTAGAGACGAAATTCATATTTCGTCACTAAATTATACTTTTAGTGACGAATTATGATTTCATCACTAAAAACATATAAGTGCACAACTATTATTATTTTTAGTGATGAATCTTTTTCGTCACTAATTCTTCCTTATAGTGACTTAGTGACGAAAGGATTTTCGTCACTAATACTATCCATAGTAATACCTACAATGACAAAATATTTCGACACTAAAAATTTCAACTTTTAGTGACGAAATATTTCGTCACTATAGATTAATTAAATTTGCGCCAAAATTTCCATCTACTGGCGCCCATTTTTCAGATTACAATAGCATCTTTTATGTTTAAAACTCTTCGAAATGATTGAGCCAAGATTTAAAGACCATCAAGCAGATCTTCTTGCGCAATGTTATGCAGAAATGTCTTTTGGCATCAATTAAGCAAAATTTGCTGAATGGTAACTTTTTAGGGAAATTTTTGGTGAATAGCATGCATTTGAAGTTATTTAGTTATATAGTCTGTTTTTGGAACTCGAATTTGACAAACTCGAGTTCCAACCCAAAATCGACTTTACTAAACTTATGGTCCAACTAGTATAACTCTGATGTGGAATTAAAAAATAAAATAAAATAAATAAAAAATAAAAACCACGTGGAACTCGAGAGTTTAGTAAACTCAAGTTCCATGCCATTAAAAAAATTTACCTAGATGGAACTCAAGTTTAGTAAACTTGAGTTTCATTAGGACCTCCATAGGTGGAGTTTTTCAAGCTGCAAAAAAAATTAAAAAGGAATTCAATGAGAAAAGAATGGGAATGGGATCCAGTTAAACTTGCAATGAAAGAATAATAATTATTGCCTTGTCTGCTAACTTGGGATCTAGAAGGTGATGGTTGTGATGGATCTAGAATAATAATTATCCGATTCCCCCATCTCTTCTCTTTGTCAATTCCCTCAACAAGTTTGTAGCAGGGACTGGTAACCAAAAATCAAATATGCACTATGGCAAATTTCTTAATTCTAAAACTAAAAGTATATACAATTCTTTTAATCAAACATGTAAGATGTAAGCAAAAATATTTCGTACAAATTTATTGTTCATTCAATCCAAGCACCTCATTATATCACAGTTATAGTAATAATTCCAAAGCAAATGAGCTACCCTCCAATTATCATATACATGAGGTACAAATACAATAAACTACCATCCAAAGTTAAAAAGGAATTTTCCATTGCACCCAACACAATTTCATCTTTGGAAGAAATCTGTTACATTTTTCAACATTTTTATTTTGAAGCCACAGCCACCAAATGCAAAATTTCCTGATACATTTTATATGGCCTTACATTGCCTCACTTAATGCCTAGAGTAAAAGTACTACCTACACAACTAGTTGTTGACTTATGACCCAAATCCCTTTTCTCCATTTCAATTCGACACAAATAAAGAGAGCATTTCTCCATGATAGATGTACTCAAAATGATCATTCCATTTTGGAATATGGACTACATGTTCCACCCTCTAATTTTTTTCTACCTTGCCCTTCGCATCTATTTTATGCAATTCGCGATCAGTATTAACATCAACGAGTTGTTCCTACTTTAGCCCAAATTGTTGGAGGACACGATCAAGTAGGTGGAACTCTACAAGACAAAAATATATAAGTGAAATTTTCAACCTCCACACATTACTTCCCTTGATGCGAAAATTAGGAGGAAGGCGGCTCAATTCATCCACATATGGCTCCCACTTAATCTACAGTAGCCACCAATAAAAGTAACCACGTCAAGCAATTTTGTTATAATTTGCATAACTAGTACAATAGTGGGCAATGAAATACTTTTTTATGATTTTGATATGATGAGTGTAATTTCAAAGACATAAATTGATATAAACATCGTGTAAAAACAAGTATTATACTTGGTCAAGCCATGTCATGGCAATTTGATTGCCATATGCGGAAAGCACGTGTGTGAGAGTGTTCTTTGTAC
This sequence comes from Quercus lobata, assembly GCF_001633185.2. Classification (NCBI taxonomy): domain Eukaryota; kingdom Viridiplantae; phylum Streptophyta; class Magnoliopsida; order Fagales; family Fagaceae; genus Quercus; species Quercus lobata. Next base: position 42,605,665 of record NC_044912.1, on the reverse strand, counting down.
ACTTAGCCCCTGCCCAACTACAAGCACGTAACATAGCTTGGTCATTGGTTTTTTACTTGCAACTGGAATAATAAAACAATTGTGGCATAATACATCTAATGATAGCACAATAATTATGCAATATATACTTACTTCATGGCAAGATGAATTGGTGGTGGTAGTGGACTATAAACACCCTCTGGTGGGGGGACCTTCCGTGGGGACATATGTGGGAACCTGGCATATATCCACAATTGGACTAGAATCAATGCTCCACCAATTAGCTTTGCTATCTTTTCGGTTGCCTTGCACAATTTTCTGTATAACCATGATAGGGCTGCACTACCCTAACTATACTTGGGTGGATTATGAAGGTTCTGCATGAACTCTAACCACATGAGATGGACCCTATCTCTGGACTTGTCAACAAATACCATATCCCCTAGTAGGGCTAGTATATATTAGTGAGCATACTAATGAACCTACATCTCATTGGCATCCAGAGGCAACGATTATTCAATTCAATCAACAAGCACTTTTATTTGAATCCTTGACCATCTAGCACGATTTTAATTTCATCTGGAATTTGAATTCCAAGCATTTCAGCACACATAGTTTTCCAAGTTCTTTTAGTGGACCTAACCATTGCCTCACCCTTGATGGGCATCCTCATTATAACTTCCACATCTTGCAACGTGATCGTCATCTCACCATGTGGAAGGTGGAAGAATGGGTCTCTAGGCGCCATATCTCTATAAATGCAGTGATCAATGCATGATAAAGCTTTATGGATGGGACCATGTGCAGAAGCTCTAAACCAAGCAACCTCACAATGGCAATCACATGCTCATATACCATAGGATCTCAATGTGTCAACTCTTCATGGTGACATCGACAACTTTAGTGTGCCAGGAGGATCCTAAAAATGTTATAACAATAGATAAATATCTTATACTTCAATCAAGTACATAATATGCCATTAAAGAACAACTCAACATCCAAAAGCAAAAGTATAATCTATAAGTTTATTTTCAAATCAATTTCAGTTGTGATGAATTTATTTATTACTACTTTAAATTTATAAAAAACTAGTGTGATTGCTCCTTCAAAGGCTACAAAGCACAAAACTCATGATGGAATTCTTTATCTTGAATTTTGAAGCTAGGCAACTTCTCACACAAAAACTATGTTGTAGTGGTAAATTAAACAACCATAGTACTTAACTACTCAAATTTATCATAGCATGGGGAGGAAAAAAAGTCAAATGAGAACATCACATATCAAGTCTAAAAGGAATTTAAGATACATCACCAATTTAGGAGGGAAAGGGAAGATGGTGGGAGTAAATCTACAACCCAATAGTTTCATAATGCAGCATGTATGAGAAAACATATTATAAATATGTGAACTGATATATGTATTCTTGTAAACAGTGTTACTTTAGATGCAAAATGATATCCTACTCCTTGTTAGTTTCCATGGATGTGGACAAAGGTTTAAACCAAATAGATTCACAATGGAGAAAAATGTTAAAATCCCGAGCGCCAAAAAAAATATCAAAACAATGTAAAATATAATTTTAAAGTCGTAAAGAAAATAAAATTAAATCTCCTATGGGTTATTCATGTCAGTTTTCTTTTATCACTTCACAAAAAAGTTAATAAATCACCAAATACCATTATACGAAAATTTTTACCTGACCTCCAGGGTTCTAAAGTAACTCAAATCGATAATTCACTTGTTCCATCAAAATGCTACGATCAATGGATCCAAGATCTACTGTCATGCTGCAAAAAGTTTTTATGTCATATCAGATAGAAATAAAAGAGAGGAAAAAGAGAAGACACAGAATATATGCATAAATGAGCCAAGTATGAGAGGAAAAAGAGAAGACACAAGATTTAATTTAAACCATACAATATAAAATATTGACTAAAATCCTTTAAATTTACAACATTAATAATTAAAGTAATAATTGAAAATAATGCATATGACTGACATTGCATAATCTTTTAAGGAATCATAATTGACCCAAAAAAAAAAAAAAATTTGGGACTGAAATGCTTGGTTGTTGTCAAAATAATCAAAGTCATCCAAAAACTCAAAAACTACCCAAATATAATTTATACTACCTAGATATTAATTTTCCACACTTAAAAACCACAAATCTTCACATTTATCTAATAGAATAGCGTACCCATATATCTAGTCCATAACCCATTCAATCAATTATATCCTAACAAAATTAAAGGAATTCCTCAAAAAACCCAAAAAAAATTATTTAGAACCCAAAACATATTTACAACAAAACCCTAACAAATTTCACAAATAAGTACGATAAAAAAGATCGAGCTTGCCTTGTTTTCTAATGGAGTGCCACTGCTTGTCACAGCCGTTGAGAGGCCGTCGTCCATTGAGCAAGAGGTAAAGGATGACATAGTGGTGGAGCAAATAAAAGAGACTAAGAGAGGAGGCATTAAGAGAGATGAGGGACTGAGGAAACTGAGGAAGACGCTGTACTTTGTGTGTGTGTGTGTGTGTGTGTGAGAGAGAGAGAGAGAGAGAGAGATTGTTATGTGACTTGGGAAAAATAAAAAAAATTGCAAGATGTATACTACTAGAACTTGAGCGTAGTAAACTTGAGTTCCATTTTTTTAAAAAATTATCTGCATGGAACTCAAGTTTAGTAAACTTGAGTTCCATTTGGGTAAATTTTTTAACGACATGGAGCTCGAGTTTACTAAACTCGAGTTCCATGTGATTTTTTTTCTTAATTCCACATCAGAGTTATACTAGTTGGACCTCGAGTTTAGTAAAGTCGATTTTGGGTTGGAACTCAAGTTCCAAAAAGAGTCTACATAACTAAATAACTTCAAACGCATGCTATTCACCAAAAAATTTCCTAAAAAGTTACTGTTTAGCAAAATTTTCCCATCAATTAGCAAGGGTGGCAATTGGGTGAGTTGGGTCAATTGTGGGTTTCGTCATAAATGGGTTGGACACACATTTATCCATTAACCCATTTATTATTCGTTTAAATATAGATTAAATACTCATTTACCCCACCAAACCCATTTAATCTGATGGGTATCCAATCTATCCATTTAACCAATTATTAAACACAAACACAAACACAAACACACACACACACACACACACACACATACTTACAAAGAGTAAAAACATGTAAAATTACCCAAATTCCTTGCAACTTTAAATGACCAAATTAACTTTGGTCCCTCTAAAAATTTTGCTCAAATTTGAGGCATTTGATTTTTCAAATCTAAAGGATTTGATTGTTCTAATGTGAATTTGTGTTCTTTTTACAGGAGATAGTTTTCATGGCAGAAAGGAACTGGCGATGATTTTTTTTGGGAAGTAGAGGAATGTGTTGAAGAGTGGTTAGGGTTCCAACGAGCCTTCGCCAGTGTCAATGGTAGTGGTAATGGTCTAGTGATCAAATCAGTCAATGCCTTGCTTCTCCATCCCAATCAGCTTACTCTCTTCCCAACTAAGGATCTCTCTCTCTCTCTCTCTCTCTCTCTCTCTCTCTCTCTGTGTTTGGCTTCTAAGAAAACGTGAAAAACATGAGTTTTGGTTTTAGTTTTTTTTTCTTTTAAAGTTCTAATTTTAGATTTTAGATGGATACAATGGTTAACCAGTGGGTTTCCCATTAACACTCATTTAACTTGACTATCCAATGAGTATTTACTCATTTAACCCAAATAATTAATTGGGTTAGGTTCAGACTTATCAAAATTAAGTGGATCATGAATGGGTTAATGAGTTTGGGACAAAATTGCCACCCCTAATTATGAGCGTGTCTCACTTTAGTTCACGCCATCTACGTAAATTGTGGGGGTAGACATGGCATACTGCCCTGTTTCATTAGTAGAATTTTTTTGTCTTTTTTATCCTTCAAGTCTCTCACAGGTTGGAGTTTAAAGGGACTTAAAGGCTACGTTCCCTTCTCAACAACCGGGCATGTTCTAGGTGGTAATCCAGTTGTTAAATTCGTCAACACCTTTTTCAAGATTTGTAGACTTCCTCCTTATCTTAATAGGATTAAAATGGTACTCATACCTAAGTCAATAACCTTGAAATTATTACGCAATTTCTGACCTACCATCCTTTGCAATGCATTATACAAAGTTCTTTCGAAATTACTAGGGAATCGGTTTAAATATTTTTTGGATGATATTATTCACCCATCACAATCACGATTTGTACCTGAAGGCAAGGCTAAAGAATTGTTGGTTAGGAAATGATCCATTTGATAAAGAATAAGTAAGGGTGATATAGGAATTTTATTTCCTGTAAAAATGGACTTGGATAAAGCTTAAGATAGACTTGAATGGTCCTTTTGTGAGAATTGAGACCTGAGGGGCCACTAATATCTCTTTCAACTTTGTATGGATGAGTTTGTTTTTACTTGATCAAGAGGATCAAGAGATGAGGAGAATATATAACTTTTTAAAGTATCACATTTTTTTTTAATTAAGTAAGAATATACTTGTATACGATAAACTAAATATGCTAAATAAGCATATGAAAATAAATTTGATCCAAAGGCACATCTATATATATAAATATATATATATATATATATATATATTAATAGGTAAAGCTGAGAGAAAATCCAGTTAGATTTCAATTGGATTCTCAATTTTGCATCACTTGTCCTATCCAAAACTCAAATAAATAAATAAATAAATAATCTAATTAGATTATATATTGGAGTCCAATTTTGTGCCAAAATAAATGATGCATCAATATTGAACACAGAAGCCAAGAAAGCCACAATGATGGTGCTCATTAGCCTAAGCAAGAACATCTCACCTGCACACTTTTATTGGTGAACTCAATAGAGTCTGGAACTCTTCTAAACTAATACCACTACCAGAACTGAGGAGTCCAACGAGAAAGACTTTAAAAGTAAAACCTCATCTCCTCCTCCTAATTCCATATCGTCACCCCATGTCTCCTCCTTCTTTTCTCGCAACCTCTACCAACTAGATCCACACAATGCCCTCTCCTCCTCCTTTTGGATTTCTCAGAGCAAGCCTAGGTTCAAACACAATGTTCAATCCCACTCTTCCTTGCTTCACATTCTCGTACATTACCGCTTCATTGGCGCCTCCAAGAAGATTCCAATCTCAATGATCAGTTCTTGTCGTTAACCTGATGATGTTGCCTTTGTCTTGGACTTCCTATGCTACATGAATCGCCAAAAAAAGATAAAATTTTAGTTTCAGTTCTCTTCAGAGCTATAACATGCTATGAATGAGACTTTTTAGGTTACTCCAAGCAAGCCAAAATGGTTTAAGTTATGTATCATAGATCCCACTTCTACAAACACACATAGACACACAAACTAGAGTCCATTAGAAGTAAGACTTTTTTATTAAAAAAATGTGCATATATCTATGTACATAACTCTTTAGCTTTTGGATGGGGATCCAATATGTATTGGGTTGATGCTATGCTATATGTGTATTTTGTAAAAATATGAATTAGATACGGTAATAACATTTGGTTTGAAAATAAAGCAGAAATGTCAGAATCCATGCACAAATTGCGATTCTTTTAAAGACATTTTCTGGCAGCATTGCTGTATTTTGGTGATTTGAGAATCATTAAAATGTGTCTTAACAAGGGTTATTTTGTATTTATCTAATGTAACCATGGTTTTTCATGTGGATATCATTTAAATAGATGAAAAGTTCAAATGGATAAAACCTTGTGGAATAATTTATTGTAATTTATTTCTATCATTATTATCACAGTGACACAGCCACATGAGTTTCATGTTGGCCAGAGAAAGATAGAACAATTTTTGGTTATTTACATTAAATTTTGTTGTAAGAGATGTTTGATTCATATTGCTTTTTTCTTTTTTCTATTTGTATTTTGGATGTAAATTGTATTCCTTTTGTTAAAAATTTATTTTTAAAAATTATCAACATGAAAAAAAAAATTAATAATTATCAAACATGTTAAGTCCTAATTTCTGTGAAAGGCACAAATAATTATCAAACACATTCGGTAGATTATTAAAAACTATACAGCTCCCATACAACACCATAACTTAGATTCTAACGATGAATTTGTTAAAAAAAATATTTCAGTAATTAATCAAGGTATGACACCAATGAGTTTCTTTTTTTATAGACTTTCAACCTATGATGTCAACTTCTAATAATTGTGCTCAATATCATCAAACCAAAGCATCAATCAGTTTTTCATTTAGGCGAAAAATGAACCCCAGATCTCTTATTCAACCATCAAAGATTTTACCAGTTGAGTTAACTGAAACCCATAGCACCGAGGAGTTTTAAGGTTAAAAAGACCTAATTAGTGGAGATCAATGGTTTTGTATAGAACTTGCTTCCTATTAAATTTTGATGGTGTACAAAAATGGAATCTATCTTTTAGCTTCCAAATAGTAAAAGTTATGCAAGCAAATTATAGGCATTAGCTTAGCAAGAGGTTGAACCATGGTATCAAAATCATAGTGTCCCCTATGCCAAGTAAAAGGATGATTGAATGTGCTAGCTTGATGATAACACACACAAGTTTCATTTGAATTTGTTCTTAGCTTCACTGTACATTACAGCTCCAACAATTGTGAGCCTGTAGCTTGCCATCCCAATAATTGAAATTTGGTTTTTAACTATCAAAATTGAAACACCACAGCAACAATAATCTCATAGGTTGATGAAGCATTCTATAAACTATAGCTTATAGTAATATCTCAATTACAAAAATTTTAAAAAAAAAAAAATCTACTAAATAAGAAATTAAAAATAAACCAAGATTTCTTTGAATCTTTTTTTTTTTTAATAGCTTTTAGTGTGTTTGGATTAAGATTTTGTTAATTTGTTAAAAGTGAAAAAAAATATAATCATATATATTAGATTAAGTTGAAGTACAATTTTAGAATTCAAATCAAATCAAATTAATTTCTAATTATAGTTTAATTTTGTGCTATGTGTCCAATTTGATTTTTAGATGTTGGTGTCAAGTTACCTCCATTCATAATGCTCAATGTGGAAACCAAATCTACCAAGATGAACATCTTGGATCCGTTTGGATACAACTTATTTTTGCTGAAATTGAAAACTGAAAATACTGTAACAAAATAACTTTTTCATGTGTGGAAAATTACTATTCGCTCTGTTTTTTACCATTCATAAGCCTAAAATCACTGTTCATGGACAATTAACAGGGACAGACGGGCGTCCAGGAAAAAAAAAAAAAAAGCTGAAATGCGCGGTTTGAAAACGCAGACTTTAAAACGCTGGGACCTGCCGATACCATGCGCGGCTTGAAAACGCAGACTTTAATAACTGATCAAATTCTTCGGTTCTGCATGCAAGCATGATGGGGCCTTGTATCTTTGGTTCAAGCTCATCTGCTTGTGACTGCACAATCAATTCTTGAAATGCTGGTAATGATAGATACTTCACTGGAATTTCTTATCTCTTCTTCTCTTCTCCCACGTACAGACCTATGTAACCTTTCGGAACTTTACGGGTCTTGGAGCTTTTTGTAGAGTCAATTCGATTGTACGAGTTCTTGGAATGATTTAAACCTATTTTTTTAATGAACATGCTGATTTTCCTACGAACAAAGGTACAAGAGAGTGAATGCTAAAGGAGATTGTGAATGCTAAAGTAGATAGAAAAGCAGATGCTAATTAAAGGAGGTAGTGAATGCTAAAGGAGATTGTGTATATTAAAAGAAATTTTTGTGAAAGAGATAGTTAACTAGTAATATTAAAAGAGTTCCACTATATATAGACTCCTAACCTTTGTGACAAATTCATATACAAACTCACCTCATTGGAACACACTACAACTCAAAAAATACACGGTCTGGGTGAAAATTTTGGAGTCAACTGACTTTTTCATGTTAAAAATCACAAATATATATTGATTTGTAAAACAAGTTCGCCCTCCACGATTAATTTGACCATAACAGTTATGTCAAACTTGAGATTTGAGCATGCATGCCTTGTGGCATCAGCCCCATGGAAAAAAAAAACTAGTAATCTAACTTATTGAAATAGGTTATTACTTATTCCTGAAAAATGTGTTACAAGACTTTTTGCCCTTAATTATTTTTTAGAGATGCTAAGTCTACAATATTTTTACAATATTTTCACAACAAATTATAGGTGATTAGTTGTTATTGGTTCAAATTTAAACTTAACACTAAGATTACTTTTTTGCCCCCACAATAACAACCAGTAACAATTTACTACTTAAGATTTAATTTGTTATAAAAATATTGTAGACATATCATTTCCCATTATTTTTCTATTCTATTTTTTTTTTCTAAAGTAGTATATTATATTGTTGCCTTAGGCCAACTCATGTACTTATCTCCACAGTCAACACAGCGGCAGAAGATATAAATGATAAGATCTAGAAATCCATTCTAATCCACATTCAGTTGGTCGTCGTTAAATTCTAATTTGTAATTATTATTCAAGAAGTTTTTAATGGTTTAGTCTACTGGATGGAAATTTAGAAATGTTGGCTTTGGCTTGAATTTCAACGGCTGATGAGTGGACTGATTAAAAAAAAAAAAAGTTTTTTTTTTTTTTTTTCAGAGTAAACAATAAATTAAAATTGTGCTTGCCAATTAAAGCACGAGTGATTTAAAGAGTAATACTTTGAAGTTTGAAGACAAAAAATGGTTTATGATTAGTTCAAAATTTATTTCATATCAACCCCTCTTTAATTAATACTACTTTTATTAATTAAAGAATGATTTTTTTTTTTTTTTTGTCATTAAAGTTATTGTAACCTTTTTTTTTTTTTTTATACAAAATAAAAAAGTATATATATATATATATATATATATGTGTGAAGTTCATTCCTGAAGACTTGAACTCCAACCCTTATTTACTTGACAGTAACTCTATCAACTACCCTTACTTTAACCTATGGTTCTGCTCCATGATCGATAATTGCTTTTTATTATCAGGTCAAGACCCAAATCAATTTTTGAGATAAAATCTTATATCTCTTGTTCGATGACCAATAACTTTATAAGTTGAGTTAACTAGAACTTACATTTTTAATTTAGTAGCCTTGTGACTTTTACTAAACAACTAGCTTGTAACCCCATGCATATACATGGATACAGTTAAAAATATACAATAAGATGTATTATATAATTCCTATATATATAATACAATAAATACTATTGATAGTCATTTTTATATTTTGTTAACTCTTTAAAAAAATTTGTAAGGATATTATTAGGTATAAAATGTAAATTGTCCAAGTTTTTTTTTTTTTTTAATTTATTATGAAGTACAATTTTTTTTTTTTTTACGATTCATTTATTCTAGACTCTTTGATTTTTGTACTTAATAACTCATTTAGATGAATATTTATGATGTGATCTCACATTTGATTCTAAAATTAAGAAATGAAACTCTTTAAGAATAATAAATTAAGACACATGGCGCAAAATTGGAACTATAATTTAGAATTCTAATTTGAGTTTTTATCAGCGTCACCTATTATTATATATATAGATATAGATTGGACACCCATATTTTTAATTCGTTAGCTTTGCTTCCAATTTAAATGTTTCACATTCAAAGCTATCATGTAATTTATTTAATGAATACAAATCTTTTGTCTCATTTTTTGGATTCCATTAATCATGATATGCTATGTATTTTATTTTTTGCCATTTTAAACCTTGAATAAGGGTTTTTTTTTCCTATTTTAAAATTTGTTTATTTTATAAGAAAAATCAAATAAATATATAGTAAGTTATGATTATGGAGTATAAATTAAGTAGAATATAAAATTAAAATGGGACAAGTTATTTATATTTTGATTTATCCAATCGAAATCCTTTGTTGTCTGTCCTCAGCACATTTAATTTGTAGGGACTCTTTTGAGTGCTGTAGGGCTACTAATAATTGTATCATATTGATTCTTAAAAGAAAATTGTATTGTATCAATCTTATAAATTAATCTATTATTTTTAAACACATGTGAGAAAAAAAGAAGTAATTACAAATTATTTAATATGTGATTGATGTGATACCAATTATAATTACTATCACATTATTTTGTAAGCATTTTATAAAAAATTGAGAATGTGAAACTTCTTTCTCTCTCTCTCTCCCCAAATTGACAGCCCGGATTTGAGTGACAGACAACCTCGGCAAAAATTAATCAAGTTGCATTCTTATGAACATGAAAAAGGTCCATATAAAAATTTTAAATGGAAGTCAAATTTGATGAAAGAATTGAATTAGATTGTGTTATTATTCCACAAATCGTGTGAGTGACGAAATTTTTTGATGAACACATGAGTGACGAAATTTGATACGGCAATGGAATAATATTATATCATAATCTTTGTCTACTGCTTATATTGCGACTCAATAGTAAAACATATATTTCACATGTCACTACCAAAACGCGTTGGCAAGTAGTATCCAGAGACTTTGGACAAAATCAAACTATTTGGTGATCTGACATTTTCCTTTTGCAAGATATGGGAGTCGAATCAATGACTCGCCGGAGTAGAGTGGTGCCGCAACCAAAACTCACTCCCAACTGTTGCATCTATCAATATTATTTGACATAGGATACAATCTACAAAACTATTTTTGTAGTTTATTAATTATGATTTTTTTTATTCAATTTTTGTAATTTTTGGTTTATGATATTTATTTTGTTGATTTTAGGTATTTTTAATGTTTTTTTAAAGCCAAATTAGGTTCCTATTATGATTAAGTATTAATTAGGATTTCTTTTAAAATATATTTTTTTTGTTTATCAAGTTTTACGAAACCCTTTAAATAGGCCTCCAAGTTAGTAACAATTAAGATTCAGTTTACTAAAATTATAGAGTTTCCTTTATTATTTCTCTAGTGGATTTTGTACTCCTTTCTCTTTGTGGATTTGAGGAACTCTTGTAGTTTCAAGGTTATATTCTTGAAACAAAATCTTGTTTTGTTTCTTATCGTTTCCGCGCTGCATTTCCACAATTGAATCTTGGGAATATGATTTCATTAAGTACCTAGGCAAAACAGTTACACATGTAAATAAGTATACATAGATTACAATAAGCTCAAAATAAGAGTTACAGATGAGGTGGGAGAAGATCCTATGATTTTGCTAGCTTTGAACTAATCTAACCAGAAAGAATTTGCAGTGAGATAAATAGCAGTGAATATTGTCCTACTCTGGTTCAATGATTGACCAAGCAAATGTCGGCTACTTCTGGGAGCTTCAAGAGATTAAATTCTTACCAAGATAACACAAAGGCACTGCTAGAGCATCGATTGTCAGGACATCCTATGTAGTAGGCATTAGAGAATGCATTCTGCAGAGGAGGGAATGAGAGTGTAATTAACACTCAACAAGCCATATCATGTATCTATTAAATTAGTTAAATACGTCACATAAACTTTTAAGTAGGTTATGTGACTAAAAATATATGTGGATAGTTGGAGGAACTTTCCTCCAAATTAATTTGAAAGAAAACTTTGTTATTTTCTTTTTTTCAAGATAACTATATACCCACCCCACAACTCTCTATGTTATGTTATGGTAGGTGATGGATTAATTTGTGATTGTGAGTAAGATTACAGGAATTATGAGGAACATCTTAAGAGACGCATGCATTCTATGTGGTTTTTTTGGCCAAGTCAAACAACCCAACATGAGTTTGTGTGTCATGAATTTTTTGAAGGAATTATAGAAATTACTACTACAATATAGTAGTCGTAAATACATAATGAACCTATATGGGTCTTTTTCTTTTTTTCTTTTTTTGGGTATGTTGCCATATTTGAGTCAAAACACACTTTACATATATTTAAGTCTTAGTTACAAGTGTGTTCAAGAATAACAACTTGTGCTTAACAATTGGTATTACTCTTGCAATTGTATTTTCTTTCTATCTTATCTTATCTTTGTTTTATTTATTTATTTTGAACCTTAAATAAGATAAATACAAAAGATTTTTTCCCCAATAAATTTTGAAGTAATACAAGTATAATAGTTCAATAGTCATGTTATAAAAGAAGTATACCAAGCATAATATGCATAAGGAAATCTACAAATGAAAAAGAAAAAAAAAATCAATTATATAATTAATGTGACTTAAATAAAATAATTATATAATTGAAATGAAAAGAGTCATCTATACTTTACTGTAATTGTTCAACTTTTTCATGGAAGAATTTGGTTTGAATTCCTCCAAATCCCCACTTTGTTGTAAGAAAGAAAATATGATTGAAATATAGTTTAGTAATATCATACTCTCGCATGAACGAGACTAAAACTTTGTATTGATGAGCTTATTTTTACTTGATCGTGGTAGAACGTATAAAGTTTTAAAGTATCATATTTCTTTTACGTCACTTTTATATGTATGATAAATAAAATATGTTAAAAAAGTTGATGAATATATATTTATCCAAACTCACAGTTATAACGTAGGGTTCCATGCTTAATTAGATGGTTTAATAATAAACAGAAAAGAAAAAAAGTGCAAACATAAATCAAGAAACAAAATAGGAAAGTCCTTCCCTTCAAAAAAAAGAAAAAAAGAAAAGAAAAGTAAGCTTTTCAAGAGTCAAAGAACTTTATTTTTTAATACATGAAAGCAACTGATGAATCCATATTATAAATTCTCAAGTCTCAACAATATTCTACGTGCATGCATAAGAAGAGAGTTCTAGGATTGTGGGTATACCATAAGATAATACTTTAGCTAGCTTTAATAACTGGTCAAATTCTTCAGTTTTGCATGCAAGCATGATGGGGCCTTCTATTTTTGCTTCAAGCTCATCTGCTTGTGACTGCACAATCAATTCTTCGAATGCTGGTAATGAAAGATACTTCACTAGAACTTCATATCTCTTCCTCTCTTCTCCCACGTAGAGACCTATATAACCCAAGGGAGTCATTCCCGTATCGAAGGCTGTACCGGTTTGACTAGTGAAACGATATATTTCGATACCTGTCAATACCAATGTACCGTTTCGGATTTACCGTTATTTTTTATATTTATTGTTAGGTTCTAAAGATTATGAAACTAATGTATTAGAACTCTAATTTGTAATGTTGGCAAACCATGATCAAAAAATGTTTTAGTCTTGTTTAGACTTACTCAAAGTGTATGCGTTTTATGTAAAGTTGGAATCGAGTTACTGTAGAATTTATTGTGCAATTCTGTCTGACTTGATCGATCAAGAATTAGACTCGATCAATCGAAACTCAGACAGAACATTTTTCTGCAGAATTTTCTAACTCAGCCTAAGCCCGTTTGATGTGTAGGGTTTTATGTTTTGTCTTAAGTATAAAAAAGAAAACCTTAGCCATGTTTTTTGAGATACTCCAAATGCTCTGTGTGTGAATCTTTTGTGAGATCAAGAGGTGGTTGCCTTCACACATATTTAGGGTTTTCAAGATTTAAGATTATGTCAAAAACTTGGTGATCGAACTCAGTTGCTGCATTTAGAGCTTAAAGATACACAAGCGGGAATGCTTGTACTTGCTGGGAATCCAAGAAAGAAGTAATTCGTGGACTCAGAGCTGTCATGTGGTCGTGGTAGTAAGTTTCCTACTCGTGGTAGTAAGTTTCCTACTCATGGTAGCAATAGGATGTTAGTGGTCTAAGTCGCTATTGTGTAAACTTCAATTCTTTCATAGTGGATTCAGTTTACCTTAAGGATAACTAGGTTAAATCCTCCGTAGGTTTTTTACCGATTTGGTTTTCTTAAGTTATCATATTATTGTGTTCTTTATTTTCCATACTTTACAATGATATGATTTGTATGTGTTAACCTAGATCTGCATAATTTACCTAAATTAATCACTTGGCTAAATAACTAGGTTAATCTGGTTGTGTTTTAAGGGGTCTAAAAATAAACATTTATAAATAAATATATATATATATATATATATATGTATGTATGTGTGTGTGTGTGTGTGTTCATTCTAAGAAAACAAACATAAAAGTTTACCATAAAATATTACCTCAATTCATAACAAATTATTCATGATTTTAGACTTTAGCATCAATTAAAAAAAAACATAATATAAAAAATAGAAAAGCTTAATTGTTCATTACATTCTAAGAAAAAAAATAATACTAATAAGTTAATACAAGTAAGTTACCATTCTGTCCTTACAAAAATACAAAAATTACAAAAAAAAAAAAAAAAATTGTGTACCAGTCGGTATTTAAATCGGAACGAAACATTGGTGTTTCGATATCGGTATATGTATTGGTACCGGTATGATATTGACCACATTGATATAACATTTTGGAACTTTGCGGGTCTTGGGGATTTTAATAAAGTCAGTGTCCGTTTGGGATCCACATATTTTGCAGTAACTGAAAACCCTTTACTGAAAGTACTGTAAAAAAATATAAAAGTTAGTTGAAATAATACAGTGGGACCCATAAATAATAACAAAAAATGCAACGAAACCCATGATTAAAGGTAATTAACTTTTACTTTTATCTACATTACTTTCAGCAAAAAAAAATTTAATTTCAGCAAAAAAGGCAAATCCTAAACAAACCCTAAGTGTCTGTTTGGTCAAATTAATTTTTTCTAACTTATTTCACTATTTAGCTTATTTTTGCTACTATTCATGGGTCCCACTGAACTTTTTAATACTATTCATGAGTCTCATTGTACTATTTTAGCTAACTTTTACCTTTATCTACAATACTTTCAGCAAAAAGTTTTCAGTTTCAGCAAAATAAGCTGATCCCAAACAAACCCTTATGCGTTTGTGAAAGTTCAAAAACGTGTATAAACACCTTTGAACGTTTAGACCCCCAAATTACAACTTAACCAATTCAAGCAATATGTCAAACAACTAGTGTGCGGAAACTTAACATATGCTATAATATGGAATTGGTAAAAACTATCTAAGCCAAAACAAAATATAATCCACAACAGATAATAAAAAGGCAAAGATAGAGAGGAAGGAAAATGCAAACACAAAGACAACACATGATGTGTTATCGAAGAGGAAACCGAAGCCCTCGGCGTAAAACCTCTCTGCCGCCCTCCAAGCGGTAAACAATCCACTAGAAAATATAGTTGGGATACATGGACAGCAATAGACCCTCCAAGCCTAATCTACCCAGTGCACCTAAGCCCTCCAAGCTTCTTGCTCCAACGAGGTTGCGCCAAACCTTTTTCTTTTCTAGCTTCTCGGATTCCGCTACTAGACCGTAGCATCAACCAATGAAGATTGGTTCCTTCCTAACTGCTTCCCAGAAATCTAAACAGCTGTCTCATAGTGTTGATGATGGTGAGAACCAGGTTTGGTATAATGCCTCTCAAGGATTTGACAATGGAGAGGAAGAGAGATGAGGAATTTGAAGAGACTCTAAGGTATAGATTGTGGGTGAATCAATCTTGTTTTTCTTTAGGGTTTCTCTCTCAAAATTCTCTCTGGAAACTCTCTCACAATTGTGGGTAAAAGGGGTATTTATACTAGAGTGGGAGAGGAATGTGAAACGTCAGGTTTTACAAAACAGGGGTGGCTCGCGGCTTGACCTCGCGGCTTGACTAAGTCGCGAGATCCAGTCGCGAAATAACCGTATGGCCAGTTGTCCTGTTTTGTCCTGTAGTGCTCTAACTTGCATGACTGTTCACCTTCCAGCATGCTTGGCACGTGTGTTGCGTCTGGCGGCTTGCAGCTGCGAGTCACCCGCGAGTCCCAGCCGAGAGTCTCTGTTTTCTTGCACACTCTTGAGCAATCTTCACTCTATCTCACTCACTACCCTTACATCAAACCCACCTAAATACAGGTTTACTAAATACTGAATTACAAGCAAATTTGGCACGGAATAAAGCCAATTAGATGGTTGAATAAATTCAACCTTACAATCTCCCCCTTTGGCTATTCCGTGATAAAATCCTAAAACAGACTCTAGACTTAACATGTGAGTTGGGAACAGTTGAATAAAACTCACTCACACCTAACTCTAGAAGCTGTGAAGTACTTGAATCATATGAACATAATACTCCTGAAACACAACAATACACCATGATCATTGTAAGCAGAAAATCATAAAATGCATATGAAACAGGCAATATGTGAATAAGCAAAGATGGAGTTAAGAAACAAACCATGGTTTGATCAACCAAGTGAACACCACAAGGTAGTGATCACAGTGCTTATTCACACTTGGAATGAACACAAGGACATACAAGTTAACAAGCACAAGGCAAGACACTTGTATGTTCAACACTCAACCAATGCATAGTACTCAAGGTATATGCATCTTGGAACAATCCTACAAGGGCACAAGAGTGACAGTACATAAACCAAAATGCAAGACATTTAGATTAAAGTACTGATTTCAACATAGCATAAAGGCTGCAATAAGCAAGGTACAAACCATAAAACCTACAAACTATGCATAAAACATTAACCCTAAAAGCTTACAAAATCACATGGGTACAAAACAGAAAACATCCTGAATAACATCATCAAAATATATTAAAGTTAAAACCAAAAGTATAGGTTAAGAGTAAGAAAACAACTATACACCAAAAACATAGTGTATCAAACCCATAAAAACATTAAATACCCAAAACATAAGCATATATAAACAAAGTCTCTAATTTTGACTATTTTGACAACTCCCCCTCAACACATTACTCCCCCTTAAGAGTTGCTTTTTTGCTTCTCATCATCAATGTCATCTCCCCCTTTTTGACCGGAATGGCCAAAGGGTCACTGTTCATGCTGAGTGGTGAAGCTGTCAAGTTTTGCAGACAAAACATCAATCTGGTCCTGCATGGCTCTCATCCTCTCAGAGTTCTTAGTCCGGACTTCTCTGATCCCATCAAGTCGTTCCAAAATGATTTGGAAAGCATCTGGAGGTGTATCTGAAGAAGTTGATGCTCTAGTCCTTTTGCCACTCCTCCTGGGTGTTGAGGTTGATGCATGCCCTGCTGCCTCTGCTTCAGTCTCCATTGGGACACCCTCTCCTTCATCACCTTCATCTTCTTCTCCTGGAAGCCTAACACTTATCCTTTTGCAGGTAAGCTTATTAATTGTAGAGGGTGTGGACATGGGACTGATGTCTTGAGGGATTGGAACACCCTTCCTTTTAAAAATCCTCATTAGCAAACTGGGAAAGATCAATTTTGGCCTAGAGTTTGTTCTTGTCTCATCCACAATGGTGTCATAAATGTGGGAACTTATGTCAATGAAATTATTTTCTTTGAGATTCATCAGAAAAATTGCTCTTGCACAGTTGATTGTAGTCAACTTCTTTATGGGATAGAGATTAAACATCATGATTATTGTTAGACACCTCATGTCCACTGGAAAGGCAGTGGTATTCAAACATTTCCCTTCTCTCTGCCCACCTATCCTTTGTTGAACTGTTTCAATATAAACACTCATATCCTTGTAATTGATAAATTCCTCATCTTCTAATCCTTCAAGCCCTAGCACATCATCTTTCTTTTTGAATTCCCATTTCTCCCTTCCAGAACTTTGAAATTTTCTTTTATCATCAAATCTCCCATTATTTTTGAATTTCAAGAACTTTCTGAAATTTTTGACAAGGTATGTAACATCTTTGTCAACCACATCTTCTCCCGATGAGTCTTGATCTTCCACCTTCTCATTAATGGTCTTTAGAGCAAGAGATTTACTTTTCTATTGATTAGGCAGTGACATCTCATAAGTCTGCAGAGAACCAACCAGCTCCTGTACTTTGATGTCATCAAGGTCCTTGCTCTCTTCAATCACTGTTACTTTAGCACGAAAACTTTCCGGCAATGATCGAAGGATCTTCCTTACAATTTTTGAATCCTCCGTTTTCTTTCCCAAGTTGAACTTACTGACAACCACCTCATTTAGCTTCCCATAGAAAGAGTCAAAAGACTCCTCCTCACTCATTTTGAGCTCCTCAAACCGAGTGGTCAGCATTTGCAACTTGGTGTCTTTCACTTTCTTCGTGCCTTCATAGGTGGTTTCCAAAATCTCCCATGCTTCTTTGGCAATGGTAATATGAGAAATCCTGTGAAATTCATCTGGAGACACACCACAGAAAATAGCATTGAGTGTTTTACTGTTAGCATTAGATGCAGCAAGTGCTGCCTTATCCCATGTGGATTTGGCTGCCTCAGGTCTGGTCCAACCAATCTCAACAGCATCCCAAACAGATTCATCAATAGAACACAGAAAAGCTCTCATGCGAACCTTCCAAAAAGCATAATTACTACCATCAAAATATGGAGGTGCATTTAGGGATTGAGACCTATCCATCTCAAAAGGGAGTCAAGGATCACACAATGGTAATGAAACCAATAACAGTGTACCTACTCTGATACCAAATGAAAGTTCAAAAACGTG
This sequence comes from Quercus lobata, assembly GCF_001633185.2. Classification (NCBI taxonomy): domain Eukaryota; kingdom Viridiplantae; phylum Streptophyta; class Magnoliopsida; order Fagales; family Fagaceae; genus Quercus; species Quercus lobata. The sequence continues at coordinate 42,587,291 of NC_044912.1, read as the reverse complement.
TATAAACACCTTTGAACGTTTAGACCCCCAAATTACAACTTAACCAATTCAAGCAATATGTCAAACAACTAGTGTGCGGAAACTTAACATATGCTATAATATGGAATTGGTAAAAACTATCTAAACCAAAACAAAATATAATCCACAGCAGATAATAAAAAGGCAAAGATAGAGAGGAAGGAAGATGCAAACACAAAGACAACACGCGATGTGTTATCGAAGAGGAAACCGAAGCCCTCGGCGTAAAACCTCTCCGCCGCCCTCCAAGCGGTAAACAATCCACTAGAAAATACAGTTGGGATACATGGATAGCAATAGACTCTCCAAGCCTAATCTACCCAGTGCACCTAAGCCCTCCAAGTTTCTTGCTCCAACGAGGTTGCGCCGAACCTTTTTCTTTTCTAGCTTCCAAGATTTCGCTACTAGACCGTAGCATCAACCAATGAAGATTGGTTCCTTCCTAACTGCTTCCCAGAAATCTAAACAGCTGTCTCACAGTGTTGATGATGGTGAGAACCAGGTTTGGTATAATGCCTCTCAAGGATTTGACAATGGAGAGGAAGAGAGATGAGGAATTTGAAGAGACTCTAAGGTATAGATTGTGGGTGAATAAATCTTGTTTTTTTTAGGGTTTCTCTCTCAAAATTCTCTCTGGAAGCTCTCTCACAATCGTGGGTAAAATGGGTATTTATACTAGAGTGGGAGAGGAATGTGAAACGTCAGGTTTTACAAAACAGGGGTGGCTCGCGGCTTGACCTCGCGGCTTGACTAAGTCGCGAGATCCAGTCGCGAGATAACCATATGGCCAGTTGTCCTGTTTTGTCCTGTAGTGCTCCAGCTTACATGACTGTTCACCTTCTAGCATGCTTGGCACGTGTGCTGCGTCTGGCGGCTTGCAGCCGCGAGTCACCCGCGAGTCCCAGCCGCGAGTCTCTGTTTTCTTGCACACTCTTAAGCAATCTTCACTCTATCTCACTCACTACCCTTACATCAAACCCACCTAAATACAGGGTTACTAAATGCTGAATTACAAGCAAATTTGGTACGGAATAAAGCCAATTAGATGGTTGAATAAATTCAACCTTACAGTTTGGCTCCAAATTAATAAGCCAACTTATTTTACTATTTTGCTCATTTTTGTAACTATTTATAAACTCCACTGCACTTTTTGATACTATTCATGAGTCCTACTGTACTATTTCAACTAACTCTTACCTTTATTTACAGTATTTTCAACAAAAAGTTTTCAATTTTAGCAAAATAAACGGATCCCAAGTAGACCCTAAGTAGAGGAGGGAATGAGCATGTGATCAAGAGAGTGTTTGGGAAAAGACAAAAAAAAAAAAAAAAAAAAAATTGCCTTTTGCCTTTTGCCTTTTATTTAAGCTTTTTTTTTTATATAAATTATCTAACTTTTTGCTTATTAGGAAATAAACAAGTTTTTAGCTTTTTCTCACATACTTAACATAAAAAATAAATATTATGCAAATAAGCTATTGAAAATGCACTAACATAATCTTATCTTGAACTTGATCAAGACCAGGCTTCGAGATTTGATACAAATTTGTTGTGATTTAGGGCAAGTGGAAGTGCTTTTACACAAATCTATATAATAATTAATAGACGAAATATTTGACTTTTTGTTGACCGTGTCCCATTACGTCATGTGACTACATAAATTAATGACACATGCAATTAAAAACACAAAAATGTATAACTTTTCATTTGGCAAACACAGTTGCATCATTCCATTGAGTAGTTATAAATTTAACACTATTCTTTATAAATAGTAGAAAAAATAAGTTGAATACTAAAATAAGATAACTTTTTAATTTTTTCCAAAGATGCCTTTATACAGCAAACTTTTAGGGTTTGAACGCCATGTTCTGTTTTAGTATTTTGATTCAAGTTACTGAGCCACACTTCAATCTTTGAAAGCAAATTTAGAAAGAGACTTTTGCAAAAAGTGCAAGGGTAGAAAGAGGTTTTTACCCTTTATAATGAGTAGTGTTGGAAAAGGTAATACAAAATTTAGAATTTTCTTTTTGAACACTATTTTTCATATAATTCTTATTATAGTATGCATTTTGTAGTTTATGATTTTAAATTATCAAATGCATTTTTTTTCCCTCCTAGGAGATGTGGGTAGTTTTTTTGGGTTGATTACAGAATTTGAGAATTTGGGGACAATGAAATTGTCTATTATAAAATTGTGATTTACAACTATGTTTTATGTTGGCTTTATTCCATGACAAAAAGTGTTGTAATTGCTCTAATTTTGTTCCTTGTATTTTGTAGGATTTTATTGTATTGGGTTTAGTATTAAGTTGGTGAAGACTCAAGCTTAAATGAAGAATCAGTGGATTTCGCGAGAAGCTCGCGAGAAACTAAGCCGCAAAAGTGCATGTGAGGAGCACATAACTGGAAGCTGAAGAGTCGTGCCAGGTTGTCGTTTTCACGAGTGTCTCGCGGGTAAGGCCTTCCCGCGAGACAGTTACGAAACATTCTGTCTGGAAGATTTTTATGTGTGAATTCCTTACCCTTCACCCATACTATATATACCCTCATTACCTACTAATGTAAGAGAGGTCATTCAGAGAGAAAAACCCTAGATAGATTTTCTACAACACACACACCTATCTTTTTGAGAGAGAGCTACTTATCCTTAGTGAGAATTAATTGTAGCCTCTTCTCCTTCCCTCTCCCATTATACCTTGAGAGGAGATTTGTACCCAAATACAATCTACACATTTTCATAGTGTAGTGAGTGTTTTTGGTGTTGCTGGGAAGCATTGGAAGATGCCAAGGTTGGCAGATGCAACATGGAGCTTGTTGCGGGATTCGGAGAGCTAGACAAAACACGGTTCCGAGAAGTCTTGTTAGAGTAGGAGCTTGGAGGGCTTAGGTACATCGGGTAGATTAGGCTTGGAGGGTCTCTTGCTAACCCATGTATCCCAACTGATTGTCTAGTGGATCAATTACTGCTTAGAGGGCGGCGGAGAGGTTTTTCGCAGAGTTCGGTTTCCTCTTCGATAACACATCGGCGTGTTATCTATGTTTGCATCTCTCTTCCCTACTCTTGTCCATTTCATTTTACTGCTGTGTTACTTTAAATATGGATTAGAGTAGCTTTCTTGCTTGTATGCTTGTGTTTACACTATTCCGTACTTAGTATTAAGTTAGTGTAAAATCAACCAAGCCGTAACTTTAAAATTGGGGGGTCTAAACAAGCTCTTGTGTTTTCAACACATTTTCGAGCTTTCAATTGGTATTAGAGCGGGTATACTTGATTTGGTTTCATTACCTAATTGTGATCCTTGACCCTTTGTGTGTTTTGCCATGAATAATGCTTTGTATGCTTCTATGAATGTTGTTGATTATAACATGCCATGTCTTTGTGAAAATGTCTCTATGAGTGTTTATCCTCATGATTGTGATGCCATGTTACATGAATTTATGGGTGTTGCTGATATTCCTAACATCAAACTCTTGAAGAAAGATGCTAAGAAGTTTCAAAAGAAGTTAAGCAAGTTATTTTGTGAAAATGATGATTTGATTGTTAAGCTCAATGAATCCAACAAATTGGTTGAGAAATATAAGAATCTTGCTGAAATTTCTCTTGAAAAGCTGAAAGAGTTTGAATGTTTGAATATGGACTTAGATGCTAAACTTGTTTTGTCTAACAAACTTGTTGATGATCTTAAATCTGAAAATGAATCTCTTAAGATGCATGCTAAGTGTTTGATTACTGAACCTGTTGCTAAAATAGAAGAACATATTTGTTGCAATCATGTTGTGGTACCTGATTTTGTGTCTATTGTGTGTTCTACCTCAAAAGACAAATCGGTGTACATTTCTCCACACAAAAGAAATCAAAAAGTGGAGAGAAAGGCTCTTAAGCCTAAGCCTCTATTTAGGTTCCATCCTAGGGAATTGAGTGGATCTAAGTTTGTTCCTACTTGCCACCATTGTGGTGTGATCGGTCACATAAGACCTCAATACTCCATGTTGAAGAAAGAACAAAAACATGGTGCTAGATCCCTCTCTAAAAAGCCTAGTAGACCTAAACACATTGTTTGTCACCATTGTGGTGCCTTTGATCATCTTAGACCACATTGCTCTAAATTTCAAACTCTTAAAATAATAAAAAGAAAAGAGAAACTTGAGCTATTTGGAAGGTGTGCTATGAAAGCAAAACCGGATTTGGGGGAAAATTGTATGTTGTTGAAACAAGTTGTTAATGCTCTTACCTCCTTGTCTATGTGCATCTCCGGTTCTCATTCTTCCAACCCTCGTCTCACTTCTCTTGAGACACTCATTCCAAACAATCATTTCGTTTGGATGAGGAAGGGTTCCTATGGTTGAGATTGTGCTCTGTTGGTCCTTGAACTATTTCTTTCGATTTTTGTAGGACCCTTCATGCATTAGATGCTTTATTGTCATGCATATGTACATCTTACATCTCTTTATATGCATTGTTCTGTTTTTTTTTTTTTTTTTTTTTTTTTTTTTTTTTTTTTTTTTTTTTTTTTTATCTTACTTTTATGTCTTTATTTTGTGTGTGTAAAAATCCAAAACCACATAAAAAATGAAAAATTCAAAAACTTTGATCGTATAAGTTTTGAGCACATATCACATGTAAGTTTGGCCTGGTGCCTTCATACTAATGGCGTAGTGCATTTACGAGCTTAGTTTGTTATGTATGTACATATATCTTTGTGGGAGAAATCTTGAAAACTATGTGTGATTATTGTAAATAGATCTTCAAGTTTGTCATAAATGATTGGTTAATAGTCTTGATTGTCTTGATACTTGCATAGACTTGAGCCTATATCTCTTCCCACTTTATTTTTATGTTTTTGTTATAGAGCTCACCAAATGTAAATCTCCAAATGAAAAGAGATAATGAGTTGCAAAAGCCTGTTGCACATGCTAGTATTTGACTAGAAAAAAGGGATAGCGACTTTTATATTAAAATGTATGGTGCTAAAAAAGCCAAAGGCTATCTCTCAATGTTGAAATATCAAAAATTTCAAGTACCAATCTCAAAAAGAGATGTATTGTTCAAAAAAAAAAATGATCAAATGTTATGATTTGTAAAGAAGACAAATGAAAAACTTCAAAGATTTTGTAATCATTTTTGTGGGAGGTCATATATGCTCATTTTTATAATTGAGATAGACTAGTTGATTTTGTATCAGTTATGTATAACTTGATTGAATTAATCATTGAAGCTTCACTCTAGTCTAAAGACTATTCCACACTTGATCCACACACACAGCACACAAGTTTAATATTCAATGAATACCTATTTCATTTGTGTGGTTATACATGTTCAAATGTGATGTGTGTGTGCTCAATCATATGTGGATCAAACCAAAAAGATTTTTTTTTGTTCTTTTTGTTTGCTTTTGGAAGTGATTTGTATCACCTATGTTTTTCAAAGTTTTTCAAGTTGTTTTTGTGTGTAAAACAAGTTTTTTGGGTGTTTTCATGACCCATTTCATATGTAAGCTCAACTGGGAGTTAAATGGTCCAAATCTCATGTTTTTCAACTTTGTATAGAGAGTTTCACGACTGTTTTACGAGTAGCTCACGAGTAAGGCTTACCCGCAAAAAATTTCGCGAGTACTTTCACGAGTCAGCTTTCAGCGAAAATTCCCAAATCAACTTTTTAAAAGGCATTTTGTGGGACATTTGTTTTAAACTCTTCTCATCTTCTTCCAAACCCCTATTTTAATGCTTTAACATCAAAATCCAACTAATTTCAAGTGTTTTACATTTCATAAACATATCTAAGGTAATCTTTCACTCTTTTCATATATTTTGATCCTTAGATTATGCTTTTTGGGGTTTTATGTTCATAGTTGAGATTTTCTCAAATGGGAGTTGGAAAACTTAATTTTTGTCAATCTTTTTTATTGGGCTTTGTTTTAAATGATGATTTTATTTGGCTGTTGGCCCCTTGTGGCAAAAATAACATGTATTTAGGCAAGATTTTCATATGTTCTTGCATTGTTTAACATACATGTGTAGTGTGTGTATTCTAAGTGTTTGATAAAATGCCCAAAAGGCATTTTCTCGTTGTTTTGGACTCCAATGAGTACCAAACTTTGGGAATCACCATAATTATTCATGTTTATCATGTTTTGATCATTGATGATGTGTTTTATGCACTTTACCCTGTGAGTGCTTATTCATGCATTGGTCATGTATCACACATGCACACTAGATGCACCTTTGCTGCACACACTCTAACACTTGATGTGTTTTGCACTTCTCTCATGCTAGTCAAGTCTTTTTAGACCTTTTAGCACTTAACATGTTCTTGTGTCTTTGTCATGCCTAAGTTTATATCATGTTCCATCATCCTTAGTATGTCATGTTCTTTATGCTTTGTAGTATTTTTTTATGTTTTGTCTTATGTTTGAGCTTCATTTTCTCATTCATCTTGCGCCCCTCATACATCATACCCATGCTCATATCTTCTTTTCTTTCCCTCATTCCTCTTGATTGTTTTGTCTATTCGTGACAAAAAGGGGGAGAGTATACCGGAGAGTATACAGGTTTGTATTGTCATTTCTATATGACTCATATGCACATTTGTAAGGGGAGAAAACTATAGGGGAGATGCATATACTAAGGGGGAGAAGACATTTTCCTTGTTTTGTTTTGGTTTATATTACTCTTGTGCCCTAGTAGAATCTTGTTCCTAGATGCATATACTTCATGTATTTTGCATTGGTCGAATGTTGGACATGCATTTATCCTTATGCTATTGTGCTTTATTGATTGCATGTTCGGATGATCATTTGCTTTGCTATATGATCATTGTGGTCATTTCCATATGACTATCATGTGTTTGATTAAGTTGTTCATATGTTTCACAACATTTATACTTGATCGCATTTTACTTGTTACATTATACTTATCCTTTTATCACTTGATTTACCTTGAAGGTCTAATGTGTTTTGTGCAAGTGTTTCAGGTTACAGGTATATATGTTCCAAGTGCTACACAGCTTCTAGATTTAGGTGTGAGTGAGTTTTGTCATTGTTCCCAAACTCACGTTTAAGTCTGGAGTCTGTTATAGGGTGTTTTGTCACGGAATAGCCAAAGGGGGAGATTGTAAAATTGTGATTTACAACTATATTTTATGTTGACTTTATTCCATGACAAAAAGTGTTGTAATTATTCTAATTTTGTTCCTTGTATTTTGTGGGATTTTATTGTATTGGGTTTAGTATTAAATTGGTGAAGACTCAAGCTTAAATGAAGAATCAGTGGATTTCGCGAGAAGCTTGCGAAAAGCTAAGCTGTGAAAAAGCATGTGAAGAGCACATGACTGGAAGCTGAAGAGTCGTAGGTTGTCGTTTTCGCAAGTGTCTAGCGAGTAAGGCCTTCCTGCGAGACTGTCGCGAAACATTCTGCTTTGAGGATTTTTATGTGTGAATTCCTTACCCTTCACCCATACTATATATACCTTCATTACCCACTAATATAAGAGAGGTCATTCAGAGAGAAAAACCCTAAATAGGTTTTCTACAACACACACACCCATCTTTTTGAGAGAGAGCTACTCATCCTTAGTGAGAATTAATTGTAGCCTCTTCTCCTTTCCTCTCTCATTATCATACCTTGAGAGGAGATTTGTACTCAAACATAATCCACACATTTTCAGAGCGTAGTGAGTGTTTTTGTTGTTGCTGGGAAGCATTAGAAGATGTCAAGGTTGGCGGATGCAACATGGAGCTTGTTGCGAGATCCAGAAAGCTAGACAAGACACGGTTTCGAGAAGCCTTGTTGGAGTAGGAGCTTGGAAGGCTTAGGTACATCGGGTAGATTAGGCTTGGAGGGTCTCTTGTTAACCCATGTATCCCAACTAATTGTCTAGTGGATCAATTACCGCTTGGAGGGCGGCGGAGAGGTTTTTCGCTGAGTTCTTCGGTTTCCTCTTTGATAATACATCGGCATGTTATCTGTGTTTGCATCTCTCTTCCCTACACTTGTTCATTTCATTTTACTGCTGTGTTGCTTTAAATATGGATTAAAGTAGCCCTCTTGTTTGTATGCTTGTGTTTACACTATTCCGCACTTAGTATTAAGTTAGTGTAAATTCAACCAAGCCGTAACTTTAAAATTGGGGGTCTAAACAAGCTCTTGTGTTTTCAACACATTTTTGAGCTTTCATCTACGTTAAATGATTTGATCAAATGGGTGAAATTCATACTAGACATAAACAGGAAGAAAAAAAAAAGTTTTCAGATCTAATAATACCTCTCTCCATTCTTTGCAACTTAGTAAGTACTGACTAGGTCTTGCTTGCATTACTATCATCATCAACATGTTTCTGTTGTAGTTGTCGCCATGCCACCACCACATTCCTCCTCCACCTTCTTCTTCATTCTTCTTCAGTCCCATAGATTATAAAAAATGTTTTTTCTTCTGCTTATTTTTCAATGTGTCTTTTCGCTTCTTTTCAATCTTGCTTTTTAGTTTTTTGTGTAATGATGTAATCATTAATGTTACTGACAACCCACCAATGTGAGCTTCATTTCAAGATTCAAACTTTTTTTTTAATAAAAAATAAATTTCTCTTATCATTTTGTACCTGACTGGCTGGCTGACCCATAGAAAAAAGTTTAGTCAAACAATTTTCACAACTTTTTCAACAGTTATATTATGGTAAAGTGTGATCGGTGAAAAATTAGCACTATAATTTTTAAGATTTTATTTTTATAAGTTTTTAGTACATCACATGAATTAACGATTAGTAAGAAAATAAAGCAGTCAAACAAAAGAAAAATATTTAACGTGGTTTGGTCAAATCCAAGCCTACATCCATGTATAACGCCAACCAAAGTTCACAATCAATGACATGGTCCACATGGATTACAACCACACTCAATCAGACTTGACAAACTAAAGGAACTCACGAATTCTCACATCTCACACAAACAACATTCCCAAAACTCACAAACATAGCAAAACTCCCACAGAAACAAACTAACTCACAAATCTCAATAATAATATGTAATACAATTGATGAGTTAAAAGTTCAAATCTGCATCCTTATATGTCAATAATTCATCATATCAATCTTTATATATTGGAATGGGCTGAACAAATAATGATGATAAACGACCCTTAGTTCCATGGTTTCCAGCTCCATGTCCATCTCCATACTGGTACATGCACTGAGCCATCCTTCTAAGGTTGAATATAATTTCAATAAATGTTTCAGACAAGGGAGAAGTTGCATCTCGTTCTTCATTCATCTTCTTCCACGTTTCACTAATCAAATACCTAATGTATTCACAGGCATCTTCTTCACTGGCACCAGTTTCATTCATGTAACACTGGATTGATTTAGGGACATCACCTCTTTCTAACTCATCTTGATTCACCCAAAAAACAAAAAAAAAAAACAAAAAAAGATTTTAAGGGTTTAATGACTATATGAAATTTTGGTTGATGAAAATCTTAGGATAGTATGTTCTACATACCGTAGATGTTCCAAGATCATCTGCAAGTCGTACAATTATTGATGAGTAACGAACTATGTTGGGGCATTCTTGCAAGCAAGGAAGTCAATACTGTACCGGAGGCTGTACCACTTTGGCTAGCGGTACGATATATTTCGGATACCGGTCAATACCAGTGTACCGTTTAGGATTTACCGCTATTTTTTACTATTTTATACAATATACAAAGTTATATTTATAATAACTCAATATATCACATTGGCAACTTTTTATATTTTTTTCTGGAGTGATTAACTTTTACCACAACTCCTTATATGATAAGTTGTGAGGGGTGAAAAAAATTGTGAGTGTATGTGGGTTCACATTTTCATCAATCACAACTCCTCACATGACAAATTATGACAAAAATTGTTTAAAACGTTGTAATATTAGCATTGTTCTAAATATAAATTTGTTGCAATACCGTGGCAATATGGCAATACACGTACAGTATGTCACATCATTTGGGCTCAAAGGCCAAAGCTGAAAAGAAGTGATGGAGAGCTCGTCTTTTATTCAAAAATGAGAAGCTTTCAATATTTCCAATGCTTGGCAGCTAGTGTCAGTGTACTAAGTCACATGGAGAGCTTAGGAAACTTCAAAAACAAATACAAAACAAAGAAAGAGAAACTGCGAAACCAGACCATACATAACAAAGTTCAGCAAAAAAAAAAAAGAGAGGGAGACGGACAGACCAACAAGAAGAAGAAGAAGAAGAAAAAAAAGGAGAGGGAGACGAACTGATAGAGAAGAAGAAGAAAAAAGGTTCAACAAAAAAAAAAAAAAAAAAAAAAAAAAAAAAAGAGGGAGACGGACAGACCAACAGAGAAGAAGAAGCAATTGCTTCACGACGCCACCCCTGCTTCGTCATCGTCTTCTTCCTTTTCTCCTTCTTCTCTGATTTCTTTCCTTACAAATGAGACTTTTCGTGTTTCGACCCAGTATCCATTTACTGGCTGAAACAGCAAGATTTTGCCAGTACAGCCAGTACGCGACTGGTATGGCTAGTATTTTTTCTGATATGAAACAAGGGGGTTATCTGTATCGGATTACCGGCTGGTACGGTATGGAATTGACTTCCTTGCTTGCAAGTCGTACAATTATTGATGAGTAACGGACTATGTTGGGGCATTCTTCCAAGAAATTTAAGGCTTCCTTTGTTATTGGATCTATGACTGAAAAATAAGCATTCAATAGTATAATTGGTGCTGCTACTGAAAAATATGCATTCTCAAGGTACTCTTGAAGGTATATTTAGCATAGTACCACTTTGCTTCTAACAAATAAGCTCTACATATATCCACCCACTGAAAAAAATTATAATGGAACAATGAATTAGAGGTAGTAAATCATGTGTTCAATAAGAAAATATTAAAGGATAAATATAGATGAGTTTATAAGTCAATGTCATACTGCTTTTTTAAAATGTTGAATGATGTGGAATCCTTGTTCCTTAAGTGTATCAAAAGCCATTTCATTAACTGAATTGTGTAGAGCAAGGAAACATAGCTTCATGTAATCTGGGAGCCCATCCATTCCATTGATATCAACTGAAATCACAAAGAGTGCACTTAAGTCATTATGTCATAGCATTTAAGGCATATTACCATTAAAACTAACCTCTCAACAGCATTCGAGATGAGTTCAAGTTCATCCAAAGTGCCATACACATCATAGATATCATCTATTACCGTAATTAGTAGATTGACCTTTGTTGAGATTCTTCATGAAATGTACACCCCACTGCCCAGAAGAAATTCTCTGTTAGCCTATTTCTCACAAAGCTCAACTTTTCTGCAAGGCCAATGCTCCTCCACCACCTTTATTTGAACCAAACCAGAGAATGAAAATTTTATTTTTATATCAATGCATTTTCTTACCTTTCAAATTAGTAAAGTTAAACACTAGCTTTAAGTTTAAAATTTAGGCCATAACTGATTTAATTATTTGTTCATGTTGCCATGAGATTTGATTTTAATTTTAGTATTTATTAGTGTATGCTTCAATTTCTATATAGTCGTCCTTCTAACTTGGAAGTTCCAAGGGTCGTCAATAAATATGTTACAAACCAGGAATTATGTATCAAATCTCAAATGTAGCTCAATTTATAGAATGAGAATTAATAAGATTTTGACCTTGACACTAGTTTGATATCTTCTTAGTGGGTTGCTTGCACCATTTTGAAATCCAATTTTGCAAGCTCAAGCAAGATAGAGTTTGATAGGCCAAGAATGTATTGACCCTTTTGGTAAATTAATCAATTAATTAGCCAAGTGAATTAATTAGATTCAATTACATGCAATAAGCATGATAGCACAAACAAATCTCCAACTAAGTTAAATGCAACGGAAAATAAATTTGACATAGATGATTGTTTACGAATGGGGAAAATCACCGAGGCAAAACTCCATCGGGTGAATTTAAGGTCACCACTCTTGAAAATCCACTATTATCAAAACAAGCGGTTACAAGTAAAAGGAATACCAGTACTTAATACTAATCTATAGTTGAACCCTTACCCCAATACACAATTGGATTTGCAATGTACTGACAATGTCTTCTTTCAATGCACAACTCCAAGTACATGACTAACCAATCAATGCACGGATCCCAATACGTGACTAACACACTAACTTGAGAAAGATGTTGGTTGCAAAGTTCTTCAATATATCCACACAATGAAGACTAAGAAGCTCCTTGGTTACAAAATCCTTGGCGCAAAGACGCACCAGCTTCTTCAAGAGAAAGATGAACTAGGGTAATTTTTGTCTCCTATCATAATGTGAGTGCAACAACAATTGCAATAACCTTTGCATCAAGTTGCATCACCTTAGACGGCCCTTAAAATAATCCTTATATATGTCTAGGGTTGTGAAAAAAGAACCCCTATCCAAAAAGCTTAGATATGCGTGAAAAACAAATCTGGAAATCTGAATTTCGTAATTCTCGATAGATGCAGCTTCTATCGAAAGCTGTCAAGAATCACATATTAAATCTCGATAGATACATCTATCAAGATGTCTGTCAAACTTTAATGAACAACACTTCTTCACTTGATTCTTGGACAGATTTGCATGGCTTTTATACTTGGACTTGAACTCTTGTTTCTTGAAGTATTAAACATATCCTAGATCTACCCAATTACAAGTAAAATGCGTTTTGTCAAAGGATTAGCCAATTCTATACGACATATGTTTTTAACAAGTTCCACATATGTCTTAACAGAATTCATGTCTTCTCTGCTCCTATATACGTCAATGAACCATCTCGCTTCCACCCTTGATATCCTCCAGTGTAGTGGAAGCTCCAATGCATGGCTCACTATGATAGAAAGATTTTGATCTTTATTCTGGTTGATAAATTCTTGGAGATGTTTCTTTGAGAATTCTCTTGCTTCCTCTAAGATATTTTTCACCTTCTAACCAAAGGGATGAGGCTTCATAGAAGGATAGAATTCCCTTGGTATCATCACAAAGATATCCCTTGAAACTCCCTCCATGAAACTATCAAAAACTTCTGCACTCAACAACCCAATAGTTATAATGGGTATTCTAAGGGCTCAAGAAGCATGTTACCAAATCAAATATTGAATATATAAATATATATAAAATTATAATTATAGTTATAGTTATGATGTGTAATGGACTCTTTATATATATATATATATATATATATATATGAAAGTATAGTTATCTAAAATTCATTGATGCACAAAACCAAATTAAAGTAAGTTGTATCTATTTTTCTTGTTTTTTGTGCACTTTTTGTCATTAGTAGAAATTAAAAAAAAATTATCAATTAAGAAAGTAACAGAGACTATAACTTCATATAGAATAAATAGACAAAAAAGAGTATATGTGGTTGACCTTAATTGATTTGTTAAAGATTTATAGTTGACCCCAAAAAATTTAGGACTAGGTTGTCATTTTATTTTCCCTAATAAATAATTATTAAATTTACCTTAGTTTTTGCACTTTTGGGGTATCTATTAAAAACATGACTAAAATACACTTTTGGCTTTTACCTTTCGTGTTTGCTTTTATTTTTATATTGATCATCTCAAACCATTAGAGTCCATGGCCAACATACATACATACATACATACATACATATATATATATATATATATATATATATATATAAGTTGTGGGAGTCGACTCTAATACTGTTATGTCGTGACATGATTAAATGTTTAGCTACATCTGTACTTAATTACACTCTAAAATGACTAGTCAAGTTGCAATTGAAACTCCTCATAATTAGTTATATATACAAGATCCACATAATAAACACCTGATATGGGAATCAGTACACGCCCACACAACTTACACTCAAACAATCCATTCCAACTATATTTGCACAATTTGAAGTATTACAACTTAACAGAATGACAATTATATTACTAATATAAAATGGATATGACCAATATGAAAACAAAATAAAATATAAAAACAAAAAAAAAAAACAAAAAAACAAAAAATGAAAATTTTGAAACTTAAAATGTTAAAGAGTGAAAACAATCCAAAAAATAAGGAGGCAAAAGTGCCCTGTAGTTTAAAAACATTGGTCAGTAATAAATATCCATCCGTGAAATCAAATATCTTTTTAATACCTTCGGACACCCTATATCCATGTTGTCTAAAGGCCTTGTAGCTAATTTGGCACCTCCTCACGCATAAAGTACTTGGGGGTCTATGAGGAAAAAAGTTCGAATTGCGGAATTAACAGTATATTGTAATTATCTCTCAAAAAAAAAAATTTAAGAGTCGTGGCATATAAATTCTCCTCCTTCCACTCATCATCATGATCATTGTCGTATAGACCTATCAGCTCCAATTGCTCTTCACTTCACACTCAAAGTGATAAGACAATCCTAGTTTTTGCAAGATATCTATCAGCTCCAGTTGCTCTAAAAGATCCACCACTTTTTGAAGCATCATCCTCACTTGTCCCTTCAACTTGTTAATTTTCCCTATGTACACTTCACCCTACATCACAATTTTATCATTAACATGACCCCAATGATCAGTTTCGGGCAATAATTGAAAAGTACTAGTAAATCTAACCATGAAAACAATATTATATATTAATTATGTACCACGTATTCGCTTCTTAGTGACTGGATGTAATCATAGTTCCAAATAGGAGCTTGGTAATTTGCAGATCTCCGAACAATATCTGTGCTCTTAGAAATTTTGCTGTCCGCCATGCATTATATAGGACCAGGAACAATGCCACTTCTGCTTATTGTTACAAGTGATTTGAGATGGATGGGACCTTTAGATGGGAAATTGTAAATAGGGAGTGAAGCAAGGACGTTGAGAGCCATTGACAAAGGCCTTTGGTATAGCTTATTATGGTTTCTTGGTAGTATTGCTTAGAAACATTACGTTACATATATGCCTTTATATATTTATTGATTTGGGAGACCCTCATCTGTATATCTATCGACTATTATAATTGTACGAGGGCAAGGCCCTGGACCCCAGACTTGTGGTAATGTACATGACATTGTACGAGGCAATGCCCTGGGCCCATTGGACCTTGAACTCCAGCCTCGTGGTAAAGTAAAGGATGGGGCCCTAGGCCCGTTTGGCCATGGGCCCTAGCCTTGAAATACAACACTTGACCCAACCCCTATTGGATTAATGGCCTCGGTCCGAATGCACCTCGACACCTGATTCGAACCACAAAACCATATTGGGGCTACTATGTTTTGAAAGGCGAAAATGAGCCCTTCCCGAGAGTAATATTGCTCGGGGATACAAGGTCCGAGCAACCCGATACTGTCTTAGGGAGTGTCGCTACCAAACAACCTTTTGGTGGTAGGAACCAGTTTCGATACCATTACCACCGTTCCCAACGGAACATCCACTAAGGCCACTTAGAAACGTTGGAATTGAACCCCCATTTCCACTAATAATCAAGAATAATCATGACACCTCCACTCATCTCAGGCTATAAATGAGAGAATAGAATGAGAAAAAGGGGGTTGGAAGTTCTAGAGAGAAAATGAAGGAGAAAAGAATGACTAAACCAAGAGAGAAAAGAGGTGACTCTATGAGGTAAAGAGAAGGGTTCAAGGAAACAGGAGTGTGTTTGGGTCACCAAGCATAGAGCCACCCATAATAGGAAACCCAAAATCCACAACACAAATAGATTGTGAGCCCAACTAAAGGTCTAGCCCAAGAACCATATTTTGGGCACGCACAATAATTTATATCATGTGTAACATGTGAAGTAAAAATTTGTCTTAGTGCAGGTTTTAAAGGTTTTTTTTTTTTTTTGTCCAGAGACTTGGAATTTAAATCTTGTTTACCCTGAAAATCAATTGGTGTCTTCGATCTAATAATAAAAAATAATCATCATAAAACAAATGTCATAATTTAAAATTCTACCGTAACTAAAAGGAAGATAAGCAAAAGTTTTGTCTTATATGTTGTACTCGCATAGTCGCATATATGGAGTCTTTTGGTTGAATATTGTAAAAAATGAAGTTTATTTGTGATATGGGTACTGTTTAAACTTATTTGGCAAAATGAGGAGAGAAGTGAATTTCGGCAACACCATTGCCGAAATTCTAAGAAAAAGTAGGAGAGAGGAGAGAGAAATGATATGACGGATGTAGGAGAGAGAAAAAGGAATTTCGGTAATGATATTGCCAAAAATAAAAAAATTGAATTGTAGCAATTGAATTGCCGAAATTGGAGGATTAAAAAAAAAGAAAAAAATAAAACTAAACTGTGGCAAGGGTAATGTTACGGCCACACACTATTTTACCATATTTTTTACAAACTGTTGTTATGGCCAATTTCTTACTGGTTCTCATTAAAGCCCACCAATAACATCACTTTTTTATTTAATAATAATTACTAATCACATCAACAGTTTATGAAAGTTTTTGTAAAAAAGTTTGTATTTCTAGCATTTTGCCAAAAGGAGAGGATTTAAAATTTTAAAAATAAAAATAAAAACTCAATTATGGCAATTGAATTGTCGAAATTGGAGGAGTAAAAAAAAAAAAAAATGTGTATCTCTATAATTTTACTCCAAAAGTGTGGCTGTAGCATTAATCTTAACACAATCAAGGTTTTCTTTTTTTTTTTTCTTTAAACTCCTTCAATTTCGGCAATTCAATTGCCACAATTGCATTTTTTTTTTTTTTTTAAATCATCCACTTTTGGCAAAATGCTAGAGATACATACTTTTTTCACAAAAACTTTCATAAACTGTTGATGTGATGAGTGATTATTGGTAAATAAAAAAGTGATGTTATTGGTGGGCCCTTATGAGAACCAGTAAGAAATTGGTCAGAACAATGGTTTGTAAAAATATGGTAAAATAGTTTGTGGCCATAGCATTACTCTTGCTACAGTTCAATTTTCTTTTTTTTTTTAATCTTCCAATTTCGGCAATTCAATTGCCACAATTCTTTTCTTTTTTTTCTTTTTTTTTTGGCGATATCATTGCCAAAATTCCTTTTTCTCTCTCCCACGTCTATCACATCATTTCTCTCTTCTCTCTCATACTTTTTCTCAGAATTTCGGCAATGGTCTTGCTGAAATTCACTTCTCTCCTCATTTTCCAAATAAACACTACCCATATCACAAATAAACTTCATTTTTTACAATATTCAGCCAAAAGACTCTGCATATATGGGTCATCAACGTCAATGCTATGTATTGTATATATTTTTTTTTATAACAACTATGAATTGTATCTGACATTCTTTAGTCATGCCTCTTATATGTTGTACAGGCAAAGATGCATAGTTCAACGTCAATGCTATATATGGCACGACATTCTTCGTTCATGTGTTTCAAAAAGTTCATATTAGAGGAATTCTGTTATTCAAGCTTGAAAAGTTCACAAAATTATGAATTAAAGTATAAAGAAATTTAAAAGAAATTATATTACTTATAAAAATATATATAATTAAAGTAGAAGTTCAATAAATGATTAAGTTTTTTTTTTTTTTTTTTTTAAATTAAGCAAGTTAAGCTTCTCTAATTGTATGTTTGGACTGGACATACAGATAGGGTACAGATTACGGACAGTCAATAGTGTCCCTAAATTTCAGGCAAGAGTCTGTGATATCTTTTATAAAGATTAAACCTATGTTGAACTCGAAAGTCTGTATATCAATCATAGATTCAGACTCTCAGCAATTATTACATAGATTTAGTCTACGTATAATCAATACCCTTTGTTTCAATTTTTTCTTACATATATTCACAAGTCACAACTAGTAGTTAATCCGTGTAATGCATGAATAATTAATGGTAATTATATTATATATATTCACTTTTGTTATGTTATTGGTACAATGATTTGAAAACAAATCAAATTTTATAATTCACACAAAAAAGCTGTTGAAATATTATTTAAAGAAATCTTGGTTTCTTTTTCTTCTTCTATTGGATATATCTTTTTTATTTGTAGTTTGAGATTTTGCAAGTCAGAAATTGTTTCAATTATCATATGATCATTGTATATAGTAAAAAACAAACTTTTGCATAAATGCATAATATGCTTAGAAATAGTAAATGAAATTAATAATATACTAATTTGTAGACATTTTGCAGGCTAACATTGAAATTAAAATTTTTTTTGAACAAACATATAATAAAGAGATGGATTATGGATTCAAGTTAGGTTTGTTGGTAAAGTCTAGTAAAGTCTCTTAGAGTTAAATAATAGATTTAGGATTCGAACCACATTTATACCAAAACACAACCGGTGCTTGACTTGATAATAAAGAACAATTATAAGTTTTCTTGAAACAAATGCCAAAAATTCATTTAAATTTATATTGATAAAGTGTCCGTTTGGCATGATTAATTTTGCCAACTTATTTTACTATTCAGCTTATTTTTGCTACTATTCATGGGTCTTACTATACTTTTTGGTACTATTCATAGGTTCTACTATATTATTTTAGCTAATTTTTACCTTAATCTACAGTATTTTCAATAAAAAGTTTTCAATTTCAGCAAAATAAGCGGATTCCAAACCGACAAATTCTCATTTTTTTTACTCCAACTATTATCTATATATATATATATATATATATATAACCGAAGCCTCTGCTGGCACCACAAATTTCCACGTCAGTATAATATTTAAAAAATAAAAAATAAAAATAAAAACATTATAACACCTCAAAACCCTAGCAACCTTACCCTCAAAACCCTAGCGACCTTACCCCTCTCTCAAGTTAAGAAATATAAAGCCACAGTTTCTGCAAACTCTCTCTCTCCAAACGTAAATATCAAATTCAACCCCTTTAATTTCTCTTTATATTTTTGAGGCTTCTATAGAGTTATAGTGAGTTATGTTGATTTTGTTTTTTTTTTTTTGTGTGTATAGATGGTCATAATACTCCGGTATTCCAAGAAAAGTTTGTGTTTTCGTTAATTGAATGCCTTAGAGAGATAAGTGTTGCAGTTTGGAACAGCAATACAAAAGACGATTTCATTGGCAGCGGAAAGTAATTACTTTGTCTCATATTTTTGTTTTTTGAATTGATTTTGTGTGCTTTTTAGACCCTTTTGGATCAATTTTGTTAATTGGGTGTTTTTTTTTTTTTTTTTTTTGATAGGGTCCAATTGGGGAAGGTTCTTTCAAAGGGTTACGACGACCGCACTTGGTATCTGTATACTAATAGTGGGGGGTAAGTGCTATAAATTACTAACCCTTTTAAGTGTATAATCTATTTCTAAAATTATCTATAATATTTTGTCCTCCGAAAATTTTATCTCTTTAATTTTATTATATTGTGTTTCTTAAGCTATAGACAGATTTTCTTTGTTTCTTATTTTCAATAATATTTTATTGCAATACCGGTAATTGTTTGAGAAATCCAATATGTTCGAGAAATCCAATATGTTCATATCTCTATAGAATAGAGAATAGTAGAAGTCAATTTTATTACAACTACTTAAATTGAGTTGACTTAATTCCGTACAATTACAAAATATAGCGTGAAAGATAATGGAATTAATTGTTGTAATTTTTATTTTCTTTCCATGTTTTGAATTTCCATGTTTTTATTGTTGATGAAAAATTAAGGCTCAGTTGCACAATATGTGTAAATTTTTCTGAAGACTACTTTAAATAGTAAGTCAATGTATCTCTTACATTTGGGTATTAGTTAGAATTATTTTCAAATGATTGTACCAATAAAAGTGAATGTGTATAAATTTTGTTTAACTATCCTGTGCATCGCACGGGTTAGCGACTAGTTATTATTATTATTATTATTGAGCTAGTGTTTAGTCGGGGTTGACTTTGTTTAATTTACATAGGACTTAATCTAAGCTTAAGCCCAAACCAAACAATTGTCATAAGATTGGAGTTTTAGTGAGAATTCTAAAATTGTTCTATGTTTAGTGTGTGCGGGAGTAGATTCTAAAGTCACAGGTATATGAGGAAATTTCGACCATCTAAATGAGAGAGTCAAACAAAGACAAAGTGTACATGTAGTAGTGCATGGCTACTACGATAAAGATAATAAAAATTTCATACATTGACTAAATTATGGTGCTTAATTAATACGTGGAGTAGACAAGATAATTATTAGTCTAAATTTTTATATTTTTTTTATTGGTTGGAGTTTTTATAAAGAATTCGTTGATTAATAATTGTTAATATTTGGGCCTTTTTTCGTACTATTCAAGATTTTTGAGCAATATTTAGGGGTCTTTGGCATTGACCTAAGTTGCCTAGTGGACTGAGTTGCCCTGTCCATGGGGGCGGGGTGGTGGCAATGGCAAGCCTGAATGTTGCACATTTAAGTGTTGCCAGCAACCAAGATCTACCCAAACCTTAGTGGAAGTTTTTTCTCAATGCCAACGTGGTAAAGAGCCTAAAATATTTTGCTTTACTATTGCACCAGTTGGTTGATCCAGGAAACGGTTTGGAAACAACTTCTATAACTTTTAAAAGTTAAAATTTTAAAAAATAAAATAAAATAAGTTGATTATTTTTTTGTTAAAAGTATTTTATTAAAAAAATAAAGGGACTGAAAAAAAGTTCTAAAATTTGTACGAAAACCATAGCTAGAGACCCATAAACAGTTATTGTGGGATCTGCAAAATATGCCAAGCTGGTTTGAGCAATTATAACTTAAGCAATAAACGCTTCATATGACCAGCAAACAAAGAATAGGATAAAAAGCAAAAAAAAAAAAAACTGGCTTTTGATTGAATCTCAAACGCACACTTTGCCAACGGTTGAGATGGTAAAGAAGCAAGGTCTTTCCCAAGAGGAATGGACTCTGCTATCTCCACATTTGTTCAAGATTAATACCAGTACCATCCAGAGGAAGGGTCAAGATTTATCTGGGTTGCGGGTGCTGAATCTGCCGATTCAGGAACTATATATTGGCATGTAGATTGAATAATAATGGCGTGGGGTAAAGTTATGAGGAAGCAATGAATGAATGTACCAATACATCTTGTTGGGTGCCTTACCGTGTGGGTCCAGCCCACTTGCTTGCCATGCCTTGTCAAAGCTCATTTATGAGCTTGGTTCCAAGAGTCTTCAAATTCAACTTTCCATTTAATGAGAAGTGATGCAAAGCTTCCAAAAGTCGGCATGCCATTTCTTGGGCAGTGACTTAGGCGTGTGAGACACACTGAAGAAAAAGAAAAGAACGAAGAAAAGGCCATTCGGCCTTGTAGAGTGCTGAAGCAAGAAACAGAGAGCCATATTCGGCCAGTGTGTGTGAGTTCCAGAGAGAGCAAAACACAAAGAGATTTTCAGTCATTTTGAGAGGTGCAGTCCGTGTGAAGAAATAGAGAGAAACACGGTGAGAGTGTGAGAGAGTGAAAAAGAAAAATGAGACATTTTTCTTTACTCAAGATACACAAGGAAGATAAATTAGTGGAGTTCTTATGGAGTTTTTTGAGTGCTACAATCATGGAGAGTTAGAGTATTCTGATGAAGATTTTGCTACTGACTTTGTGGTGAGATTGTATTTACTCCTTGAGATTTATTTGTTGTATATCCAATTTATTGTGAACACAAGTTTAGTATAAACTTGATAGTTGTAATCTCTATTTCATAGTGAATATTTTTCGGAGCTGCCCCGTGGTTTTTCCCTCTACACTAGAGGGTTTTCCACGTAAGATTTAGTGTTCTTGTGTGATTGTGTTTATGTGGTGCTTGCTGGAATTTTTTTTTTTTGTTTCCATGATATTGCTATTACTTAGTAGTCATTAATTTTAATTCACACATAGACATAGAGGGGATTAAGATTTTTCCCCAACAAGTGGTATCAGAGCTTTTGGTTGCTTGGGTTTGACTGTCTTGTGTTGGATTAAATGGAAAATATGGCTATGAACACTATGATTAAACTCTCGGCATCGAATTATTTGATATGGAAGCCGATGATGAAGGATGTCCTTTATTGCAAGGATTTGCATGACCCTATTGAGGGTGATAGTGCTAAGCCTAGTGATATGTCAGATAGAAACTGGGAGAAATTAAATAGAAAAACTATCGGGTGTATTAGACAATGTATCGATGTTAGTGTTTTTCACCACGTGTCTCAGGAAACAAATGCAAAGGCTCTTTGGGAAAAATTAGGAGTCTTTATGAAAAAAAAAACAGCTCAAAATAAAGCTTTTATCGCTAGAAAGCTTGTGAATTTGAAGCTTAAAGAGGGTAAGTCCATTGCCGAGCATCTTAGTGAGTTCCAAGACTTGGTTAATTAGATGGTTACAATGAAGCTAGTAATAGATGATGAGTTGCAAGCTTTATTACTTCTGAGTTCCTTACCTGATAGTTGGGAGACTTTGGTAGTGTCACTTAGTAATTCTGCTCCAAATGGTGTGTTACAACTTGCCATGGTTAAAGATAGTTTGCTTAATGAAGAAACTAGAAGAAAGGATATGGGCAAGGATATTGCACATGCTTTTGTCACAGAGAACAGGGGGAGAAGTAAGAGTAGAAATTCTAAAGGGCGAGGTAAATCCAGAAGTCGGTCAGAGTCGAAAGGAAAATTCAAGTGTTTTTTTTGTGATAAAGAAAGTCACATAAAAAGGAATTGTAAGGCTTGGAAGAACAAATAGAAAGAGGATAAAAATCAAAAAAAAGGTAGATGATGAGAACACTGCTGCTATTATAGTGTTGGAAGATGAGGTTCTAGCCATAGGACAAGATGATTGTTGTACAGTTTCAGATCCTTATGTTGAATGGGTGATTGATTCAGCTGCTTCTTGCCATGTCACTCCTAGAAAGGAGTTATTCACTTCATACAAAGCGGGAAACTTTGGGAGAGTGAAGATAGGTAATGATAGTTATGCCGACATTGTGGGAATTGGTGATATATGTGTTAGGGCTAACACTGGTTACACCTTGATTTTAAAGGATGTGAGACATGTTCCGAATATTCGCCTGAATTTGATTTCCACTCATGTTCTTGATAAAGAAGGTTATGGCAATTATTTCCGTGATGGAAAATGGAGGCTTAGCAAAGGATCATTGGTGTTGGCTAGAGGGAAAATTTGTTGTACACTTTACAAGACACAAGTAAAGTTGTGCAAGGATGTTGTTAGTGCAGCTCAGAAGGATTCTTCGCCTAACTTATGGCATAGGCGGCTGGCTCACATGAGTAAAAAAGGGTTGCAGATTTTGGCAAAGAAGTCTCTCATACCCTTTGCCAAAGGTACGTCACTAAATCCTTGTGACTTTTGTTTATTTGGTAAACAACATAGAGTTTCATTTAATATACCCTCTACTAGAAAACTCAATGTATTAGATCTTGTTTATTCTGATGTATGTGGTCCCATTGATGTTGAGACTTTAGGTGTCAATAAATATTTTGTTACATTTATTGATGATGCTTCACGAAAGGTGTGGGTTTATGTTTTGAAAACAAAAGACCAGGTATTTGAGCGCTTCAAGAAATTTCATGCCATGGTGGAAAGAGAGAAAGGGAAGCCTTTGAAGTGTCTCCGTAGTGATAATGGAGGTGAATACACATCTAATGAATTCATGAGTTACTGCTCCGAGAAAGGCATTAGACATGAGAAGACAGTTCCTGGTACCCCACAGCAAAATGGTGTGACAGAAAGGATGAACCGCACTATTGTTGAGAAGATTAGATGTATGTTGAGAATGGCTAATCTGTCTAAGTCATTCTGGGGTGAAGCTGTTGCGACTGCATGCTACCTAATTAATAGATCTCCATCAATTCCTTTGGATTTTGATATTCCAGAAAGAGTATGGATAGGAAAAGATGTTTCTTACTCTCACTTGAAGGTATTTGGGTGCAAGGCATTTGTTCAAGTGCCTAAGGAACAAAGATCAAAACTTGATAGCAAATTTACTCCTTGTATATTTGTTGGATATGGAGATGCAGAATTTGGCTATAAGCTATGGGATCCAAAAGAAAAGAAGATGATCAGAAGTCGAGATGTAGTTTTTCATGAGAATGAAAACTTGGTAGACTTTGAAAAAACTGAGAAGCCTAAAGCTACAGTTGGAGGTGTTCCTGATCTTACACCTACCTCTTCTTCCTCAAATAATGCCATAAATAGAGAAGAGGTACAAGATGAGAATTATGGTGATAAACCAACTGAATTTGATGCTGATGAGCCACCAGGTGTTGATGGTGATGATGTGACAGATACAGATGGTGTTGAGCAGGGGGAGCAGCCTCCTCCACTAGAGATGGTAGAATCTCAGGTGAGAAGGTCTACTAGAAAGCGTCGTCCATCGACTAGATACCCCACTTCTGAGTATGCAATGATTACTGAAGAGGGGGAGCCAGAAAGTTTTCAGGAAGTACAGTCTCATAAAGATAAGCAAAGCTAGTTGAAGGCTATGCATGAAGAGATAAATTCTTTAAACAAGAATAAGACTTATGACTTGGTGGAACTTCCTAAAGGCAAAAGGGTATTGAGAAACAAATGGGTGTTCAAGTTGAAGAAAGATGGTGACAAGTTAGTGAAGTATAAAGCTCGATTGGTGGTCAAGGGTTTCAGTCAGAAACAAGGGATTGACTTTGATGAGATATTCTCTCCAGTAGTCAAGATGAGTTCCATTCGGGTAGTTTTGGGATTAGTAGCTAGCTTGGATCTTGAGCTTGAGCAACTTGATGTGAAGACAGCTTTTCTTCATGGTGATTTGAAAGAAGAAATCTACATGGATCAGCCAGAGGGATACAAAGTGAAAGGGAAAGAACATATGGTTTGCAAGTTAAAGAAGAGTTTGTATGGCTTGAAGCAAGCTCCAAGACAGTGGTACAAGAAGTTTGACTCATTCATGGTGGGTCACAAGTACACGAGGAAAATTGCAGATCATTGTGTGTATGTTAGAAAATTTCCCAATGGTAAATTTGTTATTCTTCTGCTATATGTAGATGATATGTTAATAGTAGGACAAGATGCAGGTGTGATTGGAAATTTAAAGAAGGACTTGTTCAAGTCATTTGATATGAAAGACTTGGGTCCAGCAAGACAAATTTTGGGTATGCAGATTCTACGTGACAGGAAAGCCAAGAAGCTATGGTTATCACAAGAGAAGTATATTGAGCGGGTTCTTGAAAGGTTCAATATGAAGCATGCCAAGCCAGTCAGTACACCTCTTGGTTCTCATTTCAAGCTAAGAAAGAAATCTTGTTCTTCATCAAAGAAAGAGAAGGAAGACATAGCATCAACTATTTATTCCTCAGCAGTTGGGAGTTTGATGTATGCTATAGTTTGCACACAGCCAGATATTGCTCATGCAGTTGGTGTTGTCAGTAGGTTCATGGTTAATCCTGGTAAGGATCACTGGGAAGCAGTGAAGTGGATTTTCAGGTATTTGAGGGGTAGCTCTAAATTGTGCTTGACTTTTGGTGATTCTAAACCAATTTTGGAGGGTTATGTAGATGCAGATTGGGTAAGTGACCTTGATGGTAGGAAATCTACATCGGGGTATTTATTTACTTTTGCAGGGGGAGCTGTATCATGGCAGTCAAGATTGCAGAAGTGTGTTGCCTTATCTACAACTGAAGCTGAGTATATTACAGCTAATGAAGCAGGTAAAGAGATGCTTTGGTTGAAACGGTTTCTCCAAGAATTGGGTTTGAAGCAAGATGGGTATGTAGTTAATTGTGATAGTCAGAGTGCTATAGACTTGAGCAAGAATTCTATGTACCATTCACGCTCGAAGCACATTGAGGTGAGATACAATTGGTTGAGACTAGTTGTTGAACAACAGTTATTTGAATTAGAGAAAATTCACACAGATGAAAATCCAGCTGACATGTTGACCAAGGTTGTGTCTAGAGAGAAGCTAAAGTTTTGTGTCGGGTTGGCCGGCATGAACTCTGATTGAAGACTTGGGTTGAAGATCTCCCCCATAGTGGGCTGGAAGGGGAGATTGTTGGGTGCCTTACCGTGTGGGTCCAACCCACTTGCTTGCCATGCCTTGTCAAAGCTCATTTATGAGCTTGGTTCCAAGAGTCTTCAAATTCAGCTTTCCATTTAATGAGAAGTGATGCAAAGCTTCCAAAAGTCAGCATGCCATTTCTTGGGTAGTGACTTAGGCGTGTGAGACACACTGAAGAAAAAGAAAAGAAAGAAGAAAAGGCCATTCGGCCTTGTAGAGTGTTGAAGCAAGAAACAGAGAGCCACATTCGGCCAGTGTGTGTGAGTTCCAAAGAGAGCAAAACACAAAGAGATATTCAGTCATTTTGAAAGGTGCAGTCCGTGTGAAGAAATAGAGAGAAACACAGTGAGAGTGCGAGAGAGTGAAAAAGAAAAAGGAGACATTTTTCTTTGCTCAAGTTACACGAGGAAGATAAATTGGTGGAGTTCTCATGGAGTTTTTTGAGTGCTACAACCATGGAGAGTTGGAGTATTCAGATGAAGATTTTGCTACTAGCTTTGTGGTGAGATTGTATTTACTCCTTGAGATTTATTTGTTGTATATCCAATTTATTGTGAACACAAGTTTAGCATAAACTTGATAGTTGTAATCTCTATTTCATAGTGGATATTTTTCGGAGCTGTCTCGTGGTTTTTCCCTCTACACTAGAGGGTTTTCCACGTAAGATTTGGTGTTCTTGTGTGATTGTGTTTATGTGGTGCTTGCTGGAATTTTTTTTTTTTTTTTTTTTTGTTTCCATAATATTGCTATTGCTTGGTAGTCATTAATTTTAATTCACACATAGACATAGAGGGGATTAGGATTTTTCCCCAACACATAGAGCTCTTGCTATAGTGAAGGGTGATTCCCAGTCCACCTTCTTGGGCTTTGAAGTCAAAGGAACAGAGCTCTCTTCAATGGGGGGGGCACCTACTACAGCATGTACAGGAGTTTGCTGGTTTCTTATTAGTCTTTCCTTTTGTTCCTTCCAAAATCCAAATGTAACAAAAGCTGCTCAAATCCTGGTTGAGGCTTTGTTGTAAGAGACTTTATTACTTCAATTGTAAATATATGCTCTTCATATGGATGTAAACTCAGTTATAATCGATAATAATTAGTATTTTCTTTTTTTGTATAGTTCAGGCCGCTGAGGGTATTTCTCAACAAAAACGAATGGTCGAGCTTAACTTTGTTTATGAGGGCCTTTCCCAACAAAACAAAAAAAGCCTAAGT
Source organism: Quercus lobata (assembly GCF_001633185.2). NCBI lineage: Eukaryota > Viridiplantae > Streptophyta > Magnoliopsida > Fagales > Fagaceae > Quercus > Quercus lobata. Next base: position 42,560,172 of record NC_044912.1, on the reverse strand, counting down.
AGTTATTTTTAAATTAACATGTTTTGTTTACCCAAACATTTAGTACTGAACACCTTCTAAGAATTCAAAGTATTTAGGTTCAATAATAAAACCTTTTGGCCTCCAAACATAATTCTTAAACCTTTGAAAAAAAAAAAAAAAAAAGATTTCAACGGGGTTTAATGATTATTATTTTTGGAAACTGTTTTCGCTTTATATTATCCAAACATATTTTGATATTTTCATTTGTTCGTCTTGCCCATGTCATATTAGATTTTGGGACTCTATGTCATTTCTATTTCCAAACCTTCTTTAGTTTTTGCTTTTACCATGAAAGCTACGTTCCTTCTCTATTTCTTTTTCCGTGATGATTAAATTTCAATTGTGAAGAAATGCCCAAAACTACATACATATGCAGAATGTGCATTGAATGGCAATGTGCTCAATTGTTTTCGTTAGATGAGATCACAATTCAAAATTGTAAGTGTGCATACTTTCAATGGAAATTGCACATTTTATCCCCATTTATCATGGGATTGATAGGTAAGATCTTGGTTCTTGGATAGAATATTCATTGCTGTATTTTTTGTTAATAGTTTATGCAACTTGCAATATAGTAAGTTCGAGCCAGTGCTAAGACATAACAGTCCAATCAACAACAAAGAGATAACCACCACGTAGCATGTTAAGCAACACCTATAGGGGTGAGTTCAAGTTGATTAAATTGGTAAATTTTTTTATTGCCGAATAAGGGACTTAGATTCAAATCCCATGTACAAAAGAAAAAAATGAAATTAATTGATATCTTAATTTGATAATTAAAAAAAAAAAAAAATCATCATGAAACGAACACCATAAATATTAAATCCAATGGTATCTATTTTAAATATAATAAAAAATAATAAAAAAAGAAAGAAAGAAAGAAGGAGAGAAAAGAAGGAACCTCATTCATATATGATAATACTTAATTACTCTAAGTTTTACATCTAGTTTGGAGTGCTTTCATATGCCCCATGTCCCCACCCCTCTAAAAAAAGATAATATAAGAAAGAGAAAAATATAGTAATGCGAGAAGCAGATACAAATTTGAACACACGTGGACACGAAATTTTATTTCCAACGTCCCCATCTCTTCTATCTTTGCCATTTCTGCTTCCTTATTCCAAATGAGTTCACAAGCCAGTCAAGTTTCCTAGCGCTCATTTTGTGGCCCATAACCAGTCCAATAATAAAACCGCTTCCATATCCAATCACAACAAATGTCCAATCAATTTCAATTGAAGATCTAGAGTACTCTCTAGATTCTCTTTGAAGGTTAAAGGCAGTGATCCTTCACATTTTCTTGACAACAGGTTCCCACACAATCCTAAATTCTCTTCAAATGAACTATTTAGAAATGTATCAAATTGGTTTCCTCATGGTATGGATCCTGTGAAATTGTTGTAAGATATGTCAAAAGATGCTAGGAAAGTGAGTTGCACTAGTTGTTGAGGAATCTCTCCTGAGAATTTGTTGTGAGAAAGGTTTAATGATTCAAGTAGTACCAAGTGTCCTAAGAATGATGGTATATGACCAGTGAATATGTTGTTGGATAAGTTCAATGCACGAAGCCCCTTAAGAGTTCCAATAGATTTTGGAATCAATCCTTCAAATCTATTGTGTGAGAAATCAATGATTTCCAAGACTTCTATTATTTTATAATATTTTGTTTTCAACTGCTTGTTTGTCATTATCATCGAATAGTCATAATGATCAGAAAAATGACCAAGTGATCCCATCTGAAAAACAAATGTCTTTACTTGTATGTAACCTAACTGGCCGTCATCAACAATTTTCATGGCATTCCAACTTTGGAAGAATTTTGAAGGTAGACTACCAGTGATACTATTGCAAGAAATGTCAAAGATGCGCAATTTAGGGAACACAAGACTAAATTCAGGAGCTGCTATTGGACCATGAAAATAATTAGAGCGCAATATGAGAATCTTCAACTCAGGAAGGGTTGCCAACCAAAAGGGAAAACTATCGTTTTGTTTCCAAGATCAAGAATCTCGAGCAACATACAATTGACTATTGATTTTGGGACTTGCCCTCTCAACTTGTTGTCACCAACGTCAATCATCCTTAATTTGTTCCCACTTGTCCACGTGTGAGGAATAATGCCATGCAAGTTGTTTCTTCTTAAATTCAATATGGTGAGAGAATTGCTAAAGTTTCCTAAACATTTTGGAATTTTTCCACTCAAGTTGTTCTCCGACAAATCAAGAACTTCAAGAAATATTAAATTGCAAAACAATGGTGAGATCTCTCCTGTAAGTTCATTTTTTGAGATTGAATAGAAGAAGATGGGGGATTGTGGAACTGGCAATGATCCTTGGAGCTTTTTCGAGCTTATGTCTAGAAATTCTAAACCAGACCGGGGAAGAACAACAAGAGTTTGAGAGCCGGTTAGAAAGTTGTGAGAGAGATCCAAAAAGACCAGATTTTGTGTACTTGTTTTCCAAAACCATTGGGGTATCTGGCCATGAATATTGTTGAAGGCTAAATCTAAGGAACCCAATCTATCTTGATTTTGTAAGAAGTTCGAGAACTCACTCAGATTGCATGATGCCAATCCCAACATCATGAACTTTTGAAGAGTAGAATTGGAATTTTTGGGGGGGGGGGGGGGGGGGGGAGCAATGATAATTTGTTCAATGACACACAATGCTGTTAAGTTTTTAAGCCCAAGTAGCATATCTAGCTCCACCGTGCCACTTAAATTATTTGAAAAAAGATCAAGATTCAAGATTCTCAAGTTGAGAGATTGAGCTTGAAATGGCACCACTCAACTCATTTAATGAAAAATCCAGATAAACTAATTTGGTTAGATTGAAAACCCAAAATGGTATGCGACTAGTGAAATCATTAGAGCTTAAATCCAAATCATTGTGTTGGGTGAAATTGGCAAGAGATGGTGGGATCTCTCTTAAATTGTTTTTGGAAAGGCGCAAATGAATAATTTTGTTGAGCTGATTAAGCCATGACAAGCTCCCACTACTCATGTTATAAGAGGAAATTGATAGCACAAATAGTTGGTAGAGATTTGAGAAGAAATAAGGCGTCTGTTCTCTAAATTGATCTCCTGAAAGGTATAGAATAGTGAGCTTAGAAAGGTTACCTAGTGAAGGGGGAATCAACCCTGAGAACTTACAATCTCCAAGATCCAAATGCTCCAAGGAATCAAGGTTTCCAATTGAGGCAGGTATCTCACCATAAAATCCGGTACGTCCCACTGACAAATACTTAAGGTGACTGCTCAATTAATGCAAGCAGGGGCATAGCCAGGAATACATACTTCGGGGGGCCGGGTTGTAACGCAAGGTAAACAATATAACGCATCCATTGAAGGTGAGAATTCCAACCAATCCTTATGTGAAACAAACCATGAAGATTGAAATCGACGACGATGAGTATCATCATTGTATGGATAGACTATATTTTTAGGTTGGTATGAACCTTCTATGAGATAAGCTCGTCGAATTTCATCTTGTTTGTTGATAGGAAATTCACATATTTGTTTACGTGTTCCTGGATCACGATCTATCTCTTCACATATTTGTTCATCAGGCATCGAAGTATTAACATTTGTTTCTACAACTACAGGTGTCCTAATTTCTGAATTGCTAACATCTTTTTTCTTAAAGAATGCATCAATTGTTTTTCGTTTGCTCATAATTCTTTTAGCTTTAAGAATATGACTCAAAAATTAACCTGAAAAGAATTTTAAAAAATAAAATATTAATTAGAAATTTTTATTTAGTTATATGAATGTTATTCATACTCAAGAAAAAAACAAAATTTCCACTATAATTTAAACAGTCAACCCATTTTTAATACAACTTTAATTAATAATAACCCCTCAAACAAAAACAAAAATAATTTAATTAATTTGTCTTTTATAATGTATTGGTTAATTTAATTATATAGCTTTAATTATTGTTGTTTAGCGTAACAATAAACTATATTGCTTTAATTTATTTATCATTAATTATACTGTTTTAATCTATTATATTGTTTAGCCCCTTGTACATATTACATTAAAAGAGCCGAACATTATACATTCCATGTGCAGCACAATAATTAAAGCAGTGTAATGTGTTGCACATTATATTGCTTTAATTATTGTTTACCCGGCCCCATGAGCCCATCTACCCCATCCCCACCCCACTCAACAGACAACAGACAAGCACAACATGCGCCCCAATCACAATAGCCAGCTGCAATCAGAAAATTTCGCAATACCAATCACAAATCACAACACAATAAACACACATTACACTAAAGACCAACACACTAACTTTTAGCCAAAAAAAAAAGACCAACACACTGACCAACAAAAAGGGAAAAGATAAAGCCAAATTAAAAAAAGACAAAAAAAAAAAAAAAAAGTAAAAGCCAGCCAATAAGAGGCCGTTCAAAAGAGAGAGAGACTTGCTGAGATATGAGATCAGATAGCTATTAAAGTTAAAGAATAAAGAGAGAAACGTTCATAAATTACATTTCATTTTTTCATTCAATATTTCAGTGAGATAGAGAGAGAGAGAGAGAGACTGAGAGAGAGTCAGAGAGAAAAACCTTGAGGGAGGGCCGGACTGCCGGAGGGAGCAACCGGCAACAAGCACCGTTGCACCGGAGCAGAGGCAGAGTCAATCTCCGATGACGATCTACGATCTGCGGCCGTCTGTGAAAATTTCATATCATAGTCTCATTTTTTCATTTCAGTGAGAGAAAAAGAGAGAAATACCTTGAGGGAGGGCCGGAGGGAGAGCACCCAGCACCCAGCACCGGAGCAGAGGCAGAGGCGCAGAGCGATCTCCGATCTGCGATCTGCGGTCGCCGATCTGCGATGAGGGGAGAGCGACGTCGAGCTACGGCGTCACGGCGACGTGACCGTGGGTTTCTGGGTTTGGCTTGCTGGGGTTTGGTTTTGGTTTGTGTATTGGGGATTTTTTTTTTTTTATTTTAGATAAACACCTCTGTCACTCTGTGAGTCTGTGTTTGGTTTTGCTTTGCTGGAGTTTGATTTAGTTTTGCTGATTTGCTCTGTATAGACAGTAATATTAGGGTTTGATTTCTCTGGCAAGGACGTGACCAGCAACGTGATGGGTATTTTCTGATTCTCTGTATTGATTTTTTTTTTTTTTTTTTGGTTGAGAATCCGTGGGCTTGCCGTGAGCGAGCCACCTCTGTCATCTATTGGGCTCACCGTGGGCTTTGCTTGCCGTGGGCTGGGCTCTGTCAAATTTTTTTTTTTTTTTTTTTTTTTGCTTGAAAGTAGAACAGATAATTTTTTTTTTTTTTTAATTTGAGGTGTTCCTAATTTTTGGTTGAGAGCTGGGAGAATGGGTGAGAAATGGGTAGGGGGGCTGGCTGTCTAATGTTGGGGGGGCCGATTTATTTTTTCCTCATAGGCTAATGGGAAATTATTTTTTTTTTGCAGGGGCCACGGCCCCCCCAAAGCCACTATGTGGCTCCGCCCCTGAATGCAAGTGAGGTAAATAACCTTTGAGATCAAAGTTGTTCCCTAGCCCAAGAAACTGTAGGTTTGGTAGCTGCAAAATCCTTATTGGAAATTGCCCAACCAACCTACAATCATGGAGGGCAAGAGCAGTCAGGGAGGATATATTTGCCAACTGATTTGGAACTGGAGAAGATATGTCTACCACAGAGAGATCAAGTTTCTCTAGGTTGGTTTTGTACTAGGCTTTCTAGAGTGGGACTTTTGAATTCCACCAGCGAGATATTAATGCAAGCCTCATAGTGTTTGTATAAGTTATCTAGTAGTATCTTTTACGTGTTTACAACTCCTGGATTAGCAAGGAAATGAATGTGTAGATCATTTATAGATAAATGGAATGAAATATGAAATGGCATGCATACAAGATTGGGTGGACTCCACCAGCACCAGTAGCTGTACTTAGGAAGTCTCTGTGTTGGCCTCACTATAGGTCAAGTTGTCACTCCCCATCAATTATGGCATTTGAAGCAGCATGTATACGCACCCCTCATTTTTTAGTAGAAATTTTTATCTCTCTTTCAGTATTGTATCTCGCATTTAGCCTTAGGAATATAGGATGAGAAATTACGATATTTCTAAGTGTAGAGATATATCAGCTCATTAACATAGGTCCAAGCCTAATTCTACTTTGTGTGCAAGTCAAGTCTCCTACTTGTACTAGAAGTCTATTAGTCTAGGAGTTAGTCTACTATATATACACACATTATAATTCATTGTAATACAAGATTTGTACTATACTTTAATATATTATTGATGTAGCCCTTTAGGGTTTCCTCCGTAGATGTAAGCCGTTAGACTGAACCACGTAACCCTTGTGTGTTATTATATTTTATATTTTATACTTTCGCTTCCGCATCCATACTAGCATATTCATCATGGTGTATCAATGCAAATATTTAACATGGTATCAGAGCTACCTTCTTGTGGCCATGGTTTTCTGTTCTTACGGTATATTTAAGAGCAATCTTTGTCTTCCTCGGTGTTTTTCTTCGCTGCGTTCATCTTCTTTGGCTTCCTACTACTGCCGTCAAAACTCTCCGGTATAGTCAAGTCACCGTTAGAAGTTACATCAACACAAGTACAAGTGAGAAGTCATGTGATTGCAACAAGCGGAATCCATAAGCCAAGAGGAAAGAGACATACCAGATAAAGTTGAGAGAAAAGAGGAATAAGATACATTGCCAACCATACAAATGACATTGGCGATAATGTTTTTAAGGTCATCTGTGGACATGGTGAAAGTGTGACCTCTAACCTCTCAGTTCCTTGAGTCTTTAATGTTCCTGACCTTTCTTACAATTTATTTTCTGTGGGACAATTAGCTGAATTAGGTTATCGCATTATATTTGATTATTCTGGATGTATTATGCAGGATTTGAGAACGGGACAGGAGCTTGGGACCCTAGGTCCAAGCCTAATTCTACTTTGTGTGCAAGCCAAGTCTCCTACTTGTACTAGAAGTCTATTAGTCTAGGGTTTAGTCTACTATATATATATATATATATATATACACATTTTATGATTCATTGTAATACAGGATTTGTACTACACTCTAATATATTATTGATGTAGCCCTTTAGGGTTTCCTCCGTGGATGTAGGCCGTTAGGCTGAACCACGTAACCCTCGTGTGTTATTGTATTTTATATTTTATGTTTTCACTTCCACATCTATACTAGCATATTTAACATGGTATATCAATGCTAATATTTAACACTAAGCACCGTAACCAGTTTTCCATACCCTAATAGAAGGGCTGGATCTCTATGGTCTCTCACATGTTGGAATACTGTTAGTCAAAGTTTTTTGTCTTTGTTTTTTTATCTTTAAAGTCTTTCACGTGTTGGAATTTCAAATGACTTCTGATCTCTTTCTCTTCTCAAGAGGAAATTAGAAAATCTTATTTCACGCCTAAATTTTCATTGAGGTCCATTTCTTCTAATCCTGTTGGAATGGAATGTTCTGGGTATTCTAATTGTTATCTTTGTCTTAACAATTCTCATAACTGGTCGATCTAAATAGAATTTAAAATGGTTCTCAATATTCATACCTAAACTCAATAATCCAGAAATTGATTTCTGAATTTCTTCCTAATAGCCTTTCTAACAGGATAGGTTATATAGTACAGTCGGTTCTTTTGACAGATTCTTGATGATATTTATTCGCTCTTAAATCAGGATTTGTATTCGGACGCTGGGCCTTGGACAATTTTATTGTTATTCACGAATGATCCATTTGATAAAGACTAAAGTGCCTTAAGGGACTTTTTGCAATAAAATTGGACCTGATAGTGGACATGTTCTGAGTTGGGCTATAAGGAGGTCTAACATGCTGGGCCGTGGGCTGGTTGTTGTGCAGTGGGCAAGCAACGTTGTGAAAGGCAAAGCTTGTCTGTCTACAAGTGAGGGCGATGTGATATTGGGCTCCCAGACGGTGTCTAAGGCCTAATATATGGTGGGCTGGTAGCGAGACTACGCTGTTAGGTAGACAGTTAGGTTCAATAGACTAAGGTAGAGATTTTGTATGGAGCAAAGCATTAAGTGTCCCTTTATAAAGCCTTGGATTTCACATATGTATTGTGTGCATAGAAAGACAACCAATGTAAAATTTACATCCAACATTTAATAAAAATTACTAACTCTATATTGAACGTTTTGGCAATTTCGAGATATCTCACTTAGTTTAACTCCAATTTGAATCCACGAGCAGTCATTTATTTTAAAGGGAATTTTATTTTCTTTGATATGAATTCAAATTATTCCTAATCGTGTGGTTAGATCTTAGTCAATTTTAGATCAAGCTCAGTTTTACCACAATCAAACTTGATCAAATTTGGAAAAAATATTTTAAAACTTAATTTTCTCTTTAATTTCCATTGAATCAAGAGATTGTAACTCTTTTTTAATCATTTTCTTAACATCCTTCTTCATTTGCATAAAGCCTTGAAATTCTCAAAAACTTTGTTGAACATTAGCCGCAATTCTTGAAAATCATAGGTCATCTTTCTAATTTCATTTGTTAGGAACCTAGTGATCAACGTGTGGTTGCCTCAAAGTTGAACTAGAGAGGTGGACTAGGGAGAGAATAATGCAATAACTAAGATTGACGAAAAAAAAAAGAGGTTGGAACATATTTGCAATGTCCTTTCAATTGCAAACTGACATAATCAAAAATAGATAGAAATTGGTGAATTTTCCACAGATTTATTAATTACTTATAAGGAAAAAGATAAGAACCCAGATAGTGTAAAATATCTCAAAGTACACTAAATAGTAAAGAATAAATTGCCTTCTAACCTTTTTCTGACTCAAGCCTTCAGCCCCCTATTTTATACGCAAGGGGGAAAAATTTATAGCCTTTTAACTGATAAATCAAAATGCAAAAATCAAGCTTCAACTCATCAAAACTTTTCATGTCACTCCAATAGCTCCAGATGTTTGAGTTGATACATTTATTCCTCGGGAGGTCTGAGGCTGTCCTATTGTAAGCTCTTCAACATCTCTAGCAATTGATGAAAGCCTACTGCCTAAATCAGATAGACTGCGACAGAAAGATGGTGGTGAAGGAATATTGGATGGATCAATAATATCAGAAGCACGAGTACAAAAAGTCTGCTGGGTTCCAGGCAACCAGCACGAATAACTTTGGCTGGTAAAATTCACCATTGGGTTTGGGATGAACAGTGCACTGCCAGGCATTCCCACCTGTTAAGACAAGCAAAATCATTATAAAAAGAAACTGGTTAGATGCTTTGGCTAGGCAAAAGATTCATATAAAAAAGAGAATTTAAGAGATCAAAGAAACAGAAGGAAATTGATACTAGGTATATCCTAGGAGATGAAGTATTTACATTTAGTGGTGATTGAAAAGAAATAAATTAAAATTCCATGCTTAAAGAAATCTACTTTGTAACAAGCCATATGTGGCTAGCTATTAGAAACATCTCAGGCTGCAATCTTGATTCGAATCAAGGATATATATATAAGTCCAGTTCACCATATAATTCAACATGCTATTTGTGGAACTTTAGAGAATTGTAATCCAATTTTAATCAATTCTGCAGTGATTTATTAAAAACGCAGACACCACCAGCCTATGGAGCATAAAGTAAGGTAGCAAATTTCCAATCGACTGACATTAGTCCTAATGAAGCACAGCATAGAAGATCCTACAATTATAGCACCATTTTAAAGCACTATTAAGTAAAAAGTTTCCCCCATAATCTTGCCAGCTACCACTCACCACAATTTAAGCAAGCATATTTCCGGGAGAACCCTTTCCCTCGCCAAAAATTGCATAAAGAATTTTTATTTTATTTAAAAGCACTGCAAGATATTAAATTTGTAAACAGTGTGCAAATGATGGTCTAATTCCTCAAAGGCTCATTGCATTGACAAGTTGCTTTAAAGATCACTAACAATGAATGGTTTTTAGTGTAATAGTTGATAGAGTTCTTATTCAGTTATCTAATAGTAAAGATAAAATACACACTATGTTGTGACCTAAAATCAGTTTAAATAATTTTTATTTTACTACCATATGAAATAGAATTCAACAATTAAAAAAGGTGGCAAAAATCAAATTATTAATACCATGGAAGGAATCTGACAATAACTTGGAGCACCACATACAGAGGCTGGAATTTGAGCAAGTGGTGGAATGTCCAATGCCAAAGATTCAGAGCTGCTTTCAGCATCACTTTTCTTAGTTTGTGAAACTTGGCAATCCTTAGGAGCAGACGGAGAGATTTCCGCTTCATTCTGCAGAGTCAAGTCAAACACACTCGGTCTACGTTTCATCTTATTAGTTTCAGCCTGTCTCAAGAAATATTTCTGTGCATGACTAGCAACCTGGGCTGGGGTTTTGGTGATCACAAACTTCTGTGAAATTTCTTTCCAATCATGTTTCCCAAGCTGGTTTAGACCAATTAGAAATAATTTGTGCTCTTCCTCAGTCCATCGCTTCCCTGAAACAAACAGCAAATTAACTACATTAAAAACTGCTAATTAATAATTTGTATGTCCAATGCTAACTTCTTTCCAGCAAACAACATACTGACACAATGTTTTTACTTCCATAAGAAAGAAAACACAAGATTTTTTTACTTTCTATAAACTAAAACTAAAAGCAGTTTTTTGACATAATATATACCTTTCGGTTTCTGATCAACAGCAATGCTTGGCTCTCTAACAACTTGACTCTTGGTGTTCTCGACGTTGCCATTAACATTATTCTGTAAATAAACACCAAAAATCTTGATGCACGCAGCTGCGTTAGTGTTATTATTGGCAGTATTGCTAATAACAGAGGTGGTGCAATTCCTAAAGTTGTGGCCAGTGAGGCCACATTGGGAGCACTTTCTCTCCCTCACCATTGTTCTCACTAGCAGAGAACAACCCAACCCCTTAATAACTACTGCAACTCTCTTTCAAACTCTTATTACAATGTCTATTACATAGTGAGAGGGTTATATATATATTGATAAGGATTTTGGATTCCTAGTAGCAGTCGGATTAATGCAGATTGGTTAAAAAAGAATAGAATATTTTAATATTTTATGTTGTTTTCTCTTTCCTAGAGGAATTAGGATTTTATTTGCTTTTACAATTTCAATTAAAATCCTTTTCTTAGTTGAATTCGGTTTATTACATATTCTCATATGTATGTTTATTACAATTCTCATCTGACAAAACATAGACATTAAACACTTAAACATTTATAAACATACAGAAAGAGAGATAAAAGTACAGTACCTGGTGTATTGAAAATGAATGCGGTGAAGGGGAATTAGGATACAGGGACTTTCGGACAAGCAAGCACTAAGAGAAGTACTGATTGTATTTCTTCTTGTATTGGGTGTTATCGCCATTTAGAAGTGATGGGTCTCCTCTCTTGCGGTTTGTGGGTTTGGGAATTTTGGGGGGAGATGGATTGGAGTGGCCACCAGGTGGAGAGGGTCAAAAATTGAGACTTCTCTACAGAATGTGTTGGATTTGAAACATATTTTCCTCCAAATTATTGCTTATCTGGGTTTTTTTTTAAATGAAAGCAATGAACTTTAACAGCACACCAGAATCCATAATACAATTAAGCCTCAGCCTCCATTGAAATTACATCAACAGAACTCGGAGGACCAAGAGCTAGACCAAAATACCCAAAAACAGAATTACTGAAAGACTTTTGCTAATTCATAGGCAGCCTTGTTTGCTGCCCGATTTAAACCTAACGAAATACACTAGAATAAAAAGGTCTAAGCATGAGATTTTGGGTACGTTTGGATTGAGCTTATTGTTGCTGAAACTTAAAACTGAAAACTGAAAATACTGTAGCAAAATAATTTTTAAATGTGTGAAAAGTACCGTGGGACTCATTTTTAATATTTTTTAGTATGTGAACAGTGACAAACAGTGCTGCTACAGTACTACTACAGTGCGCTACAGTGCTTATTGTCCCTAGAACACGTGAAGTGAGGAAAAAAGAAAAAAAAAAAAAAAAGGAAAAACGCAGCTTGGATTTAGCGGAAAACGCTGAATCTAAACGGCCTCTTTGTCTATTGTGGCCTTCAAGGCTTACGCGGTTTTTTTTTTATATTTTTGGGGTAAAGTCTATATTTTTTATTGTCCAAAGACTCCAAATCATTAGAGCATTTACAATGAAAACGGCATATACTATATATCGGTAGTATTTAACATTTAAACTCTAAACTCCCCAACAGCTGGTCTTGCAAAACCTAATTATTGTAAAAAAAATTGCAATTGTGCTACAATGCGATTCTACAATTCAAAATGTCCCAACAGCTGGTCTTGCAAAACCTAATTATTGTAAAAAAAATTGCAATTGTGCTACAATGCGATTCTACAATTCAAAATGTAGAATCGCACTGTAGCACAATTGTAAAACTAAATAATAGTTTTTTATTCAATCTGATTTTTTTTCTCTCTTTATTTTCTGTGTTTTTCAATCCTCTCTCCTCCTTCCGTGATTCTCTCTCTCCTTCAATCCTTTCTCCCTCACTCCCACTCTATCTCTCCATCTCCACTCCCTGTTTCTCTCAGTGTGCAATGGTGGCCTATTTAGGGTGGATCTTGGCGTGGCAAGGTCACGGTGGTGGTGACCTTGCCACGCCATGGTGGTAATGGTGGCCTATTTCTCTCGCCGTCTCTGGAGCTAACACGGGACTCACCATTGTCAAAGAGAAGACCGAGTTCGACGTGGTTATCGAGGATGTCCCCAACAGTTTAAGGATTTTAGGGATTAAGGTGGTGAGGGCATTGACGAGCTTGGCTTTGAAGGAGGCTAAGGAGTTGATTGAAGGGTTGCCTAAGAAGTTTAAGGAAGGGGTTTCTAAAGATGAGGCTAAAGAGGCCAAGAAGCAGCTTGAGGAAGCTGGAGCTAAGATTGCTATTGTGTAATTTGATTTTGATTTTGATTTTGATTTTGGGGTTTCTAATGGTTAATTTGTGTTTCATCAAAAAAAAAAAAAAATGTATAGCACTTTTTTTTTGATAAACTAAAAACTTTTGTTAGAGGAAAGCAAAGAATGATTACAAAGCTTGATAAGGGTAGCCTCCTTCTCAACTACACTAACAACAATAGGAGGGCAGTGACCCACACCAAAAACTATCAAAATATCCATCACTTTCAAACCATTTAGTTAATTCATGAGCTGCCTTGCTGGTAGGGTGTGCAACGAACCTACCAACTCACTAAAATCGACCCGACTCAACTGGTGGATCATGAATTTTTTTTTACAGTGGGTCGGGTTGGGTTCAGATAATGAGATTTACCAATCCGCCTAACTCAACCCAACTCCCCTATATTTAATATATTGTTAAATTTTAAAGAATATATTATATAATTTTTTTTTTTTTTGGCCTCTTCCTAAATAAAACTCAAACCTTAAGTTCTTAGCATATAGTTTGTGTTTGTTTGATGTTATGCTCATGATTATTTGGTTAAAAAATTTCTCTTATTTATGATGGTGTTTTAATGCTCAATTTAATAATAATAACTAGTCACTAACTCGTGTGATGCACGAAAAAACTATTAACTTTGAAAAAAAAAATCCAACAAATGAGTAAATAGACATTTTGCTAGTTAGTATTTTTTTTAATGAAGAAATATTTAACTTCTAACTTTTCCATAGTTTAGAAGTATTATCTAACATTGAACGTTATTGAGTTGCAAGTGCATAGTTACCAAAACCTACAAAGTAATTTGCAATTCTTAAATTAATAAAGCAAAACTCACAATGATTATTGTGGGGCCAGAGAACTTATGATCCGGCCCACACTCTACTAAGGCCCAAAGCCCATGCCGAGGAGGGTATTTGCCGAGGACGAATAGGGAAATGCCGAATAGCCTGGGGGCATAGCCGAGGATGACCCTGTCCTCGGTATCCCAAGACTTCAAAGGGAAGAGCGACATCTCTTTGAAGGCTGCCCCCAAAAAGCCCCCTGAAGAAGAGGCGAGTAGAATGGGACCCACGTGGGGGTACGGTATGGAGCTAGTTCAAGGTAAGTACATCCCCTCCGCATTAAATGCGCCCACAAACGTCCTAACCATATTAATGAGAAAAGACACCTGAATAGTGTGGTTTCGGTTATCGCAACTAACAAAAAGTAAGGGCAGGCAGCCGATGGGACGGATACTTAAGTAGGCACCTGCCTGATCAACAAGTGGAGGGCCAGGATCAACCAAGAAGGGCTATATAATGTGAAGGTTGATGCGCCAAAAAAGAGGGGAGGAAAAAAAGGCCAAGAACCAAAGTCTCCCAGACCGTTTCGAGAAGAAAGACTCCTCGAAGCGAACATGGCTTATTTTTGTATGAGCACCATGGTTATCCACCGACCAGTGACCAAGGTCTAGCCTTTCAAACTCACGCTTTACAAATGATATTGTTTGGGCCCTCTTTACGTACGAGCCCAATATCTTCTTGGGATCGTCATGAATTGAGTCCCTACAATTATATATACTCACACTCAAAACTAATATAAACAGCAAATATATAAACAAAGACCATGATATGAGGAAGACACACCAAGTTTTAAATTTGAGTAGCAATATGACTTTCTCGTAGTAATATACAATATAGACAATTTAAAACATGGAACAATATCAAAATTATAATACCTAATTCCATTATCTTTTATGCTGAATCCAAACAAATAATTAATTGAAATTAATCCAAAAAAATAATTAATCAACCAAAAATCATAGATGTTAATGGGAAAACAAAAAATCACATAAACCTAAATAAAAAACATTTAAGGTGAAGAATTAAGATCAACCTACTGAGATACAAATACCAAAAACCTCAAAACTTAAAACTTCAAAATTTATAGAATCTCTAAATTCTACTTCAAAACCAAACCAAAATCAACAAATTTATATATAACATACCAAATAAAAATTTATTGTTCCCTAGGCTGGAAGACATAGGTTGCAGTTTTGATTTTTCTCCAAAAAAAATAGAGATGCTTTATTTACAACGTACAATATATAAAAAAAATAAAAAATTAGTAGAAATTTTAACCCAAAAACCAAACCCACGAAAACAATGTCAATATAAATATAGAAATTAACCCAAACACTCAAAAGAAAATCAATTTCAAACGTTACAAAAGAATAAGATAGAAAGAAAATGTCAGGCACATATAAAAGCAAATAAAAAATTCAACATAAAAGAAAAAATTCATTAATAACAATATAAACAAATATCCACGTATGTTGAATTGAAATTTTATTAATAATAACAATATAAAAAAATTCGACATAAAATTCATCAATAAAAGAAGAAAGTTGAATCAGATTACTTACGTTTTTTTTTTTTTTATACGTTAGTCGCTTTTTTTTTTCTTTTTTTTTAATCCTAAAGTGAAGTTAAGTTTAGGGTTTTGAGGTGGTAACAACTAAGGTTTTGAGGAAGGAAAAGAGACTCCTAACAAGAGTCCTTCTCTCTTTTCTTTTTTTTCCTTAATCCTAAGTCTTTTTTTTTTTTTTTGGTTACGTTAGTCTCTCTTCTTTTTCCTTTTCTTTGAATCCTAAAGTGAAGTTAAGTTTAAGGTTTTGAGGTAATAATTGTTAGGACTTAAAGGAGGGGAGAGAGTCCTAACAGGAGTCTCTCTCTCTCTCTCTCTCTCTCTCTCTCTCTCTCTCTCTCTCTCTAACATGGGTCTTTATTTTAATTTGAGTCCTATTTTCAATGTGAGTCTCTTTTTTTCTGTTTTCTTTTTTAATCCTATCAGAATTTTTGTTTTTATTTATTTAAATAATGTTGATGTTTAAAATTGTGGAGAGGCCAACCAAAAGTCAGAGGTTTCAGTTTTATTTATATCTATATATATATGGACAAAACTTAGGTGTTGTTCCTTAGGTTCCCCATTTAAGATTGAGCAATGTGGCTAATTAACTAAAAAAATACACTTCAATCCCATGAGAAAAAATTTACATGGTAGAATCTTAAAAAGAGAACCTAAAAAATAGCACCTAACACCTAAGTACTGTACCTAAGTCTTTCCCTATATATATATAGTAATTAAAAAAAAAATGTACCTTCGATTCTCTTATAGTGAATTTGCTTTACCTAGAGTATTGCTAGGTCAAATCTTCCCCATGTTTATACCTTAAAACGGTTCGTTTCATCGATTTTCCTGGATCATCATATCGTGGTGTTATTTACTTTCCACTGTTTTACATGATATGATTTATTATTGTTTGACCAAGATCTGAATAATTAACCTAAGTAATCACTTGGCTAATATGTTGGGTTAAACAATCTAGTTTAAGGGGTCTAAACAAACAAACAAGTGGAATCAGAGCGGGTTAGGTCTTGTTTTTATATTTTTATACCTAAAGTTGATCCTTGACCCTTGCTGTCATGGATTTTTTGTTTTTATACTTGAATGCAATTAGGTTGAGAATTGAATCTATTTCCTCTTGGACTATGTGGCTTTTTAAATGAGCTAAACCTATCCTTGAGTATCTAGGGATAAATACTTGTTGCAATAATTATGTTTGTTATACTGCTTTAACTACTTTAAAGGCACGTGATATTTGTCTTTAGTATTTGGATAGTGGTTGTTCCAAGCACATGACAGGTAATAAAGCATTGTTCAAGACACTTTTTGAAGGAAAGATTGGAACCGTCACATTTGGAGATGGAAGCAAGTTAGTCATCCGAGGTATTGAAACAATAGACATTCTAAGGTTGCCCATGTTCGAAGATGTGTGGTACGTGGATGGATTAAAGGCAAACTTGTTGAGTATCCATCAAATCTGTGATAATGGGCTAAATGTGTTGTTCACGAAGTATGAATATGAGATACTTAATGATGGTGGTGACTGCATTTGTGTTGGAATAAGGACTGCTGATAATTGTTACAGTATAACACCAAGCATAAATCATAAGTGTTATAGTGTAAAAATTAATCAGGTGGACCTATGGCGTCAACGGTTAGGACATGCTAGCCACAAGCAAATAGAGAAAATCTCCAAGTGTGAAGCAGTTCTCAGTTGACCAAAGTTTGAAAAGAAAGAGAAAAGTATTTGTGGACTATGTTAGATTGGTAAACAAGTGAAAGTTAAGCATCCATCAATTAGTGAAGTTCGGACATCTAGACCCTTAGAGTTGCTGCATGTTGATCTTATGGGTCCTGCCAGAGTTCAAAGCTTAGGTGAAATGAAGTACATCCTTATTCTAGTGGATGATTTCACACAATACACTTGGATGGTTCTCGTGAAAATAAATCTGAAGCTTCTAACAAGATGATTCATTTGTGCAAGAAGTTGCAAATAGAGAAGAATACTTTGATTGTTTGGATCAAGAGTGATCATGGAAGAAAGTTTGAGAACTCTAAACTCAAGTCCTTTTGCAACGATCAGGGAACAAAGTAAGAATTTTCTACACCCAAGACACCTTAACAGAATAGGGTTATGGAAAGAAAGAATAGAATAATTCAAAAGATGGCCAGAGTCATGTTGAATAACAGAAGTATGCAAAGTCTTTCTAGGGAGAAGTTGTAAACACTGCATGCCATACTTTGAACAAAGTGTACTTGTGGGCACAACGGAAAATGTCAAAGTCACCACCTAGTTATATGGTCTAAGAACCATGAATATAGGGTCCTTTTAAGGAAGGACCATTGATCTTACTATTAGAGTATAGGTTTAGAGTATAGGTTTAGAGTATAGGTATGGTTTTGGGAAGGTGTTAGGCACGTAAGACCGCCCAGCCCTAAAGTTGGCCTCCAATCATTGTGTCTTACATCTTAACCTTATTAAAAACATTTTCAACACTTGTATCTATTCTCACACACACACACTAGCATATATCTAAGCATATAACATGACATCATTATCCCTAAACACATACATATCTACCCTTAAACAAAAAGAGAGTCAAACCCATATGCACATAAAAGAAAACTCTAGCATGTGAAACCCAATCATACCATTCATCTCAAACAAAGGCAACAACTTGATCATGGTAGCAAGGTATCATGGCAATCACAAAATCATATAAACATCCATATTCAAGATCAAACATCACACAAACATGTTCATCACAAAAATGCATGTTCATATCAATGCATGACTTACCCTTACTTACCTTGCAAAAACACAGCACCTATGGCATCATGTACGAGCATGTGAATGCATGTACATAGCATCTTAAACAAGAAAATCCTAATCTAAACATGTTAAAAACAAACAAGCATGTGAACAAAGTAAACAGAAACTTATGAAGCATAAAACATGTGAAATGAAACCCAAAACAGAAACATATTATATGAAGTAAAGGATGAAACAAAAGAATTAAGGTTTCTGGGCAACGACCTGCGAACACAGGCAGAGGCCTGCGTACGCAAGCCAAATCCCATGCATGTAGGATTTGATCTGCGTACGCATGCTCATGGCACACTTACGCAGGGTTGTTCAAAACCCTAACCTAGAAAAAAAAAAACATATATAAACATAAACTAAATAAAGAAACAGATTAAAGAAATGATTAAATCAGAGATGGAAAAAGAAAATTTATAAGAATACCTCAAAAAAAGAAGCTTTCAATAGAAACGTGATTAGTAATTTTAAACTCAAAGGATCAAGGCCAGAAAAGGTCTCAATCAAATCAAATTGACTTGAGAATGTTTTGTGAAAAACTCCCTCTTTGATTAACTATTTCTAGTGAATCTTAAGTTTTCCCTTAGGATTTTTTGTGTGTTTTGAAAATGTATCATATAAGGCTTTTTATAGTTGAAAAATAGGGGTTTAGATTGACTCCTAGACGATGTAGGATTCATTCCAAAACTTACTCTTTAATGCAGAAAACTTTCCTTTTTTATCTCTCTAAAACCCTAGCTACATACGCAGACTTGTGCCTGTGTACGCAAGCATGTGGCCTGCGTACGCAGGTTTGTGCCTACGTACATAAACCATGGGTATTAAAAGTTATATTTTCCATTTTAACATATCTTAAATCAATTTAACATCTGATTAGGCCCTAAACTAATCCTAGGCCTTGGAATTTGGGTATCATTGGGGAATGAGGGCCCGAGTCATAAGGGATACAAAATGCGGTGTCTACAGTACTTTCGTCCCAATACCAAGAAGACCTCATATGAACTCTAGAGAGGAAAGAAACCGATGGTGAAATATTTAAGAGTTTGATGCAAAAAGTGAGAAAAGGCTTTTTCTTGGATATTCTACGTCAAGCAAAGCGTACAAGGTGTACAATCTTAGAACCAAAACTATGATAGAATCTACTAATGTGGTGATAAATAATGAACAATGTGCTAAAACTTATACTAAAGAGGCTCAAAGTATTCAAGGAAAATCCGTAGAAGTTGAAGATACTCTTCCTAAGGAGTATGTTGAAAAGTCAAATGATGAAGAACTATTAATTCTGAATGATACCATTTTAGAACCAAGAACCCTAGTTCAAGAAAACCCATAAGAACAAGATGAGCCAAGTACTCCATCTAAGCAAAAGAGTACAACAACTTCTTTGGTGAAAATCCATCTACTAGGGTTAAGCTTAATCACCCTCCCACCAACATGTTGGGAAGTTTAAATGATAACATGAGACTGAGATCTAAAACTTTGAATGTCATTACTCACTTATGCTACCTTTCTCAAGTGGAACCCAAGAAAGTAGATGAAGCTCTGCAAGATGCTGATTGGATTAACTCCATGCATGAAGATCTCTACCAATTTGTTCGAAATGATGTGTGGGAACTGGTTCCTAGACTTGAGGGAGTCCATGTGATTGGTACTAAATGGATCTTCAAGAACAAGTCTGATGAGCATGGAACAATCATAAGGAATAAATCAAGACTTGTTGCACAAGGATACACTCAAGTGAAAGGAATTGATTTTGATGAGACTTTTTGTACTTGTAGCTAGGCTTAAATCTATCCGAATACTTTTGGCCATAGCATGTCACTTGGACTTCAAATTATATCAAATGGATGTAAAGAGCGCATTCTTGAATGGGATGCTACAAGAATTTCATGTAATGCAGCCCAAGGATTTGTGGATCCTCATAGACCTGATGATGTCTACAAATTGAAAAGAGCACTGTATGGTCTTAAACAAGCTCCTCGAGCTTAGTATGATAGACTAACTTCTTATCTCACAAAGAATGGATTCAAGAGAGGAAATGCTAACACTACTCTTTTCATTCGAAATGAAAAGAATCATTTTGTTGTAGCTCAATTTTATGTTGATAATATAGTTTTTGGCTCTACTAATGATATTCTTGCTAAATCTCTTGCATATGAAATGAAAAAAATGTTCAAGATGAGCATGGTAGGTGAACTTATCTACTTTCTAGGATTGCAGATAAAGTACACAAACACAGGAATATATATCAACCAAGCTAAATATGCTAGAAACCTTGTCAAAAGATTTGGACTTGAAAAGGCTACATATGATAAAATACCAATGGCCACCAATGCAAAACTTGGGAATGTTCCATCACGTCAGCATGTTGATATCACTTTATATAGAAGTATGATTAGGTGTCTATTGTATTTGACTGCTTGTCGTCCTGATATAGCTTTTAGTATTGGTGTGTGTGAGAGATTTCAAGCTAATCCAAAAGTATCACATTTAAATGTTGTAAAAAGAATAATCAAATTTGTTGGTGGTACTTGTGATTTTGGGTTGTTTTATAGCAAAGAGTTTAATGTCTCTTTTCCTAGGTATTCAGATGCCGATTGGGCTGGAAATACTGATGATAGGAAAAGCACCACTGGTGGGTATTTTTATGTGGGAACCAACTTGGTTGCTTGGATGAGTAAAAAGCAAAATTATGTCTCTCTATCGACTATATAGCTGCTGGGAGTTGTTCCCAACTTCTTTGGATGAAGAAACTTTTAGGTGATTGTGGTTTATCACAGAAAACTATGGTTGTCTATTGTAATAATTCTAGTGCTATTGATATCTCTAAGAATTCGGTACACCACTCTAGGGCCAAACATATAGAGATTAAATATCACTTCATTATGGATTTTGTTGAAAAGGAAAATTATTGCTCTTTATTACATTCCTACTGAGCATCAGAATGCTGACATCTTTACCAAACCACTTGATAGAAGCAAGTTTGAGTCTTTCCGTTGAGTGATTGGTGTACTCACATTGGTGTAATCACATGTCTCTAGTCACCTATGAGATCCATGGTCCTTGTGCTAATTTTTTCAATCTCTCATGACCAAAAATGTTTTTCATTAAGGTTTGCATTTGCATTATATTCATGCATTTCATTCTAGGTTTGCCTTTGATATTTTTGAGTTTTTATTTTAATAAAAAAAATTTAAAAAAAAAAAACAAAAAAAAAAAAAATTGTATCACACATCTTCAAGTTGTGTAATTAAAGTTGGCCTATGAAATTTGCATTCCATGACTATGTACCTTGTTTAGCTTAGATGAGTTTTATTTTTCTGCACTTTGCTAGTTTGTGCTATGTAGTGCTTAAATTGTGTGAGTTGTTTGTGGTTTTCAAACACATGCTCTTGATTTTGAAGTCCCATTCTTTTGATTATAAGGACTAAAAAGTCCTAGGAAAAAAACATAAATAATCATCTCATCACTATTATTCGCCAATCATGAAAACCTATGTGCAAATTATAAAAGCCCTACTCGATATGATGTAGCACTTGCACAGCAAGATATTTAAAGTGTTGCTTTCAAAATAAATAAAAAAATAAAAAGAAGCAAAAAACTAAAAGAAAATCCAAGAAAAATATGCTTCAAAAGAAAAAGAAAAGCAAAAGGAAAAAAAAAAATTGCATAGTTGCAAACGTGTTTTTTAGGAGATGTGAGAGTTATATGATGTAACTCTTTAGGTGATAGTCACTTTCAAACATATGTGATTAATAATGTAGAAATTGTGCTTATTTTCCATCTACATATCACCTTTTGGATAATTTATACGCTTACTAGTTGCACACACCACAAGAAAATCTTTGTTAAACTCTGTACATGTGATTGTATGTTAAGTTTTGTGACCATGCAAAATTTAACTTCTTGATATGTTAAATACTTTTTGGGGGTGTGAGGTAAGAAGTGTGTGATGGAAATTGTTTTGGCGTAACAAAGAAATTTTTTTGAAGGGAAGGAATTTTCGAAAACCTTTGAAGTCATTAACATGCATCCCATATCATAAAAATTTATTTTCCAAATGGTTTTGTAGAAAATTTCTGATTCTTTAGGATTCGATCGATCAAAGCCATTTTTCGACCAATCAAAAAGAAAAGGAAAAACCCAATTTTAAGGCTTAAACTCTCAGGTTGTCTCATTTCCTCTCAATCAGTTGAATCTATTTTTACATGTTTTTCGATTCTTGTCTCAATTCCTCTTGACCGATCGAACATCTTATTTTAAAAACAAATAGGAATCAAATCATAGTTCTTTAGAGTTTTGTCCTCTTCTTCTTCAATTCTTCTCTCGATCCCTTCTCACTCAAAATTTTCTTTGTATTATACTAAGTCAAAGTCTCAAAGGTTTTCTTCCTCAACACCAAGTAAGACTCTTTTACCCCTTCTTTTTGTTTAAATTACATGCATTCATGCATTTTCATCAAATTTTTGAACTAAAGAGAGTTTAGGGTTTTTGATGATTTTAAGTGTTTTAATCCAATTTTTTGGATGGGTTTTTGTTCATGCATTATATTAACATGATCCTTAGGCTTTAATGTCAAAACTTTCATGATTTCTTCAAATTTTCGAAATTAGGGTTTATGTGTTCTTGAGAAAATTGGGGATTTTGTTCAATTGAGCTAAATTGATTGAAATTGACTTATGATATTGCTTAATTGAGTGATTATAACATGTTTCTTACTTGTTGTGTTGTTCAATTGATCAATATAAGAATTTTTGAAAAATTAGTGTTTTCAAAATTGGGGATTTTGTTACATTTCTACTTTTCTTGGTCAATTTTCAAAATTAAGGTGAAATTGAACTATTTTAGAGCATTAGATCATGCATCATTTGTGTACTAGTGTCATGTATCATATAGTTTTTCAAAAATTTCATGTTATCCTGTGCTCTAACTCTATTTGATGCAATCTTCCCTTAGTTTTTGTTTGTGTTTTTTTTTAAACCTTAGACATGGATCCTAAGGTTGGTAGGAAATTCAAAACCAAAGCAAATAGAAACCCTGCTTCCTCTTCTTCTGCCTCTCCTTTGTTTGATAGGGTTAGGTTTCTTTCTACTGAGACTGAGGAAGTCTATGAGACCTTAACCAAGTATAGGTCGATATGGGGAGAGAGATTGTTCTAGAGTGTTAGATCATTCCATACATAGGAATCTAGTGTCTAGGAATTGGGTTTCTTTGTGTGATGTTTCTAATGCTCCTCCTGCTGCTTTGATTAGAGAGTTTTACTCAAATCTCTCTATTTATCCTGAGGTTACAAGTGGTCATTATATGACTACTTGGATTAGAGGTAAAGAGTTTAGGATTACTAAACAAATAGTTTCTGAAGCTCTATGTGTACCTTTAGTTCGTAAACCCACAGATCCATACACTAAATTTCCTCTAGTAGATGATATCATGTCTTTGCTTTGTGGTAGTTCAGTTTCTTGGGGATCTGAACCAAAAATAAATTCATGTAAGTTTACTGAGCTTAACTATCTTTATTTAAGGATATCCTGCCATAATATCTTCCCTATCTCTCATGTTCATATTGTTCCTATAGATAGGTGTGCATTCCTTTTTGCTCTTATCATAGATGGATCTATGTGTTTTCCTTCCCTATTCATTCAAACTATTGTTGATATTTATAGGAGTAAGTCCAAAGCATAAAAGCTTTTTTTTTTTTTTCCTCTGTGTGTGTGTGTGTGTGTGTGTATATATATATATATATATATATATGGTGTTGAGCTTTCTAGGGTTATCAAACTTTCCTTCTCTAGAGTAAGTTCATATCACTGCCCCAATAGGAGCCACATTTCTCAGACAGCAACAAGCATAGATGAAGAATGCTTAACCAAGCACTGGGACTTCAAAGAGCTCATGAGGTGAAACTACTAATGCAGCTCTTGCCTTTGGTGACATGCCTGCTGCTAAGGAGGTACATGTGGATCCTACTACAACTGTGGATCCTTTTAGCGATAATGATGTTGTTGACACTACAATTACCCCTCCTCTCTCACTCTGTGCCATGATGGACTCCTTTATGACTACTTAGGCAGCGCATGACTAGTTTATTGATGAGTTGCTTAATAAGGTGGCTGCCTTGAGAACTGATTTTGCCGAGTATAGAAGTGTTTTTCCACCTCCTCCACCCTCTGATGCTTGATGATTGCCTTTGGCAATTCGTAACAAAAGGAGGTAATAGGTTTTAGGTTTAGTTTTGATGAGGGATCTTGTATTTAGGGGGAGTAGAGAGATTTTGTATTTAGGGGGATTTGCTTAGTTGCTTTTGGTTTTGAGATGAGAGATTTTGATGTATTTTTTCTTTTCATTATTTTCATGTATATATGTTTTGTTTAATTGTTCTTTTTTCACAAACATTGTTGGTTCATTGACTATAATAGTATATTTGATTTTATTCATTTGATATTCTGTCTATTTTCATGTTTTTGTGTATTCAAGTTCAGTTTTTTATTTATTAGATTTGTACTGTATTTTCCACACATGTGCTTATTGTTTGTTTTTAGAGTTTCAAGAATTTACGGGTTAATTCTTTCAACAGGTTAATAGTTGTGATAGAATTGTATGTAAGGTTGAATTTTATCAACCATCTTGTTGGCTTTATTCCGTGCCAAATTTGCTTGTATTTTAGCAATTAGTAATATTGTATTTAGGTGGGAATCATGTAAGGGTAGTGAGTGAGAGAGTGTGAAGAAATGCTCAAGATTGTCCAAAGATGCAGAGACTCGCGGCTGGGACTCGCGGCTGACTCGCTACTGGCAAGCTGCCAAAGCTGGCACATGTGTGAAGCATGTAGGGGAGCTAAAAAGTCATGTCAGTTGTTGCACTACAAGATAAAAGTCCTAGGCTGGTCAGGCCATTAACTCGCGACTTGAACTCGCGACTCAATCCAGTCACGAGGCCAAGTCGCCAAAACACCCTATTTGGGAAAAACTTACTCTTCGCATTCTTTTCTCACCCCACTATATATAGACCCTTATACCCACGAAATATAGAGAGCTTCTAGAGAGAATTTTGAGAGAGAAACCCTAGAAAAAAAAAAAAAAAAAAAAAAAAAAAAAAAAAAAAAAAAAAAAAAAAAAAGATTGATTCATTCACAATCTTCACATAGAGACTCTTCAAATTCCTCTACTCTCTTCCTCTCCATTGTTATATCCTTGAGAGGTACATTACCAAAACCTTTTCTCACCATACTCATATCTATGAGAAGGCCATTTGGTGTTTGGGAAGCAGTTAAGAAATGACCAATTTCATATTGGTTAATGCTATGGTCAAGTAGCGGAATTCGGTAAGCTAAAGAAGAAATAGGTTCGACGTACCTCGTTGGAGTAAGAGCTTGGAGGGCTTAGGTACATTGGGTAGATTAGGCTTGGAGGGTCTTCTACTGTTCATGTATCCCAACTACATACTTTAGTGGATTATTTACCGCTTGGAGGGCGGCGGAGAGGTTTTACGCCGAAAGTTTCAGTTTCCTCTTCGATAACACATCGTTATGTTGTCCTAGTGTTTACATCTCTCTTCCCTTAATCTTTGCCATTTCTTTTCTGCTGTGGATGTGATTTTATTTGGTTTAGATTGTTTATCAATTCTGTATTAAGTTTAAGTTCATATTCCGCACATTAATTGTTTGATATTAAGCTTAAATTGATAATTTGTTAATTGAGGGTCTAAACGTTCATAGTGTTTTATACACTAATTGAACTTTCATATTTGGGCAATACTTTGTAATTGGGCTAATGTTTGATTTTAGCGATTCATTTTGTATGTGTGTTTTGTCACGGATTGCCAAAGAGAGAGATTTTTAGGTTGTAAAAATTTAGGATTAAATGTTTAGAATTATATTTTGTATGTGTTGCCAGACCGAGAACAAAACATGTCTAGTCTATGTGTTAGGCATTGCTCAAAGTGTATGTTTCAAGCTTCAAATTCAAGCTAATTGCAGAAAAGAAGAGTCAAAATCTGCCAAGCTTGATTGATCGAAAATTAGGTTCGACGAATTGAAAATCACAGAAATCAGATTCTACAGAATTTTTAAATAAGGCCCAAGCTTGCAAAAACGTTTAGGGTTTCCATCTAACTTGTCCACATATAAAAGGGGAACCCTAGCTACTTTTTGGAGACTTTTGGAAGACTTATGTGTTACTCTTTGTGAGATCTGAAATGTATTGTACTTTCTAACTACACAAGCGTCTACAATCAAGTATTGGTAGAACCTAGTTACTGCTATAAAGATTAAGTGAAGGTGATCTGAAACTTTTGAGTGGAATTTCAAAGTCACAAGCGTGGGTGCTTGTGTTGTAGTAAGTCCAAAAAGAGAAGGAGTTCGTGGATTCGAAACTTGCACGTGATCATATCAGTAAGTTACTACTTGAGGTATCAATAGATTTAGGGTTAAATCTGATTGCAAAAATTTCGATTCTCTTATAGTGGATTTGCTTTACCTTGAAGATTGCTAGGTCAAATCCTCCATAGGTTTTTACCTTGAAATGATTCATTTCATCGGTTTTCCTAGGTCATCATATCATGGTGTTATTTACTTTCCGTTATTTTGCATGATATGATTTATTATTGTTTGACCTAAATCTGAATAATTAACCTAAGTAATCACTTGGCTAATATATTAGGTTAAACAATCTAGTTTAAGAGGTCTAAACAAACAAATAGTTTCCAATGTCAAGAATCTCTAGCATTGCACATTTGACAATTGATTTTGGCACCTATCCACTCAAATTGTTTTGACCCAATCAACCATCCTTAATTTGCTTCCACTTGTCTATGTATCAAGAATAGTGCCATAGAAATTGTTTCTTCTCAAGTTCAATATTATGAGTGAATCACTCAAGTTTCCCAAACATTTTGGAATTTTGCCACTTAAGCTATTCTCCAACAAATTGAGAATTTCAAGAAAAATCATATTGCAAATCATTGGTGAGATCTTTCCTGTAAGCTTATTTTTTGAGATTGAATAGAAGTAGATGGGGGAAGATAGAACTGGGAGCGATCCTTGGAGCCTGTTGGAGCTTATGTCTAGAAAGGCAAAAGGTTGAGAGATGGAGATTGGAATGCTACCTTGCAACATATTCAATGAAAAGTCTAGATGATTTAATTTGGTTAGGTTCATAACCCAAATTGGTATGTGACCAGTGATGTCATTAGAGCTTAGGTCCAAAAAAAAAGTTGAGTTGGGTGAAATTGGCAAGAGAGGGTGGGATCTCTCTTTTAAATTGTTTTTGCACTGGCACAAATAAGTAATTTTGTTGAGCTCATTGAACCATAAAATTGCTAACAAATTTGGCACGGGAGAAAATAAGTGATTATAAGATAAATTGAGGATAGACAACTTGTTCAATAGTGAAATTTCTGATGGAATTTGACCAACAAATAAGGAATAAAGGAGGTTGAGATGTGTTAACACGGAAAGATTGTCCATAGTAGATGGTTTTTGAGAGAAGTTGAAGTGATTGTACCTGAGGTCAAGTCACCGAAGGCGAACAAGGCGGAAATGGCTGCTACTAGAGTTGATGGAACCATAGAGACAACTGCTACTAAGCTCAAGGCTAATCACATGACCATTACCGTTACAGTCAACCCCATCCATGAGCAACAACTGCTATTTTCTCCCTCATTCGCCCATGTTGCGCCCTTAGGATAATCATCAGGACCTCCACAATCTCATATTGCAAATCATTTCCTGGATTAGCAGGAAATGATTGCTTGGATCTTTTATAGACTGTGGGCAGCTCTTATGCAATGATATTGCAATGGCAAGTTAACAAGATTAGGTGGACACCATGACCAGTAGTTGTCTTATGGGGGCAACTTGGAGTTGGGAAGTATTAGCACATTTTGTCGCCATAAATTATGGCATTTTTAGTAGAAATTTGTATCTCTCTTTCAAGCTTATCTCACATTTTGGAACAGAGTATGGGAAGCAATAATTAAGCACCGTAAACCATAACTGGACTAGATGTATAATCCAAACTCCGAAGGGATTCTCCAAGTTGCATTAACTGGATCAACCACATATAGAAAAATCTAAGAGGAAGACTTTACTTTGACAAAATCAATTATATTATTATATCTTTTGTGATCAATTGAGTACACTTTTTTTTATCATGTAAACAAACAAGTACTCCAACAACAGAGAAAAGACCTGGAAAATGAAAAACAACTGTCAAGTGGGATTAGCAGCTTAGTACGCAAATCAACTCAAGAGTACTTCCAAGAAAGAAACGTTTGAAAATGTTCTTTAACGTCCATTTTGAGCTCATTCATTCATGCACATCTTACTCTGTCAACGTAAATTGTGGGCATACTGCCCTGTCTCATTAGTACAAGTTTTCTTCTTTCCATCCTTTTGTCATGTTCTGGGGAATTGTTTAAATTCATCCTAACAATTTTCATTACTAGTAGACTTCTCAATTTTGTTCTACGTACCAGCCTTTCTGATAGGGCGAAAATTGAGAAATAGTTTCTGTAACATCTTTTGCAGATCCTCTTGGTCTAGTGAGCAGCCCTAACATTAGTTCGGGGTTGTTTGCGATGATATGTTGGGCCATTTGGCAGAGACGGAATAAATCTTGAGCTAAGAGCATTTGTATCAAGCCTTCTAAATTTTTTAGCATTTATAATCTCAAAACACTACTTTTAACAATTTTAACACCTTATTTTACAATATACGAAACATCAAACATTCTATTTTCTTTTACAACTTCATTTAAATAATATTATTTTTATTTTACCACTGTGTCTCTTTCTTTCTTTGATGAAACCCACCACTTTCTTCTCAGTCCAAGCAAACTCCAGTCACAACCACACTCACGGCTAGCCACGGCTAACCACCACTACCATAAAATAAAATAAAAATTAAATAAATAAAATAAAATAAACAAAACAAAAACCACTAGCTGGCAGCCACCATAATCCCCAACCACCAAAATCACAAACCCAAACCCACAACCTCATCACTACCCAAACCCACATATCCTCATACCACCATTAACCAGAAAAACAAAAACAACCTAGAGACCCACAACTAGTACCGCCTCAGCCATAACAACCACGCCTCAACCACACCTCAGTCATGGTCAACCATTGTCACAGCCACGGTCACACCCCCAACCACCACAATCACAACAAATTGCAACCCACCACATCCAATAAAAATTAATCACCCAAAACCACCATCGATGCCACCCACAACCTGCAAATCTGAACCCCACCACCGCAGCCTAGCCTCACCCCAATACCAACAACCACCACAAAACCCACCACCCAATCTCAACCCCAACCAAAACCCACACTATTCTCAAGCCCAACCAAAACCCACCACCCCAATCTCAACCCTAACCAAAACCCACCACCCCAAGCTCAACCTCATCAAAACCGTTGCTAAGGCACCACCGATACCCACCAAATCAGAGCCACAAAATCCACCAAATCATGACCACAATTGCCAAACCACCACTGTGCCTCATGACCACAATCGCCGACCACAAACCCTTAAAGCTTAACAAAGAGCATATGGATTTCAGAACGGAGGCAGCGTGATGAAAAGGGAAAGGAGATGATGCCTGGGTTGTGAGGGAGAACCAGAGACCAAGAGGGAGAGTTTGAGAAAGTGAACGAGAGTGATGAGAGTGAGCCATGTCTGAGGAGAGAAAGAATTAGAAATCAATAAAATATTATAACATCTTACTATAGTGCGCTCTCAAAAATGAGACTGCATTGTAGCAAGATAGCAAATCTTTTAGCATATGCAAGTTTTGATGGAGTGGGTTTTTTGGGTTTCAGATGCCAAAATTTAAGTTTTAGCATTTTTGCAATCCTTGATAAGAATGCTTTAATGAACCTTTCATGCCCCTTCAAAAAATACCAACTTCAGCTCTCAACCATCTCCAAGAGTTCTAGAGGCTACAACTTAAACCTCATGACAAATCAAGTGTAAGGTTAAATTTAAACAACCATCTTGTTGGCTTTATTCCGTACCAAATTTGCTTGTATTTCAGCAATTAGTAACCCTGTATTTAGGTGAGATTCTTGTAAGGGTAGTGAGTGAGATAGTGTGAAGAAATGCTCAAGAGTGTGCAAGAAAAATAGGGACTCGCAACTGGATCTCGCAGGTGACTCGCGGCTGCAAGTCGCCAAAAGCTGCACACGTGCCAGGCATGCCAAAAGTTGAAGCATCATGCTAGCTAGAGCACTACAGGACAAAATAGGACAACTGGCCGTTCAGTTACCCCACGGCTGGAACTCGCAACTCAGTCAAGCCGTGAGCCATCCCTGTTTTGAAAAACCTGACTCTTCACATTCCATTCTCACCCTAGTATAAATACCCCTTATACCCACGAAAGAAATAAAGTTTCCAGAGAGAATTTTGAGAGAGAAACCCTAAAGAAAAACAAGATTGATTCATCCACAATCTTCACATAAGAGACTCTTCAAATTCCTCTACTCTCTTCCTCTCCATTGTTAAATCCTTGAAAGTCTTATTACCAAAACATTTTCTCACCATATCCATTTCTATGAGAAGGCTGTTTGGTGCTTTGGGAAGCAGTTAGAAAGGAACCAATTTCACATTGGTTGATGCTATGGTCAAGTAGCGGAATCCGAGGAGCTAGAAAAGAAATAAGTTCGGTGCAACCTCGTTGGAGCAAGAAGCTTGGAAGGCTTAGGTACACTGGGTAGATTAGGCTTGGAGGGTCTATTACTGTTCATGTATCCTAACTACATTTTTTAGTGGATTACTTACCGCTTGGAGGGCGGCAGAGAGGTTTTACGCCGAAGGTTTTAGTTTCCTCTTCGATAACACATCGTGTGTTGTCCTTGTATTTGCATCTCTCTTCTCTTAATCTTTACCTTTTATTTTTTGCTGTGGATGTGATTTTAATTGGCTTAGATTGTTTACCAATTCTGTTTATAGCTTGTGTTCATTTTCCGCACACTTATTGTTTGTCATAAAACTTGAATTGGTAATTTTGTTATTGGGGGTCTAAATGTTCATAGTGTTTTATACACTAATTGAACTTTCATCAAGCTTTAAAAAAGTAGAAATAAAAAAGAATGTACTTTTATGAGAAGAAATCAGTAGATTGTGTCAAACATAGAAAACAAAATAAAAGTAATAGCATCTAAGAATTTTTATAAGTGGCCGGCTACTTCAAATTTTATGATTATTTTACGTTGTAAGTTTTAAGATTTTTGAATTTCTTTTTGTTGATATCTTTTTTGTTTTGTTGAGTTTGCTTCTTCTTTCTATTTTATAATATTGATGTAGTAAAAATTCATCTTCAAATTATTTTTAGGCTTTCTCTTCTAGGGAATTTTCAGTCTTTTTTCAAAACATTTTTGCAATTTACTTATATATGTATTCATATTATATATATATATGATTACTTTACACACAAAGGAAAAAAGAACATATGAGCACATGCTCACACACATACTCAAAAGCTAGTTTTTATTAAGAGAGAGAGAGAGAGAAATGATTTTTTTGGTGATTTCTTGTTTTGAAGTTCTCTCCAAAATAAAAACTATGTTGTTTTTTAGGAGACTAACAGCATAATTTATATAGACATTGGCGAAAGTGCTTAATTCAATTAATTGAATAAAGATAAAAGTCAAAAGGGTGAATTGAATGATCAAAAGTTACCAGACTAAATAGAATTTTAAACAAAATTAAATGGTATAATTTGTAATTTTAAATTTATTTTAATTATTTTATCTTCTTAAAAATTAAGGGGTATGTTAATCGATGCTAGTGGGCAATCCTTAGGGACAATAGTATATATCTCACTTATATTAGAAAGCAACAAAAGTTAATATAGAAAGTAGCAAAATTAGACTTTTTAACTCTAGAGCAAATTGATCTGACTACATTGAAAATTCTTCTGTTATCCTTAAAGCACTTCATAATAACATAATCCAAAGTATAATTATATAATTGAAATTTTTAAAAAGTATGACTAAAAAAATAAATAAAATAAGAAAAAAAAACCAAGCCAATAAGAAAAAGAGGTGTCATTTTAAAATGTTAGGAATTTTAAAATGTAAACAAAAACACTGACAAGAAGAAAAAGAGATGTCATTTGTACAAATCCGATCCAATCTTTACACGTGGAAGTACACGTGCGAAATTCCCACATATGTTTTTACCTTTTTAATAAACAGTGGTTGGAGATGACAGAAGTATTAAATCACGGTGATAAAGCCAAGAGGAAAAAGGCTGACAAAGCCATGTCGGTATCTTGAAGATCATGATTCCTGGTCAAACCGTCATATCTAATTTTGCCAATGACACACTGCCAAGTGTCCTTGGGTACTAGATCTTTCGGTCATCTTTTTGACCAGGGGAATAATCCTCTTATTATATTTATACCATCACAACTTTCTGTTTAGACTTTAGAATTAGCATTCACATTGCCCCCAACCCCAAAAGAAAAGAAAAACAAAAAAAACATTAATAGTACAGTGTTCACATACAATATTTACCAATTTTGGATTCTATATTTTAGAGTTCCAGGCAATTTAATTCTCACGTTTTTAATGGCAGTTAATTTGTATTTGTTGTTTTTAATTTACAATTAATTTAGTCTCTACCATTGACTCACTATCAAAAATTATTTATGCAATAAACATCATGTATTGTTGACATGTCTAAATTTTAGTGGCTAAATCAATATACACAATGAAAAAAAAAAAAAAAAACATTTGATATATTAGTCTCATAACACGCGCTATGCACGTGCAATGAGTTTCTTTTTTATTTTAATTTTAAATGTTGTAATTTTTCAATTTAAATTTTTTTTTCTATTGTTAGTGATGTCACACGGGAATGAATTTTTAAGAAATTAAAATTTAGGATTTTGAAAATGAGCAAACTATTAAGTTTAATGTGTACTAATGTTTAGGAAAATATATATATTATACGTGTGTGAGATATATTTAAATAAAGAGAGTGTGTGCTAATTTTTTTTAAAAAAAGTTTCTCTGATAGTTTTTTATTTTTGAATTTTGTTAATTATAATTTTAACCCTACCTTTTTTTTTTTAGGAATAAGAATTATGTAATTAGATTTGGAGAATTTTTGACTTTTTTTTGGAATGATAAGTAACTTTCTAAATCATCTTGATATATAAATATTACTAATTTTATCTTTTCTTTATTTTTTTTTACCATTTCTTTCTTCTTCTTCACCAACACTTAACCCAGTTCCACCCCCACCAATTCCAAATTACCACCACCTCAACAGTTCAGCACCACCACTAAGCAAAATTCTCAAGAATAAAACACAACAATCCCATTACTTTACAAGAAAACCAATAAATTTAAAAGCAAATCCCAAGTAGATGTCATTCTGGTTTCTTATATCAAAAATATTTGTTGAATTCCATGTCATTCGTCGAAACCCACGAGTGCTTGGCACCTGAAATAATCAAATTAAGGTGAAGGGCATGGCAATGATTTCTTTCTAGGGAGCAATAGAGATTAAACATCTCTTTCTTTGAAGGCATAAACTGGGTTGTGATTCATTGTGCTAGCCCATTGGAGATTCCAAAGCCATGAGAGAGAGAGAGAGAGAGAGAGAGAGAGAGTGATGTGGGATGCAGAAGAGGAAGCAGAAAACGTCCACCTCTAGAAAACAAGAAAGACAAAAGTCTGATCTAGCATCCACCAGAAAATAAAAAGATAAATGTCTGAATTTTATTGATTAAACAATTGTTCAAAAAACATGTACAGATTTAGAGGCTCTATAAAATTTGACAAACAATAAAATATTTTTCTAAAATAACTCCTAATTAGTACTTAACCATAACAAGAACCAAATTTGACCTAAAAATCTTTTTTTTTTTTTGAAAAGACCTAAAAAGCATTAAAAACACCTAAAAAAAGGAAATAATAACCCTAAACCTAAAATAATGAAAATTACAAATTAAATACCAAAATTAATAAATTACAATAATTAAATAGTACATTGTGTCCTACATCAGACTCCTCCATTTGAAACAAACTCGTCCTCGAGTTCATCTTTGTAATCTAAAATCTTCTACTCCAAATAAAAAAATATTTTGAATGCTTGAGCCCCTTGATCTTCATTCCATACTTGCAACTCATCAATGGAATAAACAAATTAACTTAAATTTCTTTTTCCTTAGTCTTCATGTAGTTGTAGAGATTCACCAAATAAAAACTGACAATTGAATCAAATCTATCAATCCCAATAAAATTAATAAACTTTGTTTCAATGTCTCCCACCAAAATAATAGAAGCTTGAACATTGCAATCATCTAACTTGACTTCATCGGGATCGTTGACAACTTCTTCTATAATTTCTTCTCTAATGTTCTCTACTATCTCGAGCTCAAGATCTTTCTCTATAATAGGGTCTTTATTAATCTCCAACACAATCTTGATTTTAGGTCCTTCTTCTATAACAAGGTCTTCATTAATTTCTTTAGAAATCTCTATATATTTTTCTTTGACTTCTACATATTCTTCAATAGAAGTATTTTCTTCAACATGTAATTCTTCTCTTAATGGTGGAATATATGGCTCTTTAAAATAATTCAACTGTGAATTTCTTGACCAATAATAATCTTGTTTTGAATACAACAAAAGTTCATCACAATCCAAAAGATAATATTTGATAGCAAGCATTTTTTTTCATCCAAGGCCATGAACTAATTTTGTCTTTACCTTGTCAGATTCTATTAGTCTGTATTCGTTCCCACCAATGTCAAGCATACTCTCTAAGTTTATACAAAACAAGTTTAATTTTTTTCTCATCACAAATATTCTCAAAGTCAAATAAATCCTCTAGATCAAGTAACCAAACAAGAAAATCTACTTTATAAAAAAAACCATTAAAACTTGCAATTCTTATATAAGGTAAAATAAAGAAAATTAAAAATTAAATACCAAAATTAATAAATTACAATAATTAAATAGTAAATTGTGTCCTACATCAGAGAGAGAGAGAGAGAGAGAGAAATGAAAAAACAAGGGACAAGGCAAAAAAAAAAAATGAAGTGAGGGATTTTGTGGCATGAGATGAAGACAAGAAAAAGATCAGATCTGCTTTGCAGTCTGGATGCTTAGATATGTAAGTATGTAACTATTTCTATATTTAGTTTAACTGGGAATCTAATAAGATTCATAAGAATATGAGATAATAATGTTTGGTTTATTTCTAAGAATTTTCAATGAATTATTTATTTTTCTTATACTATCCTTAGATTTGTAAATCCAATAGATTTGTAAATCCAATATCAAGTTTTTTTTTTTGTTTTTTTTTTATTTTATATATTCCTCCAAATAAATAATGACAAACAAAATGTAAACTATAAATTATGACAAATTCATTAAAACTATAGTCTACGATTTCAAAATGACAAGTACAATACAAAAATAACTATTTAAATTATTATTCTTTATGAAAATCTTGTTAATAAATGTAAATAATTTATTTTACTTTAGCATCTAACCAATCCCAAATAGGGGATATAAAAAAGGGAAATAATTAATTCTTAACAATAATTTTAAAAAGAGCAAAATCCATAACAAAACATCCTGACAGCGTTAGGTCTATAAGATATTGATGATTTGTTTTATGTTTTATCAACATTGCTTAAATGATAAGGAAAAATGGTTTAAATTATCAATTTATAAAAAATACAATTTCCTTTAAGTTTAGGAATTTAGATAACCACATGTTTTAACGGGAATCCACATTCCTACAAAAAAGGGGGTTAAGGAGGAATCCGAATACCCCTAGCATCCCTGGTGTAATTTGTAACCAAATATGAGAATATGTAAACATTGATTGGAATCCTAAAACATTACCATGTACCAAACACCACATTAAAAGAAAAAGAGAATATAAACAAGAAAATAATATTTTAATATTTTATCATTTAAACGATGATGTGGAATTTTGTAGTGTCTATTTAATTTTTTTATTATTATTTTATCTACCATGTAGGATTTAAGTTTGCCAAAAATGCACACCGTTTGCCACATAGGCATTTTCCATTAGTGAGTTAACGGTATGGACCAAATTGATTGCAAGTTGAAAATAATAGAAACTAAATTAATTACTACCAAAATGTAGTGATCAAATTGCTTGCGACTCCAAAATGGTGTTTTCGCCTTCTTTGTATTTCTATTTACAAAGTGAAAATTTGAAATGTAAACCAATTTTAGTGTAGAATAGCGTTTCAAATTTGAACACCTAAAGAAAGTTAAGGAAAATCTTTTTAGAACTATAAACTTATGTAAAATAAAAACAGGCATACAAACATATAACCAAGAGAACATAATAAAAAAAAAAAATGAGTGTTAAGAAAATTACCTCTACTTATGCCTAAAGATAAAAAGAGGGAGGGAGAAAGAAGTCATTTAATTATGTTTTATTTTGAAAACTGGCTTACAACTCATAAAAAATAAGAATATTTGGTAGTGCCTAAACTTATGGATATAGACGAGAAATTATAGTAGAAGTGTTTTTTTTTTTTTTTAATTCAAAATAAAGAAGAAGATATTTGAAAAAATAAAAACAAAAAACGTGAGACTAGAAGTAAAGAAACCACACAAAAAAAAAAAAAAAAAAGGCTTAACATTATGAGTGATTGAAGGATTGTAAGGGAGTAGGAGTAGTTCAAATCTCTTTATACATAGTGGTCCTATTTTGTAGCAATTCAAGTTTTTTTTTTTTTTTTTAATATAACTTTTCTTTTAAAATCTAAGTGTAAGTTCCAGTTAGGTAAACTTAGCATTCTTATAAAAAATAAGTGTATAAAAAATAAGTGTAAGGGTACTTCTGAATCACTGAAAATGTCTTTCTTAAATAAGTGGAACTCCTTAAATAATGGTATATATAAAAATATGATTATTTTAGTTGTGGGACCCACTATTTCAATCCTTTACTTAGAGGATTGGCATTAGATTTTTTTTTTCTTTTTTCTTTTTTAGGAGTATTGGCATTAGTTGTTCTAGGCCAATTGTCATTTTAACACATTAAAACTTATTTTATCAATTTTAGTACAGCATCACATTTTTTATTTTAAGATTAAAACACATTAAAATATCTTAAAATAATAACCCTTACAGAATTAATAATAAAAAATAAAGCAGGCCAGCCACTACCAAGCCCACCAATTGCATCTCAGAACCCACAACTTAGCCTAGCCCAAAGCCGCCACCATCAAGTAGAGAGGAAGACAAAGGAGAGAGATTGAAACCCACCAGCAAATCGGAACCCAAAACTACTGCAAACCCACCTCCAAATCAATACTAGCACCGCAACCCACCCAAAACTCATCAAAACCACCTAATCACTGAAACCAGCACTGCCACCCCTCTCTTGCAACCCACAACCCACCTATAAAACCAACCAAAAACCAAATGCTTCGAAACCAGCAAATCACCAAAACAAACACTACCACCCCTCTCCTACTACCCAAAAACACTAGCACCACAACCCACCTCTGAAACCAACCCAAAACCAAACCCATTGGAACCACCCAGTCATCCAAACCATCATTACCACCCACAACTACCAATACCACAACCCACCTCCAAAACCCACTAGATCAAACCGCTGCCAAAGAGCAACATGTTACCGCCGATGACCCACAAGATCGGCCATGCACCGCCATCGAAAAGCCACTGCCATAGATGGACAAGAGAGAGAGATTGAAAGGGCTAAGAGAGAGAGAGAGAGAGAACAGAAAGAGAAGACAAATAGAAGAGAGAGAAGATAGCTAGAGACGATAGTCAGTCGAGAGGAGAGGGAGTGAAAAAAAAAAAAAAGTTTTAGGTAGATTTGGTAATATCGTTCTGGTAATGTTGTTGTTTAAGTGTTGTGGAAATACGTATTGTAATGTTTAAACAATACTAACAGAGAAGCCCATAGCATTTTAGTTTGTACCATCTCATTTTTAGAATGACACTATAGCCCATGCTAAATTTTTTTAATTTTGAAATATGTGGCAGAGTTTTTGGTGTTTGGTGTGCTAAATGCTATATTATAGCATTTAGCACACCAGATGCCGATGCTTAGAGCATTCTCATCAGCTCTCTCATAAAAAATACCATTTTGACATACCAAAAACCTACTTTATCATTTTAGCACATCATTTTACAATATATCATTTATCAGATGTTCTATACTTCAATTCTATACATTAAAATAATATTTACTACACATTAAAATAATATTTAATTACTCCATATCATCCTCATCCTCATCGTCAACATCAATGGCACAACCACCACTGCCATAACAATAGCCACCAACAACCACTGCTGCAACAACACTGATAGCCACCACCGGCACAAACTCACATCCACCAATGCCACCTCAAAAAATAAAAAAATAAAAAAATAACCAGAGAGATCGGCATAAACCCACATCCCAAACCCACCACCGGCACAAACCCACAAATCCGAGATCGGCGTGGCGAGATTGGCGATTGTGAGATCGGCGTGGCGAGATGTAGAACGATGGCGTACCGTTGATCAATGAGGCCGCTATACCGTTGAACGATGGCATACGTAGAACGATGAGACAGTGAGGGAGGGTGATCTGTGATCGGCGGCTTGATCGGTGAGGTCACCGTACCGTTGTTTTGAGGGTAAGGGAGGTGATCTGAAGAAGAAAGAGGGAGAGAACATGGGACACACAAAGAGAGAGAAAACGTTGAATTAAATATTGAGAGGAGAGAGAAAATGTTGAATAAAAAACTATTATTCTAAAATGGCATTTGTGTCTATACCGTTTCATATTTGAGACGGTACTGTAACATGTTCTAAAATTATAGAACATTTAGAATATCTCATGAAGCTTGAATAGTATTGTTTGGTGTGTCAAATGCCAAACATGAGAATGCTCTTAGAAAGGTAAATTTCATGGGAAACAAAGAAATTTTGAACTAGTGGGAGTGTGGATTGAGACCCACTAATTA
Organism: Quercus lobata; assembly: GCF_001633185.2. Lineage (NCBI taxonomy): Eukaryota > Viridiplantae > Streptophyta > Magnoliopsida > Fagales > Fagaceae > Quercus > Quercus lobata. The sequence goes on along the minus strand of NC_044912.1, from coordinate 42,521,017 downwards.
ATATCGGAGGTGTCTAAAATTGTGGCGGGTTAAGCTTAGATTTAGTGTCTAGCCGTGTTAGACCTATTGAAATAATAACATATGTCTATTTTTAAACACGTGACATCATCTGACTGGGTCTAATGCACTAAATACATTGAACCTAATCCAAGTCCAATTGTGGCAGTACTGCAAAAGACTTTCTTCCTTAGTGAAACTGCAAAAGACTTTTACAGCATACATATGAAGGAATTTTCATAGCACTCAAGGGGAGCCCATTGCTTTGTTACATAGTTTCAAAATTGGTAGAGAATGTCAAAAAGTAAAGTTGACAAAATAACCCAATAAGAATTAAGAATATTGTGCTTTTGGAATGGGGAAAAAAAGTAGTAAGAATCAAGATTGAAGAATTGACTGAATATCCGCTGAACAGTATGCATGGCAAATAAAAGAAAGTTATCAAGAAATTAAAGTCCATGCATGAATTTTTTATTCCGTGCTTTTTTTAAAGAAATCGTTTGCCATTTTTATTTTTTGAACCTTTACAAGAAATTGGCAATTAAGAAATCGGTTAGATCATGCCCGATTTCACCATTCACCCTAAAACCTTAAGAAATGAGAAATTGACAATCACATTGTAAATTTCAAAAATAAAAATAATTAATTTTTTTTAAGAAATCGGTAAAGGCTTGTCAAATGTTTTATTTTTAAAAAAATCGACAATAAATTTTTAACCAAAAATTTTCCACTATTTTTCATTTCCATAAATTGTTTAACAGTAGGTGGTAAAAAGCCAAAAAAATTGTTAAATGGTGACACTTTTTACCAAAAGTCTCATGCAAAATGGTTCTAGAAGATTGAGAACAGAGAAGAAAACTGAGCGTTAAACAGATAAAATAGCTTAATCGGATGCTAAACTCACTTCTCTCTCTTATCTCTATTTCTCTTACTATGTCTCTCTCAACCATCCACCACCACCACCGTCGAGTAACCCAATCACACCACCCACCACCACCACAGCCACAGATTCAAATTCAAACAAAACTCAATACTAAACTAAAATTCAAACTCAATACCCTAACAAAACTCAAAACACAAACCTCACACCACCACCATAGCTACCACCACACCAAACACTAGAGCCAGCACCAAAACTCAGCCCCAAACCCACCATGCCACCACGACCCATGGCCCACCACACCAAACACCAAAACCACTACCGAAACACTACCCCAAACCCACAACTCAAGCCCACCACGCTGCCGCCACCCACCGACCCAAAACCCACTCCTACACAAATCACAACCCATCAAAAACCGACATACAGCAACAAATCACAACTCATCCACACCGATCTAAGAAGAGTGAGAATCTAAGAGAGAGGGGCTGAGAGAGAAGAGAACAACCCAACTATGACAGCAAAACCCATGTTGCCGCCGCCTTCAACCAAAGAGAGAGAGAGAGAGAGAGAAGTGAGTCAGGGAGAGAGAGAGAGAAAGAATGAGATGTTTTGAAGAGTAGAAATAAAAAAGAGTATTCTATTTTTAAAACTAAGCTACAACATCTTCTAAATTTAGGTTAGTACTGTAGCTTAGTTATAAATTTGTTTACTTTTAAATTTGTACCCCCCAATTGCTATTTTACAACCCAAGAATGTAAAAACCCACTCCATCCGGGTTTATATACCTAAAAAAATTTGCAACCTTACTATTCATAGGTTTTAAAGAAAAAAAAATTTTAATCTTGTAATTGTGTGTGAAGAGAAAAAGATAGTGGGAAGGAAAAAGAGAGATAAGAATACTTTTTATTATTTTATTAGGTAGTTTATATTATTTTATTGGGTTGTATATAAAAATAAAAACTAAAATGTAAAGTGAGTTGCAAAATGAGTTGGTAAAATAGATAAAGTAATGTTTGAGGATGCAAAATAGATTTTTTTCTTTTTGCAACTTTGGATGCTAGCACTCTTAGAGCATTCACGTTGGGTCTTGCAAATGCCATATGTTGGTAATATTTAGCATTAGAGTCCAAAAACACTTGTTATCCAGTCTCTTAATTATATAAATTTTTACAATAGTACTACAGTACCGTCTTTTTTTTTTTTGAGAAAGACCGTCTTACTTTTATGACGGTACTATAACATCTTGTATATAATATTATATTACTTTTTTTCTCTCTCTCACCTACTCAATTGTACTTCTTCCTTACTTTTTTTTTTTTTTACTTTGATTCTCACTCAGTTCTACTTCTTCCTTTCTTTCTTTATTTCTCTGATTCTCACTTAGTTCTACTTCTTTTTTCTTTTTTTCTCTAATTCTCACTCTGTTCTACTTCTTCCTTTCTTTCTTTTTTTCTTTGATTCTCTCTTTTTTTTTTTTTTTTTTCAGCTCTCTCTCTCTCTCTCTCTCTCTCTCTCTCTCTCTCTCTCTCTCTCTCTCTCTCTCTCTCTCTCTCTCTCTCTCTCTCTCTCTCTCTCTCTCTCTCTCTCTCTCTCTCTCTCTCAAAGCTTGCCACCAGAGCTAAGTTGGATTTGGAGTGGTCACGGTGTGGTAACGGCATGGTCACGGCATGGCGAGATCTTATATGAATTTCTAGCGTGGGTCTGATGTAGGTTTCCGATGTGGGTTTTGATGTGGATATTCGGCATGGGTTCTAATGTGGATTTTCGGAGTGGGTTCTAATGGGTTTGATTTCTGATGGGTTCTAAGGTGGATTTTTCTTTGATTTTTTTGTGGGTTTCTATCCATGGTGGTGGTGGGTGTGTTGTTGCCATGGTGGTGGTGGATTTTCTTTGTTTTTTATGTGTTGTTGTCGTGGTGGTGATGGATTTTTTTTTTTTTTTGGCCGTGGTAGTGGTGGATTTTTATTTGATTTATTTGGTTTTGTGGGTGGAGGTGGAGGTGGCGGTGGTAGATTTTATGGGTTTTGTTCCTTGTGGTAGGGGTGGGTTTTTGAACGGTGGTGGTGGGTTTCTTGTGGTAGAGGTAGTGGTAATGGGTAGTTGAAAGGGAGAGAGAGTGAGGAAAAGATAAATAGATCAAGGGAGAGAAGGGAGTGAGAGAGATTAGATTATATTATTTTATTGGGTAATATATATTATTTTAATGAGTTGAATAGGAAAATAAATGTTGGAATTTTAGGGGTATTGTAAAATGGTATGGTATAAATGATAAAGTAGGTTTTAAGATGGTAAAATAGAACTTTTTGTAGAAATTGAATGTGAATGCTCTTACAACTCCAAATAATACATTTTTTTAGTAGTTTGATGCTAAAATTTAACATATCCAGAGTTTTACAACTCCGGATAATGATGCTCCTAAGAGATGAGAGATGTCAATATCCTTTTTCTAATTAGGCTGGGTTTGGATTCCACTAAAAATGAATGTCTGGGTTTTTTTGTGGGTCCCGTGCATTGTTCATGGGACCCGTAAGTATGGATTTTAGTAAATTTTTCTTTAAAATTGGGCTTTATGGTACTATTCACATATTTAAAATTTATTTTGTTACAGTATTTTCAGTTTTTAACAATAAGCGGTATCCAAATAAACTCTTAATAAGATTAAAAAAAATAAATGGATTACAATTAAAAATATAAAATAAGATTTAAAAAAAATTAATTATAAATATGATTTATTAATGTGACATGGCACGATATAATAAGTCAATGGCTAATAATGAGTTCGGAAATCATCCAATACCCATGCCCCTTGCCTATAAATTAACATCCTTCTTCTGTAGTTCCATGTGTTAGATTCCTTGTCTCCCTAAACTCTCAAATCCCAGAATACATATTACCAAACTCCAAGTACAACTCCAACTCCCAGAGGAAAAAAAAAAAAAAAAAAAAAAAGAAGAAGAAGAGAGATAAACCCAGAATTATCCTTCCACTGCTATCATCTTTTTTATCACTCCTATTTGAAACATTGCCTTCTTTCATGGCTGCTGAGTCCAACTCAAGTTCCTCACACAACCTAAGAATTTTGGTGGAAAGAAACCCATCTGAATCCCAGCTATCTGAATTGAACATCAAGGGCTGGCCCAAGTAAGCTTCTCTCTCTCTCTCTCTCTCTCTCTCTCAGTTCATCATATAACTTATTTGCTTATTTCTTTTATTTGTGTGTGTGTGTGAAAATAGATGGGGTTGTTCACCGGGAAAGTACCAGCTAAAGTTTGATGCTGAAGAAATTTGTTATTTAGTGAAAGGGAAGGTGAAGGCATACCCTAAAGGCTCATCTGAGTTTGTAGAGTTTGGTGCTGGAGACCTTGTAACCATTCCAAAGGGACTTAGTTGCACTTGGGACGTATCTGTTGCCGTCGACAAATACTACAAATTCGAATCAACTTCATCTTCTTCTTCTTAGTACTTTGATTACTACCTCCTCCTTCTTCATTATAATTTCTCTTTATCATCAATTCTTTCAAAAGAATATATATTTCTTTTTAGATTGAGTTATTTATGCTACATCTTTTTTTTTTCTTTGTCTATGTTTAAATTAGAGCTTCTTCTTCTATCCAAAAAAAAAGAAAAAAAGAAAATAAAAAAGTGAGCTACTTCTCAAAAAAAACAAAAAAATAGAGCTATTTTTTTGTTTCCACCGGACCTGGTTAAAGATGCATGTAGTTACTTCTATATTATCTTTTAGTCAAAGAAAGAGAACACGATAACAATTAGTCAATGCACGTCCCATTCAAACTACTCTACTTTACGTGATTAAATAAAGCATTTAATGTTCCTTTGACTGGTCAACTCTTGATATTTTATATCAGCTGAAAGAAGAGCACCTTCCTTTGTAGGGAAAGATTTAGACACCTTTGTTTTTAGTTTTTAATCAAAGCACAACACTCCAACAAAGCTTAAAAGACATCAGTACCCACTAAACTTTAATTAATCTTTTGGAAGCATTATCACTTCTTATCTACAGAAAAAGTAGGGTTTTTTTTTTTTTTTTTTCATAGGTAAAGAGGAGCAGGATGCAGAATATTTTTTTTCATTATTATTATTATTATTGTTGAGTTGTGTAATTAATTTTCATAAAAATGGTGTCAATATTAGACAATGCTTTTTTCTAACCACAACTTATTATGTCAGTAATTATGTGAAAATTTTATTCTTAACAGTACTCAAAAGTAAAAAACAATGTTTAAAATATACCTTAATTTGGAGGTTCTTTTCCAAAGTCCTTGTGTGAATGTTAAACTTCTAGTTTAATAATTTATTTTTTTATTTTTTTATTTTGAAGGATCAAAATTATCTTATTATTGAGGTTGAAGTGATATTTTAGTGGTAATGGCATTAGTTATGATGTTCCACTTTTATAGCTCAAATCTCGCCTCTTTCCTCGCTATTTGTCTATCTCTCCACACACACACACACACACACAAAAAAATCAAAAAAAAAAATCAAAATTCTTGATAATACAAAAATTTGTATAATCAATTCGAACCACAAATACCTATTGCCGGCAAAAAGAAATAAAGAAACCATTGGTGTGAGCCCCAATAGAGAGTCTTAAATACCTAATTCAACAAAGGATTTGACTATATTTTAAATGAAAAATACTTGAGCGACAAAAACTTACACAATTATTGCCATAACTTTTCACGTACCAAGTTGTGGCAAAAATTTTGTAAATTTTTGTAGTCCCTAGCATTTTTCATTTTGAAACGGAGATATAGTGAGTTTTGGGATAATTTTTTTGATACTCCTTTTGTATGCTATAAAACCCTTTGTTTTCGTACTTGACTCACTTGAGTGAGGCTCTTATTTAAGTGCTCCATTTCCTCTTCCACTAATCCATCAACTAATTGAACATATCCCGTATCAGGTAGAATTTGACTTTGGGCTGGATACCATTAGATCCATTATTTCCATATTAGTCTAAAGCAATTAATTCTATCCATATCAATTATCCCCCATTCCCCAGTGACCCAGTCTAAAGTGATATGGATAGAATTAATCACCTTAGACTTACAATAAAGAAATAACGTCGGTTTCTACCTAAAGTTAAATTCCACCTTATAAGAGAATTGCTCTATTAGCAAATAAATTAGAGAGACTAAAAACTATTAGGTTCACAAAAAGGATTGCTGAAATGGTCTTCCCGTTCAATAAAATAATGTCACTTATGCAAGTGTGTAAATCAATTTCTTAATTAATTAGCATAAAAAAAAAATTCACCTTGTAATTTCACAATTGCGTAGATGGCAATATTTTATTATTTAGGAGCGTCAAGAAACACTATTTCAGCAATCCTCCCAACGGACTTAATAATTTCTCAAAAAACTTCCAATGAGACACTTAATTAGGACCTTGCTCAAGCCCTATAAAAGAGAGTTTTACATGGCATAAAAGGTACATCAAAATAATTATCAAAGAACTCTAGATCTTTTTGATATAAAATATGATCCAATTTTTTGCTAATTTAGCAATCATAGACAGCCTTAGTGGCTTTTTCAATCCTTTTTTAATTTTGGTAGGTGTTTGGGGTTTGGATTTGCTATGCAAATTTTTGCATCAGTTATTCCTATTATAAATTTTTTTTAAATTATTGCATGACATTTATCTTAGTCATTTCAAAGGTTTACAGCATTTTTACAACAACATTACCAAACTAATAAAGCATTTTTCAACTGAATATCTCAAACAATTAGGAAATAATTTTTTAGCAAACAAGTAAAGAGCAATTACTTAACAACTTTTGTAAAGCTACAGCCTACAGCATTACCAAATTGACTATCAGCAAATAGTAGCAATTTTGTAGGAAATGATATAGATATTATTTTCAATGCACAAGGAACCGCCAAATATAAAGACAAGAATACCAGCTTCATTTAGGAGATCCTAACAAAATGATGGTTTCACTTTTCTTTTTTTCATTCTTTTGGAGGTCTCAATAAATGAATCTTTGAAGGACTAGGACTTAGGTCACCAATATAGTACCCAGAGAAAAACTAATAATTAAAACCTAATTATGTGATTATGTGAACCATTCAATATGACAAATGTAGGGTCTGGATTTGCTGTGGATTATATACTTGGCATCAAAAACTGGTTAAATGTTGAGGGAAAGGAATATACCATGTCCTTGTTCCGAGTACAGGGGTTCCTAGATTGGGTGTAAAAGCCAAAAGGTTTGTACTTTGTACAAGTTGTTCTCGTTTTAATTTTTGAGGAGTTTGGGGTCCCATCCCTTTCTGTTTGATTAGCTGGATATTTATAAGTAGTTAGGGTAGATGATCCAATTGATGACGTTCACATTTCATTTGACTCCAATCTTACACTACAGTTTCCTCAAAAATTAAAAATAAAAATAAAAGAAAGAAAGAAGTTAAACTACTTAGTTCTGACCTTGTTCTTCTTCATTAATCCCTTCAAATGAATAATAATGGTATAGATTTAAGCGCATTTAGGTTTGGAGTGCTAAAAAAATTTGGAATTTAATAACTCAAAACCAACTTTATTTATTTTAACTTTTTTTTTTTTTTGACAAGATAGAATTTCTACTTTAGCCTAATCTAAGTGTATATGTGTGTAAAGCTCCCTCCTAGAGACTTAAACACCAGCCCTTGCCTTCCACCCCCCATAAGCATTTATACTTGTAGAGTGACCATCGCACCAAGGGTGTGCGGTGATTATTTTAACATTCTTAATAATATACTCTACATCTCATCTTTTATTTTAGTATTTAACACATTTAAACAATATAAATAACCCAATAAAACCAGCCACAACACAACCAACCCTAATAGCCACCACCACAGCAACAAACTCGCCAACCACCGCCAATCTCACCACTACCTCCACGACCCAAAGCAACTACCACCATCACCATTGAAACCCACTGCCAAGGACACCAAAATCACCATATCAGAAGTTCAAAACCCACCACATTAACAACTCTCAATCAAAACCCATTCCAAAACACCAGAGAGAGAGAGTATAAAAAATTAGTAGCAAGTAGCAACTCACTATAGCAAGGCATCAAAAATATTTAGCTTTAGTGCCTCGGATATAAGGTGTTTGGGATGCTAAAATAGTTTTTTTTTATAAATGATTTATCACTTTCAATATGAATGCTCTTAACAAAATTCTCAATTTTTTAAATGGCAAATTATGATTAATATAGTACCATTTTCACATCAAATTATTTTTAATATAACATTGTTTATATGCCAATCATAATACGTTGCTTCAACGATATATTATAAAGAAAAATTAAGAAATTTATAGTGTATTTAATGCAAAACCGATTTATTTAGAGAGGCAGTGCAAACAAGGAGTAGTGGTAAGCCTGCAGGTGCTTATTTGAGGCGCCACCCCCAAGAATCAAGATAGAGATGTAACAAAGAAAATGGCACAAGGAACCAGCAGCAAGCACATGCCATAGTGGGATTTTATATATTTGAGGGGATGATGCTTGCTGCTTGAATGCAGTGTGAAAGCTTCTGTTTTTTTTTTAAGAGAATCCATGCAGTGTGAAAGCTTGTTGCCAATAGTCCGACCGAATATATAAAATCCCACTCCTACTATTAACATAAGATGAAGTTACTCTCTCTCTCTCTCTCTCTCTCTCTCTCTCTCTCTCTCTCTGTAATAATTTAGTGGTGGCGGTGATAATCCAGGGGATTTGTTTGGTATTATTGGTGGTTGCAACATTGTGGTGGTGTGGGTTTTGTTTTCAAAAATTTTAAGTTCTTAACTTGAGAAAAAGTTGAGAAAAAGTTGTGGATACATGTAAAAGTAGAGGTGGTAAAATTGAATACGATCTGCGAACTCAACACGACATGACATGAAATTAGCAGGTTATGAGTTGAAATTTAATTGGTTAGCGTCATATTTGAGTTGACACGACTGATCCGTTTAATAAACGGGTTGAGTTAGTGTCTATCACATGATACCCATTTGGCCCATCCAACTTATTTAATTAAATGACATTTTACTAATATATCATTCAAACCCTAAGTATATAAACTTTTTTTTTTTTTTTTTTGAGAAAAAGGTAAGCGAAATTTTATTAAAAGAAACAAACTTCAAAAATACAACCAGCAAACTCAGGACCAATCAGACTAAAAGACATCAGCCACCTCCTTAGGTAGAGCTTCTACCCAAACCTCCGTATCTGCAGTTAAAACTGCTTTTTTAGCTAGACTATGCGCTAAGCTATTCCCTTCTCGCCTAACATGCTGAAACCTATAACCTCTCAACATCTGACCTATCCTCTTAGTCTCATCAATGATATGCCCAAACAACATATTACAAGGATCTATACGCTGCAAAGCCTGAATAACATGAAGACAATCACCTTCAACTATAATATTAAACAAACTCAGCTCCCTTGCAAAAATCACTGCCCTCCGAGCTGCCAAAGCTTCAGCCATATCCACTGATTGAACCTGGCCCAGATTCTGACATAGAGCAGCAATGACTTGCCCAGCCTGATCTCGAAATACAACACCAGTCGCAGCTGACCCCGATTCTTTGGAAAAAGCAGCATCGAAGTTTTCTTTGTACCATTCTGCAGGTGGTGGAGACCAACGCACCCTAGGATGCGGAATAGACACACTCTGCTCCTGCCAATTCACATCCTCATATTCCAACACCAACTCCTTGGCCCTATCACCCAGCTCATGCAGTGGCCAAATAGGTTGACGTTCCCGCACCCGGTTTCGACGTTGCCATAAACACCAAGCCACCGTGGCAAAGAAAGCTATCCGGAAACTTGAGCCACCACTAAAAAGCTCCCCTAATAGCTCAAAGAAAGTCCAACACTTCTTTTGAACCAACGAGCGAAACTCTGGGATTGACGTCCAGACCGAGCGAGATTGATCGCAAAGCCATAAACAGTGTAAAGTTGTTTCCGTGTGGTCCCCACAACCAACACACACCGGACTAATTGGGAGGTGCCGAGCCAGTAAGTTTTGTTTTATTGGTAAAGAGTCCTTTGCAGCGCGCCAAATGAAATGCCGTATCTTATTTGGTGTTCGGATCTTCTAAATCTTCTTCCAAACCAGACCATTATTGTTTGAAGATGATGAGCTCGGCATAAGAGAAGCTTCAGCAGAAACAAGCATCCGATAAGCACTTCTAACACTATACTCACCATCATTGGTTAGAGGCCAAATCAAAGTATCTTCAGCCCCATCCTCGCAAACCTGGATCCTACGCACCATATCTGCCTCCCACGGAAGAAAACAACTCGCTAGGCGACCCGGGTCCCAAATTCTTGTGTCAGGGAGGAATAAGTCACAGACCCGATGAACTGATGAACTAGCTCTTGGAGAAATGATCTTACTGTGGTTCAGATCAGGTAGCCACCTATAATGCCACACATCAATCAACTGGCCATTGCCAACCCTCCATATTGCCCCTTTCTCAATAACCCCACGAGCTTGTAAAATACTCTGCCAAGCATAAGAACATTTAGGATGAACTGAAGCCTCAAGAATATTCCCATTCGGAAAATATTTAGCACTAAACACTTTAAAAAGAAGGGAGTCTCGATGATGAAGAAAGCGCCACACTTGTTTAGCCAACAACGCATTATTAAACTTTTGGAAATCCCGAAACCCCATACCTCCAATTGATTTTGAAGAGCATAAAGAACTCCACTTAACCCACTGAATTTTCTTCACATCACCACTTCCCCACCAAAACTTACGAATCATGGCTTCAATATCTTTACAGAGACCCACCGGAAACTTGAAAACACTCATCGAGTAAACTGGAATAGATTGAACCACTGCCTTAATCATAACCTCCCGCCCTGCTTGAGACAACAACTTTTCCTTCCATCCTTGCATACGGCCCCATATCCTTTCTTTGATTTAAGTGAAACATGCCATCCTATTCCTTCCAACAAAAGAAGGTAAGCCCAAATATTTCTCATAATGTCTAATAGCAGGAACATTAAGGGCCACTTTTAGAGCTTCCTGAATTGCCTCATCTGTGTTTCTACTAAAGCAAAGAGTGGTTTTCTCCTTATTGATCACTTGCCCCGAAGCTACCTCATAGTAGACCAATAGCTCTTGAACTTTATTGCATTCTTCTAAAATAGACCTGCAAAAAATTAAGCAATCATCTACAAAGAATAGATGAGTTAGTTTAGGCCCATTTCTACAAAGTGAGAAACCTTGTATGTCTCCTTTTGATGCAGCATTCCGTAAAAGTGCATTCAATCCCTCAGCACAAAAGAGGAACAAATAAAGAGAAAGAGGATCACCCTGTCTTAGACCTCTAGAAGGGACAATCAAACCCTTTGGCTCACCATTCACAAGAATAGAGTATGATACAGTGGTTATGCATTCCATAATCAAAGCCACCCAAGCAGGCGGAAATCCCATCTTGAGAAGTATTTTTTCAAGAAACACCCATTCCACCCGATCATAAGCCTTGCTCATATCTAACTTCATAGCCATAAAACATTTCTTCCCTGTACAACTATTCTTCATATGATGCAAAGATTCAAATGCAATTAAAATATTATCAGTAATAAATCTATCAGCAATGAAGGCACTCTGGGTCTCAGAAATAATGGAATTAAGCAAAGGCTTGAGGTGATTGGCAATCACCTTACTAATGATCTTATAAATCACATTGTACAAACTTATGGGTCTAAAATCCGAGACTCTTTCAGGATTGTGTACTTTAGGAATCAGAGTGATAAAGGTATGGTTTATAGACCTAAGGATGGACCTCGAATTTAGACAAGATAAAACAGCCTGAGTAACATCCATACCTATATCAGTCCAATAAGTTTGATAAAACAAGGGCGGCATACCATCTGGACCAGGAGCTTTGAGCGGAGCCATTTCCTTGATTGCCACTCCCACCTCCTCACTGGTAAAAGGTCTCATAAGATCTGCGCTCATAGTCTCAATTACCACAGCTTCAACCCCATCCAAAACCCTGTCAAAATCACGTGGATTCGAAGAAGTGAAGAGATGAGTATAAAAATCAGTAAGGAGAGCCGAAAAAACTTCCTCATCCTCTTGCCAATCACCATTCCCATTACGCAAACCCTTAATGAAATTCTTCCTCTTCCTTTGTGTAGCAATCCCATGAAAGAACTTTGTATTTTGATCACCATGTTGCAACCACTGAACCCTGGACTGTTGATGCCACATCTTCTCCTCTTTATCATATAAAGTATTCAATTCTTTCTTAAGCTGCACCACATCCTCATGCTCCCCAGTTCTGGCCGAAACTTCTTCAGCATGCCACAGCTGGTCCTTTGCTTGCTTTATCTGCTGTTTCACATTACCAAAGTGGACCCTATTCCAAGACTTCAAATGTTTCTTACATCTCTTAATTTTTGTGGCAGCAACGAACATGGGAGTACCATTAGGAACACAATCCCAAGCCCTTTTTACCACTTCTTTGCACTCAGGATCTGAAATCCACATTGCTTCAAACCGGAAGGGCTTCCTACGCCACTTTTGGAACTCATTTGCAGCATCCAAGGATAGAAGAATTGGCCTATAATCTGATGTAAAACAATTCATATGCTTCACCCTGCCTGTAGGAAACCGAGTTAGCCACTCATAATTTGCAACACCCCTGTCCAATCTTTCCCATATCCACTCTCCTCTTCGCCCACCATGCCAAGTGAAATCCGGTCCCGAGAACCCCAAATCAGCAAACCCACAATGGTCCAACGCATCACGAAAATTTTGCATCAAGTAGTGAGCCCGAGGTACCCCACCTTTCTTCTCTTGCACTTCAAGCAACTCATTAAAATCTCCCAAACAACACCATGGAAGCTTTAGTTTAGAACTAAGCATACGTAACATATTCCAACCCTCCATCCTACAACCTGTATCAGGCTCTCCATATAACCCAGTCAATCTCCACGCATTTTCCGAACCACCATGCACAATAGAATCTATGTGATAGTTCGAAAAACTATCCACCCATACATCAATCCCTGCTTTCCACAAAAGAGCTAAACCACCACCCCTATTATCCGTAGGTACCGTAAAACAACCATCAAAGAAAATCTAATCTCTTACCCATTTCATACGCTCCTTAGATGACCATGTTTCAGATAAAAACACAATCATGGGATCTTGTGCTTGCACAATATCGACAAGCTCTTGAACTGCACGCCAGTTCCCAAGCCCCCTGCAATTCCAAGTTAAGATTTTCATGGCTGTCGACGCGGCTGAACATCAGCCTCCACCATTTGATTTTTGTAAGCAATTGCTTGTTTCTTTCTACTAACTCTCACAAGATCCCTTTCCTCACTCGAATCCTCCCTTGTGCGCTTCAAAGAATATAACTCCAATATTTGTGTGGAAGAGGCACTACCCCGTACAGGTTGTAGAGGCACATCCTTCTCCACCCTTGCTGTCTCACCCATCTGGACTCCCACACCACTAACCACACTGTCCCTAGCAACCTCCCCATTGTTCTCCCCACCGTCAAAACGTTCTAATTCCGCATCTATATCGTCCAATTGAGCTTGGAAATCCTGACTAGTGGAACCACTTTGCTGTCCTAGTTCCATATTTGTATTCGAACTACTCACCTTAGGAGTTCCGTCAACTTCCACAACCACTGGTGCCGCAACCTGAGCATGTAGACCATCACAATCAGCTACCCGACCCACAACTTCATTACTGTGGAGCTGGTCACTACCATCCTTGTTTTGGATAATATTCAACTCATCCATATCTCCATCATCACCCCATTCTGGACTTGGAACAGCCCCATTATCCTCATTTACCTCCTCTTCATACCCTGCAACACGAATCACTGTTTTCTTGGCCAAGTTCGGGGTGTTTGCTCACAGCCAAGGACCAAATTGTTTGTCAATCTCCCTCAACGAACCCTTCCTTTTCAACCATACCGAGCAGTCCCTATCATGGTGGGTAAGACGCCTGCACCAATAACATACGATAGGCAAGCGCTCGTATTTGAAACTTACCCAGCTTTCCTCACCGGAACTTAATCCTATCTTTCTACCTCTGCATAGCGGCTTTGTAATATCAATCTTCACCCTTACCCGCAAAAAGTGGCTTTCCTCATAATCCCCATCCTCTGCTCCTGTGTTTATGACTTCCCCTGCAACTGATGCTATGTCCTGTGCCACCCTCAACTTCAAACTAATGATAGGAAGGTCATGGACCTGTAACCAGAAGTGTGCACTGTCAAAAACCAAACCTTTCATCTCCGTTTGTCTCCCTATCCTCTTCAGCGCGACCAAATACCTATCAAAAGACCACGGTTCACCAGCTAGGACTCTGTCAACATCAGACTTCTCAGAGAAAATAAATAACACTCGGTTGTCGCCCATATCATGTACTTCGAATCCCCTCTTAGTATGCCACAGTAGTTCGAAAGTTCTTGCGATTGCCTCTATATTCAGCGCCCTCACCGTAAAAAACCGCGCTGCCAACAAGAACTTCCCTTCAAAACCCCCATCATCAACGTTATACTTGCTTCCTTCAAACTCCGTCAATGAGAAAGTCTCCCACAAAGCAGATAGATTGTCCATACCTGACTTACCAAAGAAAATCCCTATGCCGTTATGGTCACAAAATCAGAGAAAAAGAACCACAGCCTCACTCAGGGAGTAGACACGTATTCTACTAACCTAGGGTTTAAGCGCCGCCTGAGGTTAGAGAAACTTTTTTTAGTAAACTTATTAGTTGTTGTGGTTTATTTTCTTTAACATATTATGATTGATTATTTGTAATATTGAGATGTGTTTTAGTTTTAAATGATTATTTGTGATGCAGTTACTCGTTAGTTCTAAATTTTATATTAAAAATATTTATTTGTTTGGTTTTTTATAATTCATATAAATTTGGTCAATAATAAATTTTTTTTCTTTTCATTTTGATAAAATTTGATAAACAGGTTGACACGACCCGTTTAATAAATAGATGTTAGGGTTGAAAAATCTTAACCCATTTAATAAATATGTTGGGTTAGTGTTGATCCATAGTCAAATACTCATAAGTCAATATAACACGAATCTAATACGCCAACAAAAATTACCACTTTCATGTAAAAGTGATAAACAATTAATCATAATTTCACATATAAGATAATTGAATAAATAATTGTAGCATTTTATATAGGACTGTTACTACTAGTTTGTTTTTTGTGTTATGAGTTCAGTGGGTGTAAGAAAATAATATATTAAAATATTTTTGGTAGTTAAAAATAGATAATTTTTGCAAAGTCGGCTGAAAATAATTCACATTTTGAATATGGGGAAAAAAAAAGAGAAAGAAACAAATAAAGAAGAATGATTAAGCAAAATAATCATTGAATGCAAGATAAACTTGGTGGGCATTCAATGTAACCTTCAGCCCAATCAACATTCAACACTGTTGTACTTTCAAAACTGTCGTGATTAAGATACAATGTTTGCAGTTCCGCTGGGAGATGTGGCTCCTTGAACTACTTGAAAAGACATATATTGGGCAAATAGATTTCAGATCTTTTGGTGGGTTCATTATCAGTTGTAGGTGCTTTTTCTTTGGTTCATAAATCATAGCGTGCAAGGTCCCATTTACACAATGAGATTTTTGTTGTCGGTGAAACTCTTCAAATTTATCATTTAACTTATTTTTTGGTATAAAATTTAAAATTTTAACCATTGAATTTCATATTTCTCATGTTCTTAACATGCATATCAAATTTCGTTCAAATTGAATTTTATTTACTATTCAATCAATAAACTTATTTTTTATATACAATTTTAAATCACAAAAATTTGAAATTTTAACATTTGTTTGATAAAATAACAATTGATCTTTGATCTTCTTGAAATTTTGTAAGCATGAATGATATAATAAAAACATTCAATTTAACGGTTATATTTTTAAAAATTACATTCAATATAAAGATATATAAAAAGTTTGAAGAGTTTATTTTCAAACTAGTTTAGAAAGAAACTTTATTCGCTAAAGTTAATTATCATATAACAAAGAACTGCAATAAAATAAAATAAAATAAAAAATCCTTACACAACTATTTTAAGCTACATTTCTTGAAGGGTAAAAAAAATTAGCAATAAGAATCATAAATCAACGAACAAAAGAGTATACGCCTAAGAGTATTTACATCAGCCTCCTCATATTTTTTAGCTAAACTAATCCAAAAAACTCTACTTTTTTTTAATTTTTTATAGTTTAGCTATCTATGTTTTTAATGCACACACGGTTAGACTCAATACTCTATTTTTTACTTCATTTAAATAATTATTTTTTCTCTCTCCTATCAGCAAAGATAGCCACCATTGGACACCACCACCAAAGACAACACCACCATCAACCCAGGGTTAAACCCGAGCACAACTACCACCACTGCAAAGGCAACCACCGCCGCCATCACCACCAAAGACAACACAACCGCACCAAATTAGACAACTAGATCAATCCATCATGGCATAGCACCACCACTGCCAAACCAAAATAAAAAACGCAAGATCAAACCATCACGGCATCACACCACCACCACCACCATAAACACCGTGCCAGGAACTATAATAAAAAAAAAATTAAATGAGAAATATCAAAGAACGTTGTGAAACGGATGGATTGAAGTCGAATCTCGATAGAGCTCTAGAATTTGATTAACCTAGCTTACATTTAATCAAATTCTTATAATGCACAATGTGAGGATAGTGTCTTCAAGGCCTCCTACTTTTAAAAAATGTGTATTTTAATACGCATTAAAATTTCCAATTCAAGAACCTAGGTACTGTGTTGAAAAGCATCTTACCATTCTAGACTGCAAGATGGTTTTTTTTTTTTTTTTAATAGCAAATTTGGTATCCTTCCAACTTTAGAAGACAATTTTGTTGTTACCAAAATCCCCAAAGTAATATATATTTTAATAATTAATGGATCAAACTATTGCAAAACTGACCATTTTCCAACCAAAAAATTCTTCTTTGAACTTGGTTTGCAATATTATCACGGCATTGATATAATTCCCCAGGTACAAAACGTTGTCCATCTTCTTCATTTATTTTATTAATTTTGCTATTTTCAAGTTCAATTGTCACCACCGTCAATTTTGTGCATCCAGTTTTCAATCATAGAAAATTGCTTCATCCAGTGAAGACCCCTTCCTTCGCAACTTGCATTGCATGTTTCATCTAATAAGAAATTGGGTGGCTGAATTTAGTCACGACTTTTTTGGCTGATTATGAAGCCGTCACTAATGTTCATTGAATCTAAGAGATGCAAAAACGAAGCCAAATAGCTCTAACAAAAGCCTTCCCATTTGCAACTAAAATTTCTTAATTAGTTCTTTCAGAGGTCAGCTTCCAAACAATAGTTCTATGATTCTATTGTTTGGATTAACCACCGACATCCAAGGAAACATAAAGTAAAAGAATGAAATACGTTTGCACAAAGACACTGATATAGGATTAAGAGAGCTCAGCTAAGTATTTGACTAAATGCTAGTTTCAGGAGCCTATACTAATGCTCTTAGATCAACACATTTGTTAGCATGGTGACTCTTATTTAAATTATCTTATCATTTTCTATTTAGGAGGAATAAAAAAGAAGGGAAATCGCTCATTTTCTCATTGTATTAGCTCCATTTGTTTTGAAGTAAAATATTTTATTTGTAAAAAATTTTACATATAAAACATTTCATGTAAAATATTTTCAGACGCTTGGTATAATATGCAAAAAATTTTAAATACAAACAACCAAAATCGGCCACTTAGCTACAATGCCAAAGGTTCGATGACCAAACCACCATTCTGGCTATAGGACCAATGACTCTAATGATTGGATCATTGAAACTGCCATCTCCAACAACTTGATAGCCGGCACTAGCCGTTGAAGCGTTGGTTTCGGCGATTGTACCAACAACCTAGCCACTGTGTGTTTTTATAAAATGTTTTACTAAAATTTTTAAGATAAAACTTTTAACAATTTTTTACAAAATATTTTAGAATTAACAAAAAATATTTTATAAATTTGACCACATTTTATATGCAAACAAACACCTAAAAATAGAAAAATATTTTACAAAAATATTTTAGTTCAAAACAAACTAGGGATATTAACGTTAGTTGATACTTTTTTGTTGTTGTTATTCATAGGGTCTATCCCAAATCCTTAAATCACATTGATGCAACATCCTTCACTTTCTACCCTAAGGGGCTTGGTTTGTCCTACATTTTTTCACTTTGAAATTGAGAGATCCGAATCCATATTTGCAACTTACAAGCATTCTATTGTACATCATTTCCATATGGGAGAGGTTTAGGTCCAATGCATCCAGTGCAATGGACCTGTTGAGATGATGACATTTGTCCAAAAGTGGACACATGTTATTATCTCAACGGATCTAGTGCAACTAGAACCAGACCCAAACCTCACCCTTTCCACATTATACAATTACTTTTCATTTATCAAAAGTAGTCTCTATCAAGAAGATGCTCTCATAGACTTGTCACGAGCAGCGAACTCTCCTCCTTAATGGAAAATTCAACAAGTAAAAGTAAAACTCCTTATACTCTCTCAAACTAGTACAAGACTAACTTACCTTTATCCAAAAGATGAAATTTTTCTCAAACTTATTATGAATGTGAGGCAACTCAAAAATCTATATACATATAATTTTAATCACAGGATTTACATCTTTTTTCCTTTTTATTGTATGAGTAAACTACATGATTTACTTAATAATCATGTGACTCATTTAAATCATTTAATGAATCATATAGTTTAATACAAGTAAAAGATCTCCTTAACTACCATGTACCAGTTTGGAAGAAATCTTTAACCTTAATGGAAAGAAAATGAATGCACAACTTAATTTTAATAAAACTAAATACAGGTTTTCCATACAATTCTCTATGTAATGGTTGGAGCACGTGGGAATGGAATTAGAAGGGGCCTTAGCGAGCAGCAGGATCAGCTCAATATTGTTTGGGGCCTAAGGTGAAAATTTAAATGAGCATTTTTTTTATATTAAAACATCACTTAATATTGTTTAGTTTAGGTTTAATATTGTAATTTTTTTATTTAAAACCTGTTATTCTTACATTTACTTTTTGTGGGGCCAGAGAATTTGTGATCTCGGCCCACTTTCCATTAGGGCCCAAGGCCCATGCCGAGGAGAGGTGTTACCGAGGACATGCACCGAAAGTCCAAATGGCCTAGAGATATAGCCAAGGACGATCCTGTCCTCGGCATCCCAAAATCTAGAAGGAAGGAACGGCATGCCATCAAAGGCAGCCCCCAGAGCGCTCCCAGAAGAAAGGGCGAGTACAGTGTAAGAGTGGTTCAAGGATAAACTGTCACCTCCGCATTAATGGGGAAAAGACCCCTGAACAGTATGGCGACAAAGAACAAAGGAAAGGCTGCCATTACTGCAATTAAGTACTCTGCGCCTAACAGAGCCATGCTCCTCATCTTTTACAACCACCCCCAACCACTTTGGGTATGGGCTGATAAGACCAATATCAGCCCTATAAAACTGGACCTACACGTGGACGTTCGAGAGGAGGAAAAAGCTAGTATAAAAGGAGGAGGAAGCAGGCCAAAAAGGGGGGAGGCAGATCGTCTCCAGAGCCATTAAACCCTATTGTAAAAAGAATAATAAGAACATTAAGCCCCTCGAACGAGGTCCAAGGACCGGAGCCACTCAGGCCGTGCCGAGGAGAAAGTCTTCTTGGACAAACTCAGTTCATCTTAGTGTAATCATCATGAACACCATGACTAACTACTGTCTGATAACCAAGGCCTGACCTTTTAGCCCACTCTCTACAAATTTATTGTTTGGGCCTTTAACGTTCGAACCCAATACACCAATTTGGGGTTGTTACAAATTGAGTCCTTACACTTTTTATAATAATTAATTGAATTAATGATAATTGGTTGATTTCTATTAATTCATAATATATTTGGAAAATGTTAGGACATATGTGATTAAATGTTAGAAACATATATCACTATTTTATGTAATTGACTAATCCTTTGACAAAATGCACTTTACTTGTAATTGGGTAGATTTAGGATGTGTTTAATACTTCAAGAAACAAGGTTTCAAATTCAAGTGTTAAAGCCATAAAAGTCTGTCCAAAAATCAAGTCAAAAAGTGCAAGATTTTAAAACTTGACAGCTAGCATCTATCGAGGTTTAAAAGCTACTAAAGCCCGTGACTTGATAGCTAGCTCGATAGATGGCTATCTATCGAGGTTTATGAAATTCAGATTTTCTGTTCTGTTTTTCATCCAATCTGTGGGTATATGTTTGGGCTTTCTTTTCTCACAACCCTAAACATATATAAGGATTATTTTAAGGGCCGTAAAAGGTTAGACAAGTTGCATAAGAGCACAATTGCACAAGTGTGAAAAAAAGTGTAACCAGAAACCTAGTTTGCCTTAATTCTTCATTCTCTTCAAGAAGCTGTTGTGTTTTGTACACCATAAGGTTTTGTGACCAAGCAACTTCATGATCTTTATCGAGTGATGAACTGAAGAATTTTGCAGCTAACATCCTTCTCAAGTTGGTGATCAAGTCGCGTACTGGGATCCGCGCAATTGGTTAGTTATGTACTGAGAGGCGTGCATTGAAATGAGAGATTGTCACTATAGAACAAGTCCAATTGGGTATTGGAGTAAGGGTTCAACTGTAAGTTGATATAAGGTACTGGGATTCCTTTACTTGTAACCGCTTGTTTTGATAATAGTAAATTCTTGGGAGTGCTAACCTTAAAATCACCCGGTAGGGTTTTTGCCATGTAGGTTTTCCCCATTCGTAAACAAATCACCTTGTCAATTTATTTTCCGATGTATAATTAATTTAATTGGTGATTTGTTTGTACTACCACGCATTTTGCATGTTAATTTGATTAATTAATAAACTTGGCTAATTAATCAATTAATTTATCATAAGGGGTCAATACGTTTTTGGCCTATCAAGTGGTATCAGAATAGGCACACTCTAATTAGATTTTAATCTTTGCTGTGTGATCCATTGACCCCTGTTTGTCATGGATAGAGGATAGTCTCTCATTATACCTCCTTCATTTTATGGCATTAACTATGCATACTGGAAAGTACGCATGAGAGCTTTCTTGCAGTCATGAGAGCTTTCTTGCAATCTTTAAATGAGAAAATGTCGTAAGTTGTGGAGATTGGCTGGACCAAGCCCATGGAAGCGCCGATTGATTGGGATGATGCAAAGATCAAGGTGGCAAACTTTAACAACAGGACATTGAATGCTCTATTTAGTGCAGTCACGAATGAAGAGTTTAAGAAGATATCCTCCACTACAACTGCAAAGAAAGCATGGACCATCCTCCAGACAACCTATGAGGGAACCAAGGCTGTCAAAGATTCAAATTTTTAAAGGCTCACTACCAACTTTGAAGAGATCAAGATGGAGGAGGATAAGTCGTTCGATAAGTTCTATGCTAATCTCAAGGACATAGTGAACTCAGCGTTTAATCTTAGGAAAACCATTCATGAACCCAAGATTGTGAGAATGGTGCTTAGATCTCTACCCGAGAGATTTCATGCCAAGATCACCGCGATTAAGGAATTGAAGGATATTGACAAAATTCCTTTAATAGAGCTGGTTGGCAATCTACAGACCTATGAGTTGGGTTTATCTAGAATCGGGAAATCAAGCAAGAGCATGGCACTGAAGGCCAAGAGAAGTGACACGAATGAGTCTTCAGACGATGAAGATTATAAGATGAAGACCTACATCACCAGGCAATTCAAGAAGTTCATGAAGAATGCAAATGGGAAGGGCTTCAATAAGAACCGTAGGCAATCTAGTTCCTCTCAGTTCAAAAGCCAAGACAAGGGGAAGAAGGATGCTAGGGATGGCGGTTAATACACTGTTCCCTCAGGACCAAAATGTTTTGGGTGTTAAGGTTTCGATCACATGAAACAAGAGTGCCCCATATATCTCAAGACCATTAGGAAAAGCAAGGCACTTGCTGCTACATTGAGTAACACCGAACCTGAGGATGATTCTGACAATGAGGATGATAGAATCCTGAATGCCTTCACTACCACTGTCAATCCTACTGAAGGGATTGTTGAAGATGTGGATGAAAAAGGGAAATTGATGGAGTCTAAGTTTGAAAAGATGGATGAACAAGACGACATCCACACAACCTATGCAAAGTTATACAAAGTCTCAGAAAAGCATGAGAAGCAGTATAGGTTGACCACCAAGAAACTTAGTGATGTGGAGCTTAAGCGAAATGAAATCTCTACAAAGTTTGATGAAGCCAATCAGACTATTGGAGCACTGAGATTTGAGAATAATTTCTTGGTTGAAAAGACCAAGAAGCTTGAGGCAAAACTTTTCCAAGTCAAAGCTTAATTGGAAAGGATCTCAAGTGCTAAGCTCGATGAGATGCTCAGTCTTCAGAAATCCGCTTCCGATCGAACCAGTTTAGGGTATGATTTCTCTTCTCCTAGTATTGCTTCTACTAGTACTACTGTTTTTGTTCCTCCTGCTAATAATATTGAAAATGAGAACAACGTTGTTAAAAATGAATTAGCTAGTGAGAATATAGACAAAGGTAAATCTATCTTAAGAGCACCCCCTAAGCTTGACAAGAAAGAGATTAAAAACCCTAGGGTTAAGAAGGGAAACTCTTAAAAGCCAAAACAGAAAAAGAAACATTTGTATCATCACTGTGGCGCAGTTGAACATACTCGAACTAATTGCTACATGTGGTTAGCCACTCAAAAGAGCAACAACATGATCACGTCGGGAGACTAGAGTCAGCTTCCATCCTCTCTTGCTCCCCTTGGAGATCTTCTCAAAGCCCTCATGTTCCTTTCAAACTTGAACGGTTTTAACTCTTCCCCCTCACCGCCGGATCAAGGGTTCGCTAAACAGAAAGGTTCTTCTAAGAGGTGGAAAGAAAAGAGTTCCAAATGATTCTGTCACTTTTTCTCTCTCCCCTTCTTGTTTTTGTTTGCATTATTTGTGTATTTTGCTTTATTATTTTGAGTCAGTTTAGTTTTATGCATTGCTTTGTTTTTGTTTAATTTTTTTTTTCTTTTCAGTTTTGGTTTTTTTTTTTTTCATATAAAAAAAATAAAAATTGAAAAATTAAAAAAAAATACAAAAACAATGTGTGTTTGTGTACATTGGTACTTGTGTACCTTGAATGACCATTGAAATAAAGTTTTCTAAATTTTGTATCTTTTGTAGCTTAAATAAGCATCTCTATGCATAACTAAGCAAATGAGCTCTGTGGTTCGTGTTTGGGATGAGTAAGATTAGGTAATTTCTTGTACTTAACACTCGTATCACTTTTTTTGATAGGAAGGATTAGAAAATCCTATGAGAAATGCATAAATAACCATCTCACCACTGTTGCACGCCAATTAGGAAATGACATCTGTATGCTTTGACATAGTAAAAGTGCAATGTCAAAAGCTTAACATCATTAGGTATTTCTTTTCTTTCTCTTATATGTCCATGTATGATATGCTTATTAAAAGAAAAATATGCAAAGAAAAATAAAAGCAAAAAGATCAAAATGTTTTATATATAATTGCAAGCGTGTATTCTAGGAGATATGAGAGTTATAGGATGTACTTTGAAGGTGATAGTCCCCATCAAACAGTTATGATTGCGTGTGAGTTAAAGTGATTTTCTCATATCTCAAATCGTCATAACATGTAGACACTTATGCAACCTTGCGATATTTTTCACACACGCCACGCAATATTCTTTGCTACTTTTGATACATGTGCAAATACAATGTGATTTGGCCATCACAAGGAATACATGTGTTGATGTATGCTCACTAAACTGTCTTAACTTGTTTTTGAAATATAAAATTGGTTAGACTTGTTTAATGTGTGTGTGTGTTTTGGATCTAAATGCCCATCATTTTTATTGTTGAGAGATGTTTTTGAGAGTTTAAAATGTTGTTTGGATCTTTATTTAAGGAACACGTTTGATTGCATTCATATCTATGTTTTTCTCTCCTTTGAAAAAAAATTTTAAGCAATCTCGATAGCTTCTCAATAGCTCTCAACAGATAAGCTATCTATCGAGACTCTTCAGTTGCTTTTATTGCAATCTCGATAGCTCTCGATAGCTAGTTCGATCAATCAAGAAACTTTCTGTCTCCTCGATAGCTATCTCGATCTATCGAGCTTCTTTTGTTGAAAACCTTTTGGTTGATCCTCGATAGCTCCTCATTAGCTAGTTCGACAGCTAAAACAGGCGTTTTAAACTTCGACGGATGCTTGACAGCTCTCGATCGGTCAAGATTTATGAGTTTTCTATATAAGGAGTTGTCGCAATTTCAGATCTCACACCCTTGATCTCTCTCGATAGTTTTCAAGCCTTTCACCTTCCAAACTCATTTTTCTCTCTCTAAACCTTCACTTCACGTGATTTTCAGCCTGTTCTTGCTTCTAATCACTTGGTATGACCTCTCTATCTCTCATTCTTCATGCATTTCATGCATTTAGATCTAGGTTTTGGGTTGTTTGAAAAATTTTGGGGTTTTTCAAAATTGATGAAGGCTTTGTGCAATTTTTGGGTTGGGTGTTACTTATTTGAGTTTAAAACCTCATGCATTGCATCACATGAGCATTATAACAATGTTTCATGCATTTTAGATGTGTGTTTACTTTGTGCAATGTTGTGTGCTGGTAGGTTTGGTTTAGGCTGAGCCCATGATGAATTTATTTTTGCATGTCACATGTTCATGCATTCTCATGCATACATACCTTCAATTCTATATCTTGTTATATCAACAGCTTGGGACTTTTCTGATCGTCTCTCTCTCTTTCTTTTTTTCTCTCCCTCTTACGTTAGTTGCGTCATGGCACCTAAGCGTAAGTCTACTCCGTCCCGAAACCCTCTTCGTTCTGGGGCTTCTTCTTCTTCTTCTCCTTCTGACCCCACACCTTCTCACGTCCAGTTCCATGACAAGAAAGCCAAATCGGACTTCTTTGAGAACTTTTCTTGACGCGGCATTCATTCGGAACGCCAAGTCATTCTATCAGACTTTTCTGACACTGACCTAGCCACTGTCATCTATAGTAGGGGTTGGGAGTCGCTATGTGGCGCCCCAGTCACGTGCCCTTCCGTGATTATACAGGAGTTCTACTCTAATATGCACGAATTTGATTACTCTATACCCCAGTTTTCTACTCGCGTTCGGGATATACGCATGGTAGTTACTCCGGAAATTGTCTGAGTTACTACACGCGCTTAGGGTAGCACATCCTGACTACCCTGGCTGTCAGCGTCTGAGGACTGTGTCCAAGGACAAACTCTCGTCTTTGTTTTGTGAGACACCTTCTTCATGGGGTGACCATCAAAACACCTCATGCTTGGCCTTTACTAAAGGTCCGAGATTCCTAAACATGGTGATGACATTTATTCTTCATCCATTGTCTCATTACAACACTATCACAGAGCCTCGTGCTCAATTTTTGTTGTCTCTCATTGAGGTTCTCACTATTGATTTCCCCTTACACTTTATACTCTCCCTTATAGATATCTATAAGGACACAGCGACTAGTGATAAGCTCATCTTTCCTTCCACTATCACGAGGTGCCTTCGCCACTTTTCTGTCTCCTATCCTGAATCTCCCCATTTTTCTTTTATGTGTGCCATTGACGCCGCTACCGTTAAGCGAAGTTTTGCACAGCTTCGCTTGAGGCAACCCCAATTGCAAACGACAGCTTCTCCAGCTCCTACCGCTCCATCCACCTCTGCACCTTCTTCTTCCACAGGTGGAGTCACACTTGAGACCATCATGGCATAGCTTGTGCGCATGGATGCTCGCCTTGACACTTTCAGTGATGAGTTGTGTCAGGTGAACACCTGTGTCGGTTGTATTGTGTGACGATAGGCTGTAATGGGTGGTTACACGGTGGCTTCCTCTCCCGAGGCATTTGAGGATGAGAGTGATGGCTCCGGCAATGATGATGATGATAATGGCTCGCCAAGTGATGATGAGATGTCTACTTTATGTACTTACCCTTTTGTCACTCGTGACAAAAAGGGGAAGTAGTTTTGAGATGAGAGTAGTCATACTCATAGGGGGAGGAGTAGTTTAGGAGATAGGAGGAGTGTTCATATGTTGAGGGATGTAGTGAGGATTTAATGTATTTTTTCTTCTATTTTAGCACCCTAAAAACCAAATAACACCCTACATTTGGGTTGCCAAAGCTAAAAAAAAAAAATTGCAACTTGCTATAGTAATCTATTACTAGTAGTAGTTACTGTAGCAGGTTGTTACTCATTTTTAAAATAATTTCTCTCTTCTTTCTCTTGCACTCTCCCTATCTCTCTCACTCTCTTCTCTCTCTCTCTGGTCTCCTCTCTTCTCTCTTCATACTCTCAAAAACTCTCTCAAATTGGCCTGGGGTGGACAATAGTGGTGAGTTTTGCAATATGTTTTGTGATGTGGGTTTGGGTGGATTGCTTTCTCTTTTGTTGGATCCTTAGGCTTCAAATGATTGATGATGTATATGGGTCATGGTAGATTTGCAGATTTGTGGTTATGGGTGGTGGTTGCAAGATTATGATGGTGGTTGGGTGGCTGGTTATTATAGGTTATGACTAGTTGTGTCGTGGGTCGTTATGGTTGGGTGTCGTGGTTGCTGGTTGTGCTATGGTGGTTGGGTCATTTAATTTTGGTTAAAAGGCTTTGATCCATTTGTTTGAAGAAGAGAGACTGATAGGAGGGGAAGAGAGAAGGGTGTATGAGATTTTATTTAATTAAATTGGTTGAAATTGTTTATATTATTTTAATAGGTTGTATGTTAAAATAAGAAATGAGATATTGGGTGTATTGTTAAAAGAAATCTTAAAATAGATAAAATAATTTTTTTTAAGGTAGTGAATGATAATTTTTTAGCACCCCATATATAAATGCTCTTAGAATTCAAATCCAACTATCCACTACAAGAAAATAAATAGGTTAAATTGAAAGCAGAGCAATGGTTAGCTCAATATAAAAATAATAACCCAAAAAACTCTGATCAGATCGTCCATTAAGCTCCACTCCCCCACCTACTTTGGGCAAGTGAAAGCTGGGTACAATTGGAGGGTGTAAACTGTAAAACTTTCAGGCCCATAATATTGTTCAAAATTCAAATAGACTAATAGTGAAACCCAATTCAGGCACCCCGTTATCAAGTCAGAAATTACAATTGAAGTAATTGATAATTCCCAGCCTCCCCCCTCTGCACCTCTAACTAATGTTGGCCCTACTCTAATAACCTCTTCTTTATGACCATGTAGTTAAGGTGAAATCCCAAACAAACAAAGAAAAGCTATTCCTATTCCCATTTAATCAAAGCCTAAATTAGGATTCCGTACAAAGTACATATCCCACTCATCTCAGCTACTATTGTTGACAACTACCGTCAATCGCATTGCATTATTTGTTGCTTGATGTGAGATTTGTTGTAGCCCCCAAAAGGAATGGGGATGTCATACCTAATCTTCAGATTCAAAGGATGGGGAAAATCCCATATTTCCCATCAGGCAGTCCCTTTAGATATTAAGACCATAACACAAATACACAATCAAGGTATGTACACTTAATTTGATAAAATTGGACAAAAATACAATTCACTGTCAATAAGTTTAATGGATTGTTATTTTAGATCACCAAGTTTAAATTTTATCATTGTAGTCTGTTAACTTTGCAACGCTGTTATTTTAGTCATTTTGTTCATTTTTCATTTGAAAAACATCATTAACTCTCTTAAAATGGCATTATTTTAAAGCTTTTTTTTTTCAATGTTACACAAAGTGAAACGGTGTTGCTTTCAAAGATTTAACAATGTTTCCAAGTGGCAATAAACAAAATGACTAAAATAATTGCCCCGCAAAAGTTAAAAAACTAAAATGACAAATTTAAATTAGGCAACTGAAATGACAATTCATCAAGCTTATAAGGAGTACATTGTGTTTTCATCATTATTTCGGAATTTTCCTGTCATCTTTGTCTACCTTAATCATCGGAGCACATCTGACCAAGACCAACCCCACTGATTAAGCTTAGGTGCAGTGGCCTTTTCTTTGTTGTAGGTCCTATGTCGGTGATCATTTCTCTAGCAGAGCCCCATTTCTTAGTTGGGTCCTTGACCTTGACTTCCATGGTGAATATTTATTGCCAATGGGCAATGACCCACATTCCATTATTGCCAATGAAAATTCACTTCAGGACTTCCATCACTTCTTGTTCTAACCACCATTTCTGATTTGCCTACCCAAATAACTATCATCTAACTCCCACCTGGTCCTTAAAGAGGTCATACTGTCATAGAGATGAACCTAGATGCTCAACACCAAGCTGACAAGCTAGCTAGCTAATCACGACCATTGAAAAAAATACCTAAGAAATCGAGGTTATTATCTAGGTTTAGTTGTCATATTAGAGAATGCCAGTTTCTTAAGCATTTACCATTTAAGAATAAAATGAAAACAAACAGTGAATGAAAAGTCTGCAATGTTACATTTACAATTCCAGGTCTAACTGACTCATGTTTCTGAAGTTTCTAAACATCTTATACAACCTTCTCCTGGTGCAGATGTTGCTCTTATTCTTTCAAAGTGGATCCCCTGGAATTAGGGAGAGCCTTTTGGCACAACCTTTGGAGGACTAACAGCCTAAGTTATCACTTTTAGTTTTCAAAAAAAATTGTACCAGTTAGTTAGCTAATACAAATTACCTTCTTGTTTTATCTTGGTCTAAATTTCGGTCTGTTCTGCCCATTTTGGTATATTCACTAAATTCTAGTTCGTAACTTTTTATCTTGGTCTTTTTTTTTTTATCATTTCCTTTTGACAATATGATTTTGATTTTTTTTTTTTCATTTGATATTATTGCGATTAGAAATTTGAGTAATTATAGTTTTTAATTTGATTTATCATAATTTGTCCTATTAGTTATTGATTCATCCAAATTAATAAGCTCCTTGTTTGGTAATGAGATATAATAAACCTTCTTGTTATAAAATGAAAATATTGAATTGATATTTTGATATGGCATAGGGGAAATTACACTTTACCCCTTAAACTATACCCCTTTTACACCTATCCCTTATCCCTTAAACTACGAGAATGCACATTTACTTCCCTAAACTAT
Source organism: Quercus lobata (assembly GCF_001633185.2). NCBI lineage: Eukaryota > Viridiplantae > Streptophyta > Magnoliopsida > Fagales > Fagaceae > Quercus > Quercus lobata. Next base: position 42,491,945 of record NC_044912.1, on the reverse strand, counting down.
TACCCATGGGATGGGGTGTAAGCTCACTTGCTGTCTCCTTTCGATAATCTAGCTTGGTCTTTTCTTTTACACCTTGTGGAAAGTGGAGTGCATAAACCCTTTTAGAGTTAGACATGGGCTTTTACTGCTCTCAAAGCATATCGAAGACCTTGGAGTACGATTCACTTCAATGGAGGATTGCTGGATAGTGTCTAATGCAAGAGATTGTTTCGTCCTTCTATCTACGCAATTCTCTATCTCCGTTCGTGATCATGTTGGGCGAAAGGTAGTTGTAGAGGAGCGGTTGTGAAACGGCAATTCCCCCCTTTCCATTGAAGTAGGGAGGGCCTCCTTCCCCACCATTCCAACTTATTCTTTTTAAGGATTTTACCGATGCTAAAGGTAGCTTGCTTACCAAGCCACCCACTTGAGAAGCTAGTCACCAGAAAGAAGCGACGAGGAAGCGAAGCTGTCTACGAAGCTTTGCTCCCCCCCCCCCCTCCCCAATAATCATAGTACTCGGCCCGTCACTACTTTGATTTAAAAGGTAACCGACTTTCTCCGGTTTCCACAACCGTAATCATTTGTTACTCCGATTACTTCATCCACAAATCTTTTTTTATTATTTCAATAGTGGTACGCTTTAAAAAAAAGTCAAGGTATGATTGCATTCTAGAAGCGGTAGCTTCCCACCTCCTTCATCCCTACTGCCTCCTTTGGTGAGCACCCTTCCCTTTTCTAAAATGCCTAATAGGTCTGCCTCAGCAAATGTACAAAGTGGAGCTGCCTGCTATTTAGCTGACCCTCTTCTTCCTATTCGGGTTGGGTTGACCCAGAAGTTAAGTAAGAAGGAATGGAACCACTGGAGAGTCATCTGCAATTCACACTTGGGCAAAGACGACTGACTTTGGAAGCGGAACACAAATCGATTTCTGCTATTCCAGGTTCTTATTAAGCGTAGCTAAATCAAGGTTTATGATAAAGTCAACGAAGTTTTTATGGTGTTCTACTTTTGCGTAGTCTCGGCCCATAGTGGAAGGCTCCACACCCGAGTCTCGTTAGACTCAGCAAAAGTTTAAGGTGTGAGTAAAGAGAATAGAAGAGATGAAGTCTGTCCCTTAGCCTAGTCTATATCTACAGCTGACGCAACTCCGTACTAACGCCTTACTACTACTTAATTAATTCATTAATAGCTAAGCGATTTTATAACCTGAGCTTTCCTTAACCAGTTGACCTTATTTTGTAACCTTAACGTATTTTCTTTCTTACTTTAGCATAAACCTTCGCCACTTCAAACAGGCGCTCCGCCCCTTATATATATATATATATATATTTTTTTTTTTTTTAAATTAGAAAGAGTGAAGCCTTACTTATTCTGTTTGGGGGGCTGAAAGAGAAAGAAAGGGGGGCGTGGTTGGTGTGTCACTGGGTCAGTGGAACTCGCAGGAAAGTTCAATTGGACATGTAGGTTATATTTGTACTGGTGTCTCATGTGGAACCACAAAAGGAATTCAATCACTACTAATTGGTATCTTTATTTACATGGGTAATTGTTTAGAGGGGTAAATATGCACTCTCATAGTTTAGGAGAGCAAGTGTTACATGGGTAATATTCTAGGGGATTAAGTATAAAAAATAAAAATAAAAAAAAAAATAAAAAAAGTATAGTTTAGAGGAGTAAGATGTAATTTCTCCAATATTACCCAATGAAAACTTAAATACAATATATATAAAGCTAATTGAGAATCATGTATGGCTTCAAGCAAGCTACTAAGATTACAAGCCTCAATTCAAATTTCAAATTGTAAAGCTTTTGAACAAGATTATCCGAAGTTGATTAACTTTGTACTAATGCATTTTAAATAAGACTTTCTATACATATCACCCTTGGAATGTCAGTGTCAAATTCAATGTTGTTAAAAGCATGCTTAGGTATGGGATTATCCACCAAAACCTAAAACTTGATCCACCCAATCCAAACCATCTAATTCGTACTAGAAAACCGATCGACCCGACATCAGTGACAATCAGTGGCGGATCTCAGCCTCTAGCAATCGAGACCAGAGGGTTGGTGGACAAGTCTTCTCTTCAAAATCTGATTCCAACCAACCCGACCAGCCAATACATCAAAAATAGGCTGATTTTTGTAGGTAAGAGGAATTTTTAGTCATTTGTTGCCAGATATGTCAAGATCCAGTGAGATCTCATCGACATCCTTTGAGATCTCTTCAAGATCCGACTAGTTCTCTTTGAGATCTTGCTAAATCCAACCATATGTCAACAGAATCTGGTAGATTTTGGCAAATTTCGGCCACTTTCGCCATGTTTCAACCATATCCTTCTTCCCTGAGTCCAACGGACTACCGTTCGACACCAACTGAGGTCTGGCTTGCCCAAACCAACTCATCTTACTGGTCAGCGGTGGGTCTAGATTTTGGAGATCCAAAGTGGTTAGGTCAATTCCTGGTTGGGCACAAACCCAACCTGTGGACAGCCCTACTTAGGTAGGCTTAAAGCTCAAAGTTCAGGACCCCAAGGTATGAGCACTTTGCTTGGCCAAAAAACAAAAAAACTCAATTCATGAAGCGCTCTTTAGGCACACTTTTTTGGCCGTTTTTGAAGAAGAACAAAGCCCATCTACGCATGTTTTTTATTTTATTGCTAAAAAAGATATAATCATCAAAATTAATTGCTTCATCTTGGAAAAAGGTTGAAACAAGCCAATGATTTACCAAATAACCACTATTCTTAAGGTGTTGTATTACAAAAACAATTTTTTTTAGTTATATGTCAAAAGATACAAATAAGATTAATTTATATTTCTCATACTTTTTGGTCTATGATTTTTAAATGTATGTTGATTGAATCAACTCCATTACATATTAGTAAGATCATTGGCCAAGAGCTTGGTTTAGTGGCATTCCTGCTCTCCTTTATGAGGATAACTGGGGTTCAAATCCCCCTCCCTATTATTGTAAATATCAAATAATATATATATAGACGCACACACTAGTAACGTCACTGATTCCAGCCACATGACAAGTAGAAGATAACCCACCGCTTTCTTAGCATGTTAAAATTCTTTAAGCTACAATCGTATTTACAATTAGAGAGATGTTACGTCTACAACATTTTTACAACAAATCACAGGTGGTTAGTTATTATTGGTTCAAATTTGAAACTAATACTAAGGTTACTTTTTTAACCTAACAATAACAACCAGTAATAACCTGTCACTTAGTATTTGTTGTAAAAATGTTATAGACATATCATTTCTCTTACAATTACGTTAGAAACAGTTTTGTGACCAAATGAAAGGAGGAATAAAAGAGAAATAAGAACCAAAAAAAAGGGAAGGGAGGGGGGAATATGCATAAAAAAGTAAAAAGAACAAAGCTTTTCAAATTCAAATTAAAAATCATAAACAAAAAATGAAGAATAGGCCACAACCTGGTTCACTATCCTACAAGAGTCATGTTTTCCTCAGGAATGTAATTTGATCCAGTGCAATTCACACCACGAGCACCATCACACTGTAAAACCCTAAGCTTCCCTTCCTGTATTCAAAAGTAAAATTGCAATTTAAATAATATATACACTCATAATAACCAAGATTTCTCTGAAAGTACGCAAGTGCACCTTTGTTCCATAAACAAGACCTCCTCCAGCAAATGGATGAAAGCAAGCAACATTGACCTCATCCTCTGCACTTGGAAGCACTCCCACAAGTTCCATATCTGAAACTCTGTAAACCTGAATGACAAAAACAAAATGTAGAGAACCTGAATCTAACAAAATGTTGAAAAGAAAATTCATGATAGGAAACTATTTAAGTTTTTAACAAAAACCATGAAAAGAAAATGCTGTTACCTCCAGAATAGTGTAAATAGGTAATGTTGTTTCCCCATCAATGACAATACTTTTAAGAAGAGAACCATGACGTCGACCATAGGCAAGTAATATGTGCTCAGATGTAGGTGAGAACTGCAAATACAACAATGCACATGTTCAGCTCACAATAATATGAAGTTTTTTGGTTGTAACAAACAAATTTACCTCTGGGATTTTAGGCAACAATGCAAACAGAACACTGAAGTATCAACACTTCAATCAATTAAATAAACCAAATGAACATTCACAAAGTATATACTGTAATTTGGGTAACAGTGGGGTTGTTTTTACACAATATGCAAAATCCTACACAAATTTTGAGCATCTTCAGTTAAATCCATTTATAAAATTCAATAAGTAGGCTTGTCAAATTCTATGAAACAATCACTTCATATGGGAAATTGCATTACTCATACTAATTACAAGTGTTCAAAATTAAGATAAAGAAGCCCAGGGAAAAGCAGTATACAAAAGACCTATGTCCACTAACATTCAGAATGAGTAACAAAAACATTTTGACTTTATTACAAACTTTACGCCATTCCAGAAACAAGAGGGCCAAAGACCTCCATATTATAATATATAGGTCACAATTGTAATGAGCAATGTCTTAACCCAGAACTGGAAAGTTGGACTGCTTAGATTGTTGGCCATTCTCATTGACCAGTCTTGATTTAGTTCTGGCCAAACTACATTAAACAGTTTGAATCACCATTCAAACTGGTGGATTATTAAACTGCAGAGACATCTTGCATCCTGCAGTTCCTTTTGAAGCAAGGTTAACACAAAAGCGTCAATGTACATGGTGCAAAAACTTAAACTAGTATCCTATATGTGAACAATTCATGCATAAAATTTGAACTGGAGCACTGGTGAAATCACTGGCACATCATTGAGGTCTCACAAAGTTTCCTTTTTTCCTATTATGCATACACTTTCTAAAAAAAAGTAAGCTTTTTAAGTAAAAATTAATACATTTTTTGAATAATGGACCAATAACAATTGCCAAAATGGTTAGAATGGTCCCAAAAACAGCAAGACTATCCTTTGAGACCGTGGGTCTCAACGTTCGCGACCCAGTTGTTTTATGGATCAAGGAAGAATTGTGGTTTTAAAAGATTGAAATATGAGAACTTGACACAAATTTTCAGCCAATAGTACAACTGACCTGGATAGAAGTCAAACAATGAGCAGCTCTAATGGCTCTTGATACAAGCACTAAACCAAAGCTGCAAAAGTAAAATAGAAAAGGTAAATTATAGGAAACATACCAATATAAAAATTTAACAGAAAAAAAAAATAACAGAAGGAAACTGTTGAATGCATGACAAGAGTTGATGATGGGAATGAAGCCTTACGTTGCCTTCTCAAGAGAATAAATCCGAAGCTCGTATATGACTTGGTGAGCTGAGACTGGATGTCGTGTTGGGGATGTTCCAGCTCCAGGATCTTGATGGATTAGAGTCTGATATCCTGGATCAGCCTCCATGTGAGGAAGCATGCATGCAACACAGGCAGCTAAAAATCTCCCACAAGGAGAAAAATGGGCACCCATTTCACTGCAAATACAAATGCGGCCCAAAAAATTGTTAAATACAATACCCTGTTTAAAATTCAATAAGCTGAGCTTCATGTCTGATAAAAAAGTAAAAATGACATCACTCCTAATAAAGAATATTGCAGGTCCATACAAATGGTGGCCTTTGTAACCTAAAGAAAAAAGATTATGTTAAAAGAAAATGCAATAAACATTTGAAAATTGAAAGCCATCCCACTGTAACCTTTTTTTTTTTAGGTTTGGTAAGTTACACACATATTCAATGGGTCTTGAACCCATGACCTCACCCATGCCATGGCACTAATACCCACTACAATACTAAAGCACCATAACAGTAATATTTAAATTTCCCGCTTACCTACAGAGGACGGCATGGGGTATGGTTAAGCAACATCTATCAGCATTAAGTAGGGCAAAAGGATTTTCAACATCATGTGGCCATACTCTTAGCTTCACAGTGCAAGGTAGCTCTGCAGTAGCTACAGCAGCCAGTGAGGTGGTGATTTCTGACTGGATTCTACTGATAATGGGTTGAGTATCAACCCAATCACTTGGGGCATTAACCTGAGCAGCACCCTCCACAGAATCAGATACAGACAGGTGGGAGTTTGAAAAGCGATTTTGCAAGCTAGATCTTCCAGAAATGCCAGACAGGCTGATGCCGCCTGGCATTGTCATGTTATGAGTAGACAGATGAGATGCTAAGATGGAAGAATTTATATATTGAGCTGATGGCTCATGACTACTGCCATCACCATTAAGAGGCAGAACTGAAGGAACATCAGCTTGGCTTTGACCCATTAACCATCCTTGCAAGAACGGTAGCTCCCAACTACTTGGATCTCTCTCAGGTAAGAATTGATGGTGTCCAATCTCAGCAAGATCCAGGCGGTTTGGAATATACACAGGTACTCCACGAATCGCAGTATTGACACCACCAGTAGTATCTAAGTTAGTAGAGCTTCCCTGCTGGCTTCTCCCAATGGGCTGTATTTCATCAGTTTCCATAGCATCCACTGTGGTGTCAAAAACAGCATTTCCTGTTCCACTAGGTAAATGATTATCAGCAACATCTTCTATTCCACCGTGTGAGCCAGTAGGAATAGTACGAAATGCCTCCGTAGGAGAAACCATAATATTATAATTTTGCTGCACTTCATTTGCATCCACTTGAAACTGCATTGATGGAGAAGGCTCGACTTGCATGCTAGTCGAACCATCTATGGCAAATGAAGGCACAAACAAGAAAGGTAAGGATACGAGAGGTAGTTCAGCAGTCAAACTAACACATTCACTGGAATGAGCATTTGCCACAAAAACAGCTGGAGGAGGATATCGCAAGTAACCTAAAGATGTTGCATGTGTCATCGAGGAATCTGAAGAGTCAAGATCATTGACCTGCATATCAGTCCAAGAATGTAATATATATTATAGAAAAATAGAATAATCAATTGAATATTTTTGGATAATTCACCTCAGCAGTTAATAGAAATGGAGCAGCATGAGGGTGAAAATGCACTGCTCGAAGTGAACGCCTTGTCTTTAATATAAAGTTTGGGTGTGAAGCTTCTCCTCTCTTGTTGTACTGCCATATGTATAACTGAACAGGATTTGATTTGTCAGCAACAACAGATCTACCAAATCATGGCTTGCGAACTTAAATATAAAAAAAAGTTAGGATCAAAAGAAAAACCTTTAAGCATGATAGAACTACAGAAAAGTTGTAAGACAAAAAACAGTACCTTGTGTCCTGATGCAACAGCAAGGATATCCCCTTTAGCGTGGAAAGCAATGGATGCAATAGGGCGATCTGTTACAAGAAAAGTAGCAATAAGATCCACAATTAGTAATATAAGCTTAAAGAATATTATTAACTGAAAACTGCAGCCACTATTGCAGAAGGTATCTGAAGGAGAGAGTCAGTAAAATTTACAAAAATCCCGTGATCCTATACACTCTGATGTGCTTGCATCCCATAATCGAACTTCATAATCCAAGCTCCCACTCGCAATTATTTCCGGATGCAAAGGATGGAACCTAACCTGTAAAAGCTCCATTAGTACTTTGATACAAAGACTGAACTTTAAAGATTGTTTATCATACACATGACAAAAAAGATTCAAAATCACATCTGGTTGACAAGTTAGAATGCATTATTATTGAGGAATAATGAACAGAAAGGAAAGGGAGGAGGGGGACAGAAATGCAAACAAAAGCCAAACCAACAACTGAAATCCTACAGTATTGTGACATATGGAGACAGAAAATCCAAGCAAAACAATAGAAAAAGGAAGTGGCTGCTGACAAGATATAGAATTTTAGGGTTAATACACGTGTCAAATAGAAAGTATCCAGTTAAGCAAAGAAACCATTGGAAACATAAAATTTGAACTTTTACTCAGCAGATATAAATGACCAAAAAGAGTGACGAATAAAACAAGTAACAAAAAGAATTGACATATCTTGAAAACATGCAGCCTCACAAAAACGATTCACAACTCTCTTTCTTCCTGAAATCCTACTTTGTTATTCATGCAGTCACTCCTATCCCCAGGAGTTTCAGGCTGAAAACATAGTAATTGTCAAAACAATTAACCAATCAAAGATGTATAGATACACAAAAAAATTAGCCAATTTAACAGAACATATTACAAGTGGTTTGAACTATTGGGAAATACACTATAATACATCCTCATGAGTTACTGAAAAAAACTATCTTCACTCGTTACAGTTGCCTAGCAAAATGTACACCAGCAACTAAAACTGAGCAATCAATTTGAGATATTTTTAATAAATTTTTATAATATTTTTCCAACAGCAAGTTACTGATTTTGCTTTGATCATTGCTTTCCAGGCTCATCATGTCATATTGCCAAGGCTGGAGTCTGAATCTATCAGTTAATGGAGCTGGTCCCATAACATGTCTAAACAAGATATAAAGTTCATGCTAAAAGTTGCGACACTTTTAATGAAGTAGAAAGAATCTGATTGTGGAGATGTCCATACTACTCATATTTCTGTTGAAATCAATGATCATGATGTACAATAAAGCATCAAAATGATAGAGCCAATATTTTTAAGTCTCAGTTCATTTTTTATAAGTAATAATTTCATCAGATAAAGGAGATAATTCAAATACATAGGGAGTTTTTATTATTGTATTCAAGCTACACTTAAATTATTACAATCTAAACTTCATAAGATCAAAGTAAATAAATAAAGCAATCATCCATTCATACCATGATCTAAAAATAACGATTTAATATGTCAAGGATGTTCTACGCCATCAAAATTCCTATATTTTCCTTCTTTTTTATGGTAAGTTACACAACCCCATGATCTCACCCTTGCTCTCACAAGGTAAAGAAGAGCTATTTGAGAAAAATTTTATTGGAAAATCCCGTTATTTTTATCTCAAAATCATCCATATTACACATAATGGAATAGCATTCCAAATATTAGCACCCTTGTGACACCTAAATTCCCTTGCCAATATGCAAGCAGCTGAACCAAGTTATTCATCATTACCCGTAAGACCCAAACAAGGAAACCAATGTAGTTTAAATTGTACCATACTAGTCAGTACAACCAAAAATTATTGTATCAGTTACCAAACCAGTACAAATAACCCCCTCAAAGAATACCAGTCCAATTACCGAATTGCCTCAGTTTGTTTCGGCCATTTCAGTGGATTTCAGCAATTTCAGCCAGTATATTGGTTTCAGACTGGTATAAGGTAATAAGGTTAAAAAAATTAAAATAAAAAAACTCATCACCAAATTTACTCATCTTCTTCAGTTCTTCGTCACCACTATTAGTCTCTTTCCTTTCCACCTCCTCCTTGTTCTTCTTCAATTTCACAATAATGGCACAAAGAATTCTCCAGACTTTGGTTCTTTGAATTTCCTTGCTTGTCTAGCAGAGCCAAGGAAGCAAAGCTTTTTTCAGTGAAACATGGTCGAAGCACAAGACGATTGCCACCTTTGATTTGTGCTTTGGAACTTTCTAGAACCATAGGTCTGAGTGTACAGAAGAGAACCAAGTTTCTGTGACGTTCTTGTTCTATGCCAGAAAGAAAAGATAAGATCAACAGATCAGCACCTTTTGTTGTTTTTTCTAACACTACCTGGCTGTCATGAACTAGCACACAGCATAAATTCACCTGAAACTAGTACTTGAACCTTTTTATGAATAAGTACTGACATGCTATTTGCCTTTTGTTCTCACAAACTATTAAAATATTCATAACTTTACTAAATTACTTCTTACATTGCTCTTTATTACATCATTATCTTTTGATGAATCAATTGAATTTTTTTTTTTTCCCAAAGAAATGTTAGCTTTTTATATATATAAAATCTGGAAACGGTACACTGGTACAGTATTAACAACATTGGGGAAAACACAACCACCATATCTCTCCTGCCCTTAAACAATGGAGTAAAAGATGATAAACCGACTTTACTACTGCACAAACAACACCAATATATCATCAATATATTCCTCCAAAGAACCTCAAACTTTTGAGGCACCTTACCAACCCCAATAAGCTCTTCTCAAGGCAACAAACAAACCCCCAACTTTCCAAACCAAACTTTCAATAGATTTTAATTTTATCTTCTCCTCCTGTAGGAAAATTGATAATCCAAAATTTCAAAATAATAGCCACAAACTCAAATTCTCAATCTGAAAGGCATTTGCAAATTCAAGGATTTCAATGGCTGAGCCACCTAGATATGAATCAACTAAATCATCCTTGTTCGCAGCAAAAAGAAACAAAGCAGGGAACTAAAGAAGACTCACCAAGCTATAATCATGCCAAACACAGCCTCAGGCCATCACCAATAACAAACTTAACCTGTCCAAAAAAATAAATCCAACGTCCTCTAAACTTCAACAAAATCACCTTAAATGGCCTTCTAACCACAACAGATGTCCACCCACTCTATACTTCCCTATACTTAACTCTACTAGCACACCTCAACAGTTAATCCCGCTCATTTTTTAATTGCCATAAAAATTTTCCTAATAGAGTTTGGTTAAAAGTTCTCATCATTTTTTTGATAGGTAATAAAGATTATATTCAAAAACACTACCTTATGCCAAAAAAACATAAGGCAGAGAGAAAAATACAAAGGGAAAAGAAAGAGTGAAAAGAAAAAGAAAAGGAATGATACTAAGAACAAAGGAGGGAGCTAAGGAACATAGGGAGAAAATCACTAGAGGTGAGTCCCCGCGCCCTAGACCAATCAAACAAAGTGTCACTGAAAGAGGCCAATAGCTGGTCATCCGAGCAATCCATGTCTTCAAACGTCCTCCTATTTCGCTCCCTCTAGAGACACCACATCAAGCATAATGGAGCTAAATTCCAAATGCTAGACGAATGCTTTCCAAGCCAATTCCGCCAACCAAAAAGAGTATCCGCAATCGATCTTGGCAAGACCCAAGAGAACCCAAAGGATCTAAACACCAAAGACCACAACCGATAAGCCTTTTCACAATGTAGTAACAAATGATCCACCGTCTCCCCATTACTGCGGCACATGATACACCAGTCGACAAAATCCAACCTTCTACCCCTCAAATTATAACCTGTAAGAATCGTATCCCATACAGCAGTCCACACAAAGAAGGAAACACGCCGAGGAACCTTAACCTTCCAAACACCTTTCCAAGGAAAAATAATGGGCAGGGGGCTTCTTAACTTATTGTAGAACGATCGAATATCGAAGACCCCATTCTTTGTCAACTTCCATCGCATACAATCTCCGTTCTCAGTGGGAGGAAGATTTGAGCCCAAGGTACGGAGAAAATCATCCGCACCACCCATTTCCCAATCATTTGTTCTCCGAGAAAAATGAACATCCCAGCTTCTCCGCTCCTCTATCCCCAGCAGTTCAAGAGAAGAGGCCACCGATGCCCCTTTATCGGAGACCATCCCATACACAATCGGAAAAATCAATTGAAGAGGAGAATCCCCGCACCATAGATCTGTCCAAAGCTTCACTCTATCCCCCACCCCTACCTCAACATAAGAAACCTTAATCCTTTCTAGTTCAATGGAGAACACACCACCCCAATTCACCAAATGAAATTTTGAATCTTTGATTCATCTCCCTTCCTGACTCACAAAAAATCTTTCTCAAGTTTTTCAAGTGTATTAGCAACATAAATACAGGTGGTAAAAGAGAAAGGAAATATGCAATTAAATTCCTTCCTTATTTGATGTTATTCAGGAGTCCTATCTAAAGGCCACAGAGAAAACATTATTGGAATGTATCCCTGTTTAATACAATTTTTGTTGCACTTTTTTCAATGTCTTGGTGCTAATTCTAGGCAACCCTAGCGAAAATTCCTAGATTTTCCCTCTTGGTACTAATGCCAAGCAAGTAGCAACCCTAGGTTCTAATTCCAAGCAACCTAGGTGTTGATTCCATTTACCTATTTCTCTTGCAGTTCTATTTGTTTCCTGCAATTTTCTTGAGAATTTTGTACTGCACCAGGTTATCTACTTGTACCAACTCACAATTACTCAGCTCTTAAGCCCAACAATACCTTGAAAGAAAGGAATGGACATCAACTATATTCGCGTTTTTTAGATTGAAATATTAAATTCAACAATGTTAGCATGGTTTTTAGAAGAAAAGGTGAAAGCCTGTCAATTTGACCATTCATGAAGAGTGTCTTTTACCTTCCAACTAGTGAACATGTGCAATAACACTTTTAATCTATCATATGTTACTTAGGTCTCCATCTTACTTCACTACCTAATATTAATTAAGGAAAGTTCTACTTTTCAAATACATATATAATCAATCCTAAGCAATAATTGAACTGTCTTTGCCAGAACCTTCATCAGGTACATACAAGCACACAGAAATCCAGCCCTAACAGCTCCCCCACCGTAAATTAAAATTGGGTAGCTTATATCCATGACCTCAAACTTAAGGCCACCTCATAATTAGACCTCGAACTTAAGGCCTCCTTGTAAGTACACTGGTTAAGCACATTAGCCATAAGGTGACTTGACTTCCAACCATCAGCCACCTTTTAACGAGACAGAAACACAAATTCCAGGAGAAAAATACTTGTCATAATGTTTCACAGAAGAAATCAAATAACCTGGATAACAAATCCCTTTATCCAGTGCCAAATAACCTGGATAAAGCCTCATCCAGTTGTGCTGCATTTTCAATAGACTTCTTCATAAGATATCAACTTCCTCAGTGAGAGTTTCATCGACATTAATGCACAAATTAAATTTAAAGAAACTATTTTCAGGATGAGAAAAGATCAGTAACATATATATAAATAAAGCATACTTTTGTATGAAGCAAGTTGACTGCCTTACCACCCAAGGAGTCCTCCTATGACCGCTTAAGACCTTTAAGCAACGTCCAGTTTGACAATCAATTATCTTTACAGTATGGTCACCACTGCAAGAACCAAAACAGAGGGAAGTTCAATAACAAAGGGAGGCCTGAAATGGAATCAGGAAACAACTAGTGACAACTTACTGTGTAGAAGCAAGTGTTCTTCCATCAGGACTGAATGCTGCTGCAATAGTTGACCTTGGAGGAGGCACCAATGAGCAGTACTTAGCGGATAAATGGCGCAATGTCTCTGCCTCAACCCTTAAAAATATCAAAAAAGAGCTTCAGAAACAAAGATGGCTCCTCTGGATAGGATAAATGGCGTAATGCTCATTCACGAATTGTGTGCTTCCATTTCACAAGAATAAATTAGAATAGAGAGATAAAGAGTGAAATTGGTTGTGTACCATGAAAGAAGACCACGTCTTGCATCTCTGGTTGCTTCAGTTTTGGGCCCAGGTTTAGAAGCTTCTCCCCACCGCCTTTTTGGCACATGCTTTGTTCTAGGAGAGATCTCCCTCAGCGCTATCAAATGGAAAACATTTCTACCACTGAAAATATGGAAATGCCACTGTATCAGAGATGCATCGTATAAACATAAAGTCATGAAACTTCAACAAAACTAGTCTACTAAAGCTTATTATCTGTCGAATCAAGCCTTCCAAAAGCACTGCCATATGTCATTGAGATAATTGCATTATTGATACAAAATAAAATCACTCATGCACTGTAATCCAACACACCCACCCCTCCAAACCACATCCACCACCAAAGACCAAACATAGAACATAAAAACCTATAGACGCAAAATAATTAAAAATTCTAAAGTACAGGAGAATTGGTTGAAATTTCCTTCTTCCACTTCTTTTCTTGATTATTTTAAATTCTATCTTCTGTAAACATTAGTCCTTGTTAGCTCTTTACATCTTTACAGGTTCAAGCCTTGTGTATACTTTGACTTTCCTTGTACTTGGGTTGTGCCCATTTGTTTTTCTTAATAAATTATTACCTTATGAAGAAGAAAATCAATTAAATATTTGGGAATTCCAAGAAAAAAAAATTAAAAAGTTTGGTTACAAATTTGGTAATAGTCAATGGCTATAACTCTCACTAAAAACATTAACATGGCTACATATTTTAAAAATCTAACATTTGGATTATATGTTATTTATGTTTTTATCAATCATGTCAAATTTTATGTCAATTAGATATTATTTCCTATACGATCTAGAGACTTATTTGTTATGCATAATTTTAGCCTACAAGAGCTTAAAATTTAAACATTTGATTGATAATATAGTTATTGATTTTTTATTTTCTGGAAATTTTGCAAGCACAGAGGATGTAAAAAAAAAAAAAAAAAAATGTAATCTAATGGTGGATTTGTTTTCTTTTTTTTAAAATTAAGAAAGATGTATATTCAAGAAACTACCTCATGAAAACATAAGGCAGGACAAAGAGTACAGAGAAAGAAACAAATAGAAAGAAAGAAAAAGAAACAAGAAAACAAAAGGAAAACAACAAAGAGCTAATTACAAAGGAGAGAACTAAGGAACAAAGGGAGAGAATCACTAGAGGTGAATCCCCAAGCCCTAGACCAATCAAAGAGAGAACCACAAAAATAAGCAAGCAATTGGTCATCGGATTTGTCCCTATCCTCAAAAGTTCGCCAATTTCGCTCCCTCCAAATACACCACATTAGGCACAGCAGAGCTAAATTCCAAATGCTAGAAGAGAGCTTTCCAAACCAATTCCACCAACCGAAAAGCGTATCTGCAACCGATCTTGGCAAGACCCAAGAAATCCCAAAAGATCTAAAAACCAAGCTCCACAATTGATAAGCTTTTTCACAATAGAGAAGCAAATGATTCACCGTCTCCCCATTACAACGACACATAATGCACCAGTCAACAAGTTTGTAACCAAACTTTGTCCAAAAAAAAAAAAAAAAACTTTATGGGTTAGATTAGTTTACAAAAAAGCTAGCCAAAGTGAAAGTTCCCAAAGTTTTTTTTTATAAGTAATGAATCTTTATTAAAACAAAGAAATACTGCACATTCACGATGATGAGCACAAAGGCTCTCAAGCAATTACAAATTTCAACCATCAAATCTAAGAGAAGAATGAAACTCAAATATGTTTGCTGAATGAGTAAAACCCCAAACCCGAGACCACTCAAACAAGGTGTAAAGCATTAATGATTTCAATTTATCCAAGCTTTTCAATGTCAAAAATGGTGCAAGAGGTTCCTTCCACACTAACCACAAAGTAAAACCACTTCAAATCTTAACAAGTATGTCAATATTTAGCGTCTCACAATCAGCAAGAGAAACATATAACCAAAAACTTCAGCAATAATTGATACTCAAAAATTCACACACTCCCACCAAAAACCTTCAAGCTCAACTAGCACCTCCTAGTGTTTCCAACATAACGGGTTCAAATCCCTCTCCCCAACTATTGAATTATCAAAAAAAAAAAAATCATACACTCCCTCCATCTGAAAATTTTTTTGTCCACCTTAAGAATCTCAACTTTTTAAAGGTAACTTCGAATAGAAAGTTACCAGTTCACAACATTAAACTCCATAATTTGAACTCAAATAAACCAAATAAAAAAATGGGTATTGACTTCTCAAATAAAGAAAATGGTCAGTTAGGAAAGTTACTAAAATAATGTCTAATGTTAACAATTCATTTAGGAAACCCCAAAATGGAATAATAACCAAACAATATACAAGCATAATTGGGTATTACTACAATTTACAAGCATCACATAAATGCAAATCCAACATTCTCGAGTACACCTACATGAGCTAGAGATTTCAGCTCCTGGGGCCGAGTTTTCTTAAATCTATAAACAATCAGAAGACTTTCCATTGAAAATTCTAAGTTCCAAGTTCCAACTAACATAGTAAACTCAAAGGGAATATAAATTCAAATAAGGAAAAGTTGTGACCTGTGGTGGTGGTGGTGGAAATGATTGGAAGGCGAGGATGAGAGATGGGTCTGATCGTGCGGCCCAGATAGACCCACCATTTCTTCTGTTATGCTAGAGACGACTTTTGTTTTGAGAGATTAAACATTTTCTTGTGGAGCAGAGCAGAATTGGGTATATTTGAAGAAAGCAAAGTAGATGAAGAATTGGTTGTAGGCTTGTAGCTGTAGATTTGATTTGAAAATGGGGGCGACAAAACCTATAAAGAGGAGAAGGGTGGCTGAGACCAAATTTGAGAGTCGACGGACATTAACACATGAGTCTAGCTCCAACTCGTTTCTGTTCTTACTAATCCATGTAGTAAAATTAAGGTTACCACTTACCAGCAAAGTCGTCTACATTCATAAATTGCCTGCTTAAAATCAATTTTGATTTTGTATTTTTTATTTTTCACAATAATA
Organism: Quercus lobata; assembly: GCF_001633185.2. Taxonomy (NCBI): domain Eukaryota; kingdom Viridiplantae; phylum Streptophyta; class Magnoliopsida; order Fagales; family Fagaceae; genus Quercus; species Quercus lobata. Next base: position 42,475,746 of record NC_044912.1, on the reverse strand, counting down.
ATAGCATCTTGTCCTTTTTCTTTTTTCTTTTTTATGGGTCTATTTGAGCCTAAAAATCTTTTTTTTTTTTTATTCTCACTTTTCAGAACATCATCAAATTATCTATTTTAAACTATATTTCATTAAAACATTATTATTTTTTAATTATTTTTCTTTCTTTACATACAATAACTAACATTCACTTTCTTTTTTTATCTTCGAAACCCGTAAAGAAAAAAAAACTAAATACAAAATAAATAATATCAAAGTAATTTTATGTAATTAGAGCATTAGCAGTAGGGTTGCTAAATTGACTAAAAAGTCAATTTAGCCACCAATCCCCTTAAAACAACTTCTACAGCAAAGAAACTAAAGGTAAAAGTATTTGAGTTTCAGCTACAATGGGTTGCTATCTATATCATCCTATTGTAGCTCAAAACTCAAAACAAAAAATAATATTTTAATGTAGAGTGTTATAAAAAAAAGTATTTTAATGTATTAATAGTTGTGGTTGTTGGTTATTGTGTTAGATATATTATTTTATTATGTTGTTTATATTATTTTAATGTGTTAAAAATTTTTTTTTTTTTTTTTTGAGAAACCAGATCAAGGACCTGGGCGATTTATTGAAAAAATTGACAAAATCAATGAACATCAAGACTAACTAAGGGGGCAATGTCTGCTGGCACATCATGAAGCCAAACCTGAGCCCCAACAATTAGCTTAACTTTTTTGGCCAAAGCATCAGCTATTGAGTTACAACATCGATTAACAAAAATAAACTCTACAAACTGAAAAACCGTAGAAAGCATGCGTATATCATCCAAAATATTGCCGAAAGTAGCAAATGCACCCGCACCATGTAGAAGGGCATTAATGATAACTGCTGAATCACCTTCAAACACTGCTCTAGTAATACCCAGTTCCAGAGCAAACTGGACAACCTTCAAACATGCTAAGGCTTCAAGATCAGCCATCGAATGGGCCATGGGAATGGAAGAGGACAGAGCACCTTCAACTTCACCTGCATTGTTACGGATAACGACACCAATGCCCGCCTTACTTGATCAACGAAACACCGCGGCATCGAAATTTATCTTTAAGCAATGATGATCCGGAGGACGCCACTGCTGACTTGGAGGAGGACGAATTGGAATTGGCTCTTCTATCTGAGCTTGCAAAAATTCTTGCAAATAATTTCCTGCTTTGCTGCATATGCTATCCACGGGCAATGGGGGACGGCCAAAATGAACAGCATTCCTTCTATTCTAGAGGAACCACGCACTGGTCACAAAGATCTCAGCTCTGAATTCTTCTCCGCAGGACAAGAATCCAGCTAGTAACTCGCTAAAGGAGGCAGGCTGAGGCGGTGCAGTTTGACGGATCCACTCCAAGGCCGACCAAGCTCCTTTGATGGTTTCGCAGCACCATATTGCATGGAAAGCGTCTTCAAGGTAATTTTGGCACTGAGCACAGATCGGACTAGGCACAATGCTGCGTCGGTGAAGATTGACCAGTGTAGGCAAAGCATTGTTGCATATTCTCCACGCAAAATGCCTTATTTTGTTGGGTACCCGAAGCTGCCAGATACCTTTCCAGAATTTTTTCTGGTTATTCGGATGTGATCCACCTGCACTAGTAGAGATATCACAAGAAACCAGTAGTTTATAAGCACTACAAGATGTAAACATACCAGATGGTGTGTGTGCCCAAATAATGAGATCATCGGGGCGTCAAGAGCTCAACGAAATACCCAAGATCATGTCAGCTTCATGGGGTAGAAATAGTTGCTGCACAACCTCTGTTCTCCAAGCTACTCTATTTGGATCAATCAAAGAACTCACTTTCACATCCGGGGCCACAGAAGGAAGGGGAGAAATGACTGAACAGTTTACATGTCCAGGCAGCCACCTATCCTCCTTAATACGCATTGCCTCCCTTGTCCCAATACGCCAAACCATACCTTTTCGAATCACGTCTCTAGCACCAATAATGCTCTTCCATGCGTAAGAACCGGAACTTGATTCTTTTGCATCTAAGATGGAGCAATCCGGAAAGAACCTTGCCTTAAAGACACGATGACAAAGAGAATCAGTATTATTGATCATTCTCCAGACTTGTTTAGCCAATAAGGCATCATTAAATTTTTCAATCTCTCTAAAACCCAGACCACCCACTTCTTTGGCTTCACATAATCGTTCCCATTTTACCCAATGGGTTTTCCGATGCTATCCACTATACCCCCACCAAAATTTGCGAATCATGCTTTCCAGATCCCTTACAAGGCCCTTGGGAAGTTTAAAGCAACACATGGTGTAAGTTAGGATCGCTTGAATTACTGACTTAATCAGCACTTCCCTACCCGCCTGAGACAGTAATTTTTCTTTCCACCCTTGAAGCTTTTTCCATACCCTTTCTTTGATGTAGATGAAGCTTTGTTTTTTTGCCCTACCCACTAATGCCGGCAACCCCAAATATTTCTCAAATTGACGGATAGAAGGAACACCCAAAACTTGTTGAATCCGGACCTGGACCTCATGAGGAGTATTGGAGCTAAAAAATAAATTAGTTTTCTCTCGGTTAATTTTCTGCCCTGAACCTCTCTCATAAATAGCCAGAATATCAAGAATCTTCTGGCACTCAGCTTCTTTAGCACTGCAAAACAGCACACTATCATCTGCAAAGAATAAGTGAGAGACTTTTAGTCCATTCCTACAAATGGCCACAGCCCTGATATGCCCCTCCATTTCAACTTTATTCAATAAACTTTGTAAACCCATAGCACACATAAGGAAAAGATAGGGAGACAGAGGATCTCCTTGACGTAGACCACGACTAGGTTTGATATTACCCACAGGTTGACCATTCACTAGAACCGAATAGGTCACAGTGCTAATACAAGACATAATGAGAGACACCATCCTCTCCCCCAGCCCAAGATGCCGCATAGCCCGCTCCAGGAATTCCCATTCAACCCTGTCATAAGCTTTACTCATATCAAGTTTCAAAGCCATCTGGCCCACCTTTCCAATGGTTTTCCTCTTAAGGTAGTGAAGAGTTTCAAAGGCCACAAGTACGTTATCCGAAATAAGTCTACCTGATAAAAATGCACTCTGAGTTTTCGGAATAGCACAGGCAAGGAATTTTTTCAAACGATTCACCAAAACCTTAGAAATCAGTTTATAAACCACATTACACAAACTGATAGGGCGAAAATCTGCCACTTTCTTAGGGTGTTTTACTTTTGGGATTAAAGCAATAAAAGTGGAGTTTAACGACTCAAGGACCACACCAGAATTAAGAGCATTAAGCACCACAGAAGTAACATCTCTACTCACAATGTGCCAAAAAGATTTATAAAAGATAGGGGACATACCATCAGGACCAAGGGCGGTAAGAGGGGCCATTTGATCAAGAGCAAGCTTACACTCACTAGCTTGGAAGTCACGACCTAGCAACCCTGCATCCTCCTCAGATATGGCCAAGTGAACACCACCCAAAATTTCCTCAAATCCTGAAGGATTGGATGTAGTAAAGATGTCCCTGAAATAATCCTCAATGATGCCTCCCATTCGGCCCTCATCCTCTCTCCACACCCCATCATTATCCTCCAAGCCTGTAATAAAATTTCTCCGGTTCCTCAGATTAGCCCGACAATGGAAAAACCGTGAATTGCTATCACCTTCCTTGAGCCAAGCATTTCGGGACCGCTGCTTCCACATGCATTCTTCCCTATTTTTCAGCCTTTGGATTTCTTCCCTCAGCATATAAATTCTCCTTGGGTTAGTTCGATAACTACCACCTTCTTCTGCCTCCTGTAATTCCTTAAGTTTCTTTTGTAAAGAGTTACGAACATGCCCAAAACAATTTTTGTTCCATACCTTCAAATTATTTTGACAAGCCACAATCTTTTTTTGGAATCCCCAGACCAATTCAGACACAGCGTGATCACCCCAAGCATCTTTAATCACTGTTTCACAGGAAAGGTCTTTTAATCACATTGCTTCAAAACGGAACGGTTTGCCCCTTCTATAAAATCGCTTATACTCAAAATCTGGGCAAAGCAGCAATGGTTTATGATCAGAATGGAAAGCATCTAAATAGTGAATACGGGTAGTAGGGAACCGTAAAATCCAGTCAATGGTAGCTACCCCTCTATCCAGCCGAATCCAGGTATTTTGATCACCCGGCCTACGATTACACCAAGTGAAAGGGTATCCATTGAAGCCAAGATCTTTCAGTCTACAGTAGTTCAAGGCATCCCTAAAACTCTGCATTTGTCTCTCTGGCCTATCCAACGAACCCAGTTTCTCATTAGTAAACAAAATTTCATTAAAATCCCCCATACATACCCAAGGCAAGGTTGAACGGCGGCTCAACTCTCGAAGTAAAGACCAGGAGTTTTCCCGATTGGCAATCTTAGGATCTCCATAGAAACCTGTGAAACGCCAGGCGTCATCCGTTCCATGGTTGATAAAAGCATCTATGTGGCGATTTGAATAAGATTGAACATCCACAACAAGCTCATATTTCCAATACAATGTAAGACCACCACCTGAATTAATACGAGGAACAAAGAAAAGATTAGTAAATTGAATCCGTCTACCAACCCTTTCCAAAATAGGTTTATTAGCTTTGGTTTCCATTAAGAAAACCAACTTGGGGATCTTTTGTAGTCACCAGAGCAACTACTTCATCCTCTGTCTGTGGATTCCCAAGCCCACGACAGTTCCAACTAAGGCAACTCATTGAGCACGGTGGTGCTGAGACCCAGCAACCACCTTAGAATTTTGGTCTTCCACCTGACTACCACCTTCCATGCAATGCTTCTTCCCCTCATATAGTACATCAATCTCCATGTCCATACCACATTTCCCAAAAACATTTTTTAAACCCTCCACATCGGACCCACACCCCTCTTTTGACCCATGCCCATAATTTCCCACCTCACGTGCTAATCTTTTCCAACCCCTTGTAGATTGTGGTGTTGGCTTAGAGGTGGCAGATTTATCATCCAGGGAACTTGATTGGACACCACACACCACATGCTTGCCCTTACCCGTAAGTTTTCTCCTAAGATCTTGGTGATTCGTTTCTTCCCCAATGGACAGGTTCACAATATTCTGCTCCAATCTCACGGATTGTTCTTCCTCAAGCACTCTACATTTGCTAGTCGCCATGCTCTCACTGTCTGAAGTGCTCCCACACCCAACCTCCTCAATTATAGGTACCATCGGTTTGGATGCCACAACGTTTTTATCTCCTTTGTACTCCCCCTGTGACTTGAGATTCGATCCAGTATAAGAGCTTGTTGGAGCAGCCATTTCGCCCCTAATGCCGAGTCCATGAGCTTGGCGTTACTTATACTTTGCCCATGGAACTTGGCTGCGAGCAGCTCCTGCAATCACAGTCACCGTCTTCCTTGATGCTCTGACTGCCTCTGCCTTAAGCCAATCACCATATTGATGATCTTCCCTTCGCAAACGCCCCATACTGCGTAGCCAAACCTCACAATCCCTCTCCCTATGACCAACTCTCCCACACCAGTAGCAAAAGTTAGGAAGGCACTCAAATCTCAAGCCCACCCAACCCACGAGTTTATCGTCATTCCAAAGCTTGCAGCACCTTGGCAATGGCCGCGAAATATTGATTTTAATTCTCACCCTTAAAAACTCACCCCCTGTGCCGTCGTCTTCGGGGTCGACCACCTGCACCACTGAGCCCAACATATTACCAATTGATTCTCCCATCTCCTGAGTGACAAGGTTCGGTGGAATATTGTGAATTTGCATCCAAAAGGTGGTGGATGAATAGTCAAGTGACAATGTCGATTCAGCATCAACGGTCCGTTGAAAAACTACCAGGTTCCTATCGAACGACCAAGGTTCGTACTCCAGCACACGCTCCAGATCAAGGGCATCATCAAACTCGAACAGTAATATATTGTCCCCAATGTCACGAATCTTAAGTTCTCCAATAGGTTTCCAAAGGGGTTTAAACGTGCGAGCAACAGCCTCCACGTTCAGCACACGCTTCGTGAGAAACTTACCCGCCAGCCTATGAACAAACAACTCCTTCTATTGTGAAACCTCAGCCCCACGTTCTTCCTCCTCTGACAGAGAAAATTTTGCCCACATCTCATCCAAACCAGCCATGATTATTCGTCTAACCCAATTACTGCCTCACTACGTGACGCTACTCACAGTACAGTCCGTCCTACCAGTCTCCAAGGAGGCTGAAGGGTATTAGAAACCTAGATTAAGCTAGGTACAATATTCTACAGGCGGTGTGTTCAAGGAAAAACCCTAAACCCTAGCCAGCCAGAGAAAGTTAATGTGTTAAATATTAATATAAAACCTTGTAAATTTACACAATTATACACAGATTGATATGAGTCATTTTTAAGCAAAAATGTGTAAATTTTATACCCTTTTTCTATTTATGTGTATTGACTCTCTTTTTTTTGTTAGAAGGAAAAGTTTGAACTTTTATGAACATAAGCCTTCTAAATTGGCTTGAAAAACAGCATGAAACTATGGTAGAACATCCTCCTCCCACACTAAAAAGTCTAGAATGCCAATAGCATATCTAGTTAGACTATGAGTAACAAAGTTATCATCTCTCTTAGTATGAGAGTAGAGTAATTGTTCAAATTTTTGTGCCTCAAACTTCGCATCTTCAATCAAATAAACCAAACGAAGCCAATGAATAAGGGTCATCAATGGGCCGGGTCGGGTTGGCCCGGCCCATTTTTACTTGGCCCAAGGGCAATATGGGCTGGGCATAATGGGCTATTAATTAGTTAATAGGCCGGGTCGGGCTTGGCCGAAAGAGAAAACCCCAACCCAACGACTCTACCCATGGGCAATGCCCATTTTGTCTAAAACGGGCTAGGCTACTAGGTTGGGCCTAATGGGATATCAATGGGATTGTGTTAGCATATTATTTTATTATTTTTATAAAGAAAGAATCATTTTTATAAGGGAATAATCAATCTATTTTTTTTAAAGGAAAGAATCAAAGAATTTAATACTTAATTACAATTTTTTTTTATTACAGTCAAATCAATTTAATTTATTGTTTTGTTGATGGAAACTTATTTATTTATTTTTATTAAGGCTTCAAATAGTTTTTTATTTTTATCTTTAATAAAAAAATATAAAATCGTTAATCCAAATTTGCTAGACTACTAGAAAAATATATATTTAATAAACTAAGTTTAGCACAATTACTTTAAGTATCTTAGTGGTTGGAAGAGTTCTCTTAAGAAATTTCTCTACAATATCTCAAGATCAATCCTTCATACATCTCCTATATATTTTTGTTATATATTCTAAGTTATTGGATTGGGCAACAAGTTGGACCAATGGGCTGGGATACTGGGCTAGCCCACCGAGTGCCCATGGGCATAAAAACTAGCCCACGGCCTAACCAAGTGGCCTAGTGGGCTACCTATGGGCCTCAATAACAATGGGCTGGGCCGCCCATTAGCCCGATGGGCTACCGGGTTTCTAGATCGAGTCGAGGGCCATGGGCTATTTGATGACCCTTACCAATGAGAAATCATCACCCATCAAAGCTCTATACACTGTCCATGAATCTCCTTCAAGCACAGCTCTTGAGAAGCCAATGTCCGAAGCAAAAGAAAGAGCAAAAGCCCCTGCCAATGCTTTGATCTCCTCTCCACTGTAGACCCTTGGTAGTTTTTTTAAACAAGAATCGATCCCTAGTTGTCTTTAATAACCACAACTATCCCATCCTTGTAGAAGTTAGGAAAAATTACTTTGTCGTAGTTTGTCTTCACAAGCTCCGGCGGTGGTGCTTTCCATCGACAGTTGTGGCGAACTGATGAATGGAACTGAGCTATTGGGGTAATCTGACCAACCCAAAACTCTACCAATGTCTCTAGCAATTTGGAGTACCTGATGGAGTGCGCATTCTGGTTTATGGAGTCGGCCATTGTTCCATTAAGACCAAATAACCTAAACCGTGGCAGCAAACAGGTCAGGATATTGTCCTTGGCCGATATTCCATGAGAGAGCTTCCTTGAAATTTTGAAATTGGATTGAGCTTCAAAAACCCCATAGCTCCGAGTCAACTCAAGTGATATCAAGTTCCTTACATGACCATAACACATGGTGTGGATTTTCTGAGGTACCAAGGCAACGGTCACACGGTGGGTCTTCAATGATGGTATGTCGCACAAAGTTCTCCTTTGTTAGCATGGCATTTTGACAAGCTCAACATAGTAAGTTCTTTATTTTTTGTAGCACATGCAGGGACCATTTCCCTCTCCAAAGATGCTTATCATGGCACGAAGGTTGTTGTGAAGAAAGCAAATTTGATTCCTCCTTTAGAAACTTGTAACCAGACTTGCAATTGTACTTTCCACCATGTGAGTAGGGCCAAATCACTATCCTCAGCAGTAACTCGTGCTAGTGGGATTTTCTTGATGATTTCAGCTTCATCAAGTGCAAATAATATATCAACCAATTCATCAATCAATTGTCTTGTATTTGGGTCAATAAGTAAATCCAGAGTTGAATTTTCAAAGGATTCCATGAGTGTAGAGGATGCTTCTTTGGCAACCAATGATGTTGCCAATTTTTTATTTTTTCACCATTGCTTACCCACCAACAAGCACCACGTTGTAGGACATCTCTACCTTTAAAGATGTTTTTCCATGCACATGAACCCATCCTAGAATCAGCTACTTCCATAATAGAGGTACTAGGGGAAAATCTGGCTTTAAAGATTGTAGAAAAAAGAAGTTGTATTGAAACAACCCATAGTGTAGGTAGGAATAGCCTAAATAACAGATTTAATCAAAATTTCTACTTGCTTGAGAGAGTAGCTTCCCCTCCCATCCTTGAAGTTTTCGTCACACCCTTTCCTTTATATAATTGAAACTTGCTTTCTTACCTTTACCAATAAGCGATGGAAGTCTCAAATATCTTTCATAATGCATTATCTCTGATACACCCAATGCTTCTTTAATTTGTGATCTAACATCAGCAACAGTGGTTTTACTAAAAATAGAGCTATCTTACTCCTATTCACTTTTTGGCCTGAAGCTCCTTCATACATATCCAAAATCTCCAAGACTATGCCACACTCCTACAAAGTTGCCCTGCAAAAAAAAAAAAAAAAAAGCCTATCGTCTGCAAAAAAAAGATGTGCTAGCTTTGGACTCCTCCTACAAAGGGAGAATCCATGAATATCCCCATTCAAATCAGCTTGTTTGATTAGCCTATTCAGCACTTCAGTGCAGAGTAGGAAAAGAAAGGGGGATAAAGGGTCATCTTGTCTTATTCCTCTGGTGGGATGGATCATGCCACAAGGTTCACCATTCACTAAAACCGAGTAAGTGACTGACTTCACACACAGCATAATAAGGTTGATCCACATTTCATTAAAGTCCATCTTCCTCATAAGCTTCTCAAGAAAAAACCATTCAACACAGTCATATGCTTTGCTCATATCGAATTTAAGTGCCATAAAAGCATGTAAGCCAGAATTTTGTTTTTTCATACAATGTAAGGTCTTGAAAGCCACAAGAATATTATCAAAGATCAATCTATTCTTCGTAAAAGCAAATTGGTGTTCTGTAATAATAGTGGGATGTAATTTTTTCAATCTATTGGCAAGCACTTTGGAAAAAATTTTGTATAACACATTACATAGGCTAATAAGGTGAAACTAGTGTACATACTCTGGAGGATTTGTCTTAGGGATAAGAGTAATAAATGTATGATTTAGAGCTAACAGTAGGGTACTTGAATTTAGCCAAGACAAAATGGAAGATGTCACATCATGATCAACTGTACCCCAAAAATGTTGGTAAAAAAGTGGTAGTATCCCATCCAAACCATGTGCTTTGAGAGTTGCCATCTGATTTATTGCAGCATATACTTCACTTTCAACAAAGTCACAACAAAGTGAAGCATTCATCTCATCAATAATGGCACTTTGTACACATGCCAACACATTTGTGGAATCAGCACACCTAGATGAGGAAAAGAGATCCTTGTAATAATTTATTATTACAATGGCAATTTCTTCCAGTTGTTCTCGCCATGCATCCTGCTCATCTCTAATACCCACTGTAGGGGCCCTTTTTGCATATTGTGCGTTGGGCTGGGCTGCCTCCTACAGTAATGGGCCCGAATGTTTCTGAGTAAGGAAGTTGGAACCAGTCCAACTGTAACTCAACTTGGGCCAAGTTGTGCACAAACTATGCCTCGTCTGCCAGAAGTAGGCTTACAGTAAGCAGAACTGTTTCAGATGAGTTACGGCAGGCAGATATAATGATAATAACAAAACAGAGTACTCTGACTATTTAATAAAAATGGCCAAGTAATCCCTACTTATAAAACATGATTACAGTCGTGATAATGTCATTTACAAAGAAAGTAAAGAAGAAAGAAAATAATATGAACTAATCAAGAACGGGCATAAAGTCAAGTTTTAAGTTTGGTCCGTAGAAGCAAAATCAAAGAGGGGAGAACGTTTCCTCTCAATGCAAATAATCTCCCAGGAAAAGATCCTGCCGTGGGGATTAATGGTTTTGAGGAAGTCGGACCTGAACGGTTAATGCTCAAAAGGAATCCTTGTTATGTTTTGGAAGAGAGCAGGATTTGAAGGGGTAGAGAGGGAAATTAACCTACTAATGCATGCCCATTGTGTTATCTCTTCTTTTTTTTTCTCTGTTTTCTCTCTTATCTTTTTCTTTTCTTTCTCTTGTTTTCTTTTACTCTGCTTTCTTTTTACTCCATGAATGCCCTCTATTTTTTTATCCTCTTTTCAGGGCATGGCAAGGGTCCTTTTATAGTGTCTGTCGTGACCAGTTTTTTACCACTTTGCCCATTAACCGCCTTTGTCTGGTCTGGGCGTACTTGCCAACCACCAAAGGGTTCGTCTGTGTGCCACTCACCTTTGCCAGACAAAGGCAGGTTTGTTTTATTCGTCAGTCCACCGTAGCACTCTTACCTGCCTCGGCATAAATACTTTCTCTCTCTTTCCCTCAAGGCATGCATCTAACGGTTCCTCCCTCAACCTTGTCTCTTTTGGGTGATCTGTCATCCCAGCAGGACGTACCTCCCAAAAGGGTTTGGACAGGAGCTGCAAAATAGATCTTTTCTCCTCTACCCACCACCAAACCATACCCCTTTTACCTCTTACCTCTAGCCCATGACCCCACCACGTCTCATATTGGCTGGGTACAGACTGGTGGTGTCTGGGCCTCTTATTGCAGCATATACTTCACTTTCAACAAAGTCACAACAAAGTGAAGCATTCATCTCATCAATAATGGCACTTGGTACACATGCCAACACATTTGTGGAATCAGCCCACCTGGATGAGGAAAAGAGATCCTTGTAATAATTTATTATTACAATGGCAATTTCTTCCAGTTGTTCTCGCCATGCATCTTGCTCATCTCTAATACCTACTGTAGGGGCCCTTTTTGCATATTGTACGTTGGGCTGGGCTGCCTCTTACAGTAATGGGCCCGAATGTTTCTGAGTAAGGGAGTTGGGACCGGTCCAAGTGTAACTCAACTTGGGCCGGTTTGTGCACAAACTATGCCTCGTCTACCAGGAGTAGGCTTAGAGCAAGCAGAACTGTTTCAGATAAGTTACAGCAGGCAAATATAATGATAATAACAAAACAGAGTACTCTGACTATTTAATAAAAATGGCCAAGTAATCCCTACTTATAAAACATGATTACAGTCGTGATAATGTCATTTACAGAGAAAGTAAAGGAGAAAGAAAATAATATGAACTAATCAAGAACGGGCATAAAGTCAAGTTTTAAGTTTGGTCCGTAGAAGCAAAATCAAAGAAGGGAGAACGCTTCCTCTCAATGCAAATAATCTCCCAGGAAAAGATCCTGCCATGGGGATTAATGGTTTTGAGGGAGTTGGACCTGAATGGTTAATACTCAAAAGGAATCCTTGTTATGTTTTGGAAGAGAGCAGGATTTGAAGGGGGAGAAAGGGAAATCGATTTACTGGTGCATGCCCATTGTGTTATCTCTCCTTTTTTTCCTCTGTTTTCTCTCTTATCTTTTTCTTTTCTTTCTCTTGTTTTCTTTTACTCTGCTTTCTTTTTACTCCATGAATGCCCTTTGTTTTTCAATCCTCTTTTTAGGGTACGGCAAGGGTCCTTTTATAGTGTCTGCCGTGACCAATTTTTTACCACTTTGCCCCTTAATAGCCTTTTTCTGGTCTGGGCGTACTTGCCGACCACCAAAGGGTTCGTCTGTGTGCCACTCACCTTTGCCAGATAAAGGCAGGTTTGTTTCATTCGTCAGTCCACCATAGCATTCTTACCTACCACGGCATAAATGTTTTCTCTCTCTTTCCCTTAAAGCATGCACCTAACGGTTCCCCCCTCAACCTTGCCTCTTTTGGGTGGTCTGTCATCCCAGCAGGACGTACCTCCCAAAAGGGTTTGGGCAGGAGCCGCAAAATAGGTCTTTTCCCCTCTCCCCACCACCAAACCATACCCCCTTTACCTCTTACTTCTGGCCCATGACCCCACCACGTCCTATATTGGATGGGTACAGGCTGGTGGTGTCTGGGCCTTGCGCGTGCTTTCCTTTCAGATATGTCCAAAAGTCTGCCTGCTGCTCATGATTTTGCCGTGATCTGGAGGCTCGTCGTCTGTGTTTTTTGACCTCTTATGTGGGCTTTTCTTTGTTTTCCCACTCCATTCAAGAGCTGGACTTTGTCTGATGATGAGCATTACATTTCTTTGGCCTACTCTTGGTTTTCTTTATTTCATACAACGTTGTACTGTTATTCCTACTATAATAACTTAATCCTATTAGGCCTCTTTTGGGCCAGCCGTTTATTCCTTCTTTCAATGGCTTGACATGGCCACTGTTTTGCTTTTACTTATGGGCTCCTATGTCCTTTTGGGCTTTCCTTTGGGCATCAATGACCCATTTGCTTTCTTTGGGCTTTCTCGGCCCATTTGCTAATTCCACACTCTCATGGGCTTTTTACTAACTTCATTGGGCTTCCCTAACCCAATAACCTTATTCTCATCCTTGGGTTTTATGGGCCTGCCATAAACCCCTTACTTTCTTAGTTTACATTACACTGTGCCTGCGGCGGCCCTTTCTTGCTTTTCTACCTCATACACTGCCCATGGGATGCTATTTCTTTCTTTCCGGGCTTCTTTAAGCCCACTTGCCTCTTTAAGACTCATTTGCTTATTTCTTGGGCCTGTGATCATTTATTCCTGCCGCTTGGGCCTAATGGTTTTTTGCTATCTATTTTGTCAATTCCTTGTTACCCTTATTATTGGGCTTTCTTTCTTTCTGCCTGGGCTCTCACAAATGGCCCTCAACACCCACAATTAGATTCCTTCCATATCTCTTACTCGCCCAAAAATGGAATTAGTTTGTATTCCTATCTCCATTTCTCACCCACAAAAAGCGTGATCGTTGTGCCCACATCATAGCTTCTTAGTCCAAAAGCACATTAATGTCCACCTTTAATTGTCAAACTTGATGATTATTGCCACTGAGTACTACAACCAATTCAGCCTGGACCAGCAGCCTCTTCAAATGGTCTAGCTCTTTTCTTACATTCCCAAAAACATTTTGGTTCCACCAAGCCAAATCCCTACCACATTTGTCCACCTTTGCGACTAAGTCTGCCTCAATTCCTACTCCACCTATACTATTCCTTGCCAATCGAACTATTTCCTCACATCTAGAATTTAAAAGCCACATCTCCTCAAATCTAAAAAGCTTCTTATTCGATGGAGGAATTAAATTTGCAAAGGTAACATGGAGGGGACAATGGTCAGATGAGTCACACCGTAAGTGATATACCCGAGACCCGGGAAATTTCAAAAACCAATTGTTTGTCACCAAACCTCTATCCCATCTTTCCCAAATTGATTTTCCATTTTCAAAGTGCCTACTCCATCCAATTTTTGGGCCCATATAGCCCAAATCCATAAATCTGTGTTCATTGATTTCATCTTGAAACAACTGCATTTGGTTGTGAGGCCAGATTGCACTACCAACCTTTTCATCTTGTCTAGTGATTTCGTTGAAGTCGCCTACACCCAACCATGGAATATCGGATTGAGAGTTAAGTGACCCAAGTTTATTCCATGCTTCAATTCTTCTTGCTGTCTCGGGTTCCCCATAAAAACTTATCAATCGCCATGCATTCTCTGTGTTCTTGTCAAAGATCGCATCAATATAATACTTCCCTGAAGCTTCAATTGTCAAATTAATCTAAAGGACTATAAACCACTTCCTCTGCCTTCCCTAGGAACCACCCACTGGTGCTCAAAGTCTATGTTTCGTTTAACAATCTTTAGCCTTGCCTCATCTGTCAGTGTCTCGGTTAAAAACACTACAAAGGGATCTTTTGTCCGTATTATCTCTACAACCTCTCTACCTATACGTAAATTTTTAAGCCCACAACAGTTCTATGTTATGCAAGTCATTGTTGTTGGCGGGGCTGATTATCAGCCTCCACCAATACATATATGATGCGCCTCCATCACCTTGAAGGACTTGATAACGTTTAGAAGACAAATCTGGCTAGTTAGCAATGGACGATGAATCACGCTTTGTTCCTGAAATTTGCTCCACCCATGTACTAATACTAGATATTACAAGTTTGAGTTTTCGAGTCCATGTTAGAAGGATACGCAGGTTTGAAGGATGAGGAGCCCTAATGGAATCATGGGTAACACGTGATTCTTTTAACATTAGAGCCCGATCCCCGTGAGGAGTTTTGAGCAGCACGTGATTCACTTAGAGCAGGCGCACACGATTCAGTTGGAACAAAAGAGGACTCACGTGGTTGAGGCCTAAAGAAAGTCAGATGAGATGGGCCCATGTTATTGAGATGGGCCCGTGGTATTATATGTGTATTGAAGAGAATGCTATAAATGCCAATATAGTAGGATTAAAGTTGGTAGTAAAGGGGACTATATTCATAAGTTATGGGGTTAGATTTTTTTTTTTTTTTAGGTTAATTTAATTAACTAGTTAAATTGAGTTTTTATTTAAAATTTTTTTCTTTTTCACAATAAAAGAAACTTTTAGATTTGAATAAAGGAGGATTGTCCTCTACTTTTTAGCATATACTCCTTGAATATGTTAACATCACCCAAAAAAAAAAAAACGCAAATACATAAAATTTTAAAATTTCCTTCACAAGTTTTCATATTTTGAAATCGTTGTATTATATGATGGCTTCACTATCAATATTATTAGGTACATCTTTTTTAATGTATAAATTAAGCAATCATTAAACTATTGATCTCCCATTGAATTACCAACATATTGCCTAAATAAGTAACAATACAAACAAAATGCATTATCTTTTTGAAAAAATGTATCACATAAATCCAACAAATTCAAATAAAAACTAAAGCAAGCACTATCAGCTATTTGAAAAGTGTGCATTTAAAAAAAAAAAAGAATAGCAATTTTAAAATATGTCATTTGAAAACACAATTTAAAAAATTACAATTAAACTTTGATTTGGGCTTTTAGGCTAATTTGTTTATTTGGACAATTTTTGAAAAGTGTTACGTCCACAACATTTTTACAATGCTTACACAACAAAGCTTAGGTGACAAGATTTTACTAGTTCTACTTCTAATTTGAACATACCATTGAATTTTTTTTTTTTTTTTTGTCTGCTAGTAACAATCTGTTATTTAAGATTTGTTACAAAAGTGTTGCGAAAATGTTGTGAACATAACATTTCTCACAATTTTTTGGTTCAACATTCAACGGACCAAAATTTTGAAGAGGTTGAATTTAATTTTTAATGGGCACAAATTGTTATATAAGGTGTTCAAGTTTTTTTAGGGTGGTCAAGTTTTTTTTTTAGGGTGATTAAAGACCCATATTAATTTAAAATTCAATTTTTTTAAGGTATATTAAAAAAAATTAAGTCATGGTGGTCACGTGACCACCCTGAACAACATTTGGTGCCACCCTTAAGCATGTATTCATTAACTCAAAAATAGTAACCTCAATCCTCAATACCTAGCAACCAAATGACAGAAGAGATAAAAAGAGGAAGTAGAAGGAAGGTTAATGTGTTAATCAAGGCAGGGGCAAGTTAGCATAGAGTTTATATAGAATTTACCCACAAAGAGAAACTCTTTGACATGCTAATCAATGATGACAAGCTCCCAAAAACATTTGTCATTTCATCCCAAGTTGTCCAAATGGCTTAAGGGAGCAAGCCTTACTAAACCCCATCCATCGCCATGAGGATCCAATGATGAAACTATCATGGTATTTGTAAAGCCCCTCTTCCATTAACCAATATTAAAGGACATGTAATTTCTTATTAAACCCATAACATACATGAAGTTATCAAATGGGACAATTTAGTATTACAGAAGCCAAGCTTGCCCATCTAGGGATTGTTGCTTCTAACTTGTTCTATTCTTACCAAAATGCCCATGAGCTCGAACTTGTTCTATTCTTGCCAAAATGTCCATGTACTAAAATTAAGATTGCTTGTAAAGTGTTCTATATTCATAAATTACGTGGTTAAAATGAATTTTAATTTTAAAATTATTTTTTTAACAATAGTTGTTTCTTATGAAAATGTCCATGTAATAAAATTAAGGTTGGTAGTGAAGTGGTCTATATTCATAATTTCTGTGTTAGAATAATTTGTAATAAAAATTTTACATTTAGGATTGAATAGAGGAGGATTGAGATCTACTTTTTATGATTTTAATCGACACTCTATGAAAGCTTGATTTCTTGCACAACATGCAGTTGTTATTAATTTTCTCTAATATTTTAATAATTTTTCTGATAAAAATTTGTAAACTCTAGTGTTTTATTTTATAGACAAAATTGAATGATAATAAGAGTCTAGTTTGATCATTCAATATGTGTTTTAAAATTTAAAATTTGCATGATATAATAATTGATATATAGACATGTTTCACACCTACTGAAGAATGCATATATTGTTTGATAAAATAAAAATGCAAAGATTTTTTAATAATTTTTTTATAATATTTTGATTTTGATTTAGATTATTATTATTATTATTTCTTTTGTTTGACTTTGTTTCAAATGTTTCAAAAGCAACTAAATTTGAGCAAAAATATCACATTTTAAATTAATTCTTTCTCATATAAATCTTAATAAAATATAATATTGAAATTTCATAATACTTAAATAATTTATGAACCACTTAAAGTAATTAATATAAATAATAAATGTATTTATATTATTGGTAATTACATGCGGGTTTATATGTTGAGTGTAGCATGTGTTGGATTGTCCTGATATCCTTGCATGGGCTTGGCCATGAGCAAGTTGTGGTGCAATGGGTATGCCACTTGTGTGCAAGGCTAGGCTACAGTAGACCACTCGAGTGTAAGACATATTAGATCGATGAGGGTATAATGTGACTTCGTTGTGGAATGCTTGACAAAGCATGGAGCCATATGCATTAGGTAGTGCTCATGTTGTGGGCTGCATGGCTAGGTTTGGCAATGGTCTAGCCCTCCACAGGATGGTGCTTGGACCAAAATTCAGAGTTGGTGGACAAGGCCTATGGTGTGGTGGGTTAAAACATGAGCACAAGCTGGGGAACCCGACTCCAACATCTTAACAAATGCAATAGAAAAGGACAACCACAAGAAATGGAATCTACAAATGTAGACGTGCACCAAAATTTATTACAAACCCATGAACGAATAAGCTATTGAAAAGAATATATACGCTATATACACTGGCTTAAAATTGAACAATCTGGTCTGTTCAATTGAGTTTATTAGCCTGAATCTTCTTGGATAGGCTAGGTCCCCATATACGGATAGTTTGGTCATCACTTGCAGATGCCAACATTTGAGGTCTCCTAGGATTCCAGCTGACACTATTCACAGTTTTATCATGCCCAGACAAAACCTCAATTGGCCTAGTGTCTCGCCGATTCCAGATGTAAACCTGCTATTTGGAAAACAAACTTTAGATTCCAGATCAAAGAATTGTGATTTCTAAGCTTGCACATTTAGTTATTTTACGAGCATACCTGTGAATTCTCACTACCACTAGCAATAAATGAGCTATTCAACCCACCAAAGCAAGACCGTATCACATACTTGTGTTGCTTGTGGCCCATGTATTTCAATGGTGAATCCCATTTCCCAGCAACATCCCACATATGAATCTCTTGGCTATTAAGGTTCACCATAAAAAACTTACTATCTCCAGAAACTGAAAGTGACGTGATTGGGTGCTCCTCTGATATAACCCGCTCAGTACTTGTTCCTAAATTTAATATCCGGATTTCTTTATCTGAGAATATACTGATCAGATTTTCCCCATCTGGTGTCACTGCCAAATCTAAAATCTTGGGCATTCTCATCCCCTTCCATGCTTTTATCTCATTGCCATCACAATCCCACATATAGATGCCTTTTTCAGGGTCAGAACTGCCACAAACAAGTCTCTTTGAGTCGGGAAACCAAGCGCATGAGCTGACAATGAAGCCATCATCTCCAAAAGTATGCTTGCATGTACCTGTTTCTACATCCCATAGCTTAAGGACTTCCACATTTCCACATGTCAGCAGCTTTGTGTCATCAGGGCTCCATGCTACAAAGGATACAGGATTTTGATGGCTTCGTAGAGTATGCAGCAACATTAATTTACCATCTTGCAGCACCTAGCACAAGAATTTTGGTGGTACAGTTAGAGCTTCATGTGCCTTAAAATTAAAGAATAGGAACCTGCATGACAGTTAGAGCTTCTATATGACAGTTTTTTTTCCTTTTTTTTTTTTTTGGGCAAATGAGTGCTTAAGAAAAACACATCAAGAAACTCGAGCAAACTGACAAAATTGTTGTGATCAAAATAAACCATAGGCTTCATTGATCTATGTTTCTACCATGTTAGGTTTTTTCTTATAACATTTTTTAATCTGCTTGTTTGTGTTCTCAAAATTAAAAATAAAAATTTATTCCCAGAGGATTGACTTAGTATGGCAGAATTTCGGTTCAACATAGGTGCCTGGGGGGGAGGAAGAGAAAAAGTTTTGACTTACACTATATCTGTTCCAGAGAAAACAACCACCACCAAAAAAAAAGTTGCAATGCTTGTTTGTCATTGCAACTTATAGTTATGGAATCCAACCCATGTTGATGAACCTGTAGTGATTTAAGAATGGCTGATGAGTGGCAATGGAGGTTTGATCACAGATCAGCTAAGAGATGGCTGGTGCTGGTGGAATCTCATTCAGGAAAGCAAATTTGAAAGGTATAAGTTCCTTTTCAGATTTTATGCTAAGTTTTTCTCTTCATCAAGAAACGTTTTCCAAAATTTGATGTTGTACCAAACAGAGGAAAAATCAGAAAAATGTTTTGCTACAGTTTATTTTCCACGAACAAGACAGCTTTAGTTTGACAGGTTTATTACTAAATACAGAGACAATGAAACCAAAAGAAACCCACCTCCCTTAACAGCAGAATCAAACTGTATAAGATCTTTTGATTTCATGCATTGTTGTTTATATTCTCAGAAACGCATGGCTATAATACCTACATATATTTCTAACAGGCTGATAAATTGTTCTGGATTATTGATATGCAAACTAAGATCAGTAAGTGGATGCAACTCACCAGTGAGAGAATTACGAACATGATGAACTTAGGAACAAACTCCACCAAGGCATTCTAACTGGCTAATAAATTATTCTAGATTATTGATTGGTACACTAAGATCAATAACTAGATGCAACTCACCACTGTGAGATGTACTAAAATAAAATTGTATCGGCAGCAAATAACAAATGAGAATCTTGAATAGTACCCCAAGCAGCATCTCCCACTTGAAAGCCTAAAATGCAATGACCCTCCACAATTTTGACAACATTTATGCTTAAAATCTCCATGAGAAAAATAAAGGGTAATGCAATAAAGGATCACCCTCAATCCCTGGGGCTTTTCAAGAAACCTTTTTTTTAATAAGTAGAGCTTTTGAAGAAACCTAAGCCTGTGATTGGGTGAAGAACTATTTACTCAAAATTTGATAAATGAAAGTATTTAAACTCCCATGATTTAAAATCCCAGTATTTACAAAATTCATTGTTTGGGTAATGATAGTTTGAATGTATTGTTTCTAGAAAATCTCAGAGCACTCTTTCAATACCATACACATGTCACATTTATGGCCTTTGAATTTGTTGCTAACGCCAATAGTTTCACAGCACCTATCTTATAACACTTTGCTGTTAATACTATAACTCTGCTTGCAGCAGCATCGCAGTATGTGCACTGTGCACTATTTCACTACCATACTCCATGTGGCAAAACTATGCTTGCCTTTTTGTCACAACACTTAAACAACATTACTAGAACAACATTACCAAACGGGCACTTTATCTCTTGTTCTCTTCAATTTTCAGAGCAGGGAAGGTGAGAGAAGACCAATTTTGACACACAAGCAGTCTGCCATTAGCACAAGAAGAGAGGAAACCATTCAATGGTAGTTAATATGGAATTATAAAATAACATTTGTTTTGACAGGATTTAGAGGCAGGATTTGTGATCCCCAAATCCCGCCTTTAAATCCCTTTGAAAATTCCACATCAGGCTTGGCCAAACTTGGGATTTGTAAATAGTAAATTTAAAATCCTGGCCATAAATGATGCACTAAACACCCGGTAAAGGACTTCCATTGATCAAATCGGAAACACCAACAATGGTAAAAAAAACAACTTCTCCACTTTTCACCAAAAAGTCATTCTCGCTAATAAATATAGCAAGCAATCCTAGTTGATATGATCACATGCATTTTCAATATCTAGTTTGCAAATCACTCCCGGATGGCAACCTTTAATTATGCTACCTAGACATACTCTTTTTTTTTTGATAGGTAATACATGAATTATTATTGATGAAAAAGGAAAAAGAAACATACAATGTGTTCATGAGAATGAACACAGCAAAGCACAAAACAGAACACCATAGAAAACAATCAAGAGACTAAACTAAGAGAAGAAAAAAACTGAACAATAGAAGAACATTCTGTAAAACCCAGCACTGAGACCAATCAAAAAGACTTCTTTGGCACAGGCCTATTAACTCAACCAAATACTTCTCAGAATCTTCAAAGGACCGACGATTACGCTCCATCCGTACAGTCCACATCAAACATCTTGGAATTAAATTCCAAATATCTGAATCATGTTTCCCAAGCCAATGATTCCAGCAAAATAATAATTCTGCCACAAAGCTAGGCAAGACCCACTAAATACCGAAAGCCTGAAGCATAAAAACCCATAAAGAATTCACCACATGAAAGTGAATAAAGAGATGATCCACAGATTCCCCACTGCACCGGCACATACAACACCGATTTGCCAAAGGGCGACCTCTAAGCATGAGATTATCCAATGTAAGAATGTGATCATGAGTTGCCGTCCATAGAAAAAAAGGCACCCTTTTGGGAACCTTTTCTTTCCAAATGCATTTCCAATGGAAGATAGATTTGGGAGTCGTCCTTAACTCATTGTAAAAGGAACAGGTATCAAACTTACCATTTCCATTAAGACCCCAACACAAAGAATCGCTGCCTACTCCAAGTGGAAGATGAGCTTGAATAAAATCAAGAAGAGAAAAAGAAGCAGCAAGCTCCCAATCTTCGAAATCCCTATAAAATCTTAGGTTCCAAAATCTAACATCATCCCCCTCTTGATGACTCACAACATCAGAAATACAAGCTTCCTTATCTGCTGAAATCACATATAACTCAGGGTAGAGGATTTTATGGGGATCAACCCCAACCCATCTATCATGCCAAAAACGAATCCGGGTACCATCACCCACAACAAAGGAAAAATGCTTAGAGAAGCTTTCCCACCCTTTATTAATACTCCGCCACAAACCACATCCATGAGTTCTCCAAGACACACTCATGGAGAAAAGGAAAACCATTTTTTCTTTCTAAATTTTAATTTCTATGTTCTCTAAAAAAAAATCTCTTTATAGAGTTTTTTATTTTTATGGCAAGCCTATAATGTTGATTGTTTCAATGAGTTAGTACTATTGACTAGAGATTACGTATTTGTTTCCTGCCATTTCAAATTTTAAAAATTTAAGAAAAAAAATTAGGATCCCAAAATGCAAAAAGCATTAAATGCTCTCTAGAATAATTAATCACAACAAAATGTCATAATTGACAAGATAACTTCTGAGAAGAATAAGAATGCAATTTCAGACTTAAATTAGTACTGCTAATACATAATGCTATGATATATAATTTGAACAGTACCTGCCATATGATGGCTGTGCAATCACTTGACGAAGAGGCTAAGTAGTCCCCATTATTAGAAAATTGTACAAACCAAACTTCATTCTTATGCTCCTTCAAAATCTGCATCAGTGGCAAACAAATGTCGCATGTACAGGCTAGCAAAATATGTGAGCAATTAAAAGAAGATGTCATGTTTATTCTTCATGGATTTACAATTGAGTAGAATTCATATTTAATATAAATGAAAGCAGTTCTCATAATCATTACCTTGGTAAATAGCCTGACTAATTGAAGAGTATGAGAAATGCATTGACAGGGTATTGCCCATTTTTACCAAGTTTTTATTATTATTATTTTTTTTTTTGGGGGGGTGGGGTTTGTGGAGGGGTTCAACTATGTTATCAGAACCCAACTAAGCTTAGAACAAAAAACAATGCCAACTTCTTTAATATAGTTTTATAACCGAAGTTTGACTTTTGGTTGACCTAATACCATGCCACATAAGCTTTTGTGGCCTCACAATTTTACACATCATTATTTTAATATATATATATATATATATATTAATTGAGTCTAAATTCTATTTCTATATTTAGACCCTCCATTTGAATCACACCACATCAAAGATTGAATAAATAGTTCAATATGCAAAAAAAATTATAATAAATGCCCATTCATAACTACTGTAATTATCAATTTTCAAATTTATATTAAAAAAAATTCCTATTTTGTTAAAATTTGGCGTATATTACATGGGTTACTGACTAGTGCTTATAAAATACAGCATACCAAAGATGACATCAAGGTCAAGAGAATGCTATGGTTTGAATTTTTATCTTGCACAGGATCCTTTGTATTTCATTGTGTTGTTTGAAAACTGGTTATAGCGAGTTAATCTGTTGTCCACTTTTGGGTTGCATCCTCACTCCAAGTCCAAAGATTAACTACATATCTTTGAGTTCAGAAACTGCATTGCTATTATCTATACTGCTGGTATTATTTGCATTTGCTAACCACAATAAACTGAAATCAAATACATTTTAGGTTTTCATCACATTGAAGGCCAAGCCCTCTCTTCCTAAAAAGTTTTTTTTTTATAAACCAAAAATAAAATCTAAAAGGAAATATATCATTTTAAAAATTCTGCTGGTATCATATGCATTTAAGATTCATGTCAACTGCAATCTGCCATCTCACAGGTCTCAAAACATTTTCTATTATAACAAAATCATTGCATACTCAGATAGGTTTAAAATATGCAAATGTTGACTGATACACCTGTTTGAAGAACTTGTCATTCAACAGATTTAAACTACGCAATGCATATGACTACAGTCCATTTTTTGAAATTGTGTATGCAATGATCATGTCCCTAAATTCAATTTCGGTATAGCTATTGGCAAGAAGATCAAATAAACACAATTTTCCCAATAACTTAATTATGTCTCAAAATATACTATGGGAAAAGACCAAAAAACAAAACAGAAAAACTCAAAAAATCAAGGCAGTAACAATTTTATTGGCACCAAAGCACACCTGAACAGTCTCCGTGGGGATCTGAACCCTACCACAGCAATGGTCCTCATAAAGTGAAACTGCATCCAGTGTATTGTGATACATACAAGAATCAATTTGGGCAGTAACAGCAGTTTCAACAAGATGTTCCAACCTTCTTTCAGGCAGCATAGTTGGTGGAGGAAGCAATTTTTCCAACTCTGCCAACAACTTTTTTCGCAGCTCTCGAACAACATTATCTTCTATTTCACCAAACTGGACATCCTTAAAGGATAGGATACTCTGAGCAAGTTTTTGAGCCTTATCTTTGCCCAACCTTGACGCAGAAACCTCTTTTCGTAAAACAGCTAAAGCCATAGCATCATCCCCTCGATTCAAACACTCCAATAAACACTGTTTGAATACAAGAAACAAAGCCGAGGCTCTTGTCTCATCCATCAAATCCTTGATTGCATTAAGGGTATCAATGCAACCATCCCAGTTCCCGCTAAGCAACTGTGATTCAAGCAATTCAAAATCCATGGATTTGTATGAAATTCCAGATTCTGATTCCAAACACGACGCAGAATTTCTGTATCCTAATGAATATAAGCACTGAATTATGATTCTTACAAACTCATGCTTCCTTATCAGGCCTTTCGAGCCAAGCACCGTCGACGAATTCTCCATTAACATGGGGTTGCTGCAGGTTTTATTAGGAGAACTTCCTTACTTTTCATACTCAAAAACTCCCGTTTCCTCCACCAGCCATGAATTTGTTGCATTGAAATTGACCCCAAAGCAAAAAGAAGTAAATTTTCCACTCAAGTCTGAGAACTAATTTTCCAGGAAACCAATTTCCCAAGAGATCAAAATAGATACCAAATGAGGTAGAACGAATAAGAAGCCAAATACCCAAAACCAAAAGAATAAAAATTTGAATCAAAAGCTTAGTATTGAGTATATATGCAACATTTGGTGCGACCCAAAACCTCGAAATTATGAAGCAACAAACTTGTAAAGCCTGATAAACCCTAAACAAAAATAACCCAATTTTTCATATTGACAATACAGAAGCTCTAAACTCAAAAAAAAAAAACCCAAAAGTTCGTTAAACCTCAAAAGCACCGAATAAACCTATAACAGAACGACCCCCATATACCTAAAACTCTTGGGAAAACTAAGGAACAAAAACCCAGAATCCCAAAACGGTTAATATCCAAAAACCGCTAGTAAATAACGGAAAATATAGTGCACTGACCCATGTACGAAAAAGCTGATAAGAGCAAAAAGCGTTTATGACCCAGAAGAGCTTTGTGGATAGAAATGGAGAAAATAAGTTCTACTGAGGAGGAGAGAGAGGTATGAGTTAGTAGAAATGGTGGAGAGAGAGAGAGAGAGAGAGAGAGTGAGCAACACAGAAGCTTTAATGGGATTTGCAGTGTCAAAAATGTGGGCGTTGGGGAAGAAGATGGTGGTTTGTGTGAGTGATGGTTTGGGATGGAAACTAGCAAATTGTGATAGATTCGAAATCTAGTGGAGAAACTGCGAGGCAAGCAAATCCTTCAACACGCTGTCGTTTTCCATTTTTGCAAAATAACCATTTTTCAGTGAAATTCTGTCTCAAATTAAGCATTTTCCTTTTTTTGGTTTCTCTCTCAACCTATAAAAGCTTTTAATAGCTAAGGTTTTTTTTTTTTTTTTTTTTTTAAAAAAAAAAACAATCACACATAAGGAAAGAGATTCTAATATAAAAGCACACTACAGCTCCACTTAAAAACTATGATAACTTTTAAGGGAGGGTGGGTTGAAAGTCAAGAAAATCAGCTTTTAATTTCAACTCTTAAATAAAAAATAATTAAAAAGTTAAAAGTTAAAAAGTTAAGGAGTAAAAATTTTTGTGAGAAGAATGGGTGTAAATGTATGATGCAATACTCTAGATATCATATGCGATCTCAATCTATATTGTGTCACGTAAACTTTTGAAACTTTACAGATTTACACACTATTATTAAGTAAAGGTGAATTTTATTCTATATTTTCCTAAAGCAAAAGGAGATATAAGCTTTCGGTGATGTCAAAGCTTTCAATTTGGCATTGTTATGGCTGTTAAATAAATATAACATTATTAGCAACGCGATTTGTTATACCATATTGTGTATGCTAGAGTGGATGCGGAAGGGGAATCATAAAATAGGAACATCGAGAACACAAAGGTTACGTGGTTCAGCCTTGTTGGCCTACATCCACAGAGGAATCTCTTAAGAGTTACATTTTTATTATGTAAGAGTGTAGTATAATAATCTGTATTACAATGAGACATAACATGAGTATATATAGGAAACTAAACCCTAAACTACTAGTACAAGTAGGACTGGGTTTGGGCCTATTACATTGGGCTAATATGTCTAATATATACCTCTAACACCCTCCCTCAAACTCAAGGCGGAAGCTCGATGAAGGCTTGAGGTTGGATAAGCATGAGAAGATCACTTGGAAATGCCTTGAAGAAACCACAATGAAGAATGTGCCAATTGACCAATTTCGGAGTTTCAAATGAAGAAACGGAGTCCAAAATTGGAATCTACGCGAAAAACTGAACAAGATAGGCTATTTCATAAAATTTAACTTTTGGTCAAAGGTCAACACAAAAGTCAAAGTCAACGGTCAGTGCTCACAGGTCAGATCTGGGCAGTCCGGATAGGGTCGGTCCAGGTCAACGGTCAGCTAGGTGACGTGGTGCTGACGAGACGACACTACTGACGTGGCTTTCTGACGTGTCTGATGACGTGTCTAGGGCTGACGTGGCTCTTTGCTGACGTCATCAATTGGCGTCATGGATGACAGCATCACAGATTTCGGCGCGTGTCAAGTGCGTGATTGTTCCATCGGCGCGTGGAGGAGAAGCCAGAAACCTAAGTGGTGCGTGGAGGCGCGTACAACAGTAGTTGAAAGCCATATTTCTTCCGTAGGCAGATCGATGGTTGACATGGCCGATAGGACGGCACTTGTGGCCAATGGATGAGCTACACATGAGGAAATCGTGGCGGTGCGTAGGAAGGATCCTGAAACGCAGGCGGCGCGTGTTGGTGCGTGTGAACACGATAGACGTCTGGACTTCTCGGGTTTTGTAGATCGCCGAGCAATGAGGCCGACATGGCGGCGTGTGTGGCTATGATCTAACTGGGTCTTGAGATTTTTTTTTTTGATGGCGTGTGGGGATGTTTCGGAGCTGTTAGCGGCGCGTGTTGGCGCGTGAGCTTTTTGTTGAGTGTCAAGTTTCTGGGTTTTTGCCGCGGGAGGTCGTGGAGCACGTCTATGGTGTTGGTTTCATCAGGCAAAGCAGGGATTTGCATAGATCTGAAGAGTTAAGTCACGGCTTTGCTTGAGTTTGTGGATCTTGGACACAGCATTGAGCCACGATGGCTGCAAGATGCCGTGGAGTCTAGTTCTAGCAGAAAAGCATATGTGACTTCTAATGGTGGTGTGCACGTGATATTCTTCTTTGCTTGCTAGAGATGTTTGTTTGATGCCAAGAACGAAGTTTGGCTCTGACACCATGTTAAATAAATATAACATTATTAGCAACGCGATATGTTATACCATGTTGTGTATGCTAGAGTGGATGCGGAAGAGGAAGCATAGAATAGGAACATCGAAAACACAAGGGTTACGTGGTTCAGCCTTGTCGGCTTACATCCACGGAGGAATCCCTTAAGGGTTATATCTTTATTGTGTAAGAGTGTAGTATAATAACCTGTGTTACAATGAGCCATAACATGAGTATATATAGGAAACTAAAGCCTAGACTACTAGTACAAGCAGGACTAGGCTTAGGCCTATTACATTGGGCTAATATGTCTAATAATGGCAACTCTTACATGAGCATGACTCTCTATTTTATAAATGCTTCGAAGTTAAATATTTTGCACAAAGCCACTTCTTGGATGCCGCATGCCATGGATAGACTGGTATTGCACCACATGCAATTACTCCTTTTTAAAAATTATTTAAAAAAAAAAAAATCTTACAACAATTTTTACTCCATAACTTTTTCACCTTTCACTTTTTAACTTTTTTTTAATTACTTTTTTAAACTCTTAATCTCAATTATTTTTTTGATACATAATCTCAACTATTAAAAACTATCACATATAATCATAATGTATTGCACATAATCTTAGTGTGAGTTTGGATACATGCAAAACCCAACATTTCCCGTGTCCACATTTTTTTGGCTAGGTCCCGTGTACCATTCAAAGGACCTGCAAGTATGGAAAAACATAAATCTGACTTTAAA
Source organism: Quercus lobata (assembly GCF_001633185.2). Classification (NCBI taxonomy): domain Eukaryota; kingdom Viridiplantae; phylum Streptophyta; class Magnoliopsida; order Fagales; family Fagaceae; genus Quercus; species Quercus lobata. The sequence continues at coordinate 42,447,689 of NC_044912.1, read as the reverse complement.
ATTAGGTTTCACGGCACTATTCACACATTTAAAAATTATTTCGCTACAGTATTTTCAGTTTTCAGCAATAAACAGTATCCAAATAGACCCTTAATCCCTATCCAAATATATATATATATATATATATTTATATTTATATTTTTTTTTCTTAGATTCAAAAAAAAAAAAAAAAAAAAACACTTACTTTTTTATATGGAAAATCATCACAGCAACCAAACCCTTGTTAAAGAGGAAAATTTATTAGATACTCTAAGAGTATATTTCCTCCTTCTCACATAAAGTATATTTCCTCCTTCTCACATAAGGTGAACCCTATGATGAGTGAAACTCACCCTTATGTGAGAGAAAAAAAGTATACTCTCGAAGTATCCAATAAAAACTCGTTAAAGAGAGTCACTTGTTGGGGTGTGGCGAATGGGCAATAGCTGCTATTAATCTTCCCATTCACCTTAAGCCACTCTTGCAGGTTAGTCAACCAAAAGCCATGATTCGTCAGCTTAACTCCCAAATGGATCCAAACAGCCTTAACCCGAGACCAATCATTGAGAGCATGCAGCACTGTTTCTGGATCTCTTTGACAAACGGGACAAAATCATCATCAACCACCCCTCTTTGCACAAGGCAATACTTCACTCCAATACTGTCATGAGCACATTTCCACAAAAACGTTCTGATTCGAGGCAGAGTTTTAGACTTCCATATCCAATTGGCAGTAAAGGTTTGGCTGGGAGCAGCACCCACTGCAATACTATAGGCACTCTTTAAGTCAAAGTTACCTTTTGGATTATCCACCCATGCTAATCTGTCGCTACCTCTACCTGTCATTGAAAAAGGAGTGGCTTGGATCATCAACTTAATATCTTCAGGAAGATCAAAGGGTATTTTGTTCCAGTCCCAACCCGTGTCCAACATAACATCCTTGACTTCGCATTGAGATGCTTCCTGAGTTAAGGGGCCTTGAATCAGATGACGAATAGGCCCTTTCTTCGTCCAATTTCCTAGCCAAAAGCTCAAGTTGCTGTCCCTACCAACCATCCACATGCTACCCTTAATATATTGGATGTGTTTGGCCTGGTAGCGCCAGCAACATGTGGAAACGGGGCGTCACGTTTAGCTGGGAGGCTGGGATGACAGTGACATGTGGAAGACCAATGCAATAAAATGCTCTAAACACATCCAATATATTATTTTGATGTTTCAATCCATGTGGGCCAATCCATTCGTATAATATTCATATATACATATTATAAGAGAGTTTCTGAAAGACGACAATTCTTGTTACTATTTGTTTTAAAAATAGTAATGGGTCATGTAAAATTTGATTCAGTTGACCACTTGTGTGTGCCACTTCATCGAGACCAAAGTTGCAACAAAATTGTGTGGGAGTGGTGTATCATAATAGGGGACGATATGCTGCAACCTTAGATTCTACAATCTTATATGTAGCAATTACTGCATATAAGATAAAGTGATAATCAAAGAGAAGTAACAATAAATCATAGGTTAAGCTGGTTATGTCACTTATGTGTATTGTGCATGACCATTGAATACTTCACTTTTCTTTGACTGTTACCTAATCTCATATACAACCATTACCACATACAAAAGTTTAGTAAATCCTCTCCCATATTGATAATGCATACAATGCACACACAAATCTTTTTTTTTTTTTTTTTATTTTGCGCTGAAATAATACATAACTGATTGGTAATAACACAAAAAATTTTAAATTTTCATTTCAGAAAATTATCATTTGTTATCCATCACTAATATTATTTTTTCTTATAAAAAACTTTAGCGATTCCAAACTGTCATATACTGTTAGCCTTTTTGTTAACTCATTGAAAATAACACGTAGCCTACCCAGACAAGTCCAGCTGCAACACTCAGATTTCATTATCTTTATTCCTCAAAAAAAAATAAAAAGAAAAGAAAAAGATTTCATTATCTTTTTTATAATTTATTTATTTTCATGACCGCTATCCTTTAAATTAAATAATAATAATAATAAAAACTAATGACCAAAGCCATCGGGTAAGATCAGAGAGGTGGCTCTATAGTCTATTAAAATAGGGATGTAATCATGTAAAATGCATTATTGTATTTGATGTGTGTGTCCCACTCACTCTCATTTCTAACCTCTAAAATCCCTTCTCTTTTTCTCTGCATTTTGTGCTCTCACACTCATAGTTTCCTTCCATGGCTACTCAAGGTCAAGTCATCACCTGCAAAGGTACTCTCTCACTCTCTCACTCTATTTTTCTGTTCATTTACATATATGAACATATATGAGAAAACCCAGAAATGGGTGTGTGTGATTCTGATTGGTTGATCTATTTGCATAAACAATAAATAAAAAGCTGCGGTGGCCTGGGAACCCAATAAGCCACTGGTGATAGAGGACGTGCAGGTGGCTCCGCCGCAGGCCGGTGAGGTCCGAATCAAGATCCTCTTCACTGCTCTGTGTCACACTGATGCCTACACTTGGAGTGGCAAGGTATAGTAATACCCACCTTTTTTTTTTTTTCCCAAATATTATCATTTTTGTTCAGATTCAAAAATATAATAAGTGGAAATTACTATGTTCATGAACCTCGTGTTAAATTTTGGTACTTTAATGTAAGTTTTGGGCATCTGTGTAGATGCTTTTGTTTGACTGTTTTGCATTGTTTTGTTTTTTTTGGTTTTGTTTTATTTTAATATAAATTCGATAGGATTTGAAACTATGGTGTCCACTCGAAGATGAATGCCTTTTACCACCATGCCTAGACACCAATTGGTTTCTTTGGTAGGCGGGATTCATATTAGGTACCTTATTTGAAGAAGCTAACTTGTAAAGTTAGACTTTTTTTCCCCTAAAAAACAAACAGATCATGGGCTTGCTTTTTTAAAAAAAAATTGTGGACATTGCATGGAAATTCAAATAACCCATTTATATTTCATTATAATTGAGCATTGGGAGATTGGCAAAAATGGCAGGCATTGATGTAAACGATTGTGAGAACTCTTAAGGCTGCATTGGATAATGAAACTGAACTCATGCTAGTGGTTGTGGTGAATGGTGATAACTCCAATTTTTTTTAATGGCAAAATTTCACATGATGGTTTTGTTCCTTCATTGATATATGATGAGCCAATCAATTCCATTGAGAAAATGAATGGTTTACAGCATATGGAAATTTAGGGCACGTTGTGGAGGGAGCATAGTAATATACTGCCTATACCTTATGGCTTTGATTGAAAGTTACTTGTATGCATTATCAATTTCTATTTGTGTATCTCCCACATAGATTCAGACATACGCAGACAAGAGAGAGAGACAGAGAGGTGGGAGTTTGGGTTTTTTTAGGTGTTGTGGGGGGAGGGGGTGGTTGAGGAGGAGAGGGAGTTGTGTAGCATAAACTAAATGCTATATGGGTATGTTACCAAACTTTTGTGTGTGTTTTCTGTGCTTCTAGCATTGAGATTATTAATGTCATTGTTTTTGGATGATGTCTTTAGTTTCTTTCTTCTTCTTCTTCTTCTTCTTCTTCTTTTTGTCCCTCTTTCAACTCACTAAAAGAAAAGTAGTTAGTTTCTTATTATCATTTGTTCTGATATGGATTCATGTATTTGTCTTGTAGGACCCTGAAGGTCTCTTCCCATGCATTCTTGGCCATGAGGCTGCTGGGTATGTTAAGTGAACATGTATCATGTCAGATATTAACTTGTTATATTATGTTATGTGCTGAAAATGGCATTACTTTATTTTGATACAGGATTGTGGAGAGTATTGGGGAAGGTGTAACTGAAGTTCAGCCCGGGGACCATGTTATTCCCTGTTACCAGGCAGAATGTCGAGAATGCAAGTTTTGCAAATCTGGGAAGACAAACCTCTGTGGCAAAGTTCGTTCTGCAACCGGAGTTGGAGTCATGTTGAGCGATCGCAAGAGCCGTTTCTCCATAAACGGAAAGCCTATCTATCATTTTATGGGAACCTCAACATTTAGCCAGTATACTGTTGTTCATGATGTTAGTGTTGCAAAGATTGATCCTAAAGCTCCTTTGGAGAAAGTATGCCTTCTGGGATGTGGTGTTCCTACTGGTAAGAATTTACTACACTTATACCCTCTTTGGAATATCTTAAATTACTTTAAAGTAGTTAATCTTTTGGTTTATTATGATAGTCCTGTTTGATCAGCCCATAAATCCTACATGTTCTCTTTTGATATTACAATTGCTTATGGAGATTTACGTTGGGCTTTTGAAGCCTATAACCTTCTGTGGTATAAAAGTATTTTCCTTCCTGCCCTTTAGATAGATTGTCAAACTTCATGCAGAGGAATTTTCATCATCCTTCTCAGCACAATATAACCTCATATCTGAGGAGCTTGTTATGTCAACTCCCTTTTCTCCTTTTTTATATTTCAGCATTAGTGAGTTGATGTTAGCAAATCAATAAAATAAACAATGTAGTGGGTTTTAATTAGCTCAATTGGTAAAGTCTCTTGTTGTTGAATAAGAGATTTGGGTTTGGCTGAAATTGATAGGTGTTTTGGCTGAGATTCTATCTTTTCTATCAAAATAAAAAAAAAATTAAAAAAAAAAAATGTAAAAGCTTTGCTATAGATATAAAAGATGATAGCTAGTCATGATCTAAAATATTGGAAAGGTATTGCTATGCTTTCCATACTACAGATACTTGTCTCTCAGTTCTCATTCAACTCCTTTAACTGGCTAAAAGGCCAAAAACCAGTCTTGTTCTTTTTTCTTCTTTTTTTTAATTATTTATAAAATGACATGCCTTTCTTTATTCATATTTAATTGCATGAAAACCAACTCATTCATAATTCCATGAAATTTGTACTATTGATTTAGTAAGAGTTTTAAAACATTCTGTACTTTTGTTTTGCAAGAGTTTTAATTAAAGTACCTCCCACATGAATGCGTATTAGTGGATAAGAATGGATTTAACACAATATCTGTGAGAATTTTAAGCACGCAGTAGCATACTTTTGAATTTATTATCAACTTATGTTAAGCATTCATTATAGTTTCATTGGTAAATGGAAACCTTCATGTATTCTGTTTTCTTTGAAGCTGGCATTGACAAATGTTTTGTTGAGATCTTGTCTATTCAGTAGACATTCACATTTCACACACATGAAACTCATTTGATTCATGCCTTGCTTTCTGATATGTTAATGGTGTTCACCATCCCTTTTCTTGGCTGCAAACTAGTTATAAAAGACTTATAGACATAATGTGGATGAATCAGTTGAAGACTCTAGTCATGACTTGGTTTTGAAATCTGTTGTGAAATACATCGGTGGTGGAGTTTATGGGCATCATATCACCCTCGCCCCCCTCCCCCTCCCCCCCCCACCCCCAACCCCCCCCCCCCCCAAAAAAAAAAAAAAAAACTTTGAAGTTATTAATTATAGATAAAGTTTGGGGCTGTTGGCTGGAATTTTTTTGGGCTTATGTAATCACTCCTTTGGTAAAAGGATTATATTTATCAACTCTGTTTTGCTATTCATAAGATATATTTGTATGTTGGAATGTGGTATGGTATGAATTATAATGCCATAAAGTAGTTCTCTTTATCCTTTTTTTTTCTAAGTAAATTAAATTATATAAACCACTTATTATGTGTTGTCTTTTAGGTCTTGGAGCTGTTTGGAACACAGCAAAAGTAGAATCAGGGTCAATAGTTGCTATTTTTGGGCTTGGGACTGTTGGTCTTGCGGTAAGTCTCGAGTAGTCATGTTCTTGTACAGCTGATGTATTTTATAAATTATCTATTAAAGTAATTACTGGACAGGTTGCAGAGGGTGCAAAGACAGCTGGTGCTTCACGAATCATTGGCATAGATATAGACAGCAAAAAGTATGACACAGGTATATCTTGAATTCTCCCATTTCTGTTCTTTTTCATTTTTCATTTTTCTTTTTTCTTTTTTCTTTTTTTCTTTTTTCTTTTTTGGATAGGATGATATTCTGAGCTGATTCAGTATAAAGTTTCCTAATCCTAAGTTCTTTATTGGTATTATCCAACCTGGTATTGAAGTACATAGTTGGTTACAAGTTATCATTTGAATGTTGCAATTCTATCTATTTTAATGTAGGGAAAGAAAAAATTGTCATGCCCTTGAGGAGAAATTCTTTCTTAAGAATATTTCTGGGTCCCCACCCTCTACGCTCAAACGACGAAATAGAGTTACTAGACTACACATCCTACAAACTGCAAAGCTAGTCATGCATCCTGATAAGTTGTAATTCCATGTTGCAAGTCCCCAAAGTTGGTGATCCCAATATATGGTGTTTATTCATCATTGTCGGATAAAAAAAGGGAATTTGGCTAAAACTTTGTATGAGAAGTTCTGATATTTACAGAAGCTAAAGAAAAGAAAAGGAGATAAAGACTTTTTATTGAGAAATTTTATGTGTTTGTTCATTCATAACTCACAAAGTGCATCTGGGGACTGCGATATCTGCTCTTATTATAATATGCTAAGAGGTTCCTATTCTGCCATCTTTCCTTGAAAAAGTATTTGGGGTTTAAGGCACCTAAGTGGGTTTCCTTCTTTGTTTGGACTGCAGTATGGGGAAAGATACTCACTGGTGATAATTTGAGGAGAAGAGGTTTTTTCTATTGTAGATCGGTGTTGTATGTGTTGGTATATAATGGGTAGACAGTGGATCACTTATTGATTCATTGTGAAAAGGCTTATCACTTGTGGAACAAATAGTTTTTGATCTAGAAATGAGCCCAAAAAGAGAACCAATTAAACCAAGTCCCAACATACCTTGCCAGGTATATGGGTTACTGTCAGTTATTGCTTCTGGCCTTCTGCACCATATCGGTTGTTACGGCCGGAATTTTGCATACCAGCCACAAATCCAGTACACTTACCCATAATGAATCATACCGGTTCAATACTGGGCTGTTTCAGGCAGTGAAATGTTGTCATACCAGTACAAATAGTTTTTTTTTTTTTTTAACATATATTTATTTCTGGTGGATGAACTCACTGGAATAGCGGTGCTGGGCCTGCAAGTGGACACACTACTGATTTTTTTTCTTTTTCCAAGTCGCCCACACCACAGCCCCTCATCACTTCTTGTTCTTCTTTTTCTTATTACTCCAAATCGTCTTCTTTGCCAGCCCACACCAAAGCCCTTCATCTCCACTTTTCTTGTTTTGTGAGCCTTTCTTGTTGATTTGTCTTTCTTTCTTGTTTAGTCCACCACCTTTCTCTTCTTTCTTTATTATTTTTTTAGCTAAACATCCTTTTCTAGTTTCATCACTTGTCAGCCACTTATTTTCTGCTTAATTGTGTTTCTTTTTTCTTTTTCTTTTTTTTTTTTGTCTTTGCATGTGAGTCAATGAGTGAATGCGTTTTTGTAGTTGTGTTTTGTCTTTTGTATTAGTGTATTTCTTAATTAATTTATTCCCACAAAATTAAAACCATCTAACCTGAGAGAAGTAGAAGAAAAAGAGGCTCATGGGCAACTCTCAAGCCCTTCTCCAGAAGGAGTAATATGCAAAGGGAAGGATTATTTGATTATTAAACATGCAGCTTTCAAGTTGTTCTTAATTGCAAAGGGTTGTGAACTCGTATATAAACTAATAGAGTTGTTCTTGTCATTTTAAGTTAGATGGGTCTACGTCTCAAGGAGGAATTTATGTTTTTATGAGTTCTTGATTATTTGCTTATATTGCATTGTGACATGCAGCAAAGAATTTTGGAGTTACTGAATTTGTGAATCCAAAGGACCATGAGAAACCAATTCAGCAGGTTATTGCTGATCTCACTGATGGTGGTGTTGACTACAGTTTTGAGTGCATTGGAAATGTCTCGGTGATGAGGGCGGCTTTGGAGTGCTGCCATAAGGCAAGTATTCTGTGTGAATTTCTGGCTCAAATGGTATGTATATTTATAAAACACTACTGATTTTCCAAAATCTTTCAGGGCTGGGGAACATCGGTTATTGTGGGTGTTGCAGCATCGGGACAGGAAATATCCACCCGTCCTTTTCAGTTGGTGACTGGGCGTGTCTGGAAAGGAACAGCTTTTGGTGGTTTTAAGAGCCGTTCACAAGTTCCTTGGCTTGTGGAAAAGTACTTGAAGAAGGTAACACATTTTACACATTTTTTTAACACTAAAGTAAATTATTTAAACCTCAAGGGTAGCACAATCAACTAAGGATCACCCCCCATGAAGCGGAGGTGTTAATATGAATCTTCCTTTCCCCCTCCACTTGTGCCAAAATAACTTTAAAAAACACCAAAACGAATGCCATGAACTTATCCATCCTCCTTGTTCATATTGCAGGAAATAAAGGTTGATGAGTACATAACTCACAATCTGACTCTTGGAGAGATTAATGAGGCATTTCATTTGATGCATGAAGGGGGATGTCTCCGCTGTGTGCTTAAAGTGCATGAATAAGGTGATCCAAGTGTTCATCGTGAGTTACTTGTGGAGTGGATTTCCTGTTTTGCCTTGCTTTAATGGAAGTAAAAATAAACTGAGTGTGGATGCTATTGACCTAGTATAAATGGGTAATGTGAAGAATTCCAAGTGTAAGTCCATTTCTCTATGACTGCCTTTGTCTATAAACTATATTTATGGTTATATGAATGGAAGTCCGGATCTTTCAATCTGGTACTGGTACAGAGCATGCATGAGATACGTGACGCCATGACGCCAAAATGTCATCTTCTTCTAATGACAAATGACAAGAGAGTAAAATCATCCAGCAGGATTTTAAAAATAAATAAATAAATTTGAAATGCTATATACAGTTTAAGAATATGATAATATTGACGGTTATATTTGGGTTTTCTTCCCTATGAATTCTTGTGCACTCCAGTTTTCATCTAATTGGCATGAATCTCAAATTACTTTCATGCATCTGTGATAGAGGTCATTAGTGTAAAACTTGAAATTTGGCTAACCGGATAATGTTGTAATTCGCAGAGATAGAAAGAGAGGGTATTGCCGAACAGAACCTTTTACAATGTGGATTTCAAATGACACATTCCAATGTCATTGTGAAAGTCATGATATTTTCCCATTATTAATTCAATTCTTGTATTAACGAGTCTTGAAGTTGTCCAAGTGTCGGTCAACTCAATCAGTATAATTTCTTGCCTTCATACAAGAAACTTGGGATTAAATCCTCTTTGAACCAGGGGAAGAAGAGTTGAAGGGAGATGCTTATCATCCATTGTGTAGCTCATATGCCTGACCTCCAACTAATCAGAGACTAAAAAAAGAAGGGGTGGGGGGGAGGAAGATCCTTTATCCATACCGAATTGCAATTTGGATTATCAACCCAATCAATAATTCTTATACTTTATCCATACCGAATTGCAATTTGAATTATGAATCTGATCAATAATTCTTTTACGTTATTTATCATTCTGTTTCACTCTTTAGTTTCTAAATTACAGTTTCTATAAAGTAAGCCCCCTTAAGCATGTGATGATATATCATGACTTTCTTTACACTTACTTGCATTGGTTAAAAAAAAAATAATAATAATAATTAGGAGCGTATGTAAAAAAGAAGTAAGTTCCAAACCACCCCCCCCCCCTTTTTTTAATGATCTAATATTCTTTGAAACAAAGAAGGTCCATGGATAAAGTTATAAAAATTAAATTTAGTGTTTACTGTAGAGGAAGTAGTAGAGTTTTTAGTAAATTCCAATAATAGGTAAGGCTAATGTCAATTTGGCCTTAAACATTTAGAAACCGAACAATTTAGTCCCTAATGCCAATCTAGGCCCTAAATATTGTTAGCCCAATTAGTCATTTTTCTCAACTATCTTAGACTCTTAGGGACCAAGTTGGATTTTAGGAATCAAATTGGTCAATTTTGAAATGTTTTGGGATCTGATTGGCATTAGGGCAAATCTCAAGTATATTAATGGAATTTATCTTAGAGTTTTAATTGAAAATTTTTGTAGTGTTTTGAGTGTTTGGCAAATTATAGTGAGTGCTGTTTTAACACTTTGGATTTATCAAAGCATGAATGGTAGTGTTGTTTGGTAGCAATTTCTAAAAAAATGTTCTAAAAAGCATTGATAAAAAGTTTTTAAGATTGTAAATAGAAACTGTTTTTTTTTTTTTTTTTTCCAAAATTAAAAATGTGTTTGGAATAGTACAACTCAAAACTACTTTTAGAAAATAAGCCCAGGCAACAAAAGCAACCATAACAAACCCTACTCATCCATTGACTGCAAAACCCATAGCAACAATGATCCACCCACAACAAAGCCCACGCAAACCCATCCACAACTAAAACATGCAAAAAGAAATCCAGTCGTCAAACACCAAAGACGAAAGACCACCTAGATAAACCCTCTACAGTCACTGTCGCCTCTCCCATGCCATAAGACCCACATAATTCACGTTGGCAACCCAAAAATGCAACTAAGGTTGGAGTTAGGATTTGGAGTTAGGAGACAGAAGTGTGTGTGTATATATATGATGTAATTTTTCAATTTGAATTTATCTATTATTAGTAAGGTTACACATGAATGAATTTTTAAGAAACTAAAATTTAAGATTTGAAATGAAATAAACTGCTTGGGTTTACTATGTGCTAGGTTTTAGGGAAAAAAAAAATATCAAACGTACGTGAGATATATTTAAAAAAAGAGTGCTATTTAGAAAAAAAGTTTCTCTGATAATTTTTTTTTTTAATTTTGTTAAATTACAATTTTAACCCTATTTTTTATTTTTTAAGGAGAAGAATTATCTAATTAGATTATGAATATTTTTGACATTTTTTGAACCCATAACTAACTTTCTGAATTTTCTTAATATATAAATATATAGATATAGAAGGGTTCAAGTTACACTTGGCGTAACTTCATAGGAGTTACACATTTTTTGAACTATTGATTTGTATTAGATCTAAGGGTAAAAAAAACACTCATGTTCATATCATTATTATTCTCTAGAAATTAGTAATTAGGACACTAACTCTTTTTATTAAAAATAAAATCAGCATTAACTCTCTACTCTCCAACTCATCATTGTCATCCTCTCTCCTTCTCTCACACAGCCTTTGTGTTCTATGTACTTTGAGGGCAACCTCTAATTATACAATTGTTAGATTGTACACCCAACTAAGATCTAAGGACAAATCGCTCTAGAACAAGAACAAAAAGTTATTAGGCTAACCCCAAATGTCTTTACATAAACTGCATATAAAGCTGTAGAAGCATGTCAATCACCCTGTCAACCATAAAGGTAGAGCATATGTGCTACATTTAAGAACTTATTTCTAATTAAAATCAAAGGGAGGAAGAGAAGAATAGATATAATATACAGATCACCAAAATTTTTATCCTGTTCCATCACTGGTGGTGCAACACAGAAAGTATGGCCCCAAGAAAGAACGGCTTCACAGGTGGTAGCAAATGAGTGAAGCAACCAAACACTCCTAGACTTAAAATAATAATAAAAGCTTTCACTTGTTTCCTAAACTCGCCCTTAGTTTCCATGGTTGAGGGTGAAAGTACATAGAACACAAGACCATGTGAGAGAGCGAGAGAGGATGAAGATGATGATGGGAAGCAGAGAGTTAATGCTGTTTTTTTTCTTTTTCTTTTTTAATAAGTAGAGTTAGTGACTTAATTACTAATTTTTAGGGAACAATTATGACATTCTCTTGAGTATTTTTTTACACTTAGATCTAATATAAATCAATGGTCCAAAAAAAGGTGTAACACTTGTGAAGTTACACCAAGTATAACTTGAACCTCTCTCTCTCTCTCTCTCTCTCTCTCTCTCTATATATATATATATATATATATAATTTTAAATAAGCATCCAATCATCAATGAAAACAAAGATACAAAATAATTGTTTCTTAACACATTATATTGTTATCATTTATGAAAATAGAACTCGACTTCTTGTTGCTATATTTTTTTATTTTTTATTTTTTATTTTGTATTTGATAAGTGCATCTACTGCTGTGTAAGAGCAAAATAATTTTGTTTAAAATTATTTAAAGAGCCATCTTGTTTGTTTTTAGTAAAATTAGTTGACTGGGCTTAGTTATTTTTAGTTTTGCCATTGGTAATTTTTGTTATTGAACTAATTTTTTTGGACGTTAATTTTGTTCTAGTTTTTAGGTTTATAAAATTTGTAATGGCCTTTAGAAAATGAGAGTAATTCTAGTATCACATAAAAAGCCACAACATTTACCACAAATCTATAACTATCTTACACAGTAGATTATGATTGACTGCTTGTCACTTTTACATGGACCCACCACTTTTTCTCTACCATTCTCAATATGCCAAATGGGCAATTGTGGCAAAATTTGTAGTCTTAGAATTTGAGTTAAAAGGGTCAATAATATTGTTAAGGGGGCTAAATGTAATTTTATTAATGAAATTGCTAAAATTAGTACCTATATATATATACTAGATCTTTTTATTAATTAATTAATTATATATATATATATATATATATATATTCAGCTAGCAAGGGCCATTGCCCCCCAAAGCCTAGGAATAGCTCTGTCCCTGGATGCACCCATTATTAACCAGTCCATTTCTCAATCCTTGTAATCGGGGACATAAAATTGTCACCATTTTGGACTCAGGAGAACATTCGACAACATTAACAAGTATTGTCGCCATTTTGGACTCAGGAGAACATTCGACAACATTAACAAGTATTGTTTGAGAGAGAGGATCAGTGATTGGGAAAGAAAAGAAAGAGAATGTAAAAAATAAGATAGAAGATAGCAAAAAGAAAATGCAAATTAAAATCGATTCCAAAATTAACAAAAATGTCATTGCTTAGAAATAGCAATGAGGCATGTGCAACACCCCCATTTCTAGATATAATATTTATTTTCAAGCGGATTGGGCAAGTTCAACTATTAGAGTAGTGGGTTGGGTTGGATGGCAAGTTTAGTTTTAAAAACTGCCAAGATCCGACCCAAACTCATCATATGTTAATATGAAAAATGTGATATTTTTCCAACATATTCGTAAGCATACACAATGACATGGATACACTTGATTTTTTTTTTTTTTTTTTTAAAAAGAAAAAGTTAAAAAATTCTCACACCATAAGGTCATGTACTTTGATATAATAGAAAGTAAACAATTCTTATGATTTTTTTTTACAATATTTATATTTTTGTTGCAAGTCCTTCAATGGTTTATTAGATTTAAAGGAAATATTTTTTAAAAATTATCTGTAAATGATAAAAATAAATTAAAATCAAAGTTTAGTATACAACACAACTAAAACTAACATGCCTAAATTTTCAACCAACTCACCATTTTTGTAGTTTGGTGGGTTGGCGATGGTTTAAAAAATTTTCAACCCACCAATGACAAATTAGTTAAAAAAACTTCCCTCCACCGACCCAATCCAACCTGTGCTCACCCCTAAATTAGCAACTAAAAGTAGGTTTTGAAAGCTATTTTCTAAAAACAAATCTGCATAGAATTTTTGGGATATGATTTTTAGGATTAGATTTCGGAAAACACCCAACCAAACAAGTGTTAATTATTTATATTAGTTTCTCAAAAAAAAAAAAAATTATTAAATGAACTTTGGTACCAATCCCATGACCAAGAATCTCTGAGATGCTCTCTTTATTAAAAGCTGGCATATATATATATAGACATAAAGTTAAGAGAAAATCTAATTAAATTTCAAATTGGAATTAAATTATAATCTAATTTTGCGCCACATGTCCCATCTAATTTGAATTTCAAAATTTTCTACCAAGTGAGTTAATTCAATGTAAAAATTAGATTTCAATTAGAGTTTAATTTAGTGCCACATTTTCTATCTAATCTAAGTTTTTAATTTTTGTGCTAAATAAGTTAATTCGGTGTAGAAAATGAGGAATCTAATATAAATAAATCATAAAGAACCTAATCATATATCTGAATCTATATATAAAATTAGATGAAGAGGGAGTTTGAATAATTTTATATTTATGAGTCTTTTTTCTTTTGTATAACTACAAACAATTCAAATTTATATGTTCTTTATATAAGAGTTCGAATTTGGTAAGGATTGGGTGTAAAACCGGTTTTATACTATCCAATAATGGATTGCCAAATCAACATTTCACGTAAATTTCAATACATTCTACCATACCAAATAACATCTCAATAAATTCCCAATTTGGTTAGATTTATATATGGGTATTATAATTAATTGGGTGTGGTTGTGCTTATTCTCAAATATGTGATAAAATGATGTGGTATATTGAGATTAGATAGGTAAAACATGAGTTTTACATCAAATCCTTACAAAATTTAATCTCTTTATGATAATATACCATTACCATGACTATGTACGGTTCATTACTAACTAAGTAATATATATAAACCAAAGTTTAGAGAAAATTCAATTAGAATCCAAGTTGGATTTTACTTTTGTTAGTTTTCCATACAAATTAAATTGTTTAGATTTTTGCTGTTATTTTTTCTCTGATCTAATGAGCACATTTTTATACAGTTTCTATTCAAATATTTTGTATGCAAAGATATTTAACGTAACAAATTATAATTAAGCTGAACAATTCAATGCTCCTATCCCCATTCAATTTAGAAGATACTATTTGACAAATTTATTATTTTATTTTGTATTTGTATGTGGTAGAATTTCACAGACAATAATTGTAAATTGATATTGTTTATGTAGTATCTAATAGTGATTTTCAAAATAATATATGTAATAGCAATATAATGAGAAACTTGGCATAAAAAATATCATAAAAATTGCAAGAAAAAATTATTTTAGTACCTCCAAATATCCTGGTCAAACTATGTCCTACGTGTTTAATAACTCAAGCTAACATCAATAGCACCACTACAATTCACCATTCTCATGCATAAGCACAAGTTACATACTAGTGTAATTGATGAACTAACAAGGTCTTGCAATAGCAAACTACATCAATCAATAAATAAACAAATAAATAATGCTAACTCCCTAATTAAAATGACAACTCAACCCTTAATAACCAATTTAGCAAATTTATATATAAATAAAAGGAAAAAATTTGGCTACAAACTTGGTTATAGTATAGGCTACAACCTTTAAAATAAAAAAAATAAAAAAACTAATGTTGCTACATATTTTGAAAATCTAATTATTGAATTGCATGTTATTTATGTTCTTAACACACATGTCAAATTTTTTGCTAATAAGATGTATTTACTACAAAAACTTGCAATTTAAATAATTGATTGATAACATAGCGATTGACTTTTAATCTTCTAAAAATTTTGCACGCATGAAGGATGTAAAAAGAAAATGTAATCCAATGATAGATTTGTCAAAATTTACATTCAATAAAAAAATATTAAGTGAAGTTGTAGCTTTATGGTACAACCAAGTTTGTAGCCAAACATTGTCCTAAACAAAATCCTTAATTGTAATAACCTAAACTTCTATGGATAAAGTTTACCCACAAAACTTCCACTAAAAGAAATTTAACATGATGACATATTTTAAAATTCTAACCGTTAGATTACATATTTTTTATGTTCTTAACATATATGATAAATTTCATGTCAATCAGATATTATTAACTTTTTGATCCATATACTTATTTTTTATACATAATTTTAAAATAAAAAAAATTTAAAATTTAAATATTTGATAGAACATAGCTATTGGTTTTTTATTTTTTTAGAAATTTTGCAAGTATAAAGGATATAAGAAGAAAATTTAATCTAATTGTGGATTTGTCAAAATTCATATCTAATAAAAATATATTGAGTGACATTGTAACTATTGAATACAACTAAGTTTGTAGCCAAATTGTGTCCAACTTCTTCCAAGTAACTCATTCTTTAAGATTCTCTTCATTTTGGCTTCCAACTCATCAAAATTTGCATTTATGTCAAAATATAAATTCATTGACATAAAAGTCAATAGAATAAATGCATATATTAATTCTCTATATGTATGCATTAATTATTTATATAAAAGGAATCAAATAATTATTTATATAAAACTATTTTATGTAGAATATTTTTTATCCAAATAATAATAATAATAATGGGAAAATTTTACTATAAACCCTATAGATTCTGGGTAGCCTAATTAAAACTTGAAATTTTTATAGGTAACAAATTAAACTTTTAAGTCAAAATTGGGTAAAAACTGTAAAGGTTTTAATTTGTTACATTTCAAAAATTCTAGATTTATTTTGGTATATTTGACATTATAGGATTTAATTTGGACTAGCCTTAAACTATAAGGTTTTAAGTAAATTTTGTGCTATAATAATTTATTTAGAGTATGTACTTTTCCTAGGGATGGCAATTTTTCCCCGCCCCGCTTAACCCGCCCCTCCCCGCTTCGCCCCGCGCGGGTTTTCCCCGCCCCGCAAAGGCAGTGGGGCGGGGATGGGGCAAGATTTTAGCCCCGCACCACGGGGCGGGGCGGGGATGGGTTTAGGCTTTTTAGACCCACCCCGCCCCGCCCCTCCCCGTCCCCGCCCCGCCCCACCCTGCCCCGCGTTAGTAAATGTTATAATTGTAAAATTTTCATACCCTAAAACTCTACTATTTAAATAAATATATTAATATTAGCATATTTTATTCTACCCAATGTGATTCTCTACCTTTATTTTGTTGTGTTATACTATGAGTTTTTTTTTTTTTTTTAATGATTGTCTTGTTAAACACTTGGATATATTATTCAATTTTTTCTAAAAATTGATTTGATTTGATGGGATAAATTTAGTTGTAATTTCAAATATATTTTTATTAATGAAATAAGTTTCATTAAAAAAATTGTACTAGTTGTAGGGCAAATTAACAAAAAATAGAGTTTTACGGGGTGGGGCAGGGCTTCGTGGGGCCCCAAGGGGCGGGGATGGGGTGAGAAAGTATTCCCCGTCATGCGGGGCGGGGCGGGGCGGGGCGGGGATGGGGCAAGATAAAACCATGCGGGGCGGGGATGAAGACCCCATCCTTCGGCCCCGCCCCGCCCCATTGCCATCCCTGTCTTTTCCTCTTCTTTTTTTTTTTTTTTTTGAGAAAGATGTGTTTTTCCTCATGTTTTGCTACTATGGAAATGTTTCTTTAAAAAAAGATACTATGGTTTGGTAAGTTTTTTTTTTTTTTTTTTTGAGAAAGTGGTTTGGTAAGTTTTTAATTACTAATAGGCATTTATTTGGTAAGCTACTATGGTTTGGTAAGTTTTTAATTGTTTATAGGAATTTATTTGGTAAGTTTTTAATTCATTGAAATGTAAAAAATCAATCTAGAAAAATGATTTGGTAAGTTTTTGATAGAGAGTTTAAATACATAATAGAATTTAAAATCAATTAATATATATATATATATATAATAGAATAATAATATATAAAATTATGAGGCTTTAAAAGTTTATGTGAAAAAATATTATGAAGTCAACCAAAAGTTACATTTTCACACACACATGTATGTATGTGTGTGTGTGTATAAATATATATGAAGCCATTATTTATGTAAAAAGAAATTTCAACATTATGCTTCTAAGATTTATGTGAGAAACAATTGATGTGAAATATAACATTCTTGTTCAAACATGGCATTAGGTTCATATTCTTAATTTTAATAGTGTTCATTTCCTTTATTTTTGTCAAATGTTAGTTTGGGTGTCTCGTAATTTCATATAATTTATTTGATAAATATTATGCAAATAAGTTACCCAAAATTATAGATCTAAACAAACAAGCAAACATAAAATCAAAAAAGTAAAAAAAGTATTTTTCCAAATGCATAAAAAATACTATTGTGTTGATTCCCAAATTATTATAACACAACCATAAATATTGAACATGAGTCGGGTCATAAGTATATTCTTATAAAATACTAGTATTGTGTCTATGCGATGCATGGCTTAATTAAGAATCATGTATAAATTAATGAAAAAAAAATTAAATCAATTAAAATTAAATAGATAATAAAAATAAAGTAATCTTTTACTCTATTTTTTTTAAACAAAGTAACCTTTTACTTTAAGCGCACGTTTGGTACATTGTAATGATTAATACATAGGAATAGAAATAAGTATTACAAGGAGTACATTAAGTTGGAATGTAATAAGTATTACTATTCATTAGTTTGATGACCGTTTAGAAATAGAATCCTGAATATGCATCCATAATTTAGTAGAGTATAAAAAGAAGGTATAATTAAATCATTTTGAAGTCAAATTTCCTAAAATACACTTATTTTAGGGTGTTCAAAATAGAGCTAATAATTAATAAGAAGGAAAATTTATTTTCTTTCCTTTTGAAGATGTGGCAACTAATGGCTTTTTAGGAAATTTTTAAAAAAAGTTATTACATAAGGTGAAGGAATAGATATTCAGTACTTTTGATAAAGAATAGTTATTCCTCATTTTGAAGAATATCTATTCATAAGGAATAACTATTCATTGTAATAAAAATATAACCAAACAACCGAATAGTTATGTCATAAGAATATCTATTACATTACATTGTCTATTACAGTCTATCAAACGTGTACTAAGTTATATAATGAATGCATACTGTGTAAGATTAAGTTTTCATAATAAAAAAATCATATATAGGTCCAAAATTAATTGAATGGAATATGGTAGATAACTATGCAACTAATATAAAAGGAGATACCTAAAATATATAAAGGGAGTTTGCATAATTAAAACTCAAGTGCATATTTAAATGAAAAACCTTAAATTCAATAATTAAAAAAATAATAATTGAAAGCATATTTAAGTGGTAACCTCAATGTAATAGTTAAGAATTATGAACAACCCAAATTACTAAACATTAAAAAATAAAAGTAGATAAACTTACATAAGAATTGAATTTTTGTCTTTGAAAGTGAGAGATGATGCATCGAATTTCACCATATCAAAACAAAATGTGTAAATATAAACTTCAAGAAATTTTTTTAAAAAAAATTTTTTGATCGAGTGTTTCAAAACCTCAAGGAAACTCCCTAAAAAAATAGTAAAAAACAACATAAATAAAAAAAATAAAAAATAAAAACAAAATTAATTTATTTTTTGAAGCGAAGAGGGACTAAATTTGAGAGAAAAACAAATATCCCTAAAAAAATGATAGATACTTGGACATTCAAAATATTAATGAAAAAAAAAAAAAAAAAACTCATGAATCTGGCCTTATTACTTATAGTGACTTGAAAATCTAAAGACAAGAGTCATGGTATAATAAAACTATTATCCATAATCATTCCTATATTTATCCAACAAACAAAATTTCAACCATGGTAAACTTCAGCCCCCAAAAAAAAATGATAAGAAATTGTTTCTATTTAAAAAAAAAAAAAATTTAGTTGTGAAGAATTTGTTATAAGCGAAAAAAGAGAAGGAATTTATTTAAAATCAAATACCATAATATCAAGTTGTTAACGTTAATTACAATTTTTTTTCCCAATTATACGGTAAAGATCAAGTTGTTAACGTAATTAGCTTCTTCTTTTTTGTTATCCAAAAATTTGATATTTATCCAAAAAATAAATAAATTAAAACAAAATATATTTGAAAAAAAAAGAGTAGATAACAAATTTATTATTAATTCCTCCCATGTGTATATCCTCCCATTGAAAGTGGTTTTTTTTTTTTTTTTTTTTTTTTTTTTTTTTTTTTTTTTTTTAAATTATGGGATTAGCTATACTTCTACATGCACAACTACAAATTTTAATATTTTATGCTTGGATTTTTTTTTTTTTCTTTCTATCATATTATTTTAGACTTTGTTGATAATATTTAGATAGACACAATTGTAGATTGTAGTTGTATGGTACCAATGAACTAAATTTACTTCTCAAAGAAGAAAACCAACTAAGTTTAATCTCTTTTTAAGATTTTACTTTTTGTTGAATGTAAGTTGTATATTTTGTTAAAACACTTATTTTTGAATATAAGTTGCATGTTTTGTTAAAATTGCTTTTTTTATAATACACTACACATAAAAATAAGGATTAGATGGATTAGATGAAGAATTTGGATTATACACTACACTTACAAAATAAGGATTAGATGGATTAGATGAAGAATTTGGATTGTAATCAAATTAAGATTTTATCAACTTAGAAATTATAGTAGATGGATTAGATGAAAATTTTGGATTGTAATCAAATTAAGATTTTTATCAACTTAGAAATTATAGGAGAAGAAAAATTATATATATATATATATATATATTTAAAATCTAAAAAATTCTACAATTTTTTACGTGTAGTAAAAATTTATGAAAGTGTGAAGCTGAATTTTGTTTTAAGTGTTCTACTTATCGACTTATAAATTATATTAAGATAAGGATTAATTGAAGAATTTGGATTGGAATCAAATCAAAAATTTTATCAACTTAGAAATTATAGGGAAAGAAGATAAGAACAAATATATATATATATATATATATATATATATAAATGTAGGTGCTCAAGAATTCTTTGCCTTTAGGCATGAAGAGGAAAGAGATCTTTCCAATGTGGGACAAAGGAATTCAAGCCAAAGGCAAGGTTAGGCAATCAAGCCAAAAATACCAAAGCCAAAGGCAAAGAATTTTTGAGCACCTACAATAAATATATTTATAATATTTTAAAAATCTAAAAAAAAATCCTGCTATTTGGTGAAACCACTTAATGCAACCATGGCTTCTAAACCTAACTTTTATTATACAGTATATGATATGATTTTAAAATGTACCACGTACAATATATCAGCTAATGTAACAAAATTACAACTAGTCTTGCATTGTTGTTTATTCTCTCCATCCTCACATGCTGGGAAGCTTGACCATGTATATAACACAGTTTTACTTGGGTCTGGCAATGCTCATATGATAAAACCCACAATTTTAATGGTGGTGTATTGGTCTGATCTCAAACACAACTAATAGTCTTCCATTCCACATATCAATCTTAAATACACGCTTTACTAAGAATGAAGTAGCAAAAAACACCAAACACTATTTATGATTGAAATAAGAGGTCAAAATAAATTTCAATTTAGATAATTTTTGCTGCTTAATGTAAAAAATACGCCAAACTCAGTTATAAGTGGGACAAGTTTGGGAGGAAATATTGAATGCAAATTGAAGAGCAGCACCTCTTTCCTTTTGCACTGCAATATTGCTGCAAAGACTTGTTACCATCTTGATTTGAAATTTTGCATTGTCAAAGAAAGATCGACAGGTTCAGCACACATCAACATTTTAATTGAAATCTAAAAGAAACCAAACACTAAAATTACATTGTCCGCTCTCATAATAATAAATCTGTACATTCTTTGCAGATCAATTCTAACGATTAAGAGAATGCAAACCATAAATTAAGATTAAAAAGCGATGGGACTTTTCATCTCGAATCTGTTCTTCTGATCCACAACTTCAGCAGCATATCCATTATTGTATTCATAAGCCACTCCACCGTGGCTTGTCAAATCCAATCCTGCCATCTCCTCTTCTTGTGAAATCCTCAAAAGCTTCAATTTGTGCAGCAACCAGAACAAGGTCCCCATGGTAGCACTCACCCACCCTACAATCACCAAAATCTGGATAATTTGTGCTGCCAAGAGCTTTCCACCACCTCCCATAAACAGCCCGTAAGGCCTATCCGGTTGCCCCGGATAAACCTCATTGACATATGCTTTCCTTGCAAACAAGCCAGTAGAGATTATCCCCCATGCACCACACCCTCCATGAAGTTGTGCTGCTTCCAATGGATCATCAAACTTGAGTTTCTCAGCAAGCTTGTTGAATCCGATGAGAACCCAAGCGGCTACGAAACCACATATGATTGCTGCCCAAGGTTCAACAACAGAGCAGCCTGAGGTAATTGCTGCAAACCCACCAAGCAAACCATTACAAACATCAGTTAGATTCCAATGGCCAGAAAGCAAGCGTTTCCCAAACAATGTGGTCAGTGCCGCTGTAGAACCAGCAAGTGTGGTTGTAACTGCGGTTCTCCCAATAGCACTCCATTGTCCATAATAAGAACCACTCTCTCCATAGGCCTTCAAGATGTTTAGGAATGAACCAGGATTGAAACCATACCAGCCAAACCATAGCATAAATGTGCCTAACACAACCAATGTCCCGCTATGTCCACGCATTGACACAGCACGGCCAGCATGATCAAACCGGCCCATTCGTGGACCTTCAATGAATGCACCCCAAAAACCAGCAATGCCTCCAACCATGTGAACCACACCAGAACCAGCAAAATCAATAACCCCAGATCCAAACAACAGATCAGACGCAGCAGGGCTTGCCCAACCATCAGCAGACCAGAACCAATGAGAAACAATTGGATAGACAAAACCAGTCAAGAAAGATGAATAGATCAAATAAGAAGCGAATTGGGTTCGTTCTGCAATTGAACCACTGGTGATTCCAGCGGCTGCAATGGCAAAAGCCCATTGATAAAGGAAATACCCGTAGTCAAAAGACGCCGTAGGGTATTCATGCAGGGCAAAGAAGTGTTTGCCTATGAATCCATTTGATGGAGCACCAAAGGCAAAGGCAAAGCCAAAGAGATAATAGAAAACGCCACCAGTGGCAGCATCAAGAACATTAGTCAGCATGATGTTCATGGTGTTCTTAGCACGTACAGAACCAGCGCACAGCATGGCAAAACCAAGCTGCATGGAAAACACAAGATATGCAGAGAAGAGAAGGTATGTGTTGTCAATGGCATATCCTGTGTCAACAAACTTGCTTGAGACTGCATCAAATCCGCTGCAAATGTATTCAGCCGCAGCTGATGAATTAGCACCCAATAAAGGATTGAGATCAGCAGCAGAACATGAAAAACCCGCTGCCGCCATGGTAGGATGGAAGGAGGTTTAGACTATAGAATCTAAGAGAAGAAATCAGGAAGGACTTTGGCTGCAGAGGAAATTCAGGCTTTGATGGAGTGGTATTATATAGAATCGTATTGAGGTTGGCTTTAAAAGATTCCAATAAATTCTTAGTTGGACTAGGTTGGCTTTAAATGATTCCAATAAATTCTTAGTTGGACTTGAACACTAATGCTTAACAAAACTAGAAAAATCAGCAAACTCGTGACTGTGAGTGGTGGAAAAAAAAATAGTTAGTTAATATGAACCAACATCGCTATTTGGAATATCACAGCTGTGACAAAAGTCGTGACGCAAAAATTATAGTCTAAGAAAATCTGATTTGAACAGATTCCTAATTGGACTAGGACACTTGATACGTAACAAAAAAATATTGCTTAGAATCATGACTGATTTCCCTACTTAATAGGATCTCAAATGAAATCAAACTGGACTATAATTGTACAAAGTATATTTTTACCAAATACTCCAGAAGCGTGCAACATTCAAAGTCATTTGGAAAAAATACATCTATAAATATGGTAGCGTACACTTCAGATTTACCGATTTTTTCCTTGTTTAATTTTTCCATCTGCGCTGTAAATGATATTTTCTAAATCTAGGTAAATGAATCTGAATCTTCTCCTGTTGAATGAATATACTCCTTGACAACCTGGAGCCTCCCTTTGAATCATAATCCAGGGGCTAAGAATCAACCCCAAAAAAAGTGGGTTTTTATGGTGGAAAGTTATTTCAGATACAACTTTTATTACTAATTAAAGAAGATCCAATTCTAGCGCTAAGCCAACCTCATCAAGGCTCACATTTACAATGTGAAAAAAAAAAAAATAAATAAATAAATAAAACACACAAAAAACACAAAAAACACAAAAAAAAAAAAAAGCACAAAAGAAAGACACCTACTCTCACAAGTCACAGAGACTTTTTTTTTTGGGTACCATTATTTATACCTATATAATCATCATTTTTTTTTATATAATCATAATTATCTAATCTAAAATGTTGGTAAACCCCATAACCAATTTCACAAATTATTCTGAAAAAGAATCACAAATTATAGATCAGATTATATATACACACACTTATGACCAATGTACGAATTATTCCAAAATTCTGTATAAAAGAAATATATATTTTAAAAATATTATTGAAACTTGGTAAGCCATTTTGAAAATTTATAATAAAGTGTCATCTAGATTAAATTATCAAAATGCAAACATAATCTATTTTAAAAATTTTGAATTTTTTTTTGAAATAGAGTTTTAGTTGAAATAGAAATTTAATTTTCTTATATATTAAGAGAGGTTCCTTGGTCCCTTCAAATGGGCCCAATTAATATTCTAGAGAATGTTCGTGAAACACTATGTTAAAAAAAAAAAAAAAAAAAAAAAAAAGTTCTATAGAATTCTATTGATTGGATACTCGTGACTTTTTTTTTTCTTTTCTTTTTAGAAGGAATTGGACACTTATGACTTAATATCTCTGTCTCAAAAGATATTCATGACTTTATCGTAGAATCTATCAAAAGGCCTGTTTTAGATTTTTTTTTATTTATTATTATTTTTTTTTTAAGAAGGTAGTAGAATTTTAATTTTCTTGAAACTTAGATAATAAAGCTTTACATAAATTATCTTATGTGGTGTTTAATACGGGGTAATGTTTTAGGATTCCTCGGAATGTTTAAAAATTTTCATATTTGATTGCAAATCATACTGGGGAATCAGATGCCAGGGAATCTGAATTCCCCTCTTTAACCCCATTTCAGTAGAAATGTGGATTTCCTTTAAAACATGAAGATATCTAGATTCCCAAACTCAAAGGAAATTGTATTTTTAATAAATTGACAATTTTAACACTTTTTCCTTATCATTTAAGCAATTGAGATAAAATATAAAACAAATCAGTAATATATTTTCCTGTCTTTATCTCTTCCCACCTAAACAACATTATCTTTTCCCGCCAAAACAACATAAATAGGATAGACAACTCTATTGATATATTCATTAACAAAGTTTTATTTAGGTTTCACGTATGAAATTTTTTTTTTTTTTGAAATGTTAGACTATAGTTTTAATGAATTTGTCATAATTTATAGTTTATATTTTGTTTTTTATTATTTATTTAGAGGAAGATTTTTTTTTTTTTTTAAAAGACTTATATTGAATTTACAAATCTAAGGATAAAATTGAAAAAATAAATAATTCAATTAAGATTAATATGAATAAACCAAACCTTATAATCTCACATTCTTAGGAATCTTATTAGATTCCTAATTAAACTAAACATAGGAATAGTTAAATTCCTAGGCATATGCAAGGCATCACATTCCTAGTAATCTAGATATTGAAAGTAATGTGGATTTCCTATACCAAATGCCACATTAATTAATGATTAATGAAAATTTAACCATTTGTCACGTAATAACAAATCCTTGGCAATTGAATAAAAAATAACTTCAGCTCTATTTATTTTAGAGCACTAATCATTACCGACAATGTACGGAGCGCATGTGCTATCTTGAAATGGTAAAATCATGTTTTCAAAATTATGACTTAAGTCGTATTTTGAACACACAATTTCCAAAGTTGTGCGTCTAGATGTGTGCAACAAAATTTAACCTTTATTTTATTTTTTACAAATCTCTACTCTCTAGTACAAGCATTATAAAAGTGAAATTACCTAAGTTAATGACACGTTAGGAAAATTACAAAGCCTTTGTCTTCAATGATGA
Organism: Quercus lobata; assembly: GCF_001633185.2. Lineage (NCBI taxonomy): Eukaryota > Viridiplantae > Streptophyta > Magnoliopsida > Fagales > Fagaceae > Quercus > Quercus lobata. The sequence goes on along the minus strand of NC_044912.1, from coordinate 42,422,101 downwards.
TGATGGCAACAGCATAGACCTCCGAAGTGTTAACACCATTTCTTTAAATGGGTGGTGACATATATTGCAACATAATTCATATCCAAGTCCTACTATGAAGATTGCTTGCTTGCTTGCTTGCTTTGGCGCATCTACAAAATCGCCAACCTTCAATGCTACTCACTGTCACTTCAAAAAAAAAAAAATGCTACTCACTGTCCTAATTAATTACTTAAGGTGGAGGAACCCACTTCCCTGCTTTGAATTCTTTATAGAAGCTGGAGCGTTTTGAAACAACATAAAAGACTGCATCATATAAAGTGAGAAAACAAGATTACTAAAGAAACCAAACGGAATTCCTTTCAATGTAAAGGAAAAGGAAATTAAACGTCAGAATCATGAGGATTATAACACATTTAATTTGGTTGAAACCATTAGTGAAGACATACCTGGGATCCCAGGAATAATAAAGTTTGGTTCTTTCAGGACGTCGTGAAGTGTTCTTTTCTCGCCTACTTTTACCCATTTTGAGCCTTCGCCTGTGGAACATTGAGTATAAAGTTCACATTGATATGCATGTGTTATCCACAGAGTAACCACATCGGGGTGTTAAGAAAATAACAAAGAGGGAACATAAGCATCTAGAATATATGTACTAAAAGTGCTGACATGCTTGGCAATAAAATATAAAATGTATATAGAGTATCAGGTCTAAGCATCAAAGTGTCGGTGAACTTAGTTCCATACATTATCTAGCATTTCTTGCTTCCTTATGATAATAGTTAAGTGACAATGGCATTGGGGGCTCAAGTTCAGTTTAAGCAAATGACCAAAAGACAAAATCAGTCTTGAAATGGTCTGGAGCTCACATGAGTTAATGAGCATTAGCACATCTGCTGTCAATAGATAATGGAAATATGTATCACAGCCACGTGGCTGCATGGTCATGTATAGCTTCAGGACACCCTAAAAAGTAGTATGAACAAAAAGTGCACCACACAATCAGATGTCAGAACAAATCTACGTACAAATATAGATGATTGAGCTTTTTTTTTATGGATATCATTATTTTGCTGTTATAAAGAGACATGAAATCTTTACACAAATCAAATGATGTACTCTACCAGACCATCGATTTAAAACACCACCTCTTGAATGAATTTGCTAAAAGGGAAAAGAAAATAGAAAGAAAACAAATCCAGTAATATAATTGGATAAGTTATTCATGTATTTCTGAAGTCAACAATGATCGGATTAACTTACACAAGTGATTTTTAATATATTGTCATCAGACTTCCAAGTAACAACTTAATATGACGTTCTAATTTATAATATCAGCTGCAAGACCACCTCAATCTTAGTAGGCCACAAGAAGTTTGTTTTTTTGATAGGTGAATCATTACTCATTAGTTGCTGTATCTATGGCTGCTTAAAAAGGATGAAGCTACTTCATTCATGATCAAAGGCCACCAACAAAATAGCTCCATATATACTTAAAAACAAAAGACATGCTCACCAGGTTTCTCTAATTTCAGAGTCCAACAGACTCCAACATAAAACAACATGTTTAAAACATGATCACCAAACCACTGACTGGGAAAAAGACATCAGTTGACATTGAAAGTGGGGTAAGGGAGATTACAAAACATCCTACCTGCAGAGATTCCAAGATTCAAACACTCAGTTGCATCCTTCTCATCTACATCAATGCTTTCTACATGAGAAGCGGCAGTTCCCTCTAGGAGATAACGAAGAAGTTTTGACTTTGATAGACAAACTCCAGAACCAGCCTGATAAATCAAGAACTAAGCAATTAGAAACGAGATATAACAATGGTGGCAATTTCTAGATCAGATAATTATTTCTTGAAGGATTTCTACGTAAAAATATCCAAGAGAATTGCGATGGACAGAAGGATGATTATGAGAACTTAGGATCAGTAATCTCCTATGAATTATTATGACAATTTCCTGTAGCATAATATCGTGTGCAGCACTGTAAATGGCCTAAGAAGTTTAATGACACTAATATTGTTTTAAAAAAAACTGTAATGTACACTAACATAAACGTTAATGTAGCAGTGCAAATTCAGATTGGCTATTTTCTAGGAAGCATGGATACGGACACAGGTATGGGCACAACACGGTGACACGAGCAATTTATGAAAAAAGTATAACATGAAATGGTTGGTGCAACACCGGTATGTTACCCTAAATGAAGTGTCTGTGCTTCCTAGGCTATTTTATCCAGACCTATTGATCTGTATTACATTATAACTTAGCCACTTAGTTGGCCAAATCTAAATTATCAATGGAGTTCATTGGTCCCAGAAAGCATATAAAACTCACTAATTTAACCACCTTCCCCCCCCCCCCCCCTTCTCTCTCCCAAAAAAATAAAAGAAAACCCTATAAAAAGAAAAAACACACATTTGTAGACATATAGGTAGCATAAATCAATCACTGAGTCCCTAAGAATCAAGGAAGTATAAAACAAAACTACAGGAATTGCATTTCCATTGGTGTAGCTACAAAGAAGCCAAAAGTTTCAAATACCTACAGCTTGTGGGTGCATGTATGCATATATGCCTTTATTCATGCATGCCAATGCTAGGAATCAAAATTTTGTGTCCCATGAATATGCTCCATTTCTTAAAGTAACAGAAACCTCATAAATGTGACATTTTGGGTGTAACATGATTGCCTCCCCAGGCTGGCTAATTTTGATCTTTGGCCTTACATGAGCTACTTAAAATAGCTTACTCCAAGTGACTGAATGCCTATGATGTTTTTTATTCTTTTTATTTTTCTTTTCATATTTCTCAAAACTATTTGGTCGTTTCATAAAGGGTTTTGTCACAATACTGCAGCTGAAGAACTTTTTGTTTTGCGTAATGCAGCATAAGCTGCAACAAAATAAATTACCAAAAAAGGAAAAAGAAAAATAAATTTAAAAAAAAGGCTGAAGAGGACATAAAGTGAGACATGTGATTCACTTTTGTTTGAGTGACTTACATTAGGCTAAAGATCAAAGTTAGCCATTTTGAGTAGCCCATGTGAGGCCAAAGATCAAAGTTAGCTAGCCCAATGAGACAATAAAGTTAACGGAAGTGCACTTCCATTAATAAAACTTCTGCTATTTTAGAGAGGGGGAATAATGGTGGGTCTTGAACTTATGACATGCCCCTTCAACTTGTTCTTATGATGGAAGGAAATGTCCTTTGAACTAGAGGTCATTAACAAATTAAGGACATAGACAAATCTAACATCTAAATAGTCATGCCAAACACCTACCTAAGTCCATGCTAATACATTGATCTCAACCCAACATTCAACAGAAACTTCAAAAGATATTATGCCATAAAACACTTTATTTGACAAGTTGAGATTCTTATAATTATTATCAATTAGCTACTATGGTCGAACAAATTGTTAATTATGTTTGACTTAGCCAAGGAATTAGAGAAACATATATGGTATGACAAAACCAGACATAAAGGGAACTTGTTTAATGTGTTCAATGTCACACAATACTTTGACATCTTTTTGTAAAAATTAAAAAAAAAAAAAAAAAGGAAACACTAATTACTAAAATGTTGAAAAGGCAATAGTAGTCACTGAAATAAGAATCATATACAAGTGCTTACCTCGTAGTATAACTCAATAGATTCACGGGTGTAATTGTTCTCTTTGTCCCAAGGCAAAGGTGGACAAGTATCTGAAAACATGTTTGAAAGCTAAGGAGATCACAGAAAGCACATAAAACATCATATACAAAATTCATAACTGCAACTTTTCTAAAAGTAGATTCTCTTCCCAGGGCCCCCACCCCCAAAGGAAAAAAAAAAACCCAAAAAGGAATGTATATAAAGCACTCGACTGAAAAGGATATCATGTCAAGATGAGCTGAAAACATGTCGGTCTCACAGAAGTCCTCGATAAAGTCACTGGACATAACCTCCGCATACAGAAGAAGAACTGGCCAGTGAAGAATATTATTATTATCTAATGTTGGCTTTCTTAATCCAGTAAGTTCTTGGAACATAGCCTTCCCAATCTTCAATCCTCTATCTTCAATCGCGGAAACAAGATCCTGCAATGTTTCAGGAGGGGAAGAGGGGAGTATGAGCCTCAAGGTATTAAACAAGATATGTTTTGAATAGTGCAGTTGTCAAACCTTAGCCCCAGCAACAGCCCTGGAAACTTGAGCCTCACGCTGTTCATGTTCTAACCTCTGTAAATCAATCTCCTCTGCAAGCTTCATTAGTTCTTTGTTGTTTGGATCATGTTCAAGTCCTTTTTCACAAAATGATTTCACTTCAACCAACAAGTTCAATGACAAAGATGCTTTGGCAGCTCGGTAGAGTGCCTGATCAAAATTCATACATCATCAAAACAAAAGAACCAAGACAAAGTTAAAATCCCTGCCAATTCAGACAAAAAGCATCTTAGCAGAGTAGACAAAAACCTTGACATTTGTCGGGCAAAGCTTAATTGCCTCCTCAGCATCCATTAGAGCGCGTCTGTAATTTCCTAGCAGCAAATTCACATGGGCTCTATTTGAGAAGAGAATTGACTGTTCAGAGTCGCTTAAAACCTTCTGATTAATCGCCCTTGTGTAACAATCAATAGCATCAGAGTAATGTTTTTTACCCATCTTGACATACTGGTTACCATTTTCCTGCAAACCAACCAAACCACAAAAATGTTAGGTAACAATAAAAGAACCCTGCCAAAAAAAAAAAAAAAATCCCTTCATCGAACTGTAATTGAGCACAGGATAATACATATGATGTTTTCTTTTAATAGAAAGGATTCTCCAAATATATGGTGTTTTCTTTTTTCTAGTAAGCACTTAGAGTATGACCAAATATTTGACGGTGAGAACATCTAAGAGGCTTCCGGTGAGAACATCTAAGAGGCTTCCGGTGAGAGCATCTAAGAGGCTTCCATGGATATCAAACGCATCCAGATATGATCCATCAAATATCGCAATAGTATCAGGCAATTATTCTTCTAGCTTAGGAAATAGTGAAGAATTATAACAAAGATTCTGCTATAGTCACGTGCACTATCAAACATTACCACATAAAGGCCAATGATTCCATAAATTGGGAGTTTGTTCGCTGCTGTCTTGCTGCTGTTGGAGTGCCAGATCAGATTGCAGCCTGGGTCAAAGTCTCAAAGTATTCATTATTACCCCCAAATTTTCTGTGGCTTCCAACGGGAACCATGAGGGTCATTTTCATAGGAAGCATTTTAAGGTAAGGGGATCCTCACTCACCTCATAAAGCTTTTCTCTATGTCCATGCATAAAGCTGCTATTAGTGATCAAGGGTTCCAACCCCATCCTAGATGCTTTAAAGTGAGGCTATCTCATCTTTTGCTGATGAAATGTTATTTGTTGCCAATGATTTGAAGACAATGAGGTCACTGAATCCCATCAGAATTCCACAATTAAGCATGTTTTTGGAAAATTTATTTAAAAAAATAATTTTGAAGACAATGAGGATCACTAAAAAGGTGTTGGGATGAGTTTCATTTCCTATCAAGTCTTGAAGCCAATGTTAATAAAAGTGACTTATTTTGCTAAAGTGTGTTTCAAAATCAACGATTAGATTCTATTTATGTTGTATATAAGGAGCGCAAGGTTCCTGTCAGGTATTTAACTGAGCCTTTAATTTGCAAAAAAAAAAAACTATCTTTCCAGGATTACAAGCCTTTAAATGATATAATTTTTTTATAAGTAACAAAAAAAAAATCACAGAATACGTGCATTTCAAACTGGTGTGTGATAGTTCTGGTTCTGTCAATTCTAAAGTTTTGCATAATAGTTGCTGGAACTGGGCCTCTGCTAGATCTGAGGAATTTGTTGAGATTCAAAGTGGCCTCTTACAAGTAAGCTTAGCTCAAGAGGATTCAGTTAAATGACTACTATCATCTTCTAGACAGTATACATGCATTTAAGCTTAGGATGGGATTAGAAGGAAGCAACCTGTTGAGGTTTGATAAAAACAAATTTGGTTTTCTAAAGATATCCTTAAGCATCCTTTTATAAGCTGGTTAGCTGTCAATGACAGGTTATCAACTAATGATTGGCAGGTTAAATGTGGCTACAACGCATTCCATAAGGCGGCATTATTTTAGAGTGTAGAGATCATCTTTGTTAGGACCCTTAGTGTTTTGGCATATTCTATGCCAAATTTGGGTGTAATTTGAATTATTAATTTGCATTGTAATTATGTACTTTTGTGGGTTAAATTTGTAATGGGTTGAAGAGGTTAGATGCTGAAGTTTGAAATTGCAAGCTCAAGAAACTGGCAAGAGCAAATTCAGAGTATCAGGCGATCTGTCAGATTAGTTCACATTTTGAAACCTGGTTGAGAAAACAATTTCACCTCACTTTTAGGACACTAGCTCGAGCAAAATCGCTATAACTTGAGAGAATTCAGTTACAACTTCTCTACAGTACCAGCCCTTTGCTTCTCTTTATAACCCTCATTTCAAACTATTTTAGAACTAAAAATCCCCATATCAAAGAGCTAGAGAGAGCCCTAAAACCCTAAAGCTAAAACCTTCTCATTCTCTCTACCTTCTCCCTCTCCAATTGTCAATTACTATGAGAGGAGATTAAAACCATCATGCACAAAGAAACCTTTAGAGCTCTTCATACTGTTTAGTGCTTGGGAATCATTGGAGCATGCCCAAAATCTCCAAGTGGCCTTGGAGTGACCAAGGAAACTTGGTTTTGAAATTGGCGGCTCAAATCGCAGATACAGAGACTAAAAAGAAGAAAATGTTCGAAGAATCCAATGTTAGCAAGAGCTGGAGACTAGAGTACATTGTCATAGCTTGGAGAGTTTTGTAAGTGATGTGTACTGCAACTATTTTTGTTTAGTGGATCATTTGGGGCTATAAGCCTCAGAAAGTTTTTTTTTTTTTTTTTCGCCTGATTCCCATGTTTTTCTCTCCATAAACACTTTGGTGTTCTCGTGGGTGTGATTGTTTATTTGGCCTTTTCTGCCATGTTTCATATCAATGATAATGCCAATTGGCTAATTACTTAAAAAATTGGGCTTAATTCAATAGTAAGCTTAAAATTGACAATAGCCATAAATTTGGGGTCTAAAGTATTGTAACTATCAATCTTTTTTATGATTGCTCCTTTTTTAGAAGATTGTGGTGGCAAGTCTTGAAATTGTGCTTGGTTAGTGTGTAGCAGGTGAGGTGGTATGATTTCTTATTGGGGGTATAAACTCTCTAAAGGGTAAAGGGTTTTACAAAGTATAATTTGTGCAAGTTTCTTAGGCTGCATTTATCTACCATATTTGAACGAAAGAAATGCAAGATTCCATAATGATCAGATTCTAAGTTATGACAAGATCATATGGGCGATTAAAAATGATGTGAGATCTAGAATTGCAACATGCAAAGGGCTTAAAAATTATATAATGTAATAGGACGCTGTGTATATATCAAAGAATTTATTTTTCTGTTTTAGATTAGCTAAGTTGTGTAGCTTGTATTTTGTCTTAGTGTTGTGTTCTATTTTGAACTTCTTGTAATTCAGGTTCCTTTGTGTTAATAAAAGAATCTCATTCATTCCCAGAATTTGTCATTGAGCATCTCTTAAAAACTAAAAATGTACTCAATCCCTCAAATAATATGGCAATGTAGATAAAGCATTACAAAACCATGATCAGATATAATCAACACATAACAATTTATAAGACAACAGTGCCAACCCTATTGAGTTTACTAACTAACTACACGCTTTGAGCATTTATAATGCAAGTTTATAAATTTTAAAAGCCATGTTGGTTGCTTAAGCAAAATACAGAGATGGGTCCTCAAAACTTTGAACGGATTAAATTGTTCACACACACACACACATATATATGAAGAGAGAGAGAAAGAGACCTTGAGTTCAAGGGCAGTAGAGTGTTTGAGGGCTTCAATAGCTTCAAGGTCATCTTTCTCGGATTGGGTGGTGGGCTCCGACCCAGTTTCCATCCATAGCGCCATTATTCCTTTTTTTTTCGCAACCTTTTACTACTTATTAGTCTCTGTTGGCTTGGCTGCCTCTCTATGCCGGAGAGAGAGAGAGAGAGAGCACTTCAGTTCCAATGACAAAGAACATGCGAGAAAGTTGTAAAGGGTGGCGAGAATGGGGGAACAGGTGGGTTTAGACTTCGGCCCACTCATATACAATATGTGAACCATTCAAACCCAACCCAACTCTATTTATGCAAGAACTGTACCCAACCCACACATATCACATAATTATGAGTCCAAAACTCTTTAAACACTTAATTATTCTTTTTAGCGTATAATGCCTCGTAAGTTGACTCGTTCACACATATATTTGGTTATTATATTAAGTGTATGTTTGGATAGTGGCAAGCCAAACACATTTTGCGTGTCTAGCATTTTTTAGTGAATCTTGTGCATTGTTCATAGGACCCACACATACTTTTTTCCAAAAAAAATAACTTTAAAATTGGATTTTACGATACTATTCACACATTTAAAAATTATTTTATTACAGTGTTTTCAATTTTCAGTAATAAGTAGTATTCAAACAAATCCTAAAGAATCCCTTAAGAGCGATCCAATAGTTAAAGACTTTTTTTTTTTTTTTTTTTTAAATGGGCTGTCTGCTACCATCTATTGTGTGGGAGGGTGATAAGAAGAAACAAATTAAATTTTGAGATTTCAAAAAGTAATAAATTCAATATCAACCCCATTTTAGTGGAGAAATATTGTTTTTGGGTTTATTATAAGTTCGAGGGTTTAATTTGTTGTTTTTTTAAAAGCTCGTGACAAAAAGTTAGCTTCCACATATCATCGAAATTGAATGAAATGAAAAAAAATGGTTGTGCAATAGCGTGTCAAACTAGGCAACCCCAAGCATGAGGAGGCTTGACCCTATGAAGCCGTAACCAAGTGAATCTGTCATGGACACGACCATGCCTAGGAAAGGACTACACCTCATGAAGAAAAGTATTGAGGCCTCGAGAGATGGTTTAATTTAATATTAAAACTGTTAATTTTAACAATGTAGGGTTTATTTTGTTACTTTATGTTCAATTTTGAATCTTTGATATACATTTAGTATTATTCTCCATAATAATTGCCCCTTGGTGCTTTGAAGAGTTTTGCTTTAAACCGTCGCTATTACTGGAGAAATTAATGAGTTTGTTGTCCCTCCTATAGACACATTGTCATTCTGTTTGATCAGAGAAGCACCGTCGTATGTAGACATGGCAAAACGGGCGGGGGCAGAGCAGGTTCGGGTCGGGTCAATCGAGTTTGCGGGTCAATCGGGTCGCGAGTCGGGTCGAGTTGACCCGTATTTTTCAAACAAGTTTTTTTTTTTTTTGGAAATAGATGCAATCTGTCAATTATTTATGAATTCCTTAACTATGATTAGATTCTCACTGGTGATATTGTTACCAATTACCACTAAACATTTGATTTGATACCCAAATTTGGTACAACTCTTGTTTCAACTTTCTAGAAGCTAATCTTGGTATAATTTCCAATCTGTTTAAAGTAGGAAGAGAAAATGAAAGTAGCAAGTAAAGAATGACAAACTATAATGGAGTACATAACATATTAAATAAAGAAGAATAAGTAAATATTTTATAAGAATTACACCTCAATCTCAATCTATTCAACGTTGGTAGACGTGGCAAAATGGGCGAGTTGGGTAGTGTTCGAGTCGGGTCAATTGGGTCGCGGGTCAAAATGGGTCACAGGTCAAAACGGGCCATTTTTAAATGGGTCAATCAAGTTACGGGTCAAACAGGTTGCAAGTCAAATGGGTCGGGTCAGAAAATTCTGACCTGTTTTGCCATGTCTAGTCGTATGCCATTGAATCACACCTTACTGCTCTATGCCACTTTGTTAATATTCTCATTTCTTGTAGTTTATCACAACAATCTTTGTCCCTCATTCCCATTAACTTACGTAAATTTTTATCCCTCGTTCACATAACCTTACGTGAAAATTACTATTAATTTTATAATAACAACATACTTTTTTCTATTTTTAACTAACTATTTTTCAAAACATTCACATCTAATTATCTATTTTACATTTTATTTTATTAAAATATAAAATAAAATAAAAATCATTTCCCTCTTTTTACACACAACAACCATTATTCAATCTTTTTCTTCATCCAAATGCAAAGAAATAATTAAAATTTATTTTGCATAGATTGTGATGACTTGTATATTCGCACAAACACTATAACAAAATCTCATATTGCATAACCGGTTCATAATTTGATATTTTGGGCTTTATAGGCTAATATTTTGAGTTTTATGCTAATTAAAAAAAATAAAAATAAAAAAGATGGCTAATATTATGAGTTTTATGCTAATTTAGATTAGTTAGTGCAGATGCTCTTACAAGCCACAAACATAGCAGAAACTAGGAAGTTTTTCATACTAAAGAGTCACCCAAAGCAGTTCTAATTTTCCTAACTTCAACACTTCTCCCCTCGTAAGGGGCTACGAAATATCGACCTTCAACCTCATCCTTATACACTTCCCCCAGCCCAGCTCACATCATAAGCTGGTATATCTACCTCCTTCAAGATACCCAAATCATCTCCCACTGCATTTGCAACATCTCCGTTCATTCCCTTGAAAGGTATCCCATGCAAATATGCAATTGAATCCAAAAGAAAGCCCACCGGAATTGCAGATTAGCAACTTGACTTTCGCCATCATAATCCTGAAACACAATTGAGACATTTGTAAAATAACCACCCTGAAACACAAAAAGACTTTTGTCAAATTACTGCAGACTGTTGATGCAGACAATCTCCTTATCCATAGTGTCTTCAAATGAAAACACAAAAAGTATGTTCATTCAAATCCCGAGCAGTCACTCAATTTGAAGATTGGCCTCTAATGTTTAAGCATGGCCGTTTTAATAGCTTCCTTATTGTATGATTTGGAATTAAGTAATCTGACTATAAGACATTGCTCACCTTTGTTATTCGTTTCCACTAGTGACTTTTCACCCACAACAATAATTGTCTTCACCCTTTTTGACAAATTAAAATTCTTCTATAGCCACCACCGCTTCCCCTTTGTGCCCTTTATGCGGTGGTCACTCTACAAGTATAAATACTTGTCGGGTGTGAGAGGCAAGGACTGTGATTCAAGTCTCGAAGAGGAAGACTCATACACATATGTACTTAAATTAGGCTAGAGTAGAAATTTTATCATATATTAAAATAAAAAATAAAAAATAAAAATCTTAATGATGAACCCATGAGCAATTTTCACAAATCCTCACACTAAGACCCACTAAGACAGACCCGACGAAGGGATGTGAGGCTTGTACTAAGACAAGATGGGAGCTACTACCACAAAACTCTAGACTTAAATAAAAGAAGTTCTGTATCAATTTATGGAACATTGTAAAAGCTGATTTTCAAGATGCCCCAAGATACCAATTACCTAACCTTCATGGATACCTTTTAATCAGCATGCATTCAGAAATAATATTAATAATAATAATAATAAATTACAAGCATTCAAGGTGCATCAAAATCCAATCTCATTTTCTTGCTCACCAGCTAGTATTTACATACAGCAGAACACAATAATCTACTCTATGCTGGTGATAGCTGTACTGTACACAAAGCTAGCTTTAACCTGTTGAGTAAAAACTGATTTCCCAGTTTAACGCCAATTCATTCACTTCCTGTATCAAGAAAATCAAACCAACTACCCACAACTACAGACAAAAACCTCGGCAGTTACCAAATTCAACAACTGAAAAGGATCTAAGATTCTGAAATTTGAACCAGTCATCCATCAAGGTCACAAGAGGAAAGAATATGCAGGTATGACATAATTTAACATTTGAGATTAATAGATATAAAAGATTTTTTTTTTCCCCTAAAAAAAGCCTACCAGCATGTACAGGCATCATTTAACCTACAGGGCACCTTTGTACACTTCAGTTAAAAAAGACTGTACACCACTAGAACTCTGATAAACTTTAAACCCAGCCTCCAAAACAGAGATCATCTTCTACTATTTGCAGAACACAAGCTGTGTTCACTTGCTTTTGCCTCTTTCCAAGAAGCACAATTGGTTATAATTGCTACACATGTGCAAGACCATTCCAGGAGGTTTCAAAATCAAACAGAAGCATTCCTGGATCAATGGAAGAAGTCACAGGAGAAAAGATATTTGTTTCAGATGGCATGGAACCACCTGAAACCATGGGAACTGACTGGTTTTCCAAAAACCAGTTGTCAAGATCAAAGTCAGCAAGCTCACAATTAGACTCCTTAATATGGGATGCTTCATGCATAGGCCCTGTACTTTGAAGTTCAGAATTTTCGACTGCAAGTACTTGATCGCTTGGACGTGGAGTTGCACATCCAAACAACTCAGGTAGACTGTCTTCACTGAACTGAGCACTACCCATAAACTGGGAATTAGAATCCTCTACAGATAATGACTCACATGTATATCCTCCACTTTGAACATGGAGATTTCCAATTGGAGGTTGTAGATTGCTTTGAACGGAATTGTTAGGCCAACTGAAATTAAAATCTAAAGAACCTGGATCTGTGGTACTGAAACTTTGATTCCCATGCTGACTGATATTTTGCCCGTCATTTAGACAATTCCCATTCTGATAAATATCTTCGCTAGGTTTTTGGCTTTGATACCCAGGAAGACAAAAATTCTGGCCGTCATTTGATTGAGCAATAGACTGATTATATATTTGAGGTTGGGAAGGTATGATATTTCCAGGGAAGCCCAAGTTGGGCTGAGAACAGTCCTGAGGCCTAAATGACTCCAGATTTACACTAGACCTAAAATTCTGCCACCTATTGGGATTTATCTCGTTTGACAATGCTGTTGAAGTAGCATTTCTGGTATGTTGTGCTGCCTGGATACAGCTATTGTTGTTTGATGAAACATACACAGAACTGGGCTTAACACTTCCTGTCTTCTTAAACATTGTATTGGAAGGGGGAATTCTTGGACCCAAATTCCCAACACTACCACGGTCCCGTTGGGTGACACTATGACGTACACCAACAAACTGCTGTGAAATCACATGCGGATGGACTCTGTTTTTTGCCAAAATAGGTGCTGACTGTTGGCTCTTCCCTTGACTTATGATATTTGGCACAGTATAATTATTCGAGGTGGAGCAAGGACGGATTAAACTTGGTCTGGCGACATGATTTGGAGGCATGGAGTTGGGTGACAACCGAAAAATGTTGAGTGATTGAGCTTGATTACATCGAGCAAGTGGCATAGAGAGAGTAGGATTAGAACACTTTAGAGCTGAAAATGTAGTATTTTTTATCGGCTTGAGTTGCTTCCTAAAAGTTTTCCATCTCTCCTCCTTATCGGTGGCATGACAATGGTGGTTCAAGATGACTGAACCTGAATCCCAAAATGGACATGGCGCGCTACATTCGCAAACATAACAGTGGCACTGCACTTTCAGAAAGGATGTAAATCAGAATGGCAAAGCATAATGATGAACATAGGACTAGACAAGTGCTAGATCACATTCTTTGTGTCGTAGCTTAGAAGAGTGATCTTACCTGGTCACAGTGCTTATCATGGGATGTGGAACTGAAAGGATATTTAGCACAAAGATGACGTGGATGAGGATAGTCTCTGCATGCAATCTGCAACAAAACATTTGTTTCTCTTGATAAGTAAATAAGTATTTTAGTGAAAAAGACTACTCAAGGCCAGCTCATACATTTTGAGGCTTAGGGGTGATAAATTTAAGTGGGATTTTTTTTTATATATATTTAAATATAATTAAATCTTATTTATTTAACATCTATATTATATTTCAAAAAAAAAAAAAAAAAACCTTCTTGCTTTTTGAGATGCAAAATTACAAATTAAATTTTTGTATTTAGGTTTTATTAACAATCTCTTTTACACTTAATCTTCTTATGATATAATTGACCTTAACTATGATTTTATCAATTTTATACTTTATTAAAGAGACATTATTGAAAATTCACTTTTTTAAAAAAAATTTTAATTTATCCTTTATTTGTTATTATTATTATTTTTTTTGTTCAAAATAGGTTTTATTAACAAAAATACATGCATTTGTTCAAAATAGGCAATATAACCCTTAATATACATTAGGAACACACTTCAAGAAAACACAAATTCCCAATAGCCCAAATAAGTATAAAAGCTGCTCAAGTAGGAATTAAAGTAAAGTTACTTATCAAAAAAAAAAGTAGGAATTAAAGTAGTCTAATTATGTATCTCCATTTCTAGTAACATATTTACTATAACTAACTAAATCAAAGTATATTTTCTCCAACAAAGTACTAAAATTAAATCCTCAGTAACCTAGCAGGCCAATGTTACTGTAATTGTTAAAAAAAAAAAAAAAACAAACAAACAAACAAACCTAGGATGTACGGATACAGACACGGGAATGTACGACACAACGACACGAGCAATTTTTGAAAAATTATAACATGAAACGGCCAGTACAACACTGGTACGGGTACGGCACCCTAAATGAATTGTCCGTGCTTCCTAAAAAAAAACAAATTTACCTGACCCATATCTGCAACTATAAGCAAGTCATTGGAATTACAGCACAAATTCCTAATAACTCAAAATAAGGGGAAAAAAAAAAAAAGATGCTAAAGTAGTAATAAAGGTAGTCCAATTCTGTATCCCCATTCCTAGTAATTCAGAGTAATTTTCTTTTTTTGATAAGAAATATAACTTCATTGAATAAAGAAAACAATACAGGAAACCAAAGCACACAGGCAATGTACTAAGGGATTAAAAAAAAACAGAAAAAATTATCAAGCAAAGAAATTACAACTATTTAACAAAGAAAAACACCCAAAGCATTTTGTCCACTCTAGCAAAGTTTGGAGAAAAAAGCACTAAAAATTAAATCCTCAGCAACCCAACAAGTCTATATATATATACCCACAACACCAACATCATTGTAATTCTTAAAATAAAAAAATTTTGAAACCCCCCAAAAAAAGTTAAAAGCAAAAATTCCCTATAACCCTAAAGTAGGAATAAAAGTAGCCCAATTCTATATCTCCAATTTCTCCATTTTTAGTAACATATTTACCATAACTCACTGAATCAAACTCAGATCAAAGTAAATTTTGATTAACAAAGCACTAAAATTAAATCCTCAGAAAATATAAACAAACCCACAAATCCAAAATTATCATAATTGTAAATAATTTATAAAAATAAATAAATAAATAAACAAACAAATTTACCTGCCCTTTCTCTGCAACTATAAGCAAGTCATCAGACCCAGAATTATCCTTATCATCGTTAACCTCGGCGACCGGATTATTCGGGTCACAATCCAGTACGACGCAATCATCATCCACATCCTTCATCACCACCGTCGATTTCCTTGACTTGTGGTGGTTCTCGTTGACCACCTCTCTGACCACCACGACGTCGTCGTCAGCCTCCGTATCATCATCGGAGTTCAAATTTCCAAATAGCGCCGACAGCCAATCTAAGTTTTGGTCGCCGGATTTGGTCTCCGCCGATGAACCCTGCTCTTCGTCGGAGCTTATGTCCAATATCACCGGCGACGAATCCATATTCCCCCAAAAAGCAAAACCAAAAAAGAAAAAAATCAAATTTTTGGAAGAATTAGGGTTTTCTGAAGAAAATAAATCGAAAATTTTTCATGTGGGTTCTTGAAATAAAATGAAGAGACAAGAAATTCAAGGGTCTCTAGGGTTTTGAAGGACTTCTGGTTTGGTTTTTTGGGTTATCAGTTTTCAAAGTAAAGAGAGGATTTATTGGCTGTGTGTGAGTGTGTCAGTGAGAGAGAAAGAGAGGTTACCACATTTGGGAAAAAAAAGAGGATAAAGTAGACACACCAAAATAATAATATTCGCATCAGTTTTTTATTAGGTCATGATAATAATTGCTTTAAGGACACTTATTAACGATTTACTTGAAGAAAATTTTTATAAAAAAAAAAGAGAAAAAAAGTAATTAATATTTTGACAGTTTTTTAATTTTTGTTAAAACTTTCATAAAATAGATTATTAACCAATATCTTAAAAACCCTTGTTAGCATTTCGCTTTTTATTATAATTTAGCTACTTTCACTAGTTATTGTTAATTTTTATCTAAATCTAGATAACATTTTTATCTATCATTAATAAAGTAACAATCTACTAATTTCACTTACTGGTGATAGAACTTTTTTATCTATTATTAATAATTTACAAATTATTTTATATATACACATAAAATTGACAATATTTATTATAATAATGAGTTGGCAAGATTTTACCAACTCCCATCTGGCTTGACATTATTTTTTATTTTTTACCTATTATTAATAATATACCATATTCTATAAAATAAAATAAAAAAAATAATATACCACATGATCTAGGTGTAAAATTTCTTGTAAAATTTGTTGTGTGCATTGCATAGCTCCAAAAAAAAAATAATAATAAATAAATAGAGTATGCACATTACACAACATGATGTCCAACAAGTGAAGTGTTTTGTTTTTTCTAATACCATAGCTTATCAACTTAGCTATTGAATGACTCAACATTAAAAAGTCATGATTAACTTAGGTTTAGGCTTGAGAGTAATGAGCCTATTTGGTAGGGCATTTCAAACACACTTTTGAATATTTTAAATATACTTACATGTATTTTTACACATTTTTTCACTCACACGTGTATAAAAAATATTCAAACAACATTACTCAAACTCCTCTATCAAAAACCCAATATTCTTTTTCTCTTGACCTAATTGATGTTTACAACTTTGATCTTAGTACGAGTACGGTTGATTAATAAAGATGCCCACTTCCAAAGGACTTTTTCTCCAAAAAAACCAAATGACAAAAATATTACAATTGAGCGAGAAGTAGAGTAGAACCACCCACGAAAAGTGAAACAGTGAAAGTGAAAGTGCAAGTGGAACTCACCAATCAGCTTTTGCATGTTGTACACGCGGCTGAAAAGTTTACAGGTGAGTTTGGGCTTTTTTTTCCATTAAGCCGACAAGCCCTCTGTATGTAAAATGGACCTGTATAAAAGTCTGGGCCTCAAATTAAATTGACTCCAACAACTTTATTCTCGTAAGTTGTACTTGTTCCTTCCAAACTTTTTTTTTTTTTTGGTGCTTTGGGGTTGACTGGGCTTGTTGTTTTGCTTAATTTTTGTGATGCTTGAATTGGTTTGGCCGGTCAAGATTGAGACTAATTTTTTGCATTGGTTTTACTTTGAAATATTTTTTCTTAAAAAAAAAAAGTTTGACTATAAACATATTTATTTGTTCTAATCTATTATGTGATGATTAAAGAAATCATTCAAGTGTAGTTTAGCACATGATTTTTTTAATGAATCAAATAGCATGTTAAAATAAAACACATAAATGATCTAATAAATCACCACTTGTTTTGTTGGAAAATTATAGTTCCAAACAAGTTTGGAACCAAAACTTTGTCCTTTTTTTGTTGATCCCCCCCCCCCCTTTTGTGCATTTGTTTTTCAAGAAAATTTGAATAGTTGCCAAAGAAAATTTAGGAGAAAATAGAAGGAAAATGAAAAAAAAAATTTGTTAGACTAAAAGAATCTTCTTTTAGCCACATTAAAACTACGTGACTCATTTTGAACTGAAGTGGCACTTAATGAATGCTTTAGCATGACATACGGAGAAAAAGATTAAAAACCAGACTCTACGTAATGTTAAGGGTACATATCCTAATTTTAAAACTTTAGGAGGTAAAATCAAAATTACCTTAAAACTTTAAGGATGTAGATTGTAACTTAGGTTGCATTTGGATAGATTATATTTGACAGCTTATTTTACTATTCAGCTTATTTTGGCTATTATTCATGGTTCTATTGCACTTTTTGGTACTATTCATGGGTCCCACTGTACGATTTCAACTAACTTTTATCTTTATCTACAATATTTTCAGTAAAAAAATTTCAATTTCAGCAAAATAAGCAGATCTCAAACGGACTCTTAATCAAAAAGGAAAAGCCTTGCTCTATTATTAACTTTTTATCCCCCGAAAAAAAAAAAAAATCTAAGTTTTTTTTAAAAAAAAAAAATCTTTTATCTTGTCTTTGGTACAAACCTTGTTCCCTTCAAAGCCTGGTGGTAAGAATTTTGTGTGTTTTCCTTTTTCAATCATAATGTAATTCTTATCTATAATTACCTAGTGTGTGTAGGGACTAGAAACTACACACAAAACACTATGAATATATATATATATATATATATATGATGAAAAAGAGGTGTGGATTTTAGCTATTGGGGGGGAGGGGGGGGGGGGGGCTGCACCATAGAAAGAAGAATACAAGCAAAATACCAAAGGAACACAATAATTGAGAAGCTGAGTAAAGAGGAACACAATAATCACCCACCTCGAGATGACATGACCATTAACCTATGAATCCCTTCATTTTGGTCGATCAGCCAATACAGTTATTCTCAAAATAAGTGTTTGTGTGAATCTAGTGAAGGAGAGGTTCTTGAATATTTTTTTTTTTTTTAAATATCATGTTAATTTGTTTTTTTAATAGCTAATGTGCCATCATTATTTTATTGTTTTCGTTATTGAAATAATAATATTGTAGAATCTGAACTAAATATTTTAAAATGAAATGTCAAGATTAAAAAAACTACATGTGGTTGAGTTCCCTAAAAACTTTAAAGGATCTAGATTCTAGTTTGGATGCATTAAAGCTCAATTATTTTATAAAATAAAAGGTTTTGCACTATTACTCTATCAGTCTCATTTATCACTCTCTTCACTGATTTACTGACTTAACAATTAGAATTGAGGATTCTCTTTCTTAGTAAGGTACCTGTTAGGTTGCAAAGATTCGCCACCATTCGGTTCCCATCGAAGTAAATGTTGCAGTTACGTCTCTTCTCCCAAAATTTTACCAATCTATACTAGCTAACTCAATTCGCAAAGTATCTTATAGGTATAAATACTATCATATATTTAAATAAAAATTCTATGAAAAAAATATTAAAAATTGATGTACAAGCCTTACTGAAAGTCATCTCAAGACCTAATTCTTGAAAGGAAAATTTAAAATAATTAATTTCAATTACGTCCCAAAATTGATACAGTTTGTCAATTATTAATTTATTATTATTTTTTTTTTTGTTTTGGGAGATTGGATTTGAGAGAAGACAATTATTAGTTTTTATGTGGTCCATTCCATGTATATGTAGTACTTAATCAATGGTGGATTTTTCTATCGTCGGATTAGGCCCACCAAGCCATAAGACCTCTAAAGTCTAAACTATAATCAATAGGCAACTCTCGTACAGCAACTTGTTTGGCAGCATCTCTGACTGATTCCACCTCTGCCATTTTAGGACTTTCCCTTACAAATTAATTAAGCTTTCGTAAAACGGTGTGTAATTTTTTTTTCATTTTGGTAAACCAGAAAATTTTATAAACAATGCAGGGTAAACATAGTTAGGAGGGCAGAGCCTCTCATAATATAGCCCAATCTACTATAATAAAGCTAAATACAAATGTCGGCAGGTGGACTATGGAAAATAATAAAATCCTGGCTTTGATCCGGTCATTTTCTAGTCAAGACATCTCTGCACATTGGTTAGCTGCACGGAAAGAGTGCTTCATCAGTCATCACCACTCAAAAACAACCATATAATAATTAAATTGCTGCTATGAGAGTTAGTAAAGGCCACTCAAAAACAACCATCGCATCAACTTTATAAATTGCTTGATATGGTAATATGGTGCCAATTATATTCAAGTGAAACCTGCACTTTTGCCTGCAATTTGTTTTTCTTAGAAAGTAAAAAAAGTATTTTATTGGAAAAGATTACTCGATGGATTTTGAGGATTAACGTGATAAATTTAAGTGGGATTTAAATATAAATAAATAAATATCAATTAAATTATATCCATTAATTAAACTTCCGATCTTATAATTAAAAAAAAAAAAAAAAAAACCCATTCTTCTTGCTCTTTGAGATGCAAAAAAATTACTAATTAAATTTTTATATTCATATTTTATTAACATCTTTTACAATTGAAATTGAAGATAGCCAATCAACTTAATCCATAAGATTTTATCAATCTTGATTTATAAAAAAAGGATTATTGCAACTTCACCTAATAATGTGGTACTTAGGAAGTACAAATACTTTATTAAGGGTGTTATATCTATGTCATATTGGCGTCATACAAGTAACAGTGTCATATTACTGTTGTACAAGTAACAATGTCATATTAGTGTCATACTCGCTGCATTATGCTATAATTTTTTAGAAATTGTAATACCCACATCTATACCCTTACCCATAACACCAATATATATAATTATATATATAAACAAGAGGAATTTTTTTTTAATATATAACCAATTCTAGAACTAAAATAAGTTTAAAAAATCAATAAAAGAACAGTCACATTGTAAAGGCAAAGCGTTTCAAAACAATCTATAGAACTTTCCAAGAGGGCCACATTGTTCAGCTTCTTTTTAGTCAAGAGAAATGGAAATAGGGTGGCCCATCTGTTAGCCTAATGGGCCTTTTGTAACAATGTAAATGATTTAATCTGGCCCATATCTTTTGGACTTTCCCCATATCTTTGGTCGTTAAATGTAAGATCCTTACATGCCGCGTAGCCCAAAACACGCCATGTCCAACTTAATTTTTGTTGTTCAGAGAAGTACAATAGCTAAGAAAAAGTACGGTGGATTCTAGTTAGGTCAACTAGTAAAGTTGTATAAGAGATTTGGAGTTCAATCTTTATCTATACCAAAAACTGATTGGTATCTTTGTCTGATGATAAAGAGCTATTATCAGGTGCGGATATCATAGGTTTGAAACTCTCTTAAAAAAAAATACTTACTATCAAATGACACATCAGTCGTATTAAAATCAGAGCGTTAGTAAAGTGGTTATTTTTGCGCACATTTTTGTCATTTTTTAGGTTTTGATATGGTGAATGTGGTATTATTTGATACCAAATACTTTCTCATAATTTTGGGGTATTGTTTAGTTCTTCCATGGCTAAAAACTAGTCTTGAATCGATTTCCTCCCCTTGTAAAACAAAAAACAAAACTTAACATTTGTTAACTTTCTCCTTCTGCCCAAATTTATCCCTGCTCTCCAAGGCTCCAAATCAAACGCATGAGTCCTTGTGTGTACGTGTGCACATATCTTATCATATGTCCATATATAAACACACCAAATGAGTCAATTTTGTATTGTACTAGCAGGTATGGCCAAAACATATCACATTGGTCACCCAAATTGTTATACAATAGCTCTATTTGAAATATTTTAGTTTACTTGACCGTTTTGCTCAAGCAGACCAGGTGAAATATAGGCAAACATTTTGTCTTCTTTAATATATTTTGCTCAAGTGAGATTTAGTTTTTCTTATACAAACTTGGTTTTGCTTGGTTTTATAATACCGCATGCATGGGCTACTATATGGTATTAGGATTCTTAAATCCCTACTAAGCCTAATTTATTAATTATTATGTAAATGTAGTTAAGTTCATTAAAGCATACAGTTCAAAATAGCAAAGATGTTACCATTTAGTCTTTTTCATTGTGCCATCAAACCGAAACATGTTAATTATTTTAGTTCTGCTTTCTCTCTCCATATCATTTTTTCTTTCTTTTTTTTAGCACAATGCTTTTCATAAACTGTCATTTTCATCTAGAATTGAATATGCACTTTTCAACTGTTAATGTAGGTGGGTCGTGAAGCCTAAAAAGAGAAAAATTAAAGAAATTTCGTTTTTTGCTATAAAAAATATCCAAAGAAAAAAGAAATCATTAATATCTCTAATATCTTTTTTTTTTTGAAAGCTATCTCTAATATCTTCTTAACGCGACGTTTTAACGCCAAATTAAATATATATGGCGGAAAAGAAAATTAGTAACGAATTTTAATTACTCCACATATTGCTTTAAAAGTTCTAAAAATGGAAACTAAATCGACTTGCTGAAATTTAATTTTGTTTTATGGAAATTGATTATAGTTTTGTTGACTTTCTCCCATACAGGATAGTTGAAATAGTGCAACTATTTTGGTTGGGAGATACAAATGCTATTGATTTGAGATGGGAAAATGGGTATACGTCCTAAAGCGACGCATGGGACTTGCATGGCTTATACGTTGGGCATAGTGATCGATGTGATAAAAATGAGTTAGTTTTTATAAGCTTTCTGTACCAATATATATGGACAACCATGCATCAATTTTATCAATGTTTGCTTTGTGTTTTCCGAAGCACATCGTTTGAAATATGAAATTAGTGAATTTTATGGGGTGATTAGTTAGTATCAAGGAATAGTTGTTGACTTCTCCCAAAAAAAGAAAAAAAAAAAAAAAAAAAAAAAAAAAAAAACAAACAAACAAAAGGAATAGTTGATGATTATCTTTGGGAAATAAATTTTATAGGATTGTAATTTCGTGGACTACAATCCCCTTTTTAAAATTTGATGGGAATGTGAGACATACAACAACAATAATAACATCATGTGAACTACATAAATAGATAAGAATTACTCATTCTTTCCACTTTATTAAATTACTATAGTAATACTATAGCAATCCTTTTTTTTTTCTCTATGGAATAGGTTTCTTGACAATTGGTTTGTGAATTGGGAAAGGGGGAAAGAGTGGCTTCTTAAGAGGTGGGAATGGCTTCTTTATTATTGGAATTGGATGGGGAAATGGCTTTTTGAATACTGGAATTGGAGGCTTCTTAAAAAATGGAATAGGTTTCTCATCAAGAAATGGTTTCTTCAAATCTGGAATAGGTGGGAGAGGCTTCTTAATTGGTAATGGCTTCTTGAAATGTGGAAGTGGCTTCTTGAAAAGTGGAAGTGGTGGAAGAGATGGTTTGTTGAAGGGTGGACATGGCTTCTTTACTATTGGAATTGGTGGAATAACTGGTTTTTCGAAACCTGGAATTGGTGGTAATGGCTTCTTGAAATGTGGAAGTGGCTTCTTGAAAGGTGGAAGTGGTGGAAGAGATGGTTTCTTGAAGGGTGGAAATGGCTTCTTTACTATTGGAATTGGTGGAATAACTGGTTTTTCGAAACCGGGAATTGGTGGTAATGGCTTCTTAATAATTGGAATAGGTGGAGGAAGTGGTTTCTTAAAAACTGGAATTGGATGAGGAATTGGCTTCTTGAAAATTGGAATTTTTGGTGGGAATGGCTTCTTAAAAAAGGGAATAGGTTTCTTGAATTTCCCTTCATCAAGGTCTGCAGCTGTATTGAACTCTTCGTTATGAGATGGTACACCAAGTCCTGCACATATAAGTGCACAAAATCAACACAACTCATTTCAAATTATAAGATGGAACAATGAGATTGATATCATATGCATGTTTGCTTCATATCATTTAAAATGATAGTGTTTAGGGATCAAAATCCATTGGTGCTAAAGAGAAAATTTCAATGCTAAAACATATGCATGTGCCTTAGTTTGTCAAATGTCAAAGATCTTACTATCATTGTTAAAAATTAGCAACAAGTAGTAATGACTCAAAATGTTTAAACATATAAGGAAGCAACCTAAATAGCTTTGCAAAACATCCCTCTTTTTTAACAGAACAATATACCTGAAGTGGTTTGGTCTTGCTCAGCATAGCAACTCACAACAAGCAAGAAGCAAACCAAGGAGCCCAAAAGAGCCCCTTGACAAAAGGATTTAGTTCTCATTGTGAACTCTCCTTATACTACCTTATGATAGTATAATGAAAACTAAAACTTTGACACAGTGACTCACTTCGAATCCCATATCCCTTAATATATTGTGAGCTTCATGAAGCTGAATAAGCGGCTCAATTGTGACACCTATGCTGCACTAATTAAGTGTTTCATGCTACAATGTTTTGGGGCCATTAATTTTGGTATGTTGTCTTTAAGGGGGGAAGAAGGTAGCTAGTAGTGGTTGCCGAATTTAATTTGTGGCTCAAATGCCATTTTCTTCATTGAATAATCTCTCCCCCACCACGTGCTAATGAGTATGCACTGTCTTATCTTGTTTTCATTATCAGTAAATTTTGTTTTGCACCAAGTTTAGAAAGGTAATATGAGTTTCACGTTCTACTTCTACTATTTGAGCCCATGCAAATATAGTTGACGGGTTTGAATAATTGAATGAGGCCACAACATTGGTATTAAAATCCTTCTCATTCACTAATTTTATTTTTTTGTAAAAATTGAGGTTTGTGCTTCAAACTATCAGCCATGTTTCTCTCTCTCTCTCTCTCTCTCTCTCTCTCTCTCTCTCTCTCTAATAATTTGATAATTAATTACAAAAATAATAGAGGAGAGATTTGAACCATGAACATCTTTTCGTACCAGTGTGCAAACCGGAACGAGAATAACCTCTGTTCCACCTCGGATCAAATTTCGGCCAATTTCAGCTAGTTTCGGGCATTCCGGTCAATTTTGGCCGAAATGAAATTTTCGTTTGGAGTGAGTTTTGCTTTTTTTTTTTTTTTTTTTTTTTCCTTCTTCAACCTAAGGACATTTTTCACCATTACATGCAAAAACGTTTTGAGTTCCACAGATTCTATTCTACCTCGCAGCATCAAATACAACCCAAAAATCTATAACAATGAAGTGATGAACAGAGAGAGAAAGAGGGAGAGAGAGGTAAGAACCCGACGGTGAACTTGGATCATTCTTTGAGCCTAAGGTAGATTACTCATGAAACTTCAACCTTCACATATTTGCAATTTTGCAGTACAAAGAGAGTGGTAGAAGAAATCTTGCAACAAAGAGAGTGCTGTGAGTTAAAAGTTAAAAACTCAGACTCAAAGTAAAGAGTTTGAACACTAGGACTTGGGTAAAGGAGTTGGGGTTAGGTGGGGTAGGTGGAATCTCTTAAATGGGTAAGCAAGCAAATGATGCCATGTTTTTTTTCTTTTCTAGCAAATAGTGCCACATAACCTAAGGCTAGAAGTCTAACATGTGCTGCCAATTAAAAATAGTACTACACTACCACTTGTTTAGAAGAAAAAAATTACACATTGTTCTAAAAAAGGTACCCAATTAATAGTATATAAATAATATTTAAAAAATAAATAATCAACTCATTATTTGCTTATTTGTGGTTACTTTGGTAATTAATTAATTACTTATTATTATCTTTTGAAAAATTTATTGAAAGATATATATATATATATATATATAAAATGAAAAATCACCTCATTATTTGCTTATTTGTGGTTACTTTGGTAATTAATTAATGGGTTATGCTAACGAGTGCCCTTAGGGCACTTGTTAATAACCCATTTTAGGAAAATTTTAATACCATTTTTATGGGAAATGAAAAAAGTTATCAAAATATTAATTACTTTTTTTTCATTTCTCATAAAAACTTTCTTTAAATGAATTATTAATCAGTGCCCTAAGGGCACTCGTTAACATTTCCCTTAATTAATTACTTATTATTATCTTTTGAAAAATTTATTGAAATATATATATATATATATATGGAAATCCGAAACAACTTGAAACGGTATACCTAAATAGACCGATACCAAAATATTCCGTTTCAATGGACAAACTGAAACAGGTTTCAAAACGGTATTCATAACATTGGAAAATAGTAGAAATTTAATACAACTAAATTATATAAACTAAACTATATCAACTAAATTAAATTTAAGTGGGATTTTAAAAGTAATAAATAAATATCAACAAAATTATATCCATTAAACTTCCTATCTTATAATTTTTTTATAAAAATACCATTCTTCTTGCATTTTAATTTTTGAGATGCAAAAAATTACTAATTAAAATTTTCTATTTGTATTTTATTAACATCTTTTACAATAGAAAATAGCCAATCAACTTAGTCAGTAGAATTTTATCAATCTTAATTTATAAAAGACATTATTGCGACTTCACTTATAATTTGGTACATAGGAAGTACGAAAACTTTATTAAGGGTATTGCATCCGTGTCATATTGATATCGTACAAGTAACAATATCATATTAGTGTCATACTCGTTGTGTTATATTATAATTTTTCAAAAATTGTAATACCCACACTCATACCCTTATCCATAACCGCGCTTCGCAATAGTACTTAACTTAAATTTATCCTCTATTTGTTCTTAATTTTTTTTATATACATTAATTATTTTGTGGGAGACTAATTTACACAAAGACAATAAAAATACACGCATTTTAGTGCATTGAACTCAAAAAAGGCCATATTAACATTAATTAAGGGTACGTATAGTGTTCTCTCTAGACCGAAGGGTTCTAGTTCTTTCTAGAGAGTTCTGTCTCTCTTTCTCTCTGGACCATAGAGTTCCAGCTCTCTCTCTTGGCACACATTTTGGACTTTCCGCTAGCGTACGCACGAGCTCTTCTTGGCTGCCTTGTGAGCTCAAGTTCCATCGTTAGTCCTTGCCCAGTGTGTGGGTTTTCGTTGTGTGGGTTTCCCTTGCCCATTTTGTGGGTTTTCGTCATCGACAGAGGTCGCTACCTCAAACTCTCAAGGCATCGATCAACTTTGTTGTAGCTCTGAAGACTTGTCAGCTATTGGGTGAGCTCTTAGCTTCATGGACCAACCCATTTCTTGGAGTGAAGGGACTGATTGTTATTAGCAATAAAAGATACTTTATGGTTGGGTCTTTGCAAAGTGGAGAGCTTCCATATCACCTCAACAACACCTTATCTTGGCTACAGGTAAATCTGTCTTTTAAAGGGTCACAAATTTAGGTGTTTTTGTGTTGGATTTTTGAATCTTTGAAGTAAGGTGATTAAGTGAACTTTGAAGTAAGGTGATTAAGGAAGCTGAACTATGAGTATCTTAAGTCTTAATTGTCGTGGACTTGGGGACAAAAGTGTTGTTGGAGAGCTGTCTAGGCTGATTAAAGTTCAACGTTCCCGAATTGTATTTTTGATGGAGACTAAACTTAAAAAGAAAGGTATAGAAGAAGTGAGGAATGAATTAAAAATAGATAATGTAGTGTGTAGATAGAATTGGAATGAATGGAGGCTTGGCTTTGTTTTGGGATTCAAAATGGGATGTGAAATTGAGGACCTTGCCAAAAAGCCATATTGATGTTATTGTGATAGAGAAGGATGGGGTTTCATGGAGATTGACAGGTATCTATGGGCACCCTGAAAAATTGAAGCGCATTGAGACATGGAATTTGATGATCAGCCACATCCATAAATGAAAGATTTGTGCAATGAGACATGGTCCCCCTTAAGCATGTAGACTTCTAAACCATATCAGAATATGAACAGCTTAGCAAGATATGGTATGTTGACTCCACCACATCCTCACAACATTCACATCCAGCATCAAACAAAATTTTTCTTCTAGCTAGATTTGCTTTTGTAGGCAGTATATATCTACAAGCTTTCCAAATGAAAGTTTTGATTTTATTACATACCTTGGCCGCCCAAATCGCTTTCCAAATTTTATTACACTATGAGTAATTGGATGATTGGCCATGAGAAGATCTCAGTTGTTGAGTTTGTATCATCTTGTATGCACTTTTTACCGAATATTCACCCGTGTTTGTGTATGCCCAAATTTGGATGTCTTGCACCACTCTATTGCTCAAAGGGATGGATTTAATAACTTCAACTTCATATAGGAGGAATACATGATCAATCATGGATACATGCCATGATCTTGTAATTGGATCAATGAGGTTATCCACTATGGCCATTGATGACATTGTGGAGCATGGGGTTACCACCTTGAATGATGGTGGAATTGAAAGCCATTGGTCTTGCCAAATTAGAATTTTATTTCAGGTTCCTACTCGCCATCTCAAACCACTGTCCAAGACAGATCTGGCTGCCACTATACTTTTCCATGCAAAACTCCCTGAATTTGGTGAAGGAGCATCTAAGAAAGATATATTAGGAGAGTACTTTGATTTGTAGACTCGATAGAACAAGGAGTGTGTATTTTTCATAAGCCTTCATCCTTGTTAGGCTAACATGGCTAAGTTGAAGGAATGAAGCTCCCGAAACCCAATTCCTCCCATCAACTTAGGCATACAGAGTTTAGACCAACTCAACCAGTGTACTTTCCTTTCTTGCATCTTTTGACCCCATCAAAATCTGCCCATCATCCCTTCAAGATCTTTAAGCAAACCTTTCGGTAGCAAGAAACATCCCATGGCATATGTGGGGATAGCTTGTGCCACGGCTTTAATCAAAATTTCCTTTCTAGCTTGAGACATCATCTTTTCCTTTCATCCCTTTAGTTTACTCCAGACTCTTTCAATGATTGGAGCAAAAGCTGCTTTTTTGTTACGCCCCACTATACTAGGCAGCCCTAAATACTTCTCATATTCTGGGACTGTCTCTGCACCCAATGCCTGTTTGATTGATTCTTGAGTCTCAAAGCCAGTATTACTGCTAAAGAAAAGAGAAGTTTTATCAATATTAACCTTTTGTCCTGAAGCATCCTTATATAAATTAAGCAAAGAAATGACTTGTTGGCACTCCTCTACTGAGGCACAACAAAATAATAAACTGTCATCAGCAAATAGGAGATGAGAAATACAAGGACCACCTCTGCTAGCTGCCACTCCTCTTATAATTCCATATGTTTTTGCCTTTCTAAGCAACGCGGTAAGCCCCTCAGCACAAAACAAAAAGAGATAAGGTGACAGAGGGTCACCTTGTCTCAGTCCTCTTGAAGGCAAGATATAACTTGTAGGCTTGCCATTTACTAAAACAGAAAAATGAGCAGTTGTTATACATGCCATTATTAATTGCACCCATTTTGCATGAAACCTCATTTTCTCCATCACCATTTTTAAATAACCCCATTCAACTTTGTCAGAAGCTTTGCTCATATCCAATTTAATAGCAACCTGACCTATCTTGCCCCACCTCTTCTTTTTCATGCTATACAAAGTTTCATATGAAACTAAAATGTTATCCATAATTAGAGTGAGTTTGGTTCAGCTTTTTGTAAAAGTGCATAATGAAAAAGTGGAGTTTTGTTAAAAGTGCATAATGAAAAAGTGGAGTTTCAAAAAGTTGAGTGTTTGGTAAAAACTGTTAAAAAATGCATAATGAAAAAGCTGAGTGTTTGGCTAGCACTTCTAAAGTGGCAGTTTGAGGGATAAATTACCAAAAAGGACAATGTATATATAAGGGAATTTATTTCATACTTTTTTTTTTTTTTTATGTGAGTTTGTTTCATACTTAAATCAATTACTTCATCATACTTAAATCAATTTTTCTCTTTCTAAAAAAATTATTTTTTTCTCACCAATATTAGCTAATAATAACCTACCACTTAAGATTTATTATGAAAGTATTGTGAAAATATTGTGATAAAAATTTATACTAATTTTAATTTTAACATACTATTAAAATTATTTTTTTCTCTTTCTAAAAAAATTATTTTTTTCTCACCAATATTAGCTAATAATAACCTACCTTAAGATTTATTGTGAAAATATTGTGATATAATTTCTTCTTTTTTTTCTCTTTTTTTCTCTCCACACATGTGGGCTCTCCTTCCTTTTTTTTCTTTTTTTTTTTTCCCTCTTTTTTTCTCCTCCATCCACGTACCCACACTCTTTTCTTTTCTTTTTTCCTTCTTTCCCCTTTTATTCCCTACCATACCAGCACTTCGTCAAGAACATTCCACAGCTCTCTTTCTTTTTCTTTTTTTTTCCTCTTAGCACTTCAGTCCAGAACATTCCAAACAGCTCTCTTTCTTTTTTTTTTTCCCCCTCTTAGCACTTCAAAACGAACGAAGGAACCAAACTCACCCAACTCATCCAACTCCAAAACGTAACCTTAAGTGCTTGGATCGGGAAGATTGGATGATCGGAACCAACTCCAGAACTCATCCTTCTTCTTTTTCTATTTTTTTTTCTTGTTCTTAGATGATCGGGAAGATTGGATGGTTGGTAAATCTCTCCCCCCCCCCTTTTTTTTTCGTCAGTCTTCTTGATCCGCCAGAGGGTCTTGATCTGCTGTTGTTCTAATTTTCTTGTTGTTGTTGTTGATCTGCTGTTGATCCGAAAGAGTTGTTGTTCTAATTTTCTTGTTGTTGTTGTTGATCTGTTGTTGATCCGAAAGAGTTGTTGTTCTAATTTTTTTTTTTCTATTCTTGATCTGCTGTTTCTGAAAGAGTTGTTGTTCTAATTTTTTTTTTTTTTTTTCTGTTCTTGATCTACTGTTGTTGTTGTTTTTTTGATTTTAGATTTGTTGTTTAATAGAGGGTAATTTGGTAATTTCCTGTGAGCCCAACGGATATATCAAAACGCCCCATTCACGTTTTGATTTATGGACCTCAGGAGGTCCATAAATTTTGCGCGTTTTGGACGCTATTTTTGCCTGAGTCCAAAACGCAGCTTTTATCAAAAAGTTACGTTTTGGGCTGAGCCAAACGCAAATTTTCTTCAGCTTTTTCTAATATGCGCATTTTCAGCTCTTAAAAGTGCAAACAAACGCACACTTAATCTCCATGGGACAAAAGCGCTTTGAGTATCAGAAATTAAATTTGGGAGGATAAGCTTCAGCCGGTTGACTAACATTTTAGATATGATTTTGTATAGCACATTACATAGGCTAATGGGGCGATATTGTGTGATTAATTCAGGGTCTTTAGTTTTGGGAATTAGTGCTATGTGGGTATTATTTATATTTCGAAGTATAATTCCAGAATTTAGACATGATAGCACAACATTAGTTACATCAGCATCCACTATATGCCAAAACTTTTGACCCAGAGAAGCATGGGTGAAAGATAAAGGCTGTGAGGACGCAATTGCAAATGCTTGGTCTGTTTCCTTCAATGGAAGTCTTATGTTCCAGGTGTGTAACAAAATAAAAGAATGCAGGGAAGAGGTTGTTAGCCTAGAGTAAAAATTCATTGTGTTCCTTAGGCAAAAAGATTAAGGAAAAGCGAAATAGGTTGCAAGTGCTTGAGGAAAACAACAGGGATGCATCGTGGGCTGAATGTGAAGCTCTTAGGCATAAAATTAATATTTTAATTGAGAAAGAAGAAATTTATTGGAAACAAAGATCTCGTATCAGTTGATTGCGTGAAGGTGATCGTAATACAAAATTTTTTCATGCGAAGGCATACGCAAGGAGAAAAAAAAATTTAATTGTCTTGCTAAAGGAAATGGATAGTACGGTGATAGAGCAACAAAGCGATATAGAAAAGGTGATAATTCAACATTTCTCAACTCTCTTCCAATCTTCAAATCTGAATGCTATTGAAGAAGTGGTGGCCCATATTCCTAGAGTAGTTATGGAGGAAATGAATGATTGGCTTGTGAGAGATTTTCATCCAAAAGAGGTTCAATTCACCGTATTTCAGATGCATCCTTAAAAAGCCAGGTCATTTTTCCTGCAAAAGGAAAAATGATTCAAAAATTGTAATATTTTTCACAACCAGCTGAATGATTTGGAATAAACGGAATGACGCTCACTACAGTACTCCACGTCCTAAATCCTCTTTTCTAGTCAAGTCTGCTACAGGCCATATTATAGAATATTTAGAAGCTAATTATGGAAGCTTGTCTTGAATTTGTAAGATATTCTTATTTTTCTTTGGTTTTTCTTGATGTAACCTTGCATATAGCTGCTGTTTTTGATAGGTGTTGTGAAAGCTCTGTACCTTGTGCAGTTTTCTTTGGCTCTCCTTGATGTTGTCTTGTTTTTGTATAAATTTATTCTTTCATTGAATAAAATTCTGCCGTTTATTCTCTTAAAAAAAAAAATTAATTAATTTACATTAGGATCACACACCCAACACAAAAAGAAGTTCCAGCAAAAATTCACAATAACCCAAAATAGGTATAAAAGCTGCTAAAGTAAGAATAAAAGTAGTCCCAATTCTGTAACTCCAATTTTCTCCATAACTCTCACTAAATCAAAGTAAATTTTGTCCAACAAAGCACTAAAATTAAATCCTCAAACCAAACAAATCAATATATAAACAAACCCACAAGTATTAAAAATAAAAAAACCTGGTCTTTCTCTGCAACTATAAGCAAGTCATTGGATTTGGGCCCATAATTAGCCTTATGGTTAACCTTGGCGACTGGGTTAGTCCTTGATCATGACCGTTGATTTCTTTGACTTTGAGTTGCGGTGGGGCCTCGTTATCGGAGCTTGAGTTCTCGGATTTGGTCGCGGCCAAACAACCTTGCTCTTCATTCGGAGATTCGGGTTTTCTACTACTTTTCTTAAGAAAAGTAATCGGAAATTTTTTCATGAAATGAAAGGGAAAAACTTCCAACGTGAAATTGGATAAATGTAAAAAGGGCCTCTAGAGATTTCAGTATAAACAAAAACAGCAGTGAGTGTGTGTGAAGTGTGAACTGCACGTGACTTGCTCCAAGTGAACAACTCAACATCAAGATTTTTCTTGTCCCAAGAAAACTAATGAGGTTTTTTTTACCTATCAAAAACAAAAAAAAGTGAGGTTTTTTTTAATTTTTTATTTTATTTTATTTATTTAGGTGAATGAATAAGTGAGGGTTTGGCATAGTATAAGTTTGGGCCTCAAATTATATGGATTCCAACCTTCCAACAACTTCATTCTTTTGCTTTGGGTTGTTTGGTTCGGCTTCGCATTGGGACTTTTTTTTTTTTTTTAAGATAATTTGAACAATTTCCTTGTAAAGCTATGGTTGGAAAAAAAAAAGGTTAATATATATAGAGGACAAATGAACGTAGTTTACGGCATTAAAATTACATTGTAAGTACTTTTTTTTTTTTTTTTTATGTATAATAATATATTAGAAACTAGAGAAAAAAAAAAAAAAAAAAAAAAAGAAGAAGAAGAAGAAGAAGAGAAGGTCCAATGTATCTCCAATTTTAAGTACAAGCACCCAAGAAGGAAAAATTAACATTGTGAGGCAAAAAATTACAAAAGACCACCCAGCAAACCATATTGTGAGGCAAAAAATTAACATTTTTTGAAACAAAAAGGAAATCCTAACAAGATAAGGAGTTAAGAGCCAAATTTATTTCAGTGAAAATTGGAGCAATGAACAAAAAGGAAATACCAACATTGTAAGTATTTGGTGTGTGTAAGACGGGGAATTACTATGGCAAAACATTATGTGATAAAAAAATACAAAATGCGCAAACAGCATGGACAAACACAATGTCCTAGCATGATGGCCCGAACGGTCAACCAAAGACCAAGAACCGTGGCCAATCACAATGGTTGAGTAGCCAAGTACCGAGTAACATAATATCACCAAAATCAAGATGATATGGTCATCAACCTATGAATCTCTACCTTTTGGTCGGTAAACCAATACATTCATCCTTCAAAGAAATGGTCATTGATTCTTCACATCAATATTTATTGTACTGCAACAATTCTCTATTGCATTAAATGTTATAGAACATTTCCATTATGCTCTATAAATCCACATTCATTGGACTCAACAAAGTAAGCAAGCTCTTGCCCTCTTGTTATGTCACTCTCATTTTTCACTCTCTTCATTTTTTTTTTTTTTTTTTTTTTACTAACTTAACCATTGGAATTGAGGATTCTCTTCCTTAGCAGTGTAACTGTTAGGTTGTAAGATCCATCATATTCGGTTCTCATTGAAGTTCCATCTCTTCTCCAAAATTTCCCCAACCTATTTCTACCAGGGCCAGCCCTTCCACTAGGCCAATTAGGCAATTGCCTAAGGCCCCCAAGTAGAAGGATGGCCCCAAAAATTTTAGAAAAGAAGAGATAGTAGGGGAAAATTTTTTTTGATTTCAGATGAATCTAAAAAATCCAGCACATCCTTTTGACCAAAAAACATAATTTCTCATCTCTTCTCCAAATTTTCCCCAACCTATTTCTATCAAGGCCGGCCCTTCCACTAGGCCAATTAGGCAATTGCCTAAGGCCCTCAAGTGGAAGAGTGGCCCTAAAATTTTAGAAAAGAAGGCATAGTAAGGGGGAAAAAATGGTTTTAGATGAATCTGAAAAATTCGGCACATCATTTTGACCAAAAAACAAAATTTCTGTTATACCCGGTTAAACATTGGTAGCACAAAATTTTTTTTTGGTCTAAATACAATCAATTATCCCAAAAATAACATCATTATCCTCTAGACAAACCAAAATTCAACAAGATAAGCTACAAATCCGGTCTAAAAAATTAACTACAAAACAATCAATAATCAAAACAAATAAAAAACCTCAAATCCCTAAAATTTTTACCGTTTCTCTTTCTCATTCTTGCTCTGCTTTTTTCTCTCAACTCTTGCTCTCCGCCTCTCTCATTCTTTCTCTCCACTGTTGGTGGCTGCTTGGCTCAAGCTTCCTTTGATCTAAATTATCCGATCGCTTCTGATCTGAAAACTCTGAGGAGTGGGGACTACTGAGCCAACTGCCTTTTTATTTTTTCGCTGCTGCGTGCGTTTTGATTCTGCAGAATGGGTTTTGACTTTTGAGGTATAACTTATAAGGCTTGGCCTTCTCTAGTTTAGATTTGTTAAGACCGGGCGGTATATATTGAGTTATGGCTGGATGTTTCACGTTTGGGCCTTCAAGTTTTTTGTTGTTGTTGTTGTTGTTATAGGTGTAATAGGATTTGTTTTATGTTTTTATGTGGGTGGGTCATTAATAAGACTTGTGTGGCCATCTTGGCATCTTCTTGGCTGGGCTGGACTGGGCTTATTTATTTATTTATTTTTTAATCTTGTGTTTATATATATATATATATATATATATATATTTAGTTATTGGTAATATAATGAATAAATCTTTATTTATTCAGGTTGAGATTGTTTAAAACTTGTTATTATTCGGTGAAACTACAACAATACTTTTTATATAAATCAGGTTTTATTTCTCATTTGCTCTACACTTGAAAGTTATTTTTTGTTTTAGTCTTTATAAGAATATTGTTTGATTATAAATGCCTACTAGAAAATATGCATTTGGATATGAAAAACTTTAAAAATAATAATAATAATAATAATTAAGTCTGAAAAATGATCAATGGATAAATTTTTTATTAGTAATAAACAAAATATAACACAAAATTTAGATGAAAATATCACAAATGAGCAAGAAATTCACCAAAAAGAGTTAGAAGATAATGAAATGATACAATTGCAAGATAACAATGATGTTCAATTTTGCAATACAACAAATCTTGATAATGAACTTCAAAAGAATTTAAAAGAAAATGAAAATAATGATGAAAATGTCACAAATGAACAAGTTCACCATAATGATGTTCAATTAGAAGAAAATGAAAATAATAATGACATGTTAAATTATATTACTTCAAATATTTATGATCCAGGTAATTGGAAAAATATTGACACAAAATTAAGAGATTTATTAGTAGAAAGAGGTCCAATTAGAGACAATGATATAATTTTTCCTAAAGGTGATGACACTAGACATTTTTCTACTATTCATTACACTCGAATATTATCAAATGGGAAGAAGCATGATAGAAAATGGCTAGTGTATTCAAAAGATATGGACCAAGTATTTTGTTTTTGTTGCAAGTTGTTTGAGTCTAAACGTACTAGCCAACTATGTAATGAAGGAACTCGAGATTGAAAAAATATTAGTTCTAAAATTAGAAACCATGAAACAACTATAGAGCATATTACTAACATGAACACTTGGCTAGATTTGAAAATGAGATTGTCAAAAAATAAAACAATAGATTTTAAATGAAATATATTATAATATAAAAATATTAAATAAATTTTAATTTAATTAATACATAAGTATAAAAAATACCCCATTTTAATTCTCGCCTTAGACCCCAAAATGTCTAGGGCAGGTCCTGATTTCTACCAATTCAATTAGTGAAGTTCCTCAGTCCTATTGTGTATATGTATAATATTTGATAAATTGATATACTAACACTAGGAAAAGTCTCAAGCAACGTATTCAAATATTAAGAAAGTCATCTCAAGACCTAAATCTTGAAAGAAAATTTTAAAATACTTAAATTGAAAATTGACTACTAAATAGAAATTCAACAAAAACAAAGTACTTTTTTCTTTTCTTTTTTCTAGTAACTATGAAAGATACTGGACTATGGATTATGGAAGGCTGTTTGCGCACTGCTTGCTTACTTGCATGACGTTCCAACATTGGTCCACTCCATGTCTATGTATTACGAAATCAATGTTGAAACTTTAAGCCTCAAAAGAAATTTAGAGTTCCCAGGTGGTTAGGTAATGTCTGAGCCATAAACTCTTATAACTTTTCTTTTTTATCTTCATTTATTACTATAGTAATGTGGGCCACTTCCATGTCTATGTATTACGAAATCAATGTTGAAACTTTAAGCCTCAAAAGAAATTTAGAGTTCCCAGGTGGTTAGGTAATGTCTGAGCCATAGACTAACTTTTCTTTTTTATCTTCATTTATTACTAAAATAATGAAAGGTAGTTATCTATACTATTATTTAAGGTATTTTTCAATTTGGATCAAATTTTTTTGTTCCAAAATACCTCTAAAACATACGTTTAAGTAGAGGTAAAACTTGAGGATAATAATATAAAAATATATTTCTAATTCTTAACTAAAACATTTCCTATCACTTTTCCACTAACTCACTTCTTCAAAGCAACTATATGTTTGTTATTTTTTTTTCCCTTAAAAAAAAAAAATCATCCTCACGTTTATCTTCAAATCAAAAAATTTTTTTGACATCCTCAAGTTTATCCAAAAAATAAATAAATAAAACAGATATAAATATATTTGATTACAATTTAAATTTAATAATTCAATGATTAAAAAAAAAAAAAAAAAGGCTCCCCAGTTAATTGCTTCATTCCTCACCCTTGAAAATAGGTCACACAAATCCATTGTAAAATTCAAAATGCACTATTATCCATATTGGCAATTGTGGCAACCCATGTTTGATATTTTTCATTCAAAGAAAAACAAAAAACAAAAAAAAACAAAAAAAAAAAAAAAACAACCACACAAACACGTTTAATTAGTCTCCCACTCCAAAACATAAACTTCCCTCTAACATAACCTCCTACTACTCTTAACTGGTTATGCTTATCAGTTATCACACCACATCTAAATGTTTCCAACCGCCATGAGTCTCTTAAGCAAAAGCCTGTTTTCAGAACTATTTTCACATTTTAGTGATTGTGTTGCCCGAACCAAAGCAAAACAAAAGCCAGCAAATGGAGCAGTTGTTTGTAGTAGAAGCCCTTAACAAGTGTAGCAATAAAAAGTTGTTCAAGAATGGAGGTTGAAACCTATGTGAGTAATGTTTAATTTTCTTGATGAATTCTTTAGCATTTTTTTTTTTGGGTCTTCAAGGGAGTGTTAATCAAACATAGAAAGTTGTACTGTGTTATTAGTAGTTTAGCACCAATGTCAATTGGATGTAATTTTAGATGTTGAAATCTTTGGTTAAAAATTCTTCTTTTCGAAACCAAATTCAATAAGTTGTTGAAACCATCTTAATCTATAGACCTGACACATCTATTTTGAAAAACACTTTCGTAAATATTACAATTTTTATTAAAAATTTGTACCATGATTTTATGTAATTTTCGTTTATATTTTTTATATGCCCAATTAGCTTATTAAATAAAAAAGGCATTAGCATGTATGTGCCCTGTTTGTAAACGATATTTATGTTATGTACAAAATGTTATGTGAATTCAAAATCTTCATGCTATTCTCGTTCAAAGCTAACCCACAAGGTGGCTAAAAACAAAATTTTTAGTAAGACGAATAAATTCTCTGGACGCAGAGATGTAACGTCTAAGCTTTCCTAAGGGTAAAGCAAAATCAAGGCACCCTCGTCTAGATCAAAGGACGATGTAAAGCCTATACCTTAGCAAGCCAATGAGCCTAAGGCGTATTCGTCCATAAGGGTAAAGCAAATCAAGGCACCCTCGTCCAGATCAAAGGACGAGGTAGAGCCTATAACTTGAGCAAGCCAATGAGCCCAAGGCATACTCGTCCATATAATGGGCGAAGTAAAGCATAATGCATATCTAGACCATGGACGAGAAATCCATAGACGAGTGTTTTGAGCTAAAACCCAGTCCGTGGACGAGCAGGGTGCATGTCATCCTCATTAAACATGAAAATCAGCTTAGTCCAAGGACGAGTAATTACCATTTTATAAACAAATTACATTTGGTGAAATTCCAATAAAAATGGTAAAAGTACATATATGAAATATGGACGAGTCAAGCATGAAATCTTATATATGAAAATAAAAAGTTTCGTCCATGCATATATGAAAGAAAAAATAATTGCATTCATTCAATTGTTTTAAGGGCGGACGACCAACATCCAAACACCCTTATGAAAGAACAAGTTTAATAACTCGTCCTAAAACCATGGACGAGCTTAATGTATTTGAGTTACATCAAAAGGTCCCAAAACAAAGGACCGAACAAAAAAGGAAAAATACAAAGTTTTGTAAAAACTTGTCCTTAAGCAGGGGGGGCATCCACCTTGGGATCTTCCTTGGACGGCTGGGTAAAGGCATCGTCCTCAATGTTAACGTCCTCAAAGCTGGTTTGGAGAAGAGAACTGGTAGCAGCATTCAAATTAAGCTTGATGGAGCTGAAGTCTACTTCAGGGAAGTTTTCAACAGTGTCCAACCTGAAATCCTCAAAACCTGCTGCGTAGTTGCGATCCAGTAAGTCCGTAAATTCTTTGGACGCCTTGAACTCCGCAACGGCATCTTCTTTAGCCTTGGAGAGAAGAGTACTGAACTCGTCATTTTTCTTTTGAATATGATCAAGACGAGTATCTTTCTCCACTATATCAGCTCTCAACTCCTTGATCAAGTTTTTATGCTCCGTTGCCTTCTCCTTAGCCTCAGCAGCTATCCCAGCCCATTTCTTACTCTCGTCCCTCACATTTTGGATGGTCGTCTCCAGTAAGATCCTCATCTTGTCCAACTCAGTGGCCTGCCTAGACGCTGCGATGAACTTGGACATGGCCTACAAGAGAAAAATGCTTGGTTAGAAGGCCAAAAATTATGAAATAATAAAGACGAGACGAGAGTAAAGTTACCTTAAAAAGATTATGAACACCTGAATGTTCAAAATCTTTCAGGGACATGTCATAACAGACATTTATGTCTTCGTCCTTCACAGCTTCCTCGAAGCGTTCC
This sequence comes from Quercus lobata, assembly GCF_001633185.2. Taxonomy (NCBI): domain Eukaryota; kingdom Viridiplantae; phylum Streptophyta; class Magnoliopsida; order Fagales; family Fagaceae; genus Quercus; species Quercus lobata. The sequence continues at coordinate 42,382,958 of NC_044912.1, read as the reverse complement.
CAAGCTAAGTCTTCATTTTCAATAATGTTCGAGGGTACCTTCGAAGGAGGCTGAGATGAGATAGATGCAATCATCCTAGGAGGGGTCTTGGACGAGGTAGTTTCAACAGGTGGAGACACATCCATATCAATTGTTTGGACGGAAGGATTGGACTGAGGAAGGTTAGGCTTGGTTACTTTGGACGACACATGCCTAACCCTTTTGTCACGACGGCTGGGGAGACTTCCTAGGTCCAAGTTTTTTGGTAGGGACTTCCTCTTGTCCCCAGCAAACGGATGAGTCTGGGATGGAATCTCAGGACGAGTGTCCCCGGTCGGTGGATGAGCTTGAGTTTGGGCCTCAGGACGATCTCCCTCAGCTGCAACCTCTTTTCCTTTGTTTCCTTTCATTGTTGCCATTCCTTAAAAAAAAAAAAGAGAGGGAAAGAGAAGTTTTTAGAACTAAAACAAAAAGGAAAAGTGTGTAAGGGATGTTCTAAGTTTAAAACTTACTTCTCATCACTGTAATCTCGTGTGCAAGTGCCTCTTCAGAAGGATTAGGCCCTAACCCCCACCTAGCAAGTCGTCTAAGCGTTACTAAAGAATGAAAATTCTTATCTACGTGTAGACGAGCTCTGTGGACGCGGTCACGATGAAACTTGCTAAGAGAAGGTCGTCCAGCAGCTGTAAAGGAACAAGTTAGACCAAAAAATAAAAATAAATAAATAAAACATTTACCCTCAGGACGAAGGTTCCCTAGGTCCCCAGTATAAGGGCCAAATGTGTCCCGGCCAACGTATGAAGGATTCCTAGCCTAGGAGCCGGAGATGAAGAAAAATTCTGTCTTCCATTTTCTGTCAGACAAGGGTAGGGACCTAATCATTCTACAATCTTTGCCCCTGGCAGTGAACTGATAAAAGCCAAGGGATTGGTGAATTTCTGAGGGTTTATAATAGTAAAGGAACTCGTCCATCGTAAGAGGACAGACCCCCCCGAATACCTCCCTCCATAAAACTTGCATAGAGATGACTAATCTCCATGCATTTGGATTGAATTGACATACTCCTAAACCTAGCCTAACTAATAATTCCCTAGTAAAAGCATTTAAAGGAAACCTCAAACCCCCCAAAAGATAAGCTTCATAGACACCTATCCCAAAATGAGGATCACAGCACCATTCTCCATGGATGGGCAACCTAGGGTTAAGCTCGTCTGGGATCTAGTACCATGTCCTTAAATTATTTAGTTTTTACTCGTCAGTTTTGGAAGGGATATCTATTGCGCAACTGTACACGGTGACCTCCTCCTCGTCCAAAGGGACGGACGGAGGGACGTTGGATGAAGTGCCTGCCTGGGACCCCGAGGCCTTTCTAAGCTCTTGTTGTATAGCCTCCAAGGGAAATCCAGGGACGCTAGAAACATACTCCTCGTCCGTGTAGTTCCCCCCATCACTACTACTAGAGCCACTAAACCTTGTACTACTTTCGTATTGATACTCGTCTATGGCTTTCTCTAGACTATCGCTAGACGACATTTTTTGAAAAGATCAAAGAGAAACCTAAAAGACGAGAGAAGAAGGAATACCTGGCTCTAAGACGAACAAAGGCTATGGACGCAAGGAAATTCCTAGACGAGGCTCTAGACGAGGAATGTCAAAGAAGGAAAATCTCAGAAATGTGGAGGGTAATGGAGGAATTCCCCTATTTATAAGTGATTAACCTGGGCATATAAAATTATACGACCAATCAGGAGGTGACACTTGGCGTTCACCTCGAAAAAATGAATCGAAGGGACTCATCGCCAATAAAAAGGTGACACGTGGCACCTCGACGCACACACATTCAAGGAAGTGACGCCAAGTTATCCCTCCCTCTTAGACGACCCATATGGATGAAGGGGCAACTGATGGTGTAATAAAAATCCAAGTCTTGTCTCGTCCATAGGAGTCGTCCAAAGAAAGGAGAGGAAGAAGGAAGATCCTCGCCCGAGTTCAACCTCGTCTGTCTGTCCTTAAAGGACGGACGAGGTTACTGCACCATGAACATGTTTAGCCTTGGACGAACATATCTCCAAATGTGAGAGAAATCGAACCATTGCTAGTCAAGCCCAACCGTTGTGGAACGCAGACTCAAATAATGTAACTTCCATAGCAATTATGGAAGTTACCTCCAAACCTTTTGGACTTCTTAACAATAGGAACAGTTACCAAACAAGTAACCGCTCCCCACATGCTATATAAACGCTCGCCAACGAAAGAGTAAGGGATTCTAATTCTGTGACTTCCAATTTACTGGGAATCACAAAAAGGCTAACTTTACCATCGGAGGGTTCTTGGCCGGCTTCCACCAGTCTCCTCTGATTTTCTGTTTATTTTCTCAGGACTTAGTCACAAACTCATCAACACCCAAGACTTTCAGCCCACTGATATCACAGGATTCATCAAAGAACAATGACAAAGAAGAACAAGGATACTCTAAAAACATAGTGTACAAATAAGTATTTAAAGATTTTCCAAAGGAAAAAAATACTTCTAACATTTTTTAATCATTGATATTATTTTTAACAATACTTCAAGTCACTAACAAATTAGTACTTATTTTGTTATAATAATTATTAAAATATATAATTATTTATACATCTATTTTATAAGTTTTTTCATAAAACCGTGCAAAACATTGTCAAGTTTCTAAAAGTTCCTTTTTTTTTTTTGTATTTTGTTTTTATTAAATTGATTAGGTTTTGTGTATTGGTTGCCTTTTGTTTAAACTAATTTTCTTAGCTTTGATCTAATTTATATGCTTAGGGTTAGGGTCTTAGAATTAATGATTAAATATGGTTAGAATTAATAGATTAATTTTAACAATTTTTTTATTTGATTTTTATGTTACATCAAATTATCAAGATGTTCTACACATGTATTCTTGAATTATCAACTTTAATTTTAATTTATAATATTATCAAGATTATATTAATTTTAGATTTATCAATTTTTTAGTATGTTTTTTTAAATAATTATCAATTTAAAATTCAATTTGGAAATCAATTTAATTTAGTTTTAGGAAGAAATCTTACCACTTATTGTAGTGAGATAATTATTTACACTTGATAATTTTTTCTTTTATCTTTATTGAATCTATTAAAATATATAATTATTTATACATTTATTTTATAAAATTTTTAATAAAACCGTGCAACGCACGGGCCTATAACTAATATATAATAAAAGTTGAGTTTAAACGTCGTGGTTGTGCCATGTGGTTTCACCAAATTGTAGAAATTTTATTAGATTTTTAAAAATATATATATAATATACATCTCTATCAATTTTTTAGATAAATACAAAAACTTAATTGTTGTTATCTTTTATTTAAGTTACATATGATTTTTAATTAAAGTGTGCATCTTGGGCAAATTATTTGTTATTATCAGAATTTTGTCTACTACTTTATCACCTCTTTGGATAAAGTTTGATGAACACAAAAACTTAATAATTTAATAATATATCAATCTCTTCTTTGGATAGACTTCTTTTAAGGGAAAATAACATTTTGGATAGACGCAAATGTCTAATAGTGTATTACACCTAATAATTATATTGAAGATTAAAAAAAAAAAAAATCTGTTTCTAATATTTTTCTGTAAATATTTTTTCCTTCATGTTTTTTCATTTCTAATACTTTTTTTTTTCTCTTCACTTTTCCTCCTATTTTGGTTAATCTATTATGCTTTTTTTTTAGTAAAGGATAGAAGGTTTTTTTGATAGATGGATAGAAGGTTCATCTGCTGAAATCTATCAACTTCTTATTTATTTTCACTGTCACATGGCTACTTCAGTTTTCTTTTAATATATATCAACTCTAAACTTCACCTTTGTATCTTCGTATCAACTCTCTCTTCACCATTAATTATGATTCTCTTATAATTCCTAAATAGAAAATTTTATACATTCCTCGCCTCCTTTCAACCCTTCCACTTTTGAAAACCCTCCTCCTCACCCTCTAAACAGGTAGCAAAACAATACCTAAAGTTATTCATGCATTATGTACTTTTTTAAAAAAAAAATATTATTTTTCAATGTTGAATATTTGATATAACTTCACTGATCTTTTTGTAACGTACAGGGAAGAACAAGTGCTTTCGTGGGTCAAACTGGCTGTGGCAAAGGTTAGCCTCTTGATTCTCATGGTGGCATTGCGCAATTGTAAAAATAACTCCAATAATGGCGCCCAAAGCGATGTTATTACCAGCAGCAGTAGCCAAATCACTATCCAACTTGCCCAGCTCTGAACTGAATATGATATGAAGGCTTTTGTCTTATAGCCTACCTCTGTCCACGTATTCAATGTTAGCAGGGGCGTAGCCAGGATTTTATATATGGGGGGGCCGATTTTTGACAACGATAATTATCATTGTTGTATGGATAGTCTATATTTTTAGGTTGATATGGACCTCCTTTGAGATAAACTCGTCAGATTCATCTTATTTATTAATAGGAAATTCACATATTTGTTTACGTGATCCTGGATCACAATCTATCTCTTCAGATTGAATTCTTGAATATTTGGAAGGGTGTTTATTAGGCATTGAAGTATCAACATTTATATCTATAACCACATTTGTTTCTACAACCATAGGTGTCCTAAATTCTAAATTGCTAACATCTTTTTTCTTAAAGAATGCATCAATTATTTTTCGTTTGCTCATAATTCTTTAAGTTTTAAGAATATAACTCAAAAATTAACCTGAAAAGAACTTAAAAAATAAACTCTTAATTAGAAATTTTTACTTAATTATATGGATGTTATTCGTACTTAAGAAAAAAAAATTTTCCACTGTAATTTAAATAGTCAACCTATCATCATTCCTATTATTAATTATATGGATGTTATTCATACCTCCCCATGCCTTCAATCATATATTTCTCTAAAAATCTATGAAAAATTAAAGTGCATGTAAATATTTAAGTAAGCGTATATAGTTGAGAAGAAGAAAAAAAAAAACACTAAAAAAAGAGATGAAGGTGTGCTGAAGAAAGAAAAGAAAACTGAAAACTTATCCTCTGAATGATTTATTTTAAGAAAGCAAGAAGAAAGAAAATAATGGTCAAGTTTTTTTTTTTTGGATCGTGAGGACTGAGTTTGAAAGGAGGGCTAAGCTGAGGTTTTGTTTTGTTTGGGGGCTGCTGGTACTAGTGGAGTGGGCGGTGGCGTGTACACTGAAGACAAGAAGAGAAATGATATGTCTACAATATTTTTATAACATTTTTACAACAAATTCTAAGTGGCAAGTTGTTATTGATTGTTATTGTTGGAGCAAAAAAGTAATCTTAGTGTTAGATTCAAATTTGAACCAATAATAACTAACCACTTATGATTTGTAAAAATACTGTAAAAATTTTGTAGATGTAGCAACTCTCTAAAAAAATAGCAAAAGAAAGGGTTCTAATTTTGAGATTGAGAATGGGTGATAAAATGTTAATTTGTTGAGTAGTGCCTTTGGGTATTTAAATATAAGAGGGCTATGTTTTGTTTTATTAGAAGATAAAAGAAGCCTACAATTGAAACTAAAGCTGCTTGGGTCTGGGAGTGAAATGAACAGAAAAGGGAGGGGGGGCCGGATGTAAATAATTGGGGGGGCCCAATTAAAATTTCAATATAACCTGCTGGACTTTTTTTTTTTTTTTGCAGGGGCCACGGCCCCCCCAAGGGGCAACGTGGCTCCGCCCCTGAATGTTAGAGGTATGTGTTTCTCTTTTTTTTCTTTTTTCTTTTTTTTTTTCATATAAGAAAGGCACTTCAACGTCCATGGGTTGGACTATCTTGCTCACAAAAAAAAAGACCTAACAGGTAATTTTGATTCTACATAATGCATTGCTATTTTCATAACTATCACAAAAAATTTGATTCTACATAATACATTACTATCTTCATAACTAACAAAAATTACTAAAGCCAATACACTAAAAGATAGAGGTGGTGGGAAAAAATGGGCAAACCTAATATTGATTAATATATTATTTAGATTTGACACATTGTATCAAGAGATAATATTTTAATTAATTTTTCAACAAATATTTTTATGCAAGAGGGAGAAAATATATTATTTTTTTGGATATATTTGTGGAGGCCATTATTAGAAATATATGTTATATATAATGTTGTATATAATGTTATAGACATTATAATTATAGACATTAAGAAAAATGTTAGTAAAACTGTACAAGTTTAAAATTAATTAGTTTTAATAGCTAAGTTTATATTTTCTTAGTGTCAAAAATTTTATTTATATCTTCTCAATTAAATTAGAAGTCGTGCATATTATGAGTGATGAATATAATGAAATCAGTAGGCTGAATGTCTCAGGCATCAATGATCAGAGAGCACTTGAAAGTCCTGAAAAAGCAAACACAAAATCAGAGGCGACCGGAGAAGACCGGCCAAGAATCCTTCGATGGTAAAGTTAGTATTTCTGGGATTCCAATTTTTGTGGAAGTGTCTGAATGACTTATCCTCTCATGGATGAATGCTTATATAGCACACACTTTGGGACAATTACTTGTTTAGTAACTTCTCCTATCATTGAGGAATTCGGAAGACTCAGAGGTAACTTTCATAACTACTATGGAAGTTACCTTATTTGGGCTTGTTTTCCATAACTGTCATTGGAAACTGGCTATGGTAATGAACCTTGACCTTTGCGTTTCGGGCTAATTGAGAAGCTCGTCCTAATCTTGAATGGGAAGAGGCGTCAAAAATGCAGGAAGGTCGTCTAGGTATTTCTTTGGACGGATGACCTCATCGTGGATGAGCATACTATAATGCAATTCATCTACATTTGCTTCGTTTGCCTTGTTTTCCTTGGATGATCTCAATGGACGAGTTTGGAGTTGGTGTATTATTATACACCATCAATGAGCATAATATATTTTCTTTTTCTTCTTGATCACTTCTTCTATACTCTATTGATTCTTTTGACCTTTTCAGGTAGCTTCCTTGAGCATTACATCAGTTCTTTATCTCAAAGATGAAGCTTCCATTATTACCGGATCGGTATATATGTAACCCTTGCAAGCATACATGAATTTTTTTTTTAGAAGAAAACATACATGAAATTAAAAGTTATTCCAAAGTGTGCTCACACAAACATGCTCTCACTCTTAGTCATACAATATCATTATATTGCAGCTCCATTACATGCACAACTCATATAGATCACCAACTATTATGCATGTGTAAACATGATATATAAGTAAGTAAATTATAGCTATCTGTAAAATGAAAAATAATAATCTAATTATTTTTTCTATAAAGTTTTTATTAGATTTTTAAAATATATATATATATATTGTTCTTATCCTCTTCTCCTATAATTTCTAAGTTGATAAAAATTTCAATTTGAATACAATCCAAAAATTCTTCATCTAATCTTTTTATTATTAATTTATCTATAATTTCTAAGTGATTTATTTAATTAGCAATAGGAGATTTATGAGTTCTAGCATTCTAGGGGATTAGAATTTTGGTTTCACACTAATAGTTCATATCAACGTTAATTTAATACACGTATACAACTACTAATATCAACCTTTAATTTTATTTTTATTTTTTTAAAACACCTTATTGATAAACACAAAATTATAATTGTTCTTATTGATTTTTTTTTCTATACATCTCTATCAATTTTTTAGATAAATATAAAAACTTAGTTGTCATTATCTTTTATTTAAGTTACATATGATTTTTAATTAAACCATGCATTGCACGAGCATAATACTAATAGGGTAAAATTATTTGTCCTTAATAATAATATCCAAAGTTTAAGCTCTTTAGTCTTTACTTTTTCTAAAAGCAGGGGAAAAATAATTGCGTGTGAGTTACCCTTGCAAGAGAAGTTAAAAACTAGGGGTTCATGTTTGAAAGGAAAGGGGGTTTAATTAACGTGGGTGGTGGAACACGTTGTCACTAGTGTTTCACTGTTTCCAATCTCCAAAACTTTATGTTGGGGAATCTTTCTCCTAAAGTTACCATACGCACTGCCACCACTTTGCAAATTCTTTCTCCTCCGATATTCATTCCACTTCCACAGTTAAAAAAAAAAAAAAAAAAAAAAAAAAAAAAAAAAAAGGAACACTTATCGATAAGTGGACGGCGACTATGCCATGTGCATGTCAGCATGTGCAACCTAGGAGGAATTTCCGCATGCAATTGGTGTTATCCACCCGCGCGTTGCAGCCACCGCAGCCTTCTCCGTTTTACTTATTTGCCTTTTTCAAAATATATAATTTATAAAATATATATATTTGGGAAAAGGCAAAAAGCTTTTTTTGTTTTTTTTATCTTCATTTTTTTTTTCAAATAATCTTACTTTTAAACTTTTTTTATTAAACAAAAAAAAAAAAAAAAGTTAACTTTTAGCTTTTTGTCTTATATTAAACATAAAAGTTATAAAAATCTATATTTTTTTTTATAAATACTATTCAAATAAATAACCTAGTGAAAATTGCTAAATAAAAAATAAAAAATAAAAAAAACTAAGACAAAATGTAAAAAGCTAGAAAGTAAAACGTATTTTTTGAGAAGCTAGACACTAAAACTTAGTTACACTATTAGTTGTAGTAAATTAGATTAATCACTTAAATTTAAGCTAGTTTCATCATACATGGCATGTGCGTGTGAAGAGACTTTTTTTTTTTTTTTTGGTTTAGTATCATTCATCTTTTTTCATGCACTGAAAATCTATGGTGAATTTGAGTTTGTAGAATGCCTATAGATTTCTCTGTAAAATAAAAAAAAAAGATAAGACACGAGGAGCAGTGGTGGTTCTAAGAATATTTTTCAAAGTGTCATTAAGAAATTTAAATTAAACAAAATTTAATAAAAAGATAATTTGAATATATTGAGTTATCGACCAAAAAAACAAAATAATTGCAAAAAATTGAAGTTTTACAATTTCATTATACGGGTTTTCATAATTTGAAATTGCCACATAGTAGTTTATTATTAGTTATCATTAGCTATTGTCAATGTGGGTAAGTATAACCGATTTATTTTGTTAAGTTATCTTTATTATTTTTATGAAATTTCCATTATCTTTTTCTCATTGTTTTTATGAACATATTTTAAACTAAATGACAAAACTCAACTTACTTGCACTATATTAATTATTGACCCACATAGTCACACTTGTCCATATATAAATAATACACTAAGTGTCTATTTAACCAATCAAATTTTTGAATAATCATTGACTTTATAACAAAAAGTTATTATAACATAATAACAATATACACATGTGTAACAAATCTTCTATATTTTCTAATTATTAAATTATATAGAAGGCGCGTTTGTTTGAATTTCAAAAAAGATAAAAGATAAGGAGATTGTAACCAGAAAGTGTCAACTGAGTTACAAAACTTTTGACCACAATGTATAGATTTTTAAGTAACATTGAATGTCAAACTTAAATTTAGTTCAGTAATTCCCCAGTTGTAGTATTTTACAATTAATTCATTTATGTGGTTGTATTGACTAATACAGCACAAAACAAAAGCTAATATTTTTCTTCAATTACAACTAAATTCAAATATATGACTCATTTGGCAATGTAATAACACGGTTAATTTAAAAAAAAAAAAATTTTGAAAGACTGTAAGTAATGAACTTAGTTAATTTCAGATAGGATTTTTACTCCATATTAGTTTAGAAGAACGTTCATTCAACTAACTAGATAATAACTCAAAAGACTATCCACCGATGCATGTGAATGACCTTATATAACAAATTGGAAGAAATTCCTCCGTTCCAAAGGGGAAAATCTTGTATAATACCTTAATTACTGTACATTAAGTTCTCCAATTAAATTCAAAGTCCTAGATGCATTGAATTTAATTATTTTTAAAAATGACAACAATATTTGTATTTTATTAGATAGTGTAACTAAGTATCTATATCTATACTACTACTTATGGGGCTTCCAAATTGTTTAAGCTGTGGAATCTAAGTCTTGGATATCCCAAAATATCTCTTCCTTGCTCACTGTCAAGTCAGTTAAAGGAGACAAATTCGTAAAATAAAAGCTCACATTTTAAAACCTCCCACTTATCTCACGTTCTCAGCAGTTTACAATCTCCTTATCTTTGAAATTTAAACAGACGCGCCTTCTATATAATTTAATAATTACAAAATATATAGGGTTTGTTACATGTGTGTATATTATTATAACATATAAGGTCATTCTCATGCATAAGTGGATGGTCTTTTGAATTATCATCTAGTTAGTTGAATGAACTTTCTTCTAAACAAATATGGAGTAAAATCCTATTTGAAATTAACTAAGTTCATTACTTGCAATATTTCAATTTCTTAAATTAAATTAACCGTGCTATTACATTGCCTAATGAGTCATGTATTTGAACTTAATTGTAATTGAAGGAAGATATAACCTTTTGTTTTGTGTTGTATTAGTCAATATAACCACATAAATGAATTAATTGTAAAATACAACATCTGGGGAATTATTGAACTAAATTTAAGTTTTACATTCAATGTAATTGAAAAATCTATATATTGTGGTTAAGAGTTTTATAATTCAATTGCCACTTCTTGATGTTTCCAACAGAGTTGTCTAAGGTTAAAATCCTTCATACCCATTCTACTATCAAATTATAAAAAATAAAATAAAAAATTTATACATTGTGCACAATGAATTTCTTGAATAGGGTTTAAACAATTTGACAACTATTGTTTATATTGAGGTAGTTAAAATAGTGTGATTCGGAAGTTTTATACTCTAATTTCATCTATTAATTAATAATATTATAAATACCATTTCCTCAACCTCATCTATTAATTAATAATTAAAGATGTGGGTTCCAGATACCTCAACTAATAAAATCTCTTGTTATTGAATAAGAGATCTTTCTATTTGCATCCCTTTGCCTCAATTAGTAGAAGAAGTTGAGGCATTGGTATGTTGCAAAGCTATTTGGTTTGCACTGGAAATTGGATCAAGGGAGATTATATTTAAAGGTGATACTATTGCAATGATTCAAGTACTAGAGAAAGAAAAAAAAATAGAGTGTGTCTATTTAAATTTATATGAAAAAAGATAAGACATAAGGAGCAGTGGCGGCTCTAAGAATATTTTTCAAGGGAGGTCATTAAAAAACTTAAATTAAACAAAATTTAATAAAAAGATAATTTGAATATATTGAGTTATTGACCAAAAAAAAAAAAACTGCAAAAACTTGAAGTTTTACAGTTTCATTCTACGAGTTTTCATAATTTAAAATCGTCACATAATAGTTTATTATCAGCTATCAAAATCTATTGTCAATGTGAGTAAGTGTGACCATTTTATTTTGTTAAGTTATCTTTATTATTTTTATGCAATTTCCATTATCTATTTCTCATCGTTTTTATGAACACATTTTAAACTAAATGACAAAACTCAACTCACTTGCGCTATATTAATTATTGACCCACATAGTTACACTTGTCCATACATAAATAATACACTAAGTGTCTATTTAACCAATCAAATTTTTGAATAATCACTGACTTTATAAGAAAAAGTTATTATAACATGATAACAATATACACATATGTAAAAAATCTTCTATATTTTCTAATTATTAAATTATATTGAAGGCACGTCTGTTTAAATTTCAAAAATGATAAAAGATAAGGAGATTGTAAACCGTCGAGAACGTGGGATAAGTGGGAGTTTTTAAAATGTGAGCTTTTATTTTACAAATTTGTCTCCTTTAATTGAAAACTTGTAAGTAAGCAAGGAAGGGATATTTTGGGATATCCAAGACTTAAAGTCCACAACTTAAACAGTTTGGAAGCTCCTTAAATAGTAGTATAGATATAAATACTTAGTTACACTGTCTAATAAAATACAAATACTGTTGTCATTTTTAAAGTTAATTAAATTCAATGTATCTATGTGTTTGAATTTAATTTTAAGGTATTGTACAAGATTTTTCCCTTTGGAATGGAGGAATTTCTTCAAATTTGTTATATAAGGTCATTCACATGCATAAGTGGATGGTCTTTTGAATTATCATCTAGTTAGTTGAATGAACTTTCTTCTAAACAAATATGGAGTAAAATCCTATTTGAAATTAACTTAGTTCATTACTTGCAATATTTCAAATTTTTTAATTAAATTAACCGTGCTATTACATTGCCTAACGAGTCATTTATTTGAATTTAATTGTAATTGAAGGAAGATATAACCTTTTGTTTTGTGTTGTATTAGTCAATATAACCACATAAATGAATTGATTGTAAAATACAACATCTGAGGAATTATTGAACTAAATTTAAGTTTTACATTCAATGTTATTGAAAAATCTATATATTGTGGTTAAGAGTTTTATAACTCAATTGCCACTTCTTAATGTTTCCAATAAAGTTGTCTAAGGTTAAAATCCTTCATACCCATTCTACTATCGAATATAAAAAATAAAATAAAAAATTTATACAGTGTGCACAATGAATTTCTTGAATAGGGTTTAAACAATTTGACTACTATTGTTTATATTGAGGTAGGTAAAATAGTGTGATTCGGAAGTTTTATACTCTAATTTCATCTTTTAATTAAATAATATTATAATTACCATTTCCTCAATCTCATCTATTAATTAATAATTAAATATGTGGGTTCCAGATACCTCAACTAATAAAATCTCTTGTTATTGAATAAGAGATCTTTCTATTTGCATCCCTTTGCCTCAATTAGTAGAAGAAGTTGAGGCATTGGCATGTTGCAAAGCTATTTGGTTTGCATTGGAAATTGGATCAAGGGAGATTATATTTAAAGGTGATACTATTGCAAAGATTCAAGTACTAGGGAAAGAAAAATAAATAAATAAATAAAGTGTGTCTGTTTAAATTTATATGAAAAAAGATAAGACATTAGGAGCAGTGGCGGCTCTAGGAATATTTTTCAAGGGAGGTCATTAAAAAAATTATATTAAACAAAATTTAATGAAAAGATAATTTGAATATATTGAGTTATTGACCCAAAAAAAAAAAATTGCAAAAACTTGAAGTTTTACAATTTCATTCTATGAGTTTTCGTAATTTAAAATCGTCACATAATAGTTTATTATCAGCTATTAAAATCTATTGTCAATGTGAGTAAGTGTGACCATTTTATTTTGTTAAGTTATCTTTATTATTTTTATGCAATTTCCATCATCTATTTCTCATCGTTTTTATGAACACATTTTAAACTAAATGACAAAACTCAACTCACTTGCACTATATTAATTATTGACCCACATAGTTACACTTGTCCATATATAAATAATACATTTTTTTAGAATACTAAGTATTTTTAACACACACTTGGGGAGGGGATATAAATAATACACTAAGTGTCTATTTAACCAATCAAATTATTGAACAATCACTAACTTTATAATAAAAGGTTATTATAACATGATAATAATATACACACGTGTAACAAACCCTCTATGTTTTGTAATCATTAAATTATATAGAAGGCGCGTCTGTTTAAATTTCAAAGATAAGGAGATGTAAACTGCTGAGAATGTGAGATAAGTGAGAGGTTTTAAAATGTGAGCTTTTATTTTACGAATTTGTCTCCTTTAACTGACTTGAAAGTGAGCAAGGAAGAGATATTTTGGAATATCCAAGACTTAGAGTCCACAACTTAAACAATTTGGAAGCCCCATAAGAGATATAATACTTTCACTATATTTTCACAACAAATTATAGGTGACAAGTTGTTATTAATTCTATTGTAGGTCTACCATTGAATTTACTATTTTGCCAATCAATAACAGCTAATAACAACTTACACTTAAGATTTGTTTTAAACAATAATGTTGATGTAATACTCCCTCCGTCTCACTTTGTTTGTCCTTTATTCCATTTTAGGATGTCCCAAAATGTTGTCCTATTTCTAAAAATAAAAGTCATTAATATGCCAATGTTTCTATTATACCCCTATTAATTTACTAATTCAATTTTTTGATAAATTTATTTAAGGGTAGTTTTGAAAACTTATACATTTTTAAAAGGTAGACAAGACAATAAATAATGTTTCCTTAAAAATTTTGACTTTTCAAACAGGACAAACAAAATGGGACAGAGGAAGTCCTTCTCTAAAAAGACTCATATTAACGGGTACCCTTAAGACATTTATTGATTGATAATTAAAAAAATTAATATTACTTTTATTAAGAAATATAAGAAGTGTAAAAAAAATTAATTATTATTTTTATCCATAAAAGTTTCTAAAAAAATGCAATCAGACATTAAAGCGTGTAAGAAACGCGCTAGAATTGACAGTGACATAATCAAATTGTGTGTCCCTATATATGCTTCAATGCATACAATTCACATATGTCACTATCTGATTTTCCTATTAAGAGCATTTGTAGCAGTGGAGCTAAATAGCTATAATGCTATTTTAGCTCCACAAAAATACCAAAAAGGGCCACGCAGCAGAGGAGGTAAAGCAATAATTTTTAGATGAATCGCTACAGTGCACATCTATCTATAGATGTGCACTGTAGCAATCATCTAAAAAAAATAATCATTCTTTATTCAGCACCCCAATTAAAATAATGTTTGGTTGTTTATTTTTTCTCATTCTTTTATTCATCTCAGCGCCCTCTCTCTCATCACTCTCACGCTCCCACCTCTCCATCTCACCTCTCTGAAACTCCTCGGTTCACTCTCACCGTCTCACCATCTCACCATCTCTCAAGCTGACCGGCGCCGGATCCGGTTCACTCTCACCATCTCACCATCTCTCAAGTTGACCGACGCTGTCCCAGCCGAGGCTCTACCCACCGCCGTCCCAGCCGAAGCTCGACCCACCGCCGTCCCAGCCGCCGATCGCCTCAGACCTCACCATCCCAGCCGCCCATCTCTCTCAGACCTCGCCGTCCCAGCCAATCCACTTCAGGTCAGTGAATTTTTTTCATCTTTTTTTTTTTTTTTTTTGATGAATTAGTGAATTTTTTCATTTGGGTATTCGTTGTTTTGGCTTAATTTTTCTGGGTTTGTGTCATCATTTTTGGTGTTATTTTGTGGTGAAAAATGTTGTGTTGTCGGGTTAGTGAATTTTTTCATTTTTTTTTTTTTGATGAATTAGTGAATTTTTTCATTTGGGTGTTCGTTGTTTTGGCTTAATTTTTCTAGGTTTGTGTCATCATTTGGTGTTATTTTGTGGTGAAAAATGGTTTGTTGTTGGGTCAGTGAATTTTTTTTTTTTTTGATGAATCGGTGAATTTTTTCATTCAGGTGTTCGTTGTTTTGGCTTAATTTTTCTGGTTTTGTGTCATGGTGTTATTTTGTGGTGAAAAATGGTGTGTTGTCGGCTAAACTTGGTGTTATTTGAAAAATATAGCTATGTGATATGGCGTGTTGGCAGTTGGCATTATTTTGGATTGTTTGCAAGGATGTTGAACTGTGTGAGGAATGTGATTTTTGATTTGGCACTATGGGATTTTTTTGCTGTTTTTGCTGGGTATAACATCTGAATGGACAGATTGTATTTGTATTGGAATGGACAGAATGTATTTGTATTGAAATGTATTGGGAATTTTCTATTTGCAAGAATTTGTTGCGTAGTTTTCTTATAATAGAAGTGCTTGTATTCTCTGTAATTTGTGCAGCAAAGTTTACATTTTTTGTTGTCTCTGTAATTTATTGTGTTGCACAAAACCACAAAGAGAAGCACACAAAGGATTTCTTGTGGTCATTTTAATGAGATTAAATAACATGTCAAGTTTTGATATAAATGTTAGTTTGAGAATTTTCTGTGTGCAGGGAAATTTATATATTTTTTTTTCTAATTTTATGGAGTCGCATGGCGGCGGCGGCGGCAGCAGTGATGGTGGCGGTGGAGGTAGTGGCGGCGGCGGTGGCGGTAATGGTGGCAGTTGAAGGTGGTTGTGATTTTTGTTTATTGTATAGGATATATTATTTTATTCTAGTGGATATATTATTTTATTGTAATGGATATATTATTTTATTATGTTAAAAACTAAAATAGATCCACTGTTGTAGCATGTATGTAGGTAAAATAGATAAAGTAACTTTTGGTGGAGCTAAAAAGCTAAATTTTTAGCTCCACTGCTGTGAATGCTCTAATGTCATAATGTTAAACACCCACGTTACACGTGCCATAAATGCAGATCCAACGGTCCAGAACTAACTATAAGATTATAAATAGGCTAAGAAGAGAAGACGACAGACGCAAATCAAAAGATTTTAATAATTTAAAGAGTGGAGCCCACTGGGAAAAAAGTTCAGGCACGGCACCTGACCCCCGACATACTGAATTTGAAAGTCAAACTACTTTCTCGTTATTGGAAGTTATTCATTCGTATCACCATTCCCTTTTTTATTTAAGTTTATCTAATACCACATGTTCCAAAATTCTTAAAAGTGTTTTATATAGAAACTCCCTCAAGTTTTCATTATATCATTTCCCTCCCCTCTTATCTTTGATGATCAATAAAAGTGCAAACATTATCTAACTTTTTTTTTTTTGGGGGTATTTTAAGTTTTAACTTTGAGTAATGCTGGCGTTACATAAAATAGCACAACTTGTGTCACAATTTGTCCATGAAGTGTGATGGTGAATCAATATGAAGACATACTTCTATTACTCACAATTCGCCATGTAGGCGAGTTGTGCCATTTTTTGTGGCATCAGTATTATTCTTTAACTTTTATTTGTTTTCGATGTAGATTTTTCTATCCTCTTTGTTGAAGGGGTTGTTGTTAAGGGATTCATAATTTTGGATTCCATGCAATAATTTTATGGTGTAATTACCGTGAAATTGTGAGATGTAAAAGTTTTAAAATAAAAAAATTGAAAGGTTAAAAAATTTTATAATCTTTGAATTGAGATTAAAAGTGAAAATTTTAACTTTTAATCTCGCCCATTGATTCACTATTGCATGGCTCTAGATCCACCGTTACAAGTTTTCAAATGATGTAATTTTAGCATTTTTTAAAAAAAAATTTCAAAACAACTTTTTTAGGACACCTAACAACACAATGTGATGGAATTAGACAAAAAGACTATATTAAGTAAAAGTTATAAAACTAAAATTAATTAATTAAAAATTGCATTTTAATCTTGCCCATTGATTCACCATTGCATGGTTCTAGATCCACTGTTACAAGTCTTCAACTGATGTAATTTTAGCATTTTTTTTTTTTTTTAAAATTTCAAAACAACTTTTTTAGGACACCTAACGACACAATGTGATGGAATTAGACAAAAAGACTATATTAAGTAAAAGTTATTAAACTAAAATTAATTAATTAAAAATTGCAAATTAAACTGAATTTCATGCAAAATAGATGATGTAGTATGTAATTAAAAAAATATTTATATTTCCAGATTGCATGAAAGAAATTGCAATTCATCACATCATTAATTAAGACTACCATACCATCATTAGTCACCAATGGATCTATATGTGTGTGTATATATATATATATTTTCCGTATATTTGTGTGAATTAATCATTGCCAATACGCATGCAACATTAACATGGAAGTGATTTTCTAATTGCTTACGAATAGAAGTTTGAGCATATCTTGAGCACGATACGTAGTGTTGAATTTTAAAATAGGCACTTTAGTTAAATTTGTATTACACTCTTTTTTAGGTCTTGATGAATTTGAATTATGGTATTTACTATTTTTTTTTCTCTGAATATGGTATTTACTATTTATATGCCAAAAACAAAAATCTATGATATTTTCAACTTTTTCAAAGCCAATTTGCAGTATTTTACTTCAAAATTGTTGATGAGGGCCTTAAATAAACTTAGACTTGTTATGTTTGTCAACTAAAAATGAATTGGACGGTTGGACCACATAATGTGAAGATTGAAACAATCGAGGCAATTTCATAGTGCAATTGAATGATGGTTTACACATGATGGTGTGTCCAGTTTCAGACAGATAAATTTAAGGTAGAATGTAATTTGGGAAATGAGCTGATTTTAAGGATCTAAGCTTTTCTTATAACACCTCTGTAATCAGTATACTAATGCATGAGATGAATCCATACAGAGTGAGTTTTCATGGGACTGCCTCGAAAAAATCATTTTGCCAATGCATGATAGTCAATCACGGAATAATATAATACTTGTCAGTTATCATACTCAAGCTTGTGGATTACGAAAAGGGAAAGGGGTAACTGTTAGATCACACACTTTATTGTATACATGGCATATAATTTTTAAATTAAAAATCATTACTTTAAGTCAAAATTTTAGTTTAAAAACTAAAATATAGCGTGGGTTCAGTTAACTTCACTGATAAAGTCCTTAATGGTTGAATAAAAAATCTGAAATTCAATTCTCACTTATAAAAAAAATTGATTAATGTCTTAATTTGATGATAAATAACTATCATAAAAATAAACATCAAATTAAAACTATTAAAAAAAAAAGAAAAAAAAAGGGCAGCATAATTCTTGGCCTAACAAATTCCACGTTGACTTGAAAAGCCAGTTTTAAGTTTGAATCTGCACTTCAATCCAAAAACTCTCATAATTGACAATGCCTTGGAAATTTCAATAATGTTGAATATAGATGGAAGTTAGAGAGACAAAGGGAGAAAGCAGGGTTTGGTTGGTCGGATTTGTCCTCGGAATGGTGCACATCAAAATTGGACACTAGTGGATGTTGCTGTGAAAATTTGGGCTGGGTTTGCTCAAACATCGGTATTTTCCATTTCAAATATTTGAATGGACAGATAGATGCAATATTTATAACAAATCTTAAATTATAGGTTGTTATTAGTGAGAAAAAAATAGTTTTAATGATAGATTCAATTTATAATCAATAATAATAAGTAACCACCTATAATTTGTTGTAAAAATATTATGAGAATATTATAAACGTAACATAATAACATGACTCATGTCATCGTTATTGTATAATAAAAGTGATGGTTGCTGAGAAACTATTAAAATAATGTTGTTCAAATTACAATAAATTAGGTTAATAATTAAGAAAAATATTGTTTCCTTAATATTATTTTTTACTTAGTAACTTTGATACAACTTTGGGCAATTTTTAATAATTTCAAGTTAAGTTGAGGGATATTATTGTTATTTTAAAAGAAAGTTAGATTGAGAGACAACGATAGGGATGTGATTTGACTCCAAAGGCGCAAAATTTATATGCATGTGCACATTTTTATTTTTATTTTTATAACATATGCATGTGAACTTGAATATAATTTATTTATTTAAGTACTTAAGACTAATATGAATATAATTGCAAGTTTGAATTTAGTTAAAAAATTTAAGGGGTAAATTTCCTTTTGTCTTTTTTTTGCAAAAAAATCTGAACATGATACTTTGAGACCTATCCATTCAAATATTTGAAGACTGCTAAATAAATTTAATATATATAGACGTGGTTGTAACTTTCAAATTTCCCAGGGTGACCAATGGTATTTATGAAAATGTTGGGGAGGTGACTGATATTATATATGTTGTGCTCTTCCATTACAGTTTTGTTTCTTATTACAAATTGCTATTCCATTCCATTCCTATCTGACTGAGAGTTGTGTTGAAAAGATTATACTATAGAATTATATATAGTTGTCTCTCAACACTAGCCACAATCTCTCTCCCTCTCTCTGTCATGCCAAACTTCCTCTTACTTTTTGGCCAATCCCATCTCTATTTTTAGTATCTCTCTCTCTCTCTCTCTCTCTCTCTCTTGTGAAGAACAAGACCGGAGAAACCCAAAACTGGTACAAATATATCACAATTTTGACTCTCAGATATTTTGTTATGCTTTCTTTGCTTTAATATTTCAATTTTCTGGTATTTGTTCTCTTCATGCATTTATTAATCTCACCGGTCGTTATAAATGTTCCATTTCGGTTTTTATATTGTGATATCTTTAACATTATTATGAAATGTTTGGAAAAACCAGTGCTTTATTTTCTCTTTTTTGGTCTCTACTTTATTGATTTGTATTGAAAGTTTGCAAATTTCTGTGCTGTATTTGTTCTTTTTGCCAACAGGGTGACAACTATATGCATTAAAAGGTTTGAATTCCATTTATTACACGTGACAAAGGGAGAAAAAGATAAATTTGTGGATGTCTTGAGCTTATTTGAATATTTTGTTGATTTGGGTATATTCATGGGTAGGATCATGAAGAATTAAAAGAGAACCCATCTGAAATTTGGACTTGTTTTTTCATTTGGGTCTGCCTAACTAGACTGATATCTTGTAGATTGGGTCAAATTCAATTGAATGGTGTGAATGTTGGGGTGGCTAGTGTAATGGGGTGGTAGTTGTGATTTATTGGTGGAATGAGCATAATAGGATGAACAAAGTTGTTAAAAATGGATAAAAAGGAAGATGCAGAAGTGCAAGAAGAGAATTCGGCATCACCAGTTTGGGTGTTGCAGCATTTATCTGCGGAGGTGGTTAGAGTGGCCGGTGATGCACTGCATAATGTGTACCCAGTTAGTCCGAACTTCCAACCATTGAGGCCGGAGCCGGGGCTGGGGCAAGGACACAGACGCAGTCAGAGTGATGTTGTACCGAAATTTAATGGTCGTACTAATAGCTTTCAGAGATTGAAGACGCGGATGCAGAAGGCTTGGAAATGGGGTAGCAATTCTCAGGAAGAAGGTAATTGGCGGAGTTTCAATCCTGAGGTCTTGGCAAACCAAAAACGCCAGTGGTATCAGCTTCACTCAAAATCTCTGGTATTCTATCTTAATTTTCTCTTCTTTTTTTTTTTTTATTTTTAAGTTCATTTAGTTAGTACTTTGTTTATATTTTTCCTGAGGTGGTAAAATGTTATTCAATATGATGTTTTACGGAAACACCAACTGTTTATACAAATTCATTATGACACAGAAAGGTTACTAGTTATAAATGAGACACGGCCTTGTAATTACGAGTTTCATCTTTTTGGCTCAAAAGATGCAGAATCTGTCATCACTCAATTTCTGCATCCTCTGTTCATTTATGCAGTAATGTATAGGCCTTGTGACTTTGTTACCCAGAGGAGCGTGTTCTGCATAATTTATCTCAGAGACCTCTGACCTAGGAAGCTGAATACGTACTTGAGTAAATTTTTGGTAAATAATAAGACCTTATTAGAAAACTTGAAGAGGGCATAGCTCTAGTACATGGGAGGTATATTATTGTTCATATACTATTGCTCAATAGATTTTAGTGATTAGGCTATTTGAAAATTCTTCTTATCAATAAAAAATGCATTTTCTGGCTAAAAGATACTAATAACCTAGCCATATCTGTTCTGCCTGCACAAGCAAAGACTGCAAACCATAAAACATTTGGTCTCCTTTTGTTTATCAGTTTTCCTTGAAGGTGAAGCATCAAGAATAATTAACATAACTTATCTCTCCGCTTCCCACCCACCCCACCCAACAAAAAAAAAGAAAAAGAATAGAAATACAATAATCCTTATTGAATATGATTATCACATAAAATATATTACCGAATGATGTTATGCTGTCTCAAGGGCATGAAAAATACTTTGTCCATTTGAAGTGGAAGTTTGTAAGCTTATTTGCTTCCTATGGTTTATTTGGAAGGGGAACTTCACTAGAGTGCCAGGTTTGTCAAAGCTAACTAGGAATGAATTATATGATGCCTTTCCTAATTTGGAATATGTTATGAATGATTTTGGTAATATAAGAGGATGTGATGTGATGAAGATTACATAAAAGCTTGAGACCAATAAAAAGCCACAATTTTGTGGTTTGGTCGTCTCATGAGGTTCTTCAGCAAGGTTAGAGCAATGCTTTCCCTTGGCAAAATATTTGTGATTTGGGGTTCCCTTGAACATATCCTTCTTAGGTTCATTAAAGCTTTGTTGTATATCCTTATGGTGGAAGTATGATCAAGAGAGGTCATTTTATCACTTGTTGGTGTTCCATGCATTGAAGTGATGTTTTGTGCCATCTTTGGGTCCACTCTACAGTTCTAGGAATTGTTTTCTCTCTTTTTTGTTTTGGTGCCTGTGTCTGTGGCAATATACCTAGATCACTGTTGGATTTGGTGGCTAACTACAGAGGGAGGTCCTTTGTAGTTGGTATGGTGTATATAGAGGAAGAGGGAAAAGCTGCGCTTATTGAGGGCAGGGAGCTTCCTGTTTACTGACTTGAGATGGTGCTATAAAGGTCCTTTTTTAATGGCTTTTGTTTATCTTCTTCTTCCTTTTTATTTTTATTTTTTATTTTTTATTTATTTTTAAATGGGTAAGTCATACACGACCCAATGGGTTTTGAAACCACAACCTCACTATCCTCCTGCTTTTAATGGCTTTATGCCACACCTGACTTCTCTTTTCTTATTGTTTGAGGAAACCTTAATTTGACTGGAGAAAAATCACTAGCAATAGACTGGTAATGCTTCAAAAAATGCAAGGTGGAAAACCCATGCTCATCTGATACATATAATGACAACCCCAAGGCAACCTGCGGAACACAAGCTGATAGCTATACTATAGTCTTTTTGTGGTCTATGATTATGTTTTGTGTAGGCTACATATATTCTGATGGGAAAAAAAATTTCAGCTTGTTATATGTTTTTAGTTGTGTGTGTAGATTTGAATTTTTTGATTGCGTATTGATTAAGTTATTTCTTCAAAATTTTAAGGGTATTTATTAACGCTTTAACAAAAAATTTAGGGTTGGAAACACCTTTTATATGAATTATTAATGTCTGTTTAAAGTTAATGCTCCATAATATTTCCAAATTCTTCCATCCTTTCTCTGTGTTTTCACAAAAAGTTGAACTTTTTCTTTTTTATTCCACCGTATTGATTTTGTGGCAAAGGACTACTTAACTAAGGTCATTGTCACTTTGTGTTGAGCATTTGAACTATTAGTACTTATTTTTTTAATTACATTTTCAAAGTTCTTATTTGTTATAATAATGGAAACCTGCTGTTTGGAGATGCATCATACAAATTTTTCTACTCTCATAGATACAAGTTTGCCCATATTGAGTGCAATTTACTTAAAAGTGTGTGGATTGAGGATTTTTCTAAGTTGATATGTTCCATTATCATGTAAGTTACACAGTCGGGACATTTTTATTCTGAAGGTAACAATAGTGCTTGCTTTAATTATGTCTTTTAATCTGTTCTCATGCCAATTATTTCATTTTTATTTGCCTATTTAAGTAAGTTATCTGAGAATCTTATTGTAGGACCTCACTAAATACAAGGAGCCTACCTCACTCTTTGAACACTTTATTGTTGTGGGGCTTCATCCAGATGCTAATCTTGAGATTGTGGAGGATGCATTTGCTAAAAGGAAGAAATGGCAGTTACAAATGGCAAATTCTGAAATATTAGAATATAAAAAGCTGCAGCATCGGGCGCCTTCAATTCCAACATTGGAACCTCAGGTTGACTGCATGACTAAATTCTTTCCTGGAACCATTTTATATTTTTTCTATTTTCAACAGTATATGATCTGATCTACTGGGTCATTTTATTTATCACACATATGCATTCAGGTTCTTTTAAAAAAAAGTATTTTAACTAGCTATCTTCTATGTTGCTTTATTACTCGCCTCATTTGATATTCTAGTTCTATAATTTTTTTCAAGATCTTTACTTGTGGCATTTGTACAGTGATCTTGTGTCTGCTTCATGTGGCACATGATTTTATAGGCACTGCATTAATAAACAGTTAATTTGCTGGCGAGAATTTTTTGCCGTAATTCAAATTTTTTATTTTTATTTTTATTCTTTATGGGAAGGCTGGTTTGGTTGTCATCAGAATGGTCATATCTGGTTGGTTATCCATCATTGTTTGATGTGGTGCATATGGAGGGAAAGGAATAGTAGGAGTTTTGAAGACATGGAAAGTTCTATGCCTAATCTCAAGTTGTTCTTTTTTAGAACATTATTGGATTGGCTATCAGCCATGAGGAGCCTTTCCTTTTTTTCTATTGTTGATTTATTAGATTTATGCAATTTTGTAATTGATTGTTTACCCCATTATACTTCTTGTGTACTTGGGTGACTTGTTTTCTTGATTTATATAATTTTATTACTTATCAATTTTTATTTTTATTTTTATCTGTTGTGTTTTCTGCCCTTTTAAACTCTGATGATTTATTGGTTGGTATATCTTGAATAATGAGTTTTTGGTCCTCTACTCATATTGGCTGACATAACTATTGTTTTATCTTTCATCTTCTCGGGTCATAGATACTTTTTAGATACCCTCCTGGAAAGAGGTTAGCCATTCGTCTGAAGGATCTAGCAGCCTTCTGTTTTCCTGGAGGTGTTGAGGTATGATCTTTCTTATTTTCTATGGTGCTATGTGCAGCTCCCCCCCCCCCCCCCCCCCCCCCCCCAAAAAACCACAACACTCACACACACACACACAGCCTCTCCTAGACCCTGTAAAAGTAGGAACTTCTTGCATTGGGTACAACCTTTTTATTTATTTATAGTGACGCTTGTCTCATTCAATGATTATCATAGTACAGGCACGTTTGTTGGAGAGGACACCATCACTAAGTGAGCTAAATGAACTTATTTATGGACAGGTATGCCAAACCAATGTCTTGTCTTGTCTTCTATGATATAAAATATTCACCACATTTGCAAAATCTTTTTGTTCCTAATTATCTTCTTTCTGTTAACAAAACATGTTCTTTTCAACAAGGCACATTAATAGCAGTATGTTAGATGTTGTGGTGTATCTAAGGTAGTATAGGTACTAAAAAATATTGAGAAACCATAGAGCTATATCTTTCTTCTCCTGCCTTTTCTCATCTTGTACATGCAAAATCAAATTGGTCTCAAAGCTGAGGAAAGTTACATTTATCAGGTTTTATATCTCTTTTGCTCCAAGAGACTCCTTTTTTTTTTTTTTTTTTTTTGGGGGGGGGGGGTGGTGTTTGTTTGTAGGGTTAATACTATCCAATCAGATCCACAAGTCATTTTTCTTTTATTATTTTTCCCCCTTTTTATAAGTTGTTCATCTGGTTTGATTTTAGAGATTATACTAGGAAATTTTATACACAAGGCTAATAATTAAAAGAAGGAAAAGAATGTTTAACTTGTTTGTCAGTTATCCCGTGCAAGTTCAATGCTCCTTGGGCACTGGAAACTGACTTGGTAATGGATTAATTCCTGCTTCCCCACTTTCTCTCTAGAAGCTGTAGCAGCTTTGCAAATACCTCCTATTCTGGATGTTCTTCAACATTATCCATCTGCTGCACCAATGACAGCAGCTGTTATTCAGTTGTTCTATATAATAATTCTAACACTCTCTCACGTGTGGACCTAAACTCCCCCTTAATAAGTGGAGCCTAATACGTGGAATTTTAATATTTTAAATGGGTGGTAGAGTAAAGCTAGGGATCGAACTTAGAACCTCCTGCTTTGATACCATGTTAAATTACCAATTCTCCCAAAAGCTTGAACTATTAGGAAATGATGAATTTAATGATTTGACCATAATTCTAACACTATTGCTGTCTCTCCTTCATCCCACTTCCACTTAGAGGTTTGATGACGAATTATTTGGTTGGAGAAGTATGGGAGGGTTTCAAGTTGTGGGGGGAGATGAAAATGAGATTTGTCAAGATATCTTCTCTGGGGTCTCAATTTGTCCTTATATCACATCTTCATAAACTTCTTTTTAATCTGTATTACTTATGGCTTTTTAGATGATTTATACTTAAGGAGTTAATTTCTGTCCTTCTATTTTTTTTTTTCCACTTTCTTTCTTTTGTTTTCTTTTTGTGTCTCTAAGACAGCATTGTTTATTCTGCTTTTGTACTTGGGCTGTTCCCCTTTTTTAGGTGCCTTTTAGTTTTATTGATAAGAGACTATCTAGCAAATTTCAAAATTTTAGCAATTAAAAAAATAGTTGATAAATTACCAATTGTCCCAAAAGTTTAAGTTGTTAGGAAATGGTGAATTTAATTACTTAACCATAATTCTAACACTTCCTCTCATGTGTGGGTCCAAACTCCCCGTAATAAGTGGAATCCAACACATGAGATTTTTAACATTTTAAATGGGAGGTAGAGTGAAAACAAGGGTCGAACTCATAACTCTTGCTTTGATATTGTGATAAATTACCAATTATCCTAAAAGCTTAAATTGGTAGGAAATGATGATTTTAATCACTTAACCATAATTCTAACAGTACTCATACATAAAATTATTTGGATTTGTTAGGGGAGCCTATATTTATGTTTGTCATCCTTGTTCTGAGTTGTCATTCATAATGTACTTAGTTTTTTAAGATAATCTTCTGCAGTCATCTTCATGTAGAAATTTGTTGCAAGTTTATTTTTATTTATTTTAAGATTGAGAGATCCTTGAACCCTGGAAACAAACCCCACATGAGGGGCGGAATGCCATCAGGCCATTGGCATATTTTGTTGCAAGTCAATATGTTAATTTTATGTTTTATCGCCATTATATACAAGTAATTAAACTATTTCTTTCTACACTGTCTCTCTACCTTCCACCAAATAAATGATTTTTTTGTTATATATTCCCAACAGGAGCATTTAGGCAGAGATGATTTAGCATTTATTTTTTCACTTAAGGTGAGTATTGCTTTTGTTTCTCTGTGTCATATGTATATCTAAGCTTTTCTATTGCTTTCACAATATGCTTACTTACTAGCCTTGTGTTATTCATTCACTGTGACATTAATTTACACGACTTGGATTTATGACATATTGTGCTGTCAGTTTTAGTGAAGCGGAAGCCTTTTGTTTATCCACTTTGTTCATTTTAGCCTATGAAATGATTTTCCCCATGCACTAGTATTTCTCTGTTCCTCATTTGTGTCTTGCACATTATTGTTTGACAAATATATGATCATACATTCATGCTTTGCAATACTTTTTGGTAAGTCTTGGAAAGTGTGTTTGGGTAAATTAATTTACCCTAACACACATGCTTGGTATTTATACTAACAACTTTAGTACATTAGTACAAATTTACAACATGTGAATGCTACTAATAACACTCCCCTTCAAGCTGGGACATATAATACTGACTTGTTAAGTAGTTATTTAATCTAGTTTTGCAAAAGGGTTTAGTAAACATATCCAAAATTTGAGCTCATGTAAAAACATTTGGGGCAGCAATTACTCTATTTTCCACTTTTTCCTGAACAAGATGGCCATCCATCTCCGGATGCTTAGTCCACTAATGAAACACACATTTCAAAGTAATATGAATTGTCATCTGGTTGTCACAACACATATTCAAAGGTAACTTTGCATTAAGTCTCAACTCCTCAGTAGGTGCTTTATCCACCTAAGCTCACATGACGTATGAGCCTAGCTCTATACTCAGCTTCCTGCACTAGACTGGCATACAACACTCTGCTTCTTACTTTTTCCACTGTTTTGAATTTATTTGTTGTGCATTATTTTCTGCCAGAACCAAGAGAAGGTGGTTACTGGAAAATTTCATGTTTCCTTTGTCAGGTGGCAGGCAATGCAACACTTTATGGTGTTTGTTTACATGTTCCTGAAATTGTTCAAAGGTCACCTGGTATCTTAGGCACCTCATCACCTCTTTCTCATTCATCTGGAGGATACAAGCGTTTTTTGGTTTCTGCCCCTCGTTGCTATTGTTTGCTTACAAGACTTCCTTTCTTTGAGTTACACTATGAGATGTTGACCAGGTTAGCTGAAATTGGTGTAAAACTTAGAGACATTGGTTCTCCTTGAAATTTAACCGAGATGTTTAAACATAATGTTTTTTTTTTTATTTTATTTATCTAACAATTCAATCTGTTTTACTTATCCAATGCAGTATCATTGCTCAGGAGCGTCTGAATCGAATAACACAGTTTGTCAGTGAATTGGCTCTTAATGCTTATGTCCCTTCAGTAACCAAAGTACATGATCAAATGAATGGGAATGTTGACTCCCCTGAGAGGGAGTCTCTTAGTGATTGGATGGCTTCTGCCATACCTGTTGATAGTGCACTGGCCCTTACTGCTGCTGCTGCAGGAATTTCTCATGATGAATTCATCTCACCCTCGTCATTGAAGATATGGGAGCCTCACTCCCCTGAAAGTGTTACCACCAGTGAGGCTTCAGATTTTAGCCAAGTAAAGGAAACAGACAAAGATAGTAGTAAGAATTCACAAAATTTTGAAGAATGTACTTTTGAGGCCTCAGAAACTTGTTCGCAACCTTCGGAAAGAATGTGTGGATGCTTTGAAAATGATCAAATTTCTCCAGAGGTCAGGACATCATTCACCTCTAGGAATCTTGCACTGGGGCATCTTGGGAGTTCTGAATCCCTATTCAGGTGGTAGATTTATTGTTATATTACGATTATTTGTGTTGTTTCATTTTAGATAAGACAAACATCAGTGGAATTTTGTTGTATTGTGTTCAGATATGTTTCTTACATTGCTAGTACTTGATAAATCGTTGCAACTTTGATTTAAGTAAATGCTTTTCATCTTTGTTCTAATTCTTCTGTTTTGTTTTTACTGTGTCAGATAACTTGATAGTTATGTAATGCACTTTGTATTGATTTAAGTACTTGCTAGCATCTAATATACTCCCTCCCTTCCTCCCCCCCCAAAAAAAAAATCTCTGGTATTTGTCTCAGTAATATATTGTTATTTTTGGCAGTCCAGTTAGAAGCATGGAATCAGAGGATTATGATGATGAAATTTTTGCGAATTGTGATAAAGCTTTTGGGGATGACCTAATAATGGAATGGGCCAAGGTTAGTTTATAATTGCCAATATTTACACATTATTCAGTGTGGGTGGTACTGTGGTAGTATGATTGTCATTTGATTGTTTTTGTTTTTTTGGTATTCTTGTGATAGGAGAATAAAAACGATTTGCTACAGATAGTTTGTGGATATCATGCTCTGTCTCTTCCCCCAAGAGGAAGTGAACTACTTTTCCAGCCTCTTGAGCATTTACAGGCTATTGTGTATATGCGGCCTCCACTTGCTGCCCTTGGCTTTCATGAAAATAATTTAGATTCCCTTGAAGTTGCTGAGGTATTTATTTGTTAATGATCATCTAGGAGGCATGGACATATACACAGCATCATGCACCCACACACACATGTTTTGAGTTATTATGGAATCTGATTTTTAAATCTTTATATATATTTGAAACATTCCTCACCTTTCCAAATTACTACCAAAGGCCGTGTATTTTAACAAGGGAAGGTATAAAATGATTTCAATGTGTTGCAATTGTGTCCAATCTGTGTTTAATAAGTGTCCAATATGCCTGTAATGATTTTTCCCCCTAAAAGTATTATCTGAACGTTTGTCAGACATGCACTGGAGGTATGTCTAATGCCTTTTGTGTCCAACAGTGTCTATCAGACATGGGGAAACTCCATTTCTAGCTGTTTATTGTTAGGCTCTGCTCCGTCATAGATTATTTTCTTACTGTTACTGAACTTTGATAAAAGGTTGATGCGAAGTTGGCTGCTGCTGAGGAAGCTTTTGCGCTATCCATATGGACAACTGCAACAATTTGTCGAGCGCTCTCCCTCGAAAGTGTAAGTATGACTGTCTTGGGATCTTTTCCCAAATCTGTTTTGAGTAGTTCTTTGAATATATCTTCTTCTTCTTTTCCTTTTCCCTTTAAATTTTTTTAGGAAAATATACATGTTTTGGGGCTGTCATCATGTGAATTGTGTGTGTTCTTTTCTTTCTTCTTCTGATCAATATTTCTTGGGAATAAGGACCATAATTGGCAATTTGCTATCCACTAAGGAGTTTGTTAAAAAGGGTGAAAAGCCTTCAATGAAAAAAACTTAGATATTACTCGAGAACCTATACAGCTTGTTGGACTAAAGATCAAATGCAGCCCTTCATTATGCTTGAAGTCTCATCATTGTTACAATGCAAACATTTTAAGCCAGAATTTTAAATAAGGAAGCAGAATTGGATACCTGATCTCATAAATAATATGGTATCACATCTTCTGAGAAGCAATTGATGCTTGAATTAATAAAGTTAATCTTCTGTTAGAAAACAAGAAGCTTATATTGTAGCTAATGTTTGGAATCAAATTGTAGAATCATCACCACAGTTACACCTAAGGTCATAAATGGAATTTGCATTAACTTTTGTGATTTTTAAGCCCACTGATTTTCTTGTCAAACACCATAGATTTGTCCTTTTGTTACTTCTTAAATCAAGGATGCAATCAAGTGTATTTAAATTGAGTTCTTCAATGGATAATTGGATACTTCTTAGACCTTTGGTTGGCGATTCTTATCTAGGAAGTCTTGGTGTGGGATGATATAGCTTTTTCAATATTTTCTTATACTCACTTAAATAGTATTTCCAATCTCAAGGAGAAAATAACTCTTTCCTCATATTGCTTCATTTGTTTTTTTGGTGTGGACGCAAGATATAGGCCTCCAATTACGTAGACTTATGGACATAGACACAAAAAGAAGATGACCCACTTGTGGCCTTATGCATTGAGCCTGCAAGTAATTGGGCCTAAGGCCTAAGCCCAATCAATTGATGTTTAATATTTATTTATGTAATTTTATATTTTATTTTCCAATATGGTTTAGGAATTTAACTCCTTTTCTTACTAGGTTAGCAAATTTATTTTCTATTACTACTAGGATAACAACTTTTGGACTCTATTTAAGGAATTCAGGGTTAGGTTTTGTTTTCACAGTTTGGTTGATGAATAATTTTTCTTTTGGAATTTTTCCAATCGTAACTTCCTAAGTGCTGACTTCTAAATTTGTTCTTTCTTGTTTGGTGCTAACTCCAAGGAAGCCTAATTGCTGAGTTCTAGGTTATCGATTTTTTTATTTGTTGGTAATTGTCTCAAATTCCTATTTGCACTTGGTTTCCTATTTAGCTTTTCCTGGTGTGGAATTAAAGTCTATTCCTTGTGAAATAAGTAATTATTATTTCTTGTACACCAGGGAATAGGATTTGAAAGCTCATATATAGACAATACAGTAAAGGGTTTGGTGGCATTGGCTCAAGGGTCCTCCCATACTCTTAGAAGAAGAGTTTCTCTTGATAGAATAGAAGCTTCTTTGAAGAAGAGTATTTTGATAAATCTTTTTAGGGTTGAAAAGATACCTGTGGTTGAGAGCTATGTTAGAGAGATTAAGCATGTAACTCTTATTGAGTATAGTGGATTTGATCTCTCTCTCTCTCTCTCTGTGCCAAACCACATAAATTCCTGTGTTTTCTATGTGTGTGCTTGTTGATTTATTTTCCTTTAGTGTTATTTGTTCAAATTCGTAAATGCTATTGCACAACAAGTGATATAAAAGCTTCCGCTATCCCAAAACTTGTTATTAGAGCTAATACTATCACACAAAAAGTGGTATCAAAGTTCAAGGTTGATCCTGGTATAATTAGAGAGAAGATTTGTATGAGTTTGCAATTGGTTGATATATGTGCGCAGCAGATTGAATGTGCAAATGATGATCATTTGCTTGAAAAGACATGTTCAGCTTAACATGGAGCTATCACAATAAACAAGGAAAATTGCTTAGTAGATTTTGAGTCAAGGGAGAGATTTGTTAAAAATTGTCTCAAATTCCTATTTGGACTTGGTTACCTATTTATTTGGCTTTTTTTAGTGCCGAAGAAAAGTTGACTTGGTTACTTTTTTAGGGTTTTCTTTGTGTGGAAGGAAAGTTTATTCCTTGTCAAGGAAGTAATATATTCTTTGTCAAACAGGTAATTAATATTTCCTGTCCACTAAGGAATAAGATTTGAAGGCTTCTATTTAGATAGTACAATAAAGGGTTTGGCGGCCTTAGCTCAAGGGTGCTCCCGTAGTATTAAAAGAAGAGTTTCTCTTGATAGAGGAGAAGATTGGAAGAGTAGTTTGATAGTTCTTTTAGGTTGAAAGGACACCCATGAGTGAGAGCTTTGTAAGAGAGGTTGAGTGTTGTAATCCTTATTGAGCTTGGTAGATTTTCCTTTCTTTTCGTGGAGGAAGGTTGTTTTCTGAACCACATAAGTTCCGTGGGTGTTATTGAACAAACAATGTAAAGAGGTTCTGCTATCCCAACTATTGATATTAGAGCTTCTGCTATTGCACAACATTATTTTTCTGTTTTTCAATTGTGGTGTTTTATCCATTTTTGTTTTGTCCTGTGTTACTTTCTTTCTTATATATAAATGAAATACACCAAAAACTTCCAAAGGAATGGGGTGAAAGTGCAAGTGCAATCCTACTGGCAAATACAACATAGAGTGATTCACTAGATGTACACTATTTCTTACTAAAATAAGAAAAGAAAAGCAATTTGTGAGAACATAAATCATTTTATAAATGATCAGTTGCAGTTCTTGTTGAACTTTTGATGATTATTTATGTATAATTTATCAAATTTTTTTTTTTTAAATTTTACTCACCAACCTTTTGTTATTGTTCTGCTGATTGATAGGCTTCCATGCTAGTATTTAGCCATTAGTTAAATGTGCTGACCGGTAGTGTTGTGGATTTTGGTAGTGAGTTGAGAATATGATGGATGTTGTTTCTTTCAGGTTTTGTCATTGGTTGCAGGTGTATTATTGGAAAAACAAGTGCTGGTAGTGTGCCCAAATCTGGTAGGTTGATTCATTATTGAAAATAATTGTCTAATTGTCAACCCAGAGATCAGAAAGATGCTTGTGATTATGTTTTGTACTTAGCTGTTTATTTGCAGCTGTTTCCCATTCTTGATGACTAGAATGGGGTTCTTCTCATTTGAGTCTAGGCTTTGACACAAAATTCAACCAATGCAGGGTGTTCTATCAGCTGTAGTGTTATCCCTTGTTCCCTTGATTCGCCCATTCCAGTGGCAGAGTTTATTGCTTCCTGTAAGTATGATGGCATTTGGCTAGTGCTCTGTCTTGGAGCAATCATAGCCAATATAAAGAATTTTGGATATAGCTAAAATTTGAAATCAGCCATAATATACCATTGATCATTTTTTACTGGAATATTTTTAAAATCCTAAAGTTTCTGATCAGTTTGTGAAAATAGTTTAATCTGCTTCACTCCTTGTTGGTGTTCTACATTCTACAAGGTGCATATGCCTTAAAGCATAAGGACTTCAAACCATTTTGTTTCATTTGTGGAAGTATGTTTATCTATCTATATCTATATGTGGGTCTCTGCACAAACACACAGAGAGCAGGTTACAAATTGCTTTTCAAATATCAACACTATTTTCAGCCACAAATTTTTGTAAATGATTTAAAGTTACTGATTTTCTACACCCTTTATCGACGAATGTTAAAAGACTTTCAATATTTTGAAATTTTCTGAAGTGTTGTAATTGAATCCCGAAAGTTCCAATTAATTAAGGGTGGTGGTTGGACATCCTTATTGAGTATAGTGGATGTTAGACTTATGGTTAAGTGATTAAATTCACCATTTCCTAACAGCTTAAGTTTCTGGGACAATCGGTAATTTAACAGTGGATTCATAAACTCAGTCCGATTAATAAAATAGGAGGCAAGAAGTTACTTTTCCATTAAAAATTGAAAGGTTGCTAACATCATTCTTGATAGCCAGTCATTCAATCAACTACCACCCTGCTATCACCATCATGACTACCACTTCAACACTGCTAAATCACTGGAACTGGTTCTGCCACCACAATTACTGCTGTCTTCACAACCATCAACATAAATTATTGCCACCATAACAATCGCTGTTGTGGCCACCCACACTTCCACTATATTGCCACCATCGCTCACCATTGCCGTCATGCAGTTTTTTCTCCACCACATCCATGTCTTTGCCAGCATGCTTCAACTCCAGAACATACTTTATAATTTGTAAATTGGAAAAAAATTAAAATAAATGACTGTTTCCTGTTTTTATAAACAAAAATTGCAATATATACGAGCCTTAACTTCATGTTTTGGTCCTTTAATCAGGTAACTTGTTTTGATTTTCTTTTTTAGTTTGTAAAAATGTTTTCAGATCAGTGGGAAATTGTTTTTAAAATGTCTTTTATGTAGGGCATTGATACTTATTTAAGGATTTGTCTGCTTACTCTTTACACTGAGCTTCTACTGATTTTTAACAGGTTTTACCAGGCAGGATGCTTGATTTTCTTGATGCACCAGTTCCTTATATTGTGAGTTTCATATACTTATTTCAGTTATATGTTTAAGTAAATATAAACAACATAAAATTGTGTAGAAATATTCTTGCAGATTACTTTCTTTCATGAGTTTCTAAAACAAGTTTGTTTCATCTATAGGTAAGATGTTACGGCAAGTTTTATGTTTTTAGGGTATACATCATAAAAATTCAGTAAAATAGTGTAATAGGGATTAGGGAGGGTACTATTAGAATAATTGTTAAATGATTAAATTTGTCCACACGTTAAGGGGAGTGTTAGAATAGTGATAAATGATTAAATTCACCCTTTTCTAACAGCCTAAACTTTTGGGACAAGTGGTACTTTATCATAGTATAAGAGTAGGTGGTCCTAAGTTTAAACACTATCTCCACTCTACGTCCCATTTTTAAAGTTAAAAGTCTCACATCCCCCACAAATTAAGGTGGAGATGGACCCACACGTGAGGGGAAATGTTAGAATAATGGTTAAATGATTAAATTCACCATTTTCTAGTAGTTTAAACTTTTGGGACAAGAAGTGGCAGTTTATCAGTTACTATGTGAAGTATTTTCCAAGAACTTATGTGCTTTAATATTTTAAAATTGAATATTGAGCCTTTTTGTGATAATGTTATATAGGAAATTAAGTTAAAATGGAAGAGTTCACAGAACTTTGAATTGTTGTTATATGTTGCAGGTTGGCATTCAATATAAACCAGTTGATTTGAAGATGAAAGCATCAAATGTTGTTCATGTTAACGTTCTCAAAGACGAGGTTGGTTAGGGCTTTCTAGTTTTGTTCTTTTTATATTTTCAAATTTGCTAATTGAGAAGTATATTGGCTTCAGTAGTATAACTGGGAATGGCACCTCTGGATTTTGTCATGCTAGAATCAGAATTTGACACTATACCTGATTATTCTATTACGATTAAAAAAAATCTTGGTGGCTTTTGTGCGTGTGTTGTACCGCAACATGTTGAGAACTTGAAACTGTAATGTAGGAAAAAAAGAGCAAAAAAGAACGGATACGTTAGTCTGCTTTCCTAGTTCCCCACTTTCATATTACTGTATTTCATCTTGTAAATATATCATGCATTACAACGAGCATCATTAGGACTAAGAAAGTTGATATCTCCTATGTGGTCCTATGATAGAATAAAAAAAATAAAAACTTAGGCATTTATTATTCCATTATATACAAGTTAACTGTTGTTTCAAGTTTTTCAATCTTTTAAAGAAATTTTAACATTTAGTTATTGTTACTTTGTTGTTTGTGCAGGTGAAAATGTGTCACCTGCCTGCACTTCCCCGGCATAAAGAGCTTGTTTCTGAACTGGGGCCAATCCATGCTAGATTGTCACGTGAAAGTTCGATTGCTAAAAGGCATCCTGTTTATAGGTGCAGCGATGTGCAGGTTATGATGATATGCCATGAAAAACATTTAATGTTTCTTCCAAGTCTGATTATTTTCTTGTTAGACACTTCATTGGTGGCATTAGAAAACAGAGGCAAACACATCTATCATGACAAAAAATCTAGTGAAATTTTACTGAATTTTAGACTAAGAAACTCTCTTTATTTGTTTAGCTTTAAGTCATATAATCAGTATGAAAATGATTGAAGGATACAGATGCAAAGATGTAATACTGTTTGAACAATAACTGCTTTGATCACGTAATTCTGTTATCAAGAACTTGTAAATTATGTATGATTCAATTGCAAGTTACTGGTTTCTCCCTGTCTTAGGGCAAGTCAAGACTTTTTAAGTCTTACAAAATCATCAATTATAGATTTAACTTGAATATGGTTAAAAATAGAATTTTAGAAGGTGGCTAATGAGTTCTAATTGTAAACATTTTGTGGTAATGTCACTTGGTACATTTATTCTACATTTTCTTATGGGGGAATTGGGTTTCTAGATGATTTTAGGAGTTTTGTAGAGGATAATCCACTAGTGTGAACTTCATACCTCTGCTTCCTATGGAAGAAATTTACTGCATCTAAAGGTTTACCCCATTAGCCTTGAAAAGAGCTTTTATGAAATCTATTTCAAAGGTTCAATAAGATTTTTGAATAAACTATACATTTGGTATGTTTTTTCACATGTTCATATGTCACAATCTTCCACTTGGACTGATCCATCTATAAACATGACTCCCCTTTGCTGATGAAAGGGCACTTCTGGAAAATTTATATATATTATTATACATATAAAAGTAGAGACTTCGTGCGAGAGTATGAGGTGCTGCCATGTGGCGCACTATTAAAGAACTCTTTCATTTATCCTTCCACCTCATCATCTTCTAATTACCACTGTGTCACTCTTTAGCCTTCCACCTAAGCAAAGCTTTAAATGAATGTAACCTTCCACCTAAGAAAGATTTTAATTATCTGTATAATTTTAATTATTTATTTGTATTCAACAATAAATAACATTAGTGAGATATTTTGAGAAAGCTTTGTGCTATATTGTTCAATCATTCTTGTCATTTTACAAAACATGTTATACTTTGGGTATGTCCATATGAATCCCGCAAATTCATTTTCATTGATAAAATGGCAAGAATGATTGAACAATATAGCACAAAGCTTTCTCAAAATATCTCTTGCATTATAAATGGGTGGTGATTTGATATTGCTAATCTTGGAGGCAATAGTTAGTTCTTTTCGAGACTAGATTCTTGGAGCTGCTAAGCCTTGGGCATGGTAGATCTAGATTTGTTGTTGAGGTTGCATATCCTAGAGAGGATCGTAACCTTGTGTTGATCCATTTGGAGTTTTGAAATATATATATGTATATTTGGAGACACATTATTTGTAGTTGTATCGTTTGTAATTGTGTTATAGAGCTTTGACTTATATTACGAAGAATGTTAATAAATTATCATATAGATATATTGTTTCCTTGATGAAGAAAAAAAAATCCCTATAGATTTTCTTGAGGTTCGTTTTCTTATGCTTTGGACCCTTTTGGGCTTGGGGCATGACATTGAGTGTCTTAGAAGTTTATTTCTTATCTTAAGACATTAATTGTAAAGTTAAGTGCAATTATGAGATTCTCTTGAAGGGTTATATGAACAGACAGAAGACTTTGTTTATCAGAGAATTCCTATACCGCGCATAGCAGGGGTTGTTTGCCTAGTTTTAAGCAAATGTAGAATGAGGTGGCCTTCTGGATGGTAATGTCAAATGCCCCTTTTGTGCCTTATTGATGGAAAGAGGTCTAGACCTTGACATCATGTTTTCAACAGACTTGTTACAGATGATTCATTTATGGTTTCTTGTTGGTCCAAAAACTTGTTTCAAGGTTCTTAGAGATCCTGAAATTTTTATTAATATATTTTAGTTTTATCCTCTGAAGTGATTCTTGCTTCCCATGAATTGATGGCTAACAGAAGACCTTAGGAGGTTCTATGGATCAGTTTTATTCTTGTATCATGTACTTTGAATAGTAAGGAGGCTGCCTTATTCTCATGTATTTTTTGTGCTTTTTTCCACTTCCTTTCTTATTTATATATATATATATATATATATATATATATTTAGGGCTTTAGCTCACGTGGCACTTCCTTCCCTTCTATAAACAAGGTGGAGAGAGAAGTTGTGGGTTCAAGATCTACTGGGTGCATGATTTAACCTCCTCCCACCCCCCTTCTCTCAAAGGAAAAGCTTAATGAAAACTTTGTAGCTTCAAACCACTGAAGGGCAACTCTATGATTCTCTGCATTCTTCTCAATGCTAGTTACTATAATATGCATATCATAATAAGTATCTTTTGCTTTTTACCACCCTAAAGCAAATAAATTTGTAGCATCAACCCACTTAGGTCTTGTTTTTTCCTCATGCTTTGTGCTTCAGGAAGCAACTAATACCTGGATTACTGATTTGTAGGCTGAAGCTGCAGCTGAGTTTTTGAATGTTATGAGATGCTACTTGGAGTCACTTTGTTCAGACCTGAAGTCTCATGCAATAACTTGTGTACAATCAAACAATGACAGGGTTAGCGTTACTAAACTCATTATTTGCTAATATTCATGTATATTTGTCAATGACAAAACACTGCAAATACCTTAGAGTGCCTAGCTTGTTATACTTCTTTGACATTTGAATCTTTGGTTATCATCTTTCCAGGTTTCTTTACTTCTTAAAGATAGCTTTATTGATTCCTTTCCTAGTAGGGACCGACCTTTTATGAAGGTAATTTTTGGTTTTTTAATTTTATATTGGGGTACTTATTCAAATTATTGTTACATTTTAACATGTGGCCTAATCTTCTCCATTTATTATTATCAATTGTAACTTTTTGAGATTTGTTCTACCATAAAATGCGTTTTAGTTTGTAGATTCCATGTGTAGATGATTTGTCATGCATTTCAACCTTGAGATAGTATGAAGACTCCCTAAGTTGTGGTTTATATGCTGTCCCCATCTGTGTTTATTGAAAATGTAAGACACAGGCAGGTGAATTTTCATGGAATTAGAGCAATCATGTGTTTGGGAAAATTGTGGATGCATCGGCTAACATG
This sequence comes from Quercus lobata, assembly GCF_001633185.2. Taxonomy (NCBI): domain Eukaryota; kingdom Viridiplantae; phylum Streptophyta; class Magnoliopsida; order Fagales; family Fagaceae; genus Quercus; species Quercus lobata. Next base: position 42,344,326 of record NC_044912.1, on the reverse strand, counting down.
TTATCGTTCAGCAGGAACCACTGCTCATTTTGATTTTTTTTGGGGGCAAAATATTTTTCATTAGTGCAACTGCACTGCAGTGGCAGATATGTTTACTAAGACCCATGTTTTTTGCAGTACATATTTCTAACAAATCCATTGTTCTTAGTTCTGAAAAAAGAATCCCAGTGTTGTTACGATCTATCTGAAGGTTAGCCAATTGGGAATAGAAATTTCTCCAGCCCTTTACGATTCTCTCCATGAGCAACCAATTTAGTGCTAGACTTTTTCCCTTTGATATCTATTCTTTTCTTCTTCTTTTTTCCCCTTCTTTTTGGCGCTATGTTCTCCTTAGTCCTTTCCATTCGTCTGTGGAATGAACTGTTAGAGAACTTGTTAGCACTAAGTCTTAGCTTGTTTGTTTCGATATGAGCCTCTTTTTGTATACACTTTAGGTGTTATGAGCAAACTGTGTATACTTACATAAGCAAACTAAATTTCTGGATTGGTGATGTTGCCTTTAGATTGGTTTCTATCTGACTCAAAACTTTATAGCATGAAAATTGACTTTGTAATAATGTAATTGACTGGAAGCTAAGTCTATCTACATCTGCAATCTTAATTTTCAGATTAGTTTGAAGTCGAATGGTCAATGTGAATTTTATTGCCTAATGCATTGGTTGTTCGGATTTTGCAGCAATTTGTAGACACACAACTGTTCTCTGTTCTGTCAGACACTCATTTGTCCAGCTTTGAGAACGGGTACAGTTAACATAATCCCATTAGAATTGCCATGCATCAGTACATAATTCCTTGGTGCAAATGGAGATCCATCAGACTAATGATTAATTTTGAAGGATAATGGTTCTCTCACTGTTGGTGATGACCCCTCAATGAATTTTGTCAATCCAATGGTTTGGAGCCATCAACTATGAACTGCCATATTGCTGAAGCTTCTGACAACGAGTTTCTAACTAATGTTTTAAGTATAATCTCAAATACTACACACCAATATCTGTTGTGCAGTCTAGCAGAAAGGATCATTATCCCAATCTTTTATGGTGGATCTGATGCTGGGCTTATTATAGGTTTGTGCTCCAAATTTTTGTAAATAACTAATAAAACAATTTACAAAGAAGATGCTTTTACTCCTGATTATAAAGTGTTTGATGTAATACTGATAATATATATCAATTTATAAGGTAAATGATACTCTTTATCTCTCAAATCAGATGCAAGACGAAGTTGATTTAACTATATTAAATGCCAAAGACAGCTTCACATCTTATATGCGTGTGTGGCTTCACCATATTCTCACTTTTTTTTATTTTTTTTACCAATACATCAATTTATGTATCTTATACCATGAGTTTTGTCCAGTCCATTGGGCCAGTAGCCTTCATCATCAGCTGTTAGTTCTTGCAATCTAGCCTTTTTCTTCTATTATTGTTATTTCAGTCAATGGGTGCAGGCTGACAAGTTAAGTTCAGTCAAACAGTATGGATCTATATACGCGTGTATGTGTAAATGAATTGAGTAACAACTTGGTTTCAACTCAAGAAAAAGTTTCTTTATGTTCGTTTATTTTGCAATTAAGTCTGTTGTTCCAGTTCAACTCAAGGAAAAGTTTGTTTATGTTCGTTTGTTTTGCAAGTAAGTCCAGGTCATGTGTTTGTAAACAAGCTTGTAAGAATGTTATGATCCTTGTGTTCCAAATGAATTAAGTATAAACTTAATCATGTGTATATAAGCTCTTGGGTGCCCTCTCCTTGCAAGCCTGATTCAAAGGTGAGTTTTACTTATGAGTTTGTAACAAAGAATATGGTTCGCTTTAAGTGTATATGATATTATATACTTATATAGACTTGAGATTGCATCTTGTAAGTTTATAAAAAAGTTCATAAGATATTAAATTATTATTTTTAATTTATTGATAATATAAAAATTTCAATTTGTAGTAACAATATATGATTGGTGAATCTAATTTTTATAAGTTTGTAAACGAGAATCATTCTATTTAATTAATTAATCAAATAATATAATTTCAACTATATTTCAGCTATTATTATTTTTTTGAGTAAAAGATAGAATAATTTAGCTATTAATTATTAGTATAAATGTGTGAAGGTGTAAAAAATTTAGTTGTAGTAATTCATAATTCTGTTGGTAAACAATAATACCACGTAACATCATTTATGGTTTCCTCATCGTTGTCGCAGATTGCACATACCATTTCTAGTTGGCAAATATCCTTACACGTTCTTCACTCAAAGGTTTTCATCTCGTTTGATACTCTTGCTTACCATATTGACTTCCAAACCCTGGTTCTTGCTTCTCCATTTGAACTTTTCGAGGTCTTCTTGTTGAAATTAAGAGTCACATCATTTGCACAGAGAAAATCTGTCATGCGAGTTGCGTATCCATAATCATATCATTTGGTCAATTGGTAAATTCTTGCTCAAAGGAATTCTTTTTTTCACCTCCATTTCACGATGCATAACAATATTTTTTACTCCAAATCTGTCATGCGAGTTGCGTATCCATAATCATATCATTTGGTCAATTGGTAAATTCTTGCTCAAAGGAATTCTTTTTTTCACCTCCATTTCACGATGCATAACAATATTTTTTACTCCAAATTGCACTCATTTTTACCAAATCAATGAGTTCCCAATTCCTGCCACCTCATCTAAGAGGCTTCATGGCGAAACCAATGTTTGTATTGGGCCATGTGCTTAGGCCGTTAGGTGCCCATGTGGATAGCCTAGTATCATAGAACACTTAGTTGTAAGATTTACGATAAAAAGTTATTAAGCAAACTTTTATAGACAGAAAAAGTGGTTCAAGAAAAGAGGTGCTCCTCATAGTTAGCCATCTATAGAGGAAAAACCTTAACTTCATTGCACTTTCTCCTTAGCACTCCTCTATTCTAGGATTCCATCATTGAGAATGACTCAGTAATGGGCCATGTGCTTAGGCCTAATAGGTGCCCATGTGGATAGCCTAGTATAAGAGAAAACTTAGTTGTAGGATTTACAATAAAAAGTTATTAAAGCACACTTTTTAAGACAAAAAAGTAGTTCAGGAAAAGAGGTGCCCCTCATAATTAGCCACCCACCAAAAAAAAAAAAAAAAACCCTAATCTCCTCTCACATTCTCCTTGGTACTCCCCCTCTATTCTAGGGTCCTGTCGTTGAGAATGACTTAGGTTGTGAATTATTGTTGGTGCTCATATCATGCAGTTCCTATGTACTGATAAATCCCCAAAGTTCATAGGAGTTGTGTTCATTATCAAAAGTTATGGAAAGATGTTGTAATTCAACATCCTTTAATTGTTCACACTTGGTTGTAAGGGTTTGTAAATATTTAGAGGTACTCAAAATTGGTATTGATATGACCATGGCACATATTTCCTTGTATTTTTTTCAACTCGTGGGTTTTGGGTGTGGAAAACCGTCCATCTTTCCAAATATTAACACTCTTGTTTTCAATTCTCCATCTACTTCCATTTTGGATGAATCCCTTGCCACGAGGATACTTCTCCTTGTGTACAAACTTTTTTTTTTTAATCTATATATATTTAAATGCTGAGATGTAGAATTTAATGTTATTATACTCTTGTTGAGTCACTTCATCAGCCACGTCATACTTAAAAAAAAAAAAAAAAAAAACTTCCTTTATGATTTTTTTATTTTATTTTATATAAAATAATTAAATATAGTTTATGGACAAACCTATGAATGCTCTCCATTACTATTCAACATGTTACTATTCATTTGTTTTAAATGCAAATATTTGACCATTCAGCTACCCAAATTGGTTTCAACTTTTCATTTTTTTCTTTCTAATTTCAAGTAATTGTTAAAATTGAACAATTCATTATCTTTTTAGTGAATATATGCACATGTTTGACCATTCATTAGATGCAAATGTTTCATTATATTCAACTATCCAAATTGATTTCAACTTTTCATTTTCTTCTTTCTAATTTCAAGTAATTATTAAAATTGAATATTTAAACTTTTCATCTTCCTATTCTAAAAAAAAAAAAAAATTCTTTTTCTCTTCCTCCAACCTTTCCCCTCTGTCTTTGTATCTTTATCTCCCTACTACTTTTTACTTAACCGTTAAACTTCCTTCATCATTTCCTCTTTCTTATATTTTGACTCTTCTTCTCCCCATCTTATTTTATATAAATTTAATATCATCCATTCCATTCAATCTATATTTTTTCCACACAAAAACTGTGAGTACTCTCTCTCTCTCTCTTTCTCTCTCTCTCTCTCTCTCTCTTGCTTGATTTTTGTTCTTTCTTATAATTCTAATTTTGGTTGATGGTTTTTTTAATTTAATTTTGTGTTGGATTTTTTAAATTTCCTGTCACAAATCACTCTTATAGCTTTTGTTGAATTTTGGATTATCTGGTAGGCTGACTTGACTCTGTAGTCTGTATTGTGACAAAAAATGAATAAAGTTGTTTTATTTGTAGAGTATCAAAAAAGTCAAAAAATATTCGGTGTAGTAATTTGTATTGTTGCATCCCATGTGTTTGGTTAAATTTCTTTTAGAAATATTATGTGTTTTTCTCAAATCTATTTGTTATTTTTATTTTGGTCATTTTATTACAAATAATTAGCATCTACACCATCAAATTTTTAGTTAATTTGAACTTTCTTGATAAGCTTTTAATTTACTTAGCTGATCATCTTTATTGAAAATGTCAAAAAGAGAATAAGATAAAATATAATTTCCTCTAGAGCATTATTATGCTATTAATGTTTTTATGTATAGATACTTAAGGAATTTTTTTTTTTTTTTTTGCATTTTATTTTATTTTATATTTCCACTTTATGATATAAGATTTATTGATAATGATATACTGCATAGTTATCTTTATTTACTTTTTCACTTAGTTTCAATTGTGGGGAAGAAAGAGATGTGGATCTATGTTTTGGAGAAAAATATATTTATAAGAGCTAAATCGCATACATTTGTATAGTAATAAACAAAGTATACATAGTTACAACTTGGTCTAATAGTTCTCACACTATTAGTTAAAAAAAAAAAATTAATTGCATTTTGTTTTCATACATATCTCACTATATATAATACCTTATTACAAAATATATTTGATTACACTACAAAAAACTTCTAATTTAAAACATAATTTCAAATAACACATATTGAATTTTTGAAAATATACAATCTAATATATTATTTCAATAATTATCTAATAAAAAACAATCATATCAAATTTTCCCACGCATCGCGCGGGTGTGCGACTAGTTTATATTTATCTTTGCCTCCATGTAACTGCTAGCTGATTAGTATCTTGCCTTAAGCACGCACCCCTTTTTAGCTAATAATGAAGGCTTGGAAATCTTTATGCCCATTCCTCCTCTCCACTTTGATTCGCACAAGCTATCACAATTGATCCAACAAATTCTCTTTTCTTTGTGTTTATGATTGTGCCAAAGCTCACTAATCATTGCATTGAACTCTATACACCAATTCTCCATCTACTCCCTTTTTGGATGTGACATGATTGATTTTTATTCATGTAATTTGAAGTGTTTAAAATTTCAAAGACCAACAATATGTTATCTATGACAAGTCTCCTATAAACAAAAGAACTATAATGACTTAAGACAAGGGGGAACAACAAACTCTGATTTTAAACACCAAGGCAATCTGGTATAGCTTGGGTTTTGAAGGATTATGGTTCGGTATTGGTGGAGAATAGACTATAAAACAATAGGGATTATAGAGTTTTCAAAGGGGACAAGGATTAATAGGGTTTGGGAATGAAAACAAATGTGAAAATCAAGATTTGGGTTGCTATGAACAGTGATGTGTAACCATAGTAAAATTAAAGAAAATAGATAAATTCTAGGAATCACACCTAGAATTCCTAAGCATCACACCTAGGGTTCCTTGGCATCACACCTCGGAGAAGGTTGCATCACACAACCGTAAAAGAAGGCATAACTCTTAAATTCTGAAAACATTCATTAATCTTTGCCTCAATAGAAAACACCAAAACTCTTTAAATAGAAGACTAAACCTAATCCTAGTACAACTAGGAAACCAAATAAGACTAGAACTTGGACTCCTTGGGCTCTAATACTTAGCCCAAATTAAATAACTAAACTTAAAAAATAAAACTAAATAAAACCCAATGGACTGATAATACAGCCCATTCCAGAAAACATAAAATTACTAAAATACCCCTAACACAAAAAAATAATTAAAAGTCTTAAGACGCCTTTTATATGTCTTCAACGGTTGCTGACATAGTCCTCCATCATCTCTCCCCGGCTTAAAAGAACTAGACCCCGATGAGTTAAAAGCATGGAGTCTATCATAAAGATCATGATCAAGTGCAAGAAGTTCTTCATCTATGATCCATGTACAATTTGAAAGCGGATGCCCTTTCCATTTCACAAGATACTTTTCATAACCCCTACTCCTAGTAGAAACCACTTGATGATCAACAATATTTTCAATCTCTTCTTTCAATCTTGGGGCTGGTGGAAGACGTACTATTGTTGCATTAGCAGACTTATCATCATCATGACCATGATACATAGTAAGATCTTCAACATTAAAGACATTGCTTATTCCCATATCTTTTGGCAAGTCAAGGACATAGGCATTAGAGCTGATTTTCTTAAGAACCTTATATTGACCAATACTCTTTGAATGAAGCTTCTTGTAGGTGCCTCTATGATAGCGTTCAGGCTTGATCCGTACCATAACCATGTCTCCCTCTTCAAATTTAGCAAAACGCCTCCTCAAATCAGCATTTGTCTTATAACTTTCAATGCTTGTTTCAATTCTTCTTTTAATCTCATCATGTATGTCACAAATATACTTAACAAAAGCATCAGCTTCAACACTAGGATGGGCCGTGTTAGGTAGAGGAACTAGGCCAATTGGTTTCTTAGGGAGTACACTTGTCACACATTCAAAAGGACTACGGCATGTAGATCTGTTTACTAAGCTATCATAAGTAAACTCAACCATAGGAAGAATCTAGTCCTAACTAGCAACATGGTCTCCCACAAGACAGCAAACAATATCACCCAAACTCTTATTAATTGTTTCAGTTTGACCATCAATTTGTGGGTGGAACGAAGAAGAAAACTTCAGTTGTGTATTCAACACTTTCCATAAAGTATGCCAAAAGTAACTCATAAATTTCATATCTCGATCTAGGACAATGGTTTTAGGCAACCCATGAAGGCAAAAATCTCTCTAAAGAAGAGTTTAGTAATATGGATAGCATCTGCAGTTTTAGAACATGTAATGAAGTGAGCCATTTTTGAATAATGGTCTACGACAATGTAGATGGAATCATGACCTCGAAGAGTCTTAGGCAAGCCTAAGACAAAATCCGTACTTAGATCTTGCCATGGCTAATGTGGTATAGGAAGTGATGGAGATCAAGGCACCGCTTCGAAGGATCTCGTTCAAGTAACAATTGGGCCGGTTACAAGAGCACGAGCAAAGAAGTTCAAGGATGTACTCAACGGACTCATCCAAGAGTTATGGGCTCAAGCAAATTCGTGGAGGCCCATTGAGCATGATCCATGTGGGCAACAAAAAAATCGTCACCTTGATTCAAGTTCTAGAAGGATCCGGTCAAGACTAAGAATTGGCATGAAATATTTTGGGTCTATGTAAAAAACGTTATTCTAGATTTAGGTGATTTATTTCCTTGTTTTTAGGTGCATTTAATGCTTTTTAGGTCAAAATTTATTCCTAATATGGTTAGGTATCAATTAGGAGTTATTTTAGAATATATTTTCTTGTCTGTCAAGTTTTAAGGAGCCCTTAAATAGTCATCTAAGTCTGTAAACGTTTTTCAGATTATTATTGATAAAACTTGTGAGGTTTATTCTCTTTGGTTCTTTGAAGAACTACTCGAACTTATCGGGAATTCCCGTGGCATTCATCTCAACTTATCAAACGGAGTTTCCACCACCGTTTGTGGCGTCTTCCTTATACCGAGGTTCTTGTTTGTCATAAACAACAGGTTGAGGTCTTCCATTTGAATCTGTCCATAAAACGATTTTGGGTTCCCTTTCGTTGTTAGGTCTCGTTATTCTTGACGGGGTTCACATCATTTGGTATCAGAGCACAGTTTCTAGTTCAGGTTTGCCTATCCTTTAACATATTTATCTCTTCTTAGCCGAATTTCCTTTACCCTATTTGTTCAATCTTTGTTTGTCTTGTTGATGTCTAAACTATTGGTCTGGTCTCACATCTTTTAGTTATTTTTCGAAATCTTATTTCATTATTCTTAAAAGCTAGTTACTAATCATAAAAAAAATAAAAAAAGAGAGAGAGAGAGACTCGAAGAAGAAGACAGAAAGGAGTCCGAACAAAAAAAAAAAAAAAATTCACTATTCTGTGCTTCCAAAATTCCAAAACAGCCATATTCCTTCTAATTCTAATCTGAAAATTTCCATATTCCTTACGTTCAAATCTGAGATTCCTTGATTAGTTCTTGGTGAATTGTTGCTGGAAATTTTGAGTTGTTTGTTTAGTTTCAAAAGAATTGAAAGAGAATTATTGAGTGGAAAAAGGCAAGAGTGGTGAGAACATCAGAGGGTAAAAGCCATATTATTTTGAGTGAAACACGAGTGGAGAGTGATCCACATTCTTGAGTGTAAACACGTAAGGGAGTGATTCGTGAGGTTTTTTTTTTCTTTTTTTTTCTTTCTTTTAACCTTTGTTTTGCAGCAATCATGTCTCACGATAGTGGTAAGAGCATTGCCGAAGATGATACAAAATTGGCTGATCCAAAAATGTTTTTGGAGGCCATGATGAGTGAGATGAGGCGTGTGATGAAGATGGAGATGACGCAGGTTCACGAACGGATAGATCAGATGGAGAATAGACGTGAGGAGCAACCACAAAACGGTCGTAATTTGCATAGAAGGGAAAGAGTTCCACCAAGGGAGGAGGATGAAGAGCGTTATGGGTCTGGTTTTGATGAAGAAGAAGATCGGGATTCCATTGTTAGCAATAGGAGACCTGGAGGAAGATTTAGAGAAGCTAGGAATCGCAAAGATAACAACTTGGGTGGTATTAAGATGAAGATTCCGTCCTTTCAAGGTAGGTCTGATCCTGAGGCATATCTTGAGTGGGAGAAGAAGATGGAGTTCGTGTTTGATTGCCACAATTACTCCGAGACAAAGAAGGTAAAATTAGCCGTGATTGAATTTTTTGAATATGCTATTACTTGGTGGGATCAGCTTGTGATAAACAGGAGGCGGAATAGAGAACACCCAATAGACACATGGGAGGAGATGAAAGTAGTGATGAGAAAGCGATTTGTTCCAAGTTACTACTACTGAGAGTTGTACAAAAAGCTACAAGGTCTTAGACAAGGGAGTCGAAGCGTAGAGGACTACTATAAAGAGATGGAGATTGCTATGATCCGCGCTAATGTAGAGGAGGATCGGGAGGCTACAATGGCTAGATTTTTGCTTGGCTTAAACCGGGAGATCCATGATAAGGTAGAGATGCAGCATTATGTGGAATTGGAAGATATGGTGCATATGACTATCAAAGTGGAACAACAACTTAAGAGAGGGAATGGGACACGTGCAGGCCATAACTCTAGTTCTACCTCTTGGAAATCGAGTCATGCTAAGCCGTTGGACAAGTCACAAACGCCCAAACTCGAGCCTAAGTCCTCGACCACCGACCACGTTCCTCAAGGTAAAACCGAAGCCTCTACCTCTAGGAATCGTGATATTAAATGTTTTAGATGTCAAGGCAGGGGCCACATAGCAAGTCAATGTCCAAACAAGCAAGTCATGGTGTTGCAAGCCAATGGTGAAATTGTGACCAATGATGAAGATTTCGACACCGACGACATGCCGCCATTAGAGGATATTTCTAAGGAGGAGTATTTAGCCCCTGGCGCATTGACATTGGTGGCGAGAAGAGCATTGAGCTTGCAAGCAAAAGGAGTTGATGAAATACAGCAGGAGAACATATTTCACACTAGGTGCTACGTTAAAGACAAGGTATGTAGTGTGATTATTGATGGTGATAGTTGTACTAATGTTGCAAGCACAATTATGGTGGAGAAATTGGGATTGCCCATTGTAAAGCACCCTAGACCGTGCAAGTTGCAATAGCTAAATGATAGTGGTGAGATCAGGGTGAATAAGCAAGTGTTGCATTTCGAATTGGTAAATACGAAGATGAAGTGTTGTGTGATGTAGTACCGATGCAAGCGGGATACTTATTGCTAGGGTGTCCATGGCAGTTCGATAGGCAAGTGAAGCATGATGGCTTTACGAACAAGTACTCTTTTGTACTTAATCAACGATCAATCACTCTTGTACCATTGACACCGCAGCAACTATACGAGGATCAAGTAAGATTACAAAAGGAGAGTGATCAAAAGAAAGAGAGTGAGCAAAAGAAAAAGAGTGAAAATCAGAGAGAGGCCGAGAAAAATGAGGGAGAAAAAGAAAATCAAAGTTCGGCCCTTGAGAGAAAATCAGAGAGAAAACAAAAGAATTTCTATGCAAAAGTGAGTGAGATCAAGCGAGCAATGTTTTCAAATAAGCCGATGATTGTACTTTTGTACAAAGAGACACTTTTAAACACTAACGAACTTGACCTTACTTTGCCTAGTTCTATTGTTTCTCTTTTGCAGGAGTATGAGGATGTCTTTCCCGAGGAAACACCACATGGGTTACCTCCAAACCGAGGGATTGAACATCAAATTGATTTTGTTCCCGGTGCAACCATTCCAAACCGACCAGCTTATAGGAGCAATCTCGAGGAGACAAAGGAGCTTCAACGGCAGGTAAGTGAATTGTTGGAGAAAGGGCACGTGAGGGAGAGCATGAGCCCATGTGTAGTTCTGGTCTTACTTGTACCTAGGAAGGATGGGACGTGGAGAATGTGCGTTCATTGCTGAGCCATCAACAACATAACAGTAAAGTATCGTCATCCTATCCCACGCTTAGATGATATGTTAGATGAGCTACATGGTTCTTGCATATTTTCTAAGATTGATTTAAAAAGTGGTTATCATCAAATTAGGATAAAAGAAGGAAATGAATGGAAAACCGCCTTTAAAACAAAATATGGTTTGTATGAATGGTTAGTTATGCCTTTTGGTTTGACTAATGCTCCGAGCACCTTTATGAGACTTATGAACCATGTTTTGCGTGCATTTATAGGCAGATTTGTTGTTGTCTATTTTGATGATATACTCATTTATAGCAAAAACATAGACGATCATGTAGTACATTTGAAATCCGTTTTAGATGTGCTAAGGAAAGAAAGGTTGTTTGCTAATTTAAAGAAGTGCACTTTTTTCACCGATAAGCTTGTATTTTTGGGATTTGTTGTTAGTGCACAAGGTATACAGGTTGATGAAGAGAAGATACGTGCAATCCAAGACTGGCCGAGTCCCACAAGTGTAGGTAATGTTCGTAGTTTTCATGGACTTGCTAGTTTCTATCGGCAGTTCGTGAAGGACTTCAGTAGCTTAGCCGCACCGCTTACCGAAGTGATCAAGAAGAACGTTGGATTTCGGTGGGGAGAAGAACAAGAGAAGACATTTCAATTAATCAAAGAGAAGCTGACTAACGCACCTTTGTTGTCTTTGCCTAACTTTTCTAAAACGTTTGAAATTGAATGTGATGCTTCAGGTATTGGTATAGGAGCCGTTCTTATGCAAGAAGGACGATCAATTGCTTACTTCAGTGAGAAACTCAACGGGGCAGCCTTAAACTACCCAACTTATGACAAGAAGTTGTATGTATTGGTTCGGGCTTTAGAGACGTGACAACACTACCTATGGCCTAAGGAATTCGTAATTCACACCGATCATAAGTTCTTGAAACACTTGAAGGGCCAACACAAGCTAAACAAAAGGCATGCGTGATGGGTGGAGTTCATAGAGACGTTTCCATACGTCATTCGGTACAAGCAAGGTAATGAGAATGTAGTCGCCGATGCACTTTCTCGTAGGTATGCCTTACTCTCCACACTTGATGCAAAATTGCTTGGTTTTGAACATATTAAAGAATTATATGCTGAAAACCACGAATTTTGTGAGGAATATCGAGCTTGTGAGAAAATCGCCTCTGGTAAGTTCTTTAAGCTTGATGGATTCCTATTTCGAGAAAATAAGCTATGCGTGCCTAATTTTTCTATGAGGGAGTTATTAGTGCAGGAATCACATGGTGAGGGATTAATGGGACATTTTGGAGTTGCAAAGACTTTAGCTATTTTGCAAAAACACTTCTATTGACCTCACATGAAACGAGATGTCGAACGGATTTGTGGTAGATGTGTCACATGTAGGCAAGCTAAATCCAAAGTGTAGCCCAACGGTTTGTATACTCCTTTACCAATTCCTAGTGAGCTTTGGATTGATATTTCAATGAATTTTGTGTTAGGATTGCCTAGGACTAAACGTGGAAGAGATTCAATTTTTGTGGTCGTGGATAGATTTTCTAAAATGACACATTTTATTCCATGTCACAAAACGGATGACGCTTCACATGTTGCTGATTTGTTCTTTAGAGAGATTGTGAGATTACATGGCATGCCTAGGACAATTGTTTCGGATAGAGATGCTAAGTTTTTGAGCTATTTTTGGAAGACTTTGTGGTGTAAGCTAGGTATTAAGCTATTGTTTTCCACTATTTGTCATCCACAAACTGATGGTCAAACTGAAATAGTAAATAAGAGTTTGTCTACTCTATTGAGAGCAATCATTAGAAAAAACATCAAAACATGGGAAGAATGTTTACCACATGTTGAGTTTGCATATAATAGAATTGTTCATTCTGCTACCAAATTTTCGTCATTTGAAATTGTGTATGGGTTTAATTCTTTAACTCCATTGGATTTATCTCCTTTACCTTTGACGGAGCACGTTAATTTAGATAGCAAAAAGAAAGCTGACTTTGTGAAGCAGATTCATGAGAAAGCAAGACTCAACATTGAGCGAAAAACGGAGCAATATGCCACACAAGCCAACAAGGGACGTCGTAAACTGGTTTTTGAACTCAGAGATTGGGTTTGGCTGCATATGAGAAAAGAAAGATTCCCTGTGACAATAGGTAATCTTTTATTTCACATCGAACTATATTGTTGTAATAGGTTAAATATTTATTTCACATCAAATTTTGTTGATGTAATAGAGGTGAGTAATTGAGTAGTGAGAAAATTAGGGAAATTGACGCTATTTTATTTTTATTAATTTCCTCTCTCTCACCCATGTCTATCCCTTTTTTTTTTCTTTCTCATCTCAATTTCCCACTTTCTCTCACCACATCTATCTTCTTATTTTCTCTCATCTCAAATTTAACTCACACCCACGCCTATCTTTTTTTTTTTAATTATAACGGTTTGTATCGACTTTTTTATAATTGCAATAACACCTATTGCAACGAGATTTTCAAAATAAATCATTGCAATATGTGAAACTTATTGTAACAAAAATCTAGTGTTGCATAAACTTGTTGCCTTGAAGTTTATTACAATGGCTTGCATCGATTTTTTTTATCATGGCAATAACACCTATTACAATGACATTAGTTGTTATTGCAACAACTTATTTTGTTGTATTAAGTCTTTTTTCTTATAGTGTCAACCATGACTATGGTTTTATCTCTTCTAAAATGCCCTGCTACTCCACCAAAGTGTAGTTCTCAAGTAACTTCTTCGCGTATAGAAGTATTAGGCAAGCAAAGATGAGTACCCTTAAAGAAGTTACCATCATGCAATGAGAAATCCAAATATTCAGCATGCTATCTAGCCACCAAATCAACATAAATAATGCTAAAATCCTTACAAGAAGGATAGTCCCTCTTTAGTAAATCAAAACCCACAACTTAGACCGCCATTGACGAAAGAATGAATACCACTCAACTAAGTATATCAACTACTTTGTTTTCTGTGCTAACCATATGTTGGATAACAGAACTATATGATTGTAAGAAAGAAACCCATTTACCATGTCGATAGTTTAACTTTCTTTCAGAGTTAATGTAATTGAGTGCCTCATAGTCTAAGTATAACACAAACTCCTTTGAGATCAGATAGTGATGCCAATGGCAAAGCGCTTGAAGCACAACATAAAACTCCTTATCATAGGTAGAATACTTCTACTTTGCATTGTTAAGTTTCTCATTGAAGTATGCAATTGTGTGTCCTTCTTGATTACGTACACCTCCAATGCCCACCTAAGAGGCATCACAAGCTACCTCAAAAACTTTAGAAAAGTATAGAAGGCCTAAGATAGGAGTTTCAATCATCCGTTGCTTAATTTCTTCAAAAGCCTTCAATGTTGCATTTGTCCAAACAAACTGACCCTTCTTCAAACAACTAGTAATTGAAGCCATAATAGTGCTGAAATTTTTAATAAAGCACCTATAGAATGTAGCCAACCCATGAAAACTACGAACTTCATTCAAAGTAGTAAAAATTGGTCAGTCTTGAATAACTAACTTTATCCGGATCTACCTCCACACCTTTAGAAGAAACAACAAAGCCCAAAAACAAGACACTCGACTTCATAACAAAGCCATTCTTTATGTTCACATGGAGTTTCTCTTGATAGAGAACTCATAACTAGTTGAAGATGAAAAATGTGTTCCTCATTTGTCTTACTATATATTAAAATATCATCAAAATAGACAACAAGAAAGTGACCAATAAAAGGCTGGAAGATTTGGTCATGAATCTCAGAATGTGCTTGGTGCGTTGGAGAGTCCAAATGGCATGAATAGCCACTCATAGAGATCATCTTTGGTTTTAAAAGCAGTTTTCCACTCATCACCATGCCTTATACGTAATTGATAATATCCACTTTTGAGATCAATCTTGGAGAAAATAGTAGAACCAGCCATTACATCTAGCATATCGTCAAGTCAACGAATTGGGAATCAATACTTGATTGTAATCTCGTTAATGGCATAACTATCAACACACATACGCCAAGAACAATTTTTTTTAGGCATAAGCAAAGCTGAAACAGCACAAGGGCTCAAACTTTCTCAAATAAATCCCTTGGATAGTAGCTCCTCTACTTGTTTCTTAGGCTCATCATGTTTGCTTGGATTCATGCGATAAGCTAGAAGATTAGGCAATTAAGATTCCAGTACAAGATCAATTGCATGTTGGATGCTACGTAAAAGAGGAAGCTCATACCCAAGCCACAAGAAAAAGAAATAAGGCATCTATGAGTTATCGGAATAGAAGTGTTGTCTATCCAAGCCACTTTGTATGGTTGAGGATGAGGTTCAACAAAACACTTAAGGTGTTCAACCGTGGAAGATGACACAACATTCATGCAACTTCCCCCATCAATAATAAGCTTCTTTGCTTGGTTTCCACATCGAACTAACATCTAAAAAATTGAAATTCGCCTCCAATCCTCTTTCTCTACTTTAGGGGCTGCTAAGATACGTCTCACTAAAAATAGAAGAGAAGTATCCACTTCATCTTCCTCCAAGTCATCCACAGTAAATGCTCCATAATCCAATGTGTCTTCCTTATGATCTTCGTCTTGTTGTATTCCTTCTTTTTCATCTTCAACTCCAATGTGTAAGCTTCTCTTCTTTGGGCATTGATAAACCATATGACCTACTTCACCACACTTGAAGCATTTAATTTCCTTTCCACTAGAATTATTTGACATGACTCCTTTACCTTTAGATTCAGCCAAATTGGTAGATGGTTTTGATCCATTTGACTGATTAAATGGTTTAGCACCATTACTTGACTCAGCAAACTTTTTAGATGCTAACTCCTTGGTTTGCGATCCAATTTTCCTAGGAGCTAGATACCTCAAGTATTCCTCCATGTCTAAAGCCACTTGGAATGCATGTTCCACATTATAGACAAGTTGTCTAAGCATCTCCCTTTGTATATCAGCCCTCAAACTAGTCTTGTATCGAGCTAGTGTTTGGCAAGGCTCTTCGACTACCTAACTCCTAGTCTTAAGTTCATTAAATTTTTGTATATACTTAGCTACTGACATGCTGCCCTGTTTCAAGTTAGAAAGTTGTTCACACAACTTATTTTGATACTAAGCAGGTATATATTTTTCATGGAGCTTAGCCTTCATATCTTGCCAAGTGCGTATAGGCGGTTGGCCTATTCTCCTTACATTGTTTTCGACACTAGACCACCACACTTTTTCCAAGCCTACAAGCTTCATCTTAGCAAACCTTACTTGCCTATCATCTACCATATCATACCAACCAAAATACTCCTTAATAGAAGCAATCCAATTTGAGAATACCGTGGGATCAACTCTTCCTTCAAAGTCTGGAACTTCTGTTCTTACCTTCTTTGTGATATCACTAGCTGTATCATAAGGTTCATCTCACATTCTTTCTAATATATCTCTAGCCCACTCAAGAATTGACTCTTGTGGTACTCTTTGGGTACGATACCCCTTCAATTTAGATCCTTGATTGATGTAGACACGTTTTGTTGCTATTTGTTCCTCTTCCTTCTTATCTTTCTCACCCTTATTGGCTTCGGATGTTTCTCCTACTATAACAGCAACTTCTTGATCATTAGGTTTAGAAATTTGACTCTCTAAAATTTTCAATCGAAGGTTAAATCCATCAAGTTGAGCCAAAATTTTAAAAATAAAATCATCGTGCTTACCATCACTCAATCTTCCCCTAAACGATTTCCCTGATTGTGTAGACATGATGTAAAATCTTTGCTCTAATACCAAACTGACGTAGGACAAGGGGGAACAACAAACTCTGATTTTAAACACCAAGGCAGATCTAGTATAGCTTGGATTTTGAAGGATTATGGTTAGGTTTCGGTGGGGAATAGGCTATAAAACAATAGGGATTATAGGGTTTTCAAAGGAGACAAGGATTAATAGGGTTTGGGAATGAAAACAAAGGTGAAAATCAAGATTTGGGTTGCTATGAACAATGATGTGAACAGTAACCATAAATAGTAAAATTAAAGAAAATATATAAATTCTAGGAATCGCACCTAGACTTCCTAAGCATCACCCTTAGGGTTCCTTGGCATCACACCTTGGAGAAGGTTGCATCACACAAACCATGAAAGAAAGCATAGCTCTTAAATTCTGAAAACATTCATTAATTTTTGTCTCAATAGAAAACACCACAACTCTTTAAATAGAAGACTAAACCTAATCCTAGTACAACTAGGAAACCCAATCCTAATACAACTAGGAAACCGAATAAGACTAGAACTTGGACTCCTTGGGCTTTAATACTTAACCCAAATTAAATAATTAAGCTTGAATAAAACTAAATAAAACCCAATGGACTAATAACACAGCCCATTCTTGAAAACTTAAAATTACTAAAATACCCCTAACACAAAAAAGAAATTTAAAGTCTTAAGACGCCTTTTATATGTCTTCAATGGTTGCTGCCATGGTCCTCCATCATATAGCTTTCTAAAGTAATTTGAAGGAGTATGGTCTTAAGAATGTATTAGCTAATGCTTTTAATATCAGTTTATGAACCGCATAACAAAGACTAGTTGTCTAAGAGTTTCTTTGGATTTTTTATTTTTGGAATCATGGATATATATAATTTATTTTTCTAAGCATATAACCAGAAATAAGAATGGATGAAGAAAATTTTGTTAAATCGTCCATATTAAAAATACCGAAGGATTATATTATATTTCACACTAATAAACTACGTATATGAGCGCTTTTATATAAGAGATATAAGAGTGTTGTATACTTGTATTACAAGACTTATAAATGTAGTATAAATATGTGTGCCTGCAAGAGAAAGAGAGTGGGCCTAGAGCCCAAATGACCTATACACATACAATCTCCAACTATGCCCATAATAATTTTTGGAAGAGAGTCTAGGCACAAAAAATTTGATACCTGATTAATGTGACAAATTAGTAGTGATAGGTAAAACAGTAATGTTATTGATAGGTTTAGATAAAAATCAATAAAAAATTATTAATTCAATTATTGTGATTTTTTTTTTTTTTTTTTTTGGGTGTTGGTAGCATTGCTCTTTTTGGAAAAAGAAAGCAGACAGGCTGCTTGTGACTTGATACTTTGGTCGGATACATCTACTAAAGCACCCATGCCACATTTTCGACTCTGAACTCCTGTCTACCACCCCTATTATTGGGTCAAGTGTCTGAGGTCGAGAGTTTTCAAAAACGGTGCTAAAATACTCCACTATTATAGCTCCTCATTTTCCCGTTCTTATTTGCCATCTAGTGTTTGTTCTTTCTATTGAGTTGCTTTTGCGTGGAAGAATTTTGTTCATTTATTATTTCCTTGAGTTCTTGTATCTCCAAATGCCCATTTTTACTTGTCATGCCCTCCTCAATTTCATGCAAATATTGTCTTCTTTGCTTTAGTCTACTTTGCATATTTCCAAGCTTTGTCCTACTCCAGTCCAGTGTAACTGTTGTTTCTTGCATTCTTTTATCTTCATGCCAACCCAAAACATATTGTTGCCTTCGTATTCCTCCTATCACACTCGTTTCATAATATCTTTATAATCTTCTTTTTGTGCCCACATCGCTTCAAATTTGAAAAAGATAAAAAGTTTTATTTTAGGTTACCGTACATAAATAAGAGGCCATTGCTATCCATTAGAAGTAATTTGTGGTCTGAAGCCGAGAGACACTGGTATGTTTAATGAGCACCTCCTTGTACATGTTCACCCCATATTAACCAGTCAAGTGTCACAATTTTTTTTCCCCACAAAATCTTGATGAGTTGTGAATAGTAGATAATAAAGTGGTATTAATAATAAGTCTAGATAAGAATTAGCAAGGGTAAAATTGTTACACTCAAACAGTTTTACACAGCTCAAAAAACAACTAAGCATGCGTTTGGATAAGAATGAAAAATTAAAATTATTTTACTATTCAGCTTATTTTTACTACTATTCATGAATCTCACTGTACTTTTTGGTACTATTCATGAACCCCAACTATACTATTTCAACTAACTTTTACCTTTACTTACAATACTTTCAGCAATAAGTTTTCAGTTTCAACAAAATAAACGGTATTCAAACAGACCCTAAAACCGTAAAACCATGACATGACTTAAGTCACGGTTTCAATTGTTTTTTGTTTTTTGGGATGTGTAGAACAATTTAATAACTTGACAACTCAATAGTTGTGGAAGTTGTCAAAAATAATGTTTGTAGAATTGCTGATTCCATATTTCCCACCATTCAATCTAGTCACCCTACTAAAAAATTATCATCTTGTCATTAGTTGCTTCATGTGAAAGCAGAGTCTATGAAAGCAAATTTGATTTAAGGACCTCGAACAAATTTGTTCTTGCATAACTACTGAAATTGTTAAGTAAGGGTAATCCTATCAAGTGCAAGGATCTCATCAAAGAATTAGATTCCATATTATAAGGAGGCAAGCAGGTCTAAGGGTGAAGACTGAACATAGCTCAATTTAATGTGAACCAATATGGCTATGGCTAGCTACGACACCCATGCACACACCCTGTAATACGAGCCCACACATGCATGAGAAGAAAACCTACAATGTTAACTTGATCTTAGGGAAATCTCTTCTCTAGCAAACTTTTTTTTTTCTTTCTCTATTAGATCAAATACTATTATATTCAAATGTTACAACTGTTAATTCAAAGAAAGGGAAGGGGGTAGGAAGGTCAGAAAAGATACAAGGCTATGGGACTATTAACGTTTTCACCCCAACCGGCCTTAACTGTGTGCTCTTTGGCAACAGCTATCCCCAATAATGGCAGCTATTTAGAACCATAATCAACAGGTCATTTCTCTTTCTCTTCATCATCAGAATCTGACTTTGCAAAAACAGGTTCAGGCTGGGTTTGTGCATATGCTGGAGCAATGAACTTTGGATCTTTTGCAGCAGCATCAGCATACTTCAATATAGCTTCTCTTGGATCTTCATCCATCCATGTCTCCTTGATCATACCCCCTTGCTGCAATGGAACTCAAATAAGTCTCTTCCACTTGTTTCATTTCTGGAGTATGAAAAATTGAAGGGAAAAAACTGACAAAGGAGTGCTATAGAGGGATAACAGATTACCTTAAGAAGATATTGGGTCAATAAGCTGCCTGCACTAGTGCCAACTCTTCCACCAAAGCCTGGTCCTGTTACTGGGAGTTCAGGCTTGTGGGACTTCATTGGGTCCTTCAATTCTTTCTCTCGCTGACGCTTGCGACTTGGCTGATCTCTAAATAAAGGAAGAGCATGAGGATTGTGAATCATAGGTTTTGCCTCAAAATCATCAATAGACTTCTTCCGTGGGGCACGTGCAACACAAACAAGAGCCCCTCTCTCACTGATGGTTGGATCATATAATAGGTGAGTTCCTCCTTGGCTTTTATCTCCAGCTGTTGCAAAGATCTTCCGAAACAAAGAAAAGAATGAATGAAATGAGTACATTTCCTCCTTTTTTACTTCACAACTGTGTTAGTCCGCAGCCTTTTCAAAGAGAGAGAGAGAGAGAGAGAGAGAGAGAGGGAGGAAAGCAAATGTCCTTTCACATGTGCACTACTAAAATAACTTATCCACAACAAAATAGCTATGAGACAGGAGTTCAATTAATTTACAAGACAGACATGGTTATGACCAACTATCATGTTTTGGAATAAAAAAAAAAAAAAATCATGTTCTACTGCATATAAGATGATTTTAGAATAATTTCAGAAAATAAAAGCATGTTATGTGATCTTTTCTTTACCTGATTGAGCTTTGGGTGCCAAGCACATTGCACAACACTACAAGTTGGGGATATCCCAACTCTGGAAACAAGTTCAAGTCTGGCTCGATCATAAAAGCATAGCAAACCTCCAGTTGTGCTTTCCCTTTCAACTGATGTACCAGTT
The DNA here is from genome assembly GCF_001633185.2 of Quercus lobata. Lineage (NCBI taxonomy): Eukaryota > Viridiplantae > Streptophyta > Magnoliopsida > Fagales > Fagaceae > Quercus > Quercus lobata. The sequence continues at coordinate 42,323,459 of NC_044912.1, read as the reverse complement.
AAAAATAATTGCTCATCCGGACTGAACGCAATATTAGTTTGAGCATAGTGGTTTGGGAGATCCTCAAACACCTTAAGTGGCTGTTTTATTTGGCGCAAATCCCAAACCTGCAGTGCATTTCAGATATTAAAAGGAGCATACAAGCTAAGACAAATATACAGAATAAGATACAAATCCAATGGAAAGTGAACAGCAATAGGATTTGAACACATCAATAATTACCTTCAGTGAACCATCAAAGCTTCTTGAAAGTAAAATTCGTCCGTCGCTTGAGAACTTAAGTCCAGTAATATCATCTGAATGACTTTTTTCAACATGTATGTCTGGCCTGCTTCCCCATCCAGGCTTAAGGTTCCATATCTGTAAAAATAAATCAAGCACCAAATGTAAGAAGTTGATGCAAAGTTCATTATGTCCAAGATCCACAGAAAAAATTATCAGTTGATGCAGACATTAAATAAACCTAGAGATCTTCTACCCTATTGCCATCAATTGGCAGAGAGATATCAGGAAACATCAACAATTACCTGTATTGAACCATCTCCTATGCCACCAGCAATGCATTTTCCTTCACAATCCCAGGTGCACGTGGTAACTGGAACCCTCCCAGGTCTTGCAAGCTTTGGTTTGATGACCTATACATCAAATAATTGAAGCATTTAGTTTAAGGTTATTTCAATTCCTAATAGCATATCAACTTTGATAAATCAAATTTTATGATAGCAAAATGTATCCATGTGGCTAAAAGCATTGAAAAAAGTGCAAAAGCACTCTAGGAGCCACTGCAAGCTCCCTTTACTGTAACATTAAGCACTAACAACTTCTCCTAAGAATAATTTCTAGCAGCTCAGAATCATATATCCCAAAGAGCTATAGTAAATTTCATGTCATTTTGCTCAATATATAAAAACCAAACAGCAACTGCTCATAGCTGTTAACACCTTCCATACAAATTTTTTTTTTTTGATAAGTAACACCTTCTATACAATTTTAACTTTGATGCAGAAGTCCAACCCACCCCACCCCCAGAAAAAACAAAAGAGTAAACAAAAATTATGCATGACAATGAACCCTGGATTTTTTTTAAAGGGCCAGTGGTAAACACATATTGGCATTGTTGTTTTAAACAAAATTTCCACATTCACCTCCATGTTTTTATTTCTTGGTGGGGGAGGGGTTCTCCACAGTCTTATTTTGTTAAATGACACTTAAGTTCAAAGCCGTGACAAATCATAGGCCAAATGCTTCTGCAACAGATTGAGAGAAGGATTAAAAAAGGAGGTGGGGGTGTGGATCAAGAAAAACCTAGCCAGTTTTTTAAGTTAAGATAATTGACAAATTATGGAATCATTCCACCGAGCATATTTCATCACGAGGCAGTTTTAGCATTGTTAATGAAAAAAAAAAAAAAAAAAAAAAACACAAACCTGCTTCTGACTTTTGAAGTCATTTACATCCCATATACGCAATGAACCATCCTCTGACGATGTTAAAATTGTCTCTTTAGCTTTAGGGTGCCACTCTCCGCAAGTCAATCCAGTTATGTGGCCCTTGGTATTCTTCAGGTCACGAATATACATATCTCCCTTAACAAACTCACCTAGCGTAAGTCCATCACGGTCATAAATCTGAGAGACAAGGAAGACGGACATGAGCTGGGCTGCAATGACTCTAGCTTTAAAGCAAATACAACAAGGAGGAAAAAAAAAAAAAGAAAGAAAGAAAGAAGAAGATAGTATGCAGTACCTTAGCTTGAGCTGAGCCAGTCACACACAAGAAACGGTCTGCTGTTGGACTCCAGCTTAGATTACGAACTTGATGACCTTCGGATGGTTCCAGCTGTCTAAATGATGCCAAACGAGAATTCATCCCTTGAAAGTCATACATACGTACTGTATAGTCATAACTGCCGGAAAGAACCCTAGACCCAGAGGGATCAACAGCAAGAGCTGATACAACCTGCCAAAGATCAGCATGAACAAACTCATCAACATAAGCTACCAGCCTAAAGTTACTCAACAAAACACACTTTAAAATCAAGATAATCGTTTACCCTATATCTCGACTAGATGGTTTTTTGCGTGAAATTTCTGTGACCACAAGGGTCTTGACTCTTGAACCCGCGACCTCTCCCTCCACCTAGAACTTACACAGGGGAGGAGGTGCCAATTAAGCTAGAGCTCATTGGTGCTGGGTGCATAGTTCTAAATCTCTTAAAATGACACATTATATCTTTCCCAAATATATTTCCTCATGATTCTTTTGGTGTAAAAGTTCTATCAACTTATTGAAATCATTCTTCTCAAAAAAAAAAATTATCTTTTTCAAAAGAAAATATTCTAAGTTACAAACAATATCCATATTTTCTAAAACAAGTATTAGACATTTTATCCCTTCAGCAATAATTTCATAACTAAGCTACTAACAACATATTATGACTTGATACACAAGTAAATAATCTCAACCAAAAAGAGATGTCACTAGTGAACCAGACAAGAACCAATGAAAAGCTGCTAACTCAGATATTATAAAAACTGTTGTGAAAAATTATTGCAATTAATAGCAATTTTTCGAAAAAGAAACAAAAGCTAGAGAGAGAGAGAGAGAAATACCTTGGTGTGGCCTTTGAGAACAATCTCATTACTAAGTGGAATTCGAAACTGATTCTCAATTTCTTCTTCTTCGTCCTCTGAATCGCCGAAACTCATTCCAGGCGGCGGTCTCGGCGGCCCAACCATCTCTTCCTCCTCCTCCCCCTCATCAATAGACTCCAATTGGGCCGCAGACGGCCTCGGCGGCCCAACGATCGGCCCAACATCTTCGTCCTCGTCATCGGGAGGCGGTCTAGGAGGGCCAATCAAATCGGCTTCGTCTTCATTGGTAGAAGAGTTAGAGTTAGGGTTTCGGAGAGACGAGAGCCAGTCTTTGGAAGAGGAAGAAAGAGAAGGCAGCTCATCGGTCTTGTTTGTGGTGGCGGTGGCGGTGGCGGGGGTGGTGGAGGAGCGACGAGTGGTGCTGTGGATGGCTTCGAGAGAGGTTTGGGGCTTTGATTGCTTGCCGAATGAAAGAGGGAATTGGGCTCGGACTCCGTCGTAAATCTCAGCCTCGTCCTCCATTTTCGTTTGATTTCTCTCGACTTTGCAGCTGCTTCTTTCTTCTTCTTCCACATTGGATGGATCATGGTGGGCCGGCCCACACCATTCTGACCTTTTCTCCACTATGGATTTCGAGTTTGTAAGTCCAGCCCAGCCTAATACTCAATGCTTTTCCATTTACATTAAGGGGTTAAGTGGAATACAACTTATTTTGCTGAAAATTAAAAATTTATTACTAAAAATACTGTAGCAAAATAATTTTTAAAACGTAACAGTGCTGCCATGGGTCTGTTTCCTACGTTTTTCATTTGTTGGCTAGGTCATGAACAGTGTTATGAAACCAACACTTAGTGTGGGTTTGGATTCAGCATTTCCGCTAAATCCTGCGTCGCGTTTTCCCTTCTTTTTTTTTTTTTTTTTTTTCACACGTTTAAGGGAGTGACAAAAGTTACTGTTCATGAGACATGTCACTGTTCACGCACTGTTCATACACTATTTAGCACTGTTCACAGATTAAAAAATATATTAAAAATGGGTCCCACGGTACTATTCACACATTTAAAAATTATTTTGCTACAGTGTTTTCAGTTTTCAGTTTCAGTAACAATAAGTTCAATCCAAACAGACCCTTAAAACGCAAAACGCAGAATAAGTGTTACGCAAACGCACGCTAAAAAGCTAGTAAAAGTTACTTCAGTTTTAGCCTATTACTAATTTTGGTTCATAAAAATTTGCTTTTAAATCCTAACAATTTGAACCAATCTTTTTTTTTTTTTTTTTTTGGGTTACTTTTCTTTAATAAATGGTAGAAGTATATTAGGCAACCTTTTTAAAATTTATATATTAATTATAAAGGTTCCAATTAACTAATGCTCTTAGGGCACCTGTAAATGGACTATTTTAGAAAGAGAAATGATATATCTACAATATTTTTACAACAAATCTTAAGTGGCAAGTTATTACTAGTTGTTATTGTTGGGGCAAAAAAGTAATTTTAGCGTTAGTTTGAAATTTGAACCAATAACAACTAACCACCTGTGATTTGTTGTAAAAATATTGTAGACGTAGCATCTTTCTTTTAGAAATGTTTTAATACTATTTTTATGAGAAATATAAAAAATTAATTGTTTTTTTTCCATAAAAAATTTATAAAAATAATTGCTAAACCAATACCCTTATGTGGCGTTTGGTATGAGAGAATCCATATTACTCCTGTCATCTAGATTCCTGAGAATGTGATTTTTTACAATCTGGATGTCTACGAATGTAGTTATTCCTATGTTTGGTTTCATTAGGAATCTTTTAAGATTCTTAGGAATAAATAATTAAAAACAAAATATAAACTATTAATTATAACAAATTCATTAAAACTGTAGTCTAACATTTCAAAGTGACAAGTGTGGGGTACAAGAATTTAAATAAGGTATTGGCGCCACGTGTCATACCCATGGCCGAAGAGGCCATCATCGCGCCAAGGAGGTCACACACTCAGACAATAAAGCCATGTCAGTGACACGTTACCAAAGGAGGTTATATTGCAAAGAAAGAGCTTCAGAGAGGGGGTTAACCTCGACATGACTGAAGGAATGGTGGCTATCACCACATTTAATGCATCCCACCAAACCTCCTAGCTGCATTTATGTGGAAAAGACCCTTGAACAGTGCTGCCTTGGCTACCCTAACTCATAAGGGGTTTGGGAAGGTATCTGATAGGACAAGCACTCGAGTAGTGGCTTAGATGATTAACAAATGAAGGGCCAAGTTCATCTAAAGGAAGCTATATAATGTAAGAGACCCTCCAGGGAGAAAGAGAGAGGGGGGGGGGAATCTGGAGAAAACACACTATAGCAACAAAACTGAAATTGCATCTAACTCCAAAAGAACCATATTCAAGAATCATTCTCCTCGAACTTCATCGAGGAAGGATTTCCTTGCTTAAAACTTGTCTTTCTTTACTTTCTTAGTATCTTTAATCCACTATGCACGTTGTCTGATCCATTGAAGCCTAGCTTTTAAGCCTACTCTCTACAAATTCATTGTATTGGGCTCTTTGGGCCTTAATTCATTCCTCTTTTGGGCTAAGGACCAAAAACTTGCCCTTACAACAAGTACAATACAAAAATAACTATTTAATTTGTTGAGCAACACACAAAACAGTAAAAGTGAATACCTAGCAATAATGGAGGGTCCCCTTTAAACTTTTTTTTTCCCCCACATGTGAAACCTAAATAGAACTTTGTTAAAGAATATATCAATAGAGTTGTATATCCTGTTTATATTGTTTTGTTGAGAAAAGATAAAGACAAGGGAAAAGATATTGATGATTTGTTTTATGTTTTATGTTTTATATTTTATCTTAATTGCTTAAATGATAAGGAAAAAGAGTTAAAATTGTCAATTTATAAAAAATACAATTTTCTTTAAGTTTGGGAATTTGGATACTCACTTGTTTTAAAAGGGAATTCACATTCCTATTGAGAGGGGTTTAAAGGGGGAATCTAAATTCCCTTGGCATTTGATTTCCTAACGTAATTTGCAACCAAACATGGGAATCTTTAAACATTCCTAGGATTCCTAAAACATTACCTTGTACCAAATGCCACATTAGAGTATTTGTTAACTTTTCCCATGTGTGTGTATGTGTTAAGAATCACGCTTATAATAAATTGAATGTAATTATTTTTGAATTTTTTAATGGATGCTTTAAGTGTATTCATTTAGGAAATACTGTTATAAACTTTTTGTGATAAAGGGAAAAAATAACTCTTTTTTTTTTTTTTTTTTTAATTTCAATTAGTTATATTTTCCATCAAAACAGTATCAAAATTTTCTTCAAATGGTTTACTAACAAATGTCCTAAAGGCATCTGTTAATTGAACCAATCATTTTTATTCCCTAATGTATTTAGCATAATGCTCTTCCAAAAGGAAAAAAAAAAAGTATTTGGCATAATGATGACATGTTAGTTTTTAGTTTGGTCATTTTTTAAAGTGATTAAAAAAGAAACCACTTTAAATCAGAGAAAATTTAATTACAAATATAGTTGTAGTTAATGGCTACAGTTTTACTTAATATCTTTTTATTATAAATAAATTTTGACAAATCTGTCGTTGGATTATATTTTCTTCTTATATTCTCCATACTTGCAAAATTTTCAAAAAATCAAAGATTAATAGCTATGTCATCAACCAAATATTTAAATTTCAAAATTTTGTAGTCTAAAATTATGCAGAAAAAATAAGTTTATGGATTGAATAGTAAATAACATTTTATTGACACAAGATTTGACATGCTTGTTAATAACATAATGAACACACAATCCAATGATTAGATTTTCAAAATATGTAGTCGTGTTAATTTTTTTAGTGGAAGTTGTAGCCATTGTCCCATTAAATTGGGGATGACAAAATTAGCTCACCCTACTTGATATGCTCTATCTTGTGTGATTTTTTCTCACTCATAGAGGTAATGGAAAAATGATGAGTTTTACTCATCCTGACCCACCCTAAATATATATAAACATGTTTTGTTTACTATATATTTAAATTATTTATGCATATAATTTAATCTTGGGATAATTACAGTAAACCCACCTGTGGTATGACTTGTATTCACTTTGCCTACCTGTGGTTCAATCATTTACACTTTGCCCACCTAAGGTAACTTTCGTTAGCCTTCCGTAACCCACCTCTCCATTTGCAGTTAGAAAAACACATTTTTAGGCAAAAACAAATATAACAAGGATAAAAAAGCTAGGGTTTTGATTGCTTAAGAACTTCTATAAGAACAAAGTGGAGGAATGGCACAAAAATCCCACTCTGATCTTGGCTTATTTCCCCACTGTGGCTGGGATTCAAAGTGGGTTTGAAATTGGAAATGGGGGTGGGTTTGCTACTGTGGTTGGGTTTCATTTGAGCTACCTCAAATGAAACTCCATGGCTAACCCTTCAAGCTTGTTTTCCTCAATCATCGATGCCACCTCAGCGGCGAGCTCCTCCATCGGACCTCCATGGCCGACCTTTCAAGCTCCCACAATAAATCTCACCGAGCGCTCTCTCTCACTCTAAACCTGAGCTCAGTCTCTCTAAGCTCTCGGCCTGAGCTCTCTTTAAACCCTTGTTCTCTCATCTCTAAAACTCTCTCAAACGAACTCCATGGCCGCCCTTCTTAAGCTCACCCCCTCACATCAACGTCGCCACCTCAGGTGGCCTCGCCTCATCAGACCCTTACCGAGCCCTCACCAAACCCGAGCTCCCTCTCTTTAATCTCTGAAACCCTCTAAGGCCGAGCCTCCCACGGACTTCCAAGGTCACCCATCTCCAATCATCAACCACCACCACTCCATGGTGGTTCCTCTACTATTTGCATCTCGGCCTAACTCGGGTTTTGGGGGTTTGTTAATGATGGGTTTGGGTGAATTTTCCAAAGGGTTTTCTTTGTGTTGGATTGTGAATTAAGTTTTGGTTTGATAAAGGGGTTTGATTGAAAGATTGGTCCAGAGGGTTTGCTAGATTTCTCTCCCTATCTTACATTCCGATCTAGCACCTAGAAGCCAACACCACGACACCAAACCCATGGCTGATCTACCATGATCCAAATCCACGGCTGGATTTTTTTATACCTCACACTTCAGTTGTTGGCTTATCTCTATCTCACTCTCTCTTTGTTGATAACGTTGCCGGTTGTTTTGAGATGTTGGTCTTCTTGTAAAATTTGGTTCAAAATTTTGAGTTGTTGCGAAATTGTTGATATTATTATAGATTAAAAATAATTTCATTGAGCCATTTGATTGGCGTGTTGTTCCTCCACTTTGTTCTCATTGAAGTTTATGAGTAATGAAAAACCCTAGCTTTTTTATTCTTGTTATATTTGTTTTTACCTAAAAATGTGTTTTTCTAACGGCAAACGGAGAGGTGGGTTACGGAAGGCTAATGGAACTAATCTCAGGTGGGCAAAGTGTAAATGATTGAACCACGGGTAGGCAAAGTAAAAACAGGTCATACCACAAGTGGGTTTACTGTAATTATCCCTTTAATCTTTGTATATGTATCCAGGTCATAATTTAGTTTTCTATACACATTATATATTACAATATTCAAAGTACTTTTCTATCCTTCTCACTAAGTATCCAGGTCATAATTTAGTTTTTTCTATACACATTATATATTACAATATTTAAAATACTTTTCTATCCTTCTCACTAAGTATTCTGACAATTGCCTTTTCCTTTTCTATTTCATTTTCATTACATCAGTGTTGGAACCATCTCATCAAGGTTAGTAAAATACCTTTAAGGCGTAAATTAGCAAAATTCCTAATCAGGTTAACTAGTGGCACCAAAAGGGTATCCGGATGGGAGAATGCTATATTGATTACATTATTTTCATAACACCAACAATAAGTAAACTAAACATAACTTAGTAGTGATTTCTTCTTAATTCTATATATTACATATATCTTTTTTTTTTTTTTTCTTGCACGAAACAATGTTAAGTTTTAATAAATTAAAGTCAAAGTAACTGAAAGATGAAACTCAAGTTCAACATTGACCAGAAAGAAAGAGGAAAAGCCACACATATAATAAGAAACTTCCTATTTTTATTTCTTAAGACATACTAATATATTAGCACCCTATTCTCTGGACTAACCAAAATAAATTTATAATCTGCTTATGTTTGGGAAACAAACACATCTACCACATACCCATTTCTTGGCTTGAGAAAATCAAGTGTAAAATTTTCAATACTTTTGTATGATGGACCTCCCCATGGTGGTGCTAAAAACACTATGTCCCCCTAAAAAGAAGAAGCAGAAATAATTAGAATATTAAACTAAAAAATATTAAAAGAAGAATATTTTCCATCTCAAGTTAAATTATTAACTTTAATACAACATTATCAAACATGTAATTATAGTTTAATTTACTACCTCAACTTGATAACTAAATCAGGTTCTAATATCATATTATGCAGATTTTGTTAGATTCTAAAATGCTTCCAATAAAAGGCAACGGCAAATATATTTGACAAGTGCAGTGTATTTATAGAGAGATTTTCCACTTATTAATGCACAATTGATTACACTAAAATTTTGTTAGAGATAACTTCATAGACTAAATTCAAATTTCATCATCCTTTTATATTGTCTTAAAAGCACTTTTTTCAACTCTGTTGATACAGCAGCCTGTCCTTGTAAAAAAGAAGTTACTACAAGTTCTCTATCTTTTTTTTTTGAGAAAAACAAGTTCTCTATCTTTATTATTAATTTTATAATTTCTAAGGTGGTTCCTTTAGTACACCGCCAGTGTACTTTAAGTTAACTGACCTTCCCCTTGTTTACTTATTTAAATAAATTGTGACTTAAAAAAGAAAAAGTATCAGTTCTTAAAAACAAGCCTTAGAATCCCTTTAAAATAGTATAATTTTCACATCTACTGATGGAAACCAACAAGAAAAGCTAAGCGTATGCCAATTAATTGGTGCAAAAATACTTGGTCCTTTAAATATTCTTTATTTCTAGTCCCACTGCACAAAAACATATCAATCCCAAAATTTCACATGGACATGCAACCTTTGCCCCATTAGTAGACTTCTTAAATCTTGATGAAAATATACTAGGGAAAATTCACCAATGCACTGTCTAATATTCACAATACACCACATAATATTTGCTCCACTTCCCAAGAGAGCTCTAAACGAGTGAAAAACTACCAAATAGTTGAAGAGTTAAAATCCCATCACTAGAGTAAGCTTCTCACAATAACATGCCAAAGACAGAGGAATACCATTTAGTATTACCACACCCTAGTCCTTATAATGGGTCACTAAAATGAAAGTAATTAAGAACAAGGAAAGTAAGCATCTGTTTTTTAAGTATCCCCGCCTTTCACATTTTGTATTCTCAATCAACTTTTTTCCCTAACAAGTATTGGATAAGCTTGGAACAAGTTCAACATATAAAAAGGTAAAACTTAAATTCAATTTCTTAGGCGTTATATCCTAGGTTCTCTAATTAAATTCAACCATGTGGCCTTGGAAGCTGCAACCATAAACAAGGAAGTGCATTGGCCACATGGTTGTGTTGCATTGGCCAATAAGTTTGTATGATTGAATTTAATTGGAGAACATAAATATAGACAATACCTAGTTTTACCCTATGTAAAAACCTTGCCTATGAACCAACCTAAACTGACCTTAGCAAGGCCTGTGTTCACAACCCAACTTGCCTAAAAATTTCCCCAATGAAGTAGGTTTTATGAACAAGAAACGAAATAGAAAAAGATAATAAGATTCCATTTAGTTACCCACTGTCAAGCATCCTGATCCATATTCTTAAAATTTTAAAATTTCATCCGATCATGCACTAATCAAAACGACTAGGCATGATATATATGGACCAAAACAAATATGTGCTATTTTTGATAAGTAAAAGTATCTGATCTTGTGTTAAAATATATCGTTTAACCCACTTGTCTAATTTTGTCATTTGTGCCATTTGTGAGGGTAGATTTGTAATTTAAAAATGACAGTTTAAGAGTAATAAAATTAGTGATGCAGTAACTTCATGCCTTAGCATGATGTTGAAGTTTGCTGCAAGTAGCAACAGCAGGTTATGCAGCATCAAGTCTAAGCATTGTGCATCAAGCAGCCTTAGTGCAGTACTTTAGAACCAGCACGCGCAGCCTATTGTACCAGCAGCTGTAGTTGAGTTTAATAGTCCAATTAGTTTTTAAAGATCATATGTTTGTGAATAGCCCATTGCTGTACTTGTAACTCAATTTTAGATGAAAATACAGTTTTTAGCCTAAGTGCAAGTTTCCAAGAGAGTGCTCTCGAAGAGTTGAATTCCCATTCTTGTGCTTCTAAGCAACTTAGCCTTTGATTTCATCTCAATTCATGTTTAGTTCAAAATTCAACAAGAACCGTTTGACGCCAAGAGCCAATTGAAGTCATGAAAGCATAAATTGAAGCAAACGCAAAATAACACAAAGTAAAAGCTATAATCAGCAAATCAATCCACATGAAACGAAACCATTTTCAAACAAAATTTTCAATTATTAACAATTACCTTCAACGACGGGGCGAGTTGGAAGAAGTCCCCAACTATGAAATCGATACAATGTTGGACCCCATAAATTTTGGCATTGTTAATAGCCAATTCAAGTCTTTTAGGATCAATGTCAATGGCAACAACATAACAGCACATTCTAGCAAACTGAATGGCATTGCCACCAACCCCAGCAAAGCAATCGATAACAACCGGATTGGGTTTGGCAGTGGCAGCGACACACCTCAGAGCGTGTCGAATCGCAATCTGTTCGGGCGTGACGGAATACCATCCTTCCTCGTCCATTGTGATACCCTCGTCGTATTTGGAGAAGAGATTGTACCTTTGAAACCAGTACTTCTCAACAACTGGACTCACGTTTTGTGCTGCTTTTTCCCTAGCCCTAATAATATGCTTCCCCTTCTTATGAGCTTTGACTGAAACAGAATTTTGAAATAAATAACAACATGTTAATAATATTTTCTACATGGAATGGGAAAAGGGAAAGTGAATTGATGGAGATTGTGTACCTGAAATGTTTTTCTTTTTTCTCATTCTCTTCTTCTTCATCTTTCTCCGTTTAGTAATTCAAAATGCTACGTGGTTGTGCTGCCTGTTTCATGATATATTTATAGCTTTTATACTTCTGCTCTTTAAAGAGCTTCTCTTTTCAGAACAGACTTTCACTAGTTCAAAACTACTTCTACTTCTACGCTTAAAGTTCAAGCAAAAACAAAATATGAGGATAATGCTGTAGCTAACTCTTACCCAAAACATTTCCTATTAAGGTAGAATCCCTCTCCCACTGACCTATTTATTCAAACTATCTCCAGTTTTGAATGGATTTTTAAACAAAAATGTTTTCCTACAAAATAAGATCACTCTTCCACTAACCCACTTATTCAAAACAACTTTATGTCTAGTGTTTTTTTAAAATAGAAAAACAAGTTAAACAACCCAACAATTGTTGTTTTTTTTTACTATAAAAATAAAATAAAATAACACTCTTAAGTTTATCCCAAAAAAAAACCAAATCTATATCTATATTACTATTTAAAGGGTTTCCTTTATTTGGATTCCTACTTTTGGATGCCCAGAGTATTCTCAAATCTAACTATTTAAAAAGTTCAAATATTGTTCCTCAAAAAAAAAAAAAAAAGTTCAAATATTAAGGTTAAAAATGTAAAAGTATTCATTCAAACTCCTTTTGGTTGGATGGGTGGAAAAGTGGGAGGATAAAAAATGGTGAGAGGAAAGAAAAGTGGGATGATAGAAAAAATTTTAAGTTATGTTTGATAACAGTTTTTTATTCCTATTTTCAAAAACTTGTTTTGGGGAATATAAAGAAAAAACAATTTTCTTGTATTTTTGAAATCAAAAACATGTTTGGTTAGTTGAAATTAAAAATAGAGGTTTTTGAAGAAAAATTTAAAAAAATACTAAAATATGTTGTTCCTAAGATTTGAACTCTAATTGCTAACTCATTAAATAAGACAAATTCATTAAATTAAATGCGTGATTTCATTAATTTTTGAAAATTAGAAACTAAAAACAGTCTTTTACATGTTTTCAATTCCCTTCACAAATCAAGTTTTGAGAACAGTTTTTGTTTTCTGTCTATTTTGGGTTGCCAAACAAGTTTTCTAGTTCTAAAAATAGAAAATTATTTTTGGAAATAGAAAATAAAGGGAAAAAACAGTTACCAAACATACCCTTAATTTCCCTCCTTTTTGTTTGGTTGAGAGTGAAAAAGTGGAGGGATGGAAAAGTGTGTTTGCATAAATTTACTTATATATCCTTGTTAAAAATGATGCAGAATTAAAACAAAAAAAAAAAAAAGTTACTAGCAACTAAAAAAAAAAAAAAAGCAATGACCCAAATTATATTAAAAAATAAAAATCATGTCCACGAAAAAAAAAAATCAAGTCTAGTTAAAAAAATAAAAAAAATAAAAAAAGAGGCAAATGCCTAGTGAAGTAAAAAGAATCAGCAACGTGAAGCCAAAAGCTTAAATTAAAAAAAAAAAATTAAAAAAAATACAACAACAACTTTAAGCCCATGTGCAAGTTGCACATGGGCATTTTAGAGGTTGTTTGGATGCAGTGAGTTTTGAGTGATATGATCCTGTTTTCACCACTCATCATCCAAAATTGGTGGGGTCCACGGAAAACATTTTGTTTGGACTCATCACTCATGTTTGGTGATCCTGTTTTGGTGATTCTATCACTCAAAAAAATGAGTGATGAAGAGGGAAAGTGAAAACACATTTCACCTGTTTTCATAACTCATTTTCCATTACTCAGTGGCAAGTTTGTAATATTGCTGAGATTGTGGCCCCTTTGTGGGACCCGCATCAGGACATGTCTACATCAAGTCCTCAGCACCAACGACTTTCTCTTTCTCTCTTTCCCCTTTCTCCTTCTCCCAGCAACAAACTAACATTTCTTCAAAAACCTAGCAATTGTGAAGAATGAAACACAGCAACCAAAGACTACCCTCCACCGGATTTGCAGAGTTCTCTGTATCTCCTTGGCAAGATCAAAATTTTTTGAAGGTGAAGAAGCTGAAGAAGCCGCCGATAACTTCACCCACCACCAGTCCACCGCTCCCTAAATTTTATTTTACAAAACCTTAAAAAATAAAAACCAAAAAAACCAACCCCACAATAGACCAAGAACCCAGATTCCAAAAACCCATATGCACATAACCCAGATTGGAAATCTTTCTAACCCACATGTACAAAATTATGAAAATTAAAATAGTAACTTACAGAGGTCAGTGGGTTCAGGAAAAAGAAAAAAATAAAACTCGAAGAATCCGAAATTAACAAAAATGAAGAAAGTACAGCGTCAACAAAAATTTACAGAGCCAACAAAAAAAAGGGAAAAGGAAAACGAAGCGTTCAGTTGCCGAGTCAAAGAATCGAAGATCAGTGTGAATCTAGAACAGCGATCAAAGAGCTTCGAATCCGAAACTGAGGGCAGAAAATTAAGCGGCGGCGGCGGCGGATCGGCGGTAGAGCTTACTGAAGACGTGGAGCGCAGTGACGAAGCCGATGAAGCAGAGGCTCATGACGAGCACGACAGTCAGCGAGATCTTCAGGAAGGAGGATGAGCGGATTCTATGTTGGATTTTGGTGGTATCTCCAGAGGTTTTGGGCGGCGTCTCCGACGGCTGGGCTGAGTCCTAGCCAGTTTGAAGGTTTGGGTATTTGTGGGTTTTGAAATGAACATCTGTTGGTACTGAAGGGTAAGAAAATGAAATGAAGAGAGTGAGGGTAAGGCGAGTAGGCTAACCGAATTTATGACAAGTGCTCAGGCATGGTCCCCAAAAAGTAAAAAAAAAAAAAAAAATTGAATGAGGGGAAACTGAAAATACGTGCCAAACAGGTGGGTGGAAGAAATTGGGGTATTTTAAGTGATGAGTGATGGGTGATGAGTGACGAAAATTGAGTGATGAGTGATGAGTGATGAGTGACCATTTTTTTAAACCAAACAAGCCCTAAGTCATTCAGTTATCATATTTCTCCTACAAAATTTTCTCTCTATTTTAGAGAGAAAACTTTTTAGTAGGACTGGGGAGAAAACACCTATTCTCACCATTTATTTTCCTTTCCCACCCAATCAAACACACTCCAAAAAAGTTTCCCTTCTTATTTTCTCTCCAAAGTTTTCCATCCACCCTATTTCACCTCCAAACAAACACAACCTTAAAAAATCCTAAATTTTAGATAAATTTTAATAAACAATTTCTTCCATCCTGGGTCCTCCCACTCCACCACATATCGTAACCCTCCAACTATTGGGAAAAAAAAAATGCACTTGTCTTTGAGGATCAATGTTGGACCCCATAAATTTTGGCATTGTAAATGGCAAATTTCTTTTTGAGGATCAATGTCAATAGCAACAACAGAACAACACATTCTAGCAAACTGAATGGCATTGGTTTGAGGATTTAGGGCATATAAATTGTTAACAATGATATAATTTATATTATGAATATATTGTCTAAGTGAATTCACAAATATTTAGTTGATTTGACTAATTTAAGTGTATAATAATTTTTGAAAATTCTTGATTGCATGTGCTATTAAAGTTTTTTTTTTTTTTTTTTGGTTGGGTAAGTGCTTATGCAGGAGCTAGAACCCTAAGCTTAAAGTCACTAGGATGACTAGTTACCACTTGGGCCAGCAGGCCCGACATGTGCTATTAAAGTTATTTTATTATTTGGTTGATTTTTGTATCAATTATTGCCAAAGTAATAATCCAAATCTTTTTTTCTTTTGTTGAAAGTATTCCTAATTAATTATCAATGATATAAATTTTAGAAAATAAAGATTTAAAAAAAAAAACATAAATAGTTAATCTACCATTTCTAGTTTTTTTTTTTTTTTTGTGGTAATTTGAAGTTATAATGGGGGAGTGAGAATTTTGAACAAATTGGCAATGAATTTAAGGCAAATACATGTTTAACTTAAAATTAGAACGCAAGTGCCTTTTACGCCCTAAAAGATTAAATAGAGATGACAATTGGGTTAGAATGGGTTCGAAAAAAAGGTTGCCATGGTTTTTGCTTAAATGCCAAGTTTAAAATAAATAAATGCACTTTTAGTCCCTACATTTTGGCTTTTTTCCATTTTGGTCTCTACATTTTAATTTTACCACTTTTAGTCTCTAAATCAATTAACGCGTGTTATTTTTGTCTTTTCCGTCAATCAACCGATGGAAATAGCTAAGGTGGCAGTCGGAGGAATTAAAATATTATAAAAAATGCCACATTAGCATCTAATTTTTTTTTAAAAAATAATTTATCAATTTTAAATAAATAAAAAAAGAAAAACAGAATTAAAAACAATAAGAAGAACACAAAAACAAACCCAGAACCAAACACAAACTCAAATTTAAAAACACAAAGAACACAAAATCAAACAAAAAAGAAGGAATTCAAAATCCCAAAATGGCAGAACACACAAGAGTACAGACCCAAAAAAATCATACATTCTCAAACCTTCCTCTCTCTCTTCCAAACCCAGAACCAACCCTTCCAAAACATTCTCAAACCTTCCTTTCTCTCTCTCTCTTCCAAAATTCTCACAAATATCTTTCAAACTCCATGGCTGGCCTCCTTCACTCATCACTGCTGCCACCACCACAATCGGCAGTGGTTTTTTCTTTTCTTTCTCTAACCGACCCTCTTTTCTATATCTCTCGATTCACTCAAACTCATACCCAAATGGCTCAAGGTCATCCTCTCTAGATTCTGTCTCACAGATCGGTGTCTTTCTCTCTTAAATTAGTGTTTTTCTCTCTCAGATCAGTGGGTCTCTGTCAAATCGGAGGGTCTTTCTCTTTCATCTCTCTATCTCTCTGCTCAGTGGTGGAGATCACGGTTGAGGTTGATATCTAGTCGTGTATTCCGATGGTGGGTTTGTGGGTTGTGAGTTTTATTGATCTGGGTTTGTGGGTTGTGATTCTGATGAGTGGGTTTCGAGTTGGAGATTTGGGTTTGTGGATTTGTGGCAGATTGGTGGGTTTGTGGGTTGTGATTCCAATGAGTGGGTTTTTGAGTTGGAGATCAGTGGGTTTATGGGTTTGTGGCAAAATGGTGGGATCTAGAGGATGGTGGAGATCAGTGGGTGTTCGAGTTAGAGATCAGTGGGTTTATGGGTTCAAATTTCTGGGTATGCAGATCTTGAACGACACTTGATCCACAAAAATGAGATATGGAGGTTAAAAGGCAAAACCAAGGGATTGAGCTAGGTTTGTGTTGGTATGGTTGAGCTAGGTTTGTGGTTGAGCAATCGATTATAATATTACAATATTCTAGGTTTGTGTTTGGTTCTGGGTTGGTGGTTGAGCTGAGTTTGTGTTGAGCAATCAAGTTTTATTACAATATTCTTTTATGATTTTTCTGTGTTTGATTTTTGGGTTTGTATGATTTTTTTGGGTTTGTGCTCTCGTGTGTTCTGCCATTTTTGGATTTTGAATTCCTTCTTTTTTGTTTGTTTTTGTGTTCTTTGTGTTTTTAAATTTGAGTTTGTGTTTGATTCTGGGTTTGTTTTTGTGTTCTTCTTATTGTTTTTAATTCTGTTTATTTATTTATTTATTTAAAATTGATAAATTATTTAAAAAAAATTAGATGCTGATGTGGCATTTTTTATAATATTTTAATTCCTCCGGCTGCCACCTCAGCTATTTCTGTCGGTTAACTGACGGAAAGGACGAAAATAACATGCGTTAATTGGTTTAGGGACTAAAAGTGGTAAAATTAAAATGTAGGGACCAAAATGGAAAAAAGTCAAAATGTAAGGATTAAAAGTGCATTTATGCTTACTTTTAAACTTGCATTTAAGCAAAAGACATGGCAACCTTTTTTCGAACCCATTCTACCCAATTGTCATCTCTATTTTAATCTTTAGGGAGTAAAAGCACTTGCGTTCTAAATTTTAAGTACTAACCATGTATTTTGCCTTAAATTCATTGCCATTTGTTCAAAATTCTCACTCCCCATTATAACTTCAAATTACCCACAAAAAAAAAAAAAAAAAAACTAGAAATGGTAGATTAACTATTTATGTTTTTTTTTTTAAATCTTTATTTTCTAAAATTTATATCATTGATAATTAATTAGGAATACTTTCAACAAAAGAAAAAAAGATTTGGATTATTACTTTGGCAATAATTGATACAAAAATCAACCAAATAATAAAATAACTTTAATAGCACATGTCGGGCCTGCTGGCCCAAGTGGTAACTAGTCATCCTAGTGACTTTAAGCTTAGGGTTCTAGCTCCTGCATAAGCACTTACCCAACCAAAAAAAAAAAAAAAAAACTTTAATAGCACATGCAATCAAGAATTTTCAAAAATTATTATACACTTAAATTAGTCAAATCAACTAAATATTTGTGAATTCACTTAGACAATATATTCATAATATAAATTATATCATTGTTAACAATTTATATGCCCTAAATCCTCAAACCAATGCCATTCAGTTTGCTAGAATGTGTTGTTCTGTTGTTGCTATTGACATTGATCCTCAAAAAGAAATTTGCCATTTACAATGCCAAAATTTATGGGGTCCAACATTGATCCTCAAAGACAAGTGCATTTTTTTTTTCCCAATAGTTGGAGGGTTACGATATGTGGTGGAGTGGGAGGACCCAGGATGGAAGAAATTGTTTATTAAAATTTATCTAAAATTTAGGATTTTTTAAGGTTGTGTTTGTTTGGAGGTGAAATAGGGTGGATGGAAAACTTTGGAGAGAAAATAAGAAGGGAAACTTTTTTGGAGTGTGTTTGATTGGGTGGGAAAGGAAAATAAATGGTGAGAATAGGTGTTTTCTCCCCAGTCCTACTAAAAAGTTTTCTCTCTAAAATAGAGAGAAAATTTTGTAGGAGAAATATGATAACTGAATGACTTAGGGCTTGTTTGGTTTAAAAAAATGGTCACTCATCACTCATCACTCATCACTCAATTTTCGTCACTCATCACCCATCACTCATCACTTAAAATACCCCAATTTCTTCCACCCACCTGTTTGGCACGTATTTTCAGTTTCCCCTCATTCAATTTTTTTTTTTTTTTTTACTTTTTGGGGACCATGCCTGAGCACTTGTCATAAATTCGGTTAGCCTACTCGCCTTACCCTCACTCTCTTCATTTCATTTTCTTACCCTTCAGTACCAACAGATGTTCATTTCAAAACCCACAAATACCCAAACCTTCAAACTGGCTAGGACTCAGCCCAGCCGTCGGAGACGCCGCCCAAAACCTCTGGAGATACCACCAAAATCCAACATAGAATCCGCTCATCCTCCTTCCTGAAGATCTCGCTGACTGTCGTGCTCGTCATGAGCCTCTGCTTCATCGGCTTCGTCACTGCGCTCCACGTCTTCAGTAAGCTCTACCGCCGATCCGCCGCCGCCGCCGCTTAATTTTCTGCCCTCAGTTTCGGATTCGAAGCTCTTTGATCGCTGTTCTAGATTCACACTGATCTTCGATTCTTTGACTCGGCAACTGAACGCTTCGTTTTCCTTTTCCCTTTTTTTTGTTGGCTCTGTAAATTTTTGTTGACGCTGTACTTTCTTCATTTTTGTTAATTTCGGATTCTTCGAGTTTTATTTTTTTCTTTTTCCTGAACCCACTGACCTCTGTAAGTTACTATTTTAATTTTCATAATTTTGTACATGTGGGTTAGAAAGATTTCCAATCTGGGTTATGTGCATATGGGTTTTTGGAATCTGGGTTCTTGGTCTATTGTGGGGTTGGTTTTTTTGGTTTTTATTTTTTAAGGTTTTGTAAAATAAAATTTAGGGAGCGGTGGACTGGTGGTGGGTGAAGTTATCGGCGGCTTCTTCAGCTTCTTCACCTTCAAAAAATTTTGATCTTGCCAAGGAGATACAGAGAACTCTGCAAATCCGGTGGAGGGTAGTCTTTGGTTGCTGTGTTTCATTCTTCACAATTGCTAGGTTTTTGAAGAAATGTTAGTTTGTTGCTGGGAGAAGGAGAAAGGGGAAAGAGAGAAAGAGAAAGTCGTTGGTGCTGAGGACTTGATGTAGACATGTCCTGATGCGGGTCCCACAAAGGGGCCACAATCTCAGCAATATTACAAACTTGCCACTGAGTAATGGAAAATGAGTTATGAAAACAGGTGAAATGTGTTTTCACTTTCCCTCTTCATCACTCATTTTTTTGAGTGATAGAATCACCAAAACAGGATCACCAAACATGAGTGATGAGTCCAAACAAAATGTTTTCCGTGGACCCCACCAATTTTGGATGATGAGTGGTGAAAACAGGATCATATCACTCAAAACTCACTGCATCCAAACAACCTCTAAAATGCCCATGTGCAACTTGCACATGGGCTTAAAGTTGTTGTTGTATTTTTTTTAATTTTTTTTTTTTAATTTAAGCTTTTGGCTTCACGTTGCTGATTCTTTTTACTTCACTAGGCATTTGCCTCTTTTTTTATTTTTTTTATTTTTTTAACTAGACTTGATTTTTTTTTTTCGTGGACATGATTTTTATTTTTTAATATAATTTGGGTCATTGCTTTTTTTTTTTTTTTAGTTGCTAGTAACTTTTTTTTTTTTTTTGTTTTAATTCTGCATCATTTTTAACAAGGATATATAAGTAAATTTATGCAAACACACTTTTCCATCCCTCCACTTTTTCACTCTCAACCAAACAAAAAGGAGGGAAATTAAGGGTATGTTTGGTAACTGTTTTTTCCCTTTATTTTCTATTTCCAAAAATAATTTTCTATTTTTAGAACTAGAAAACTTGTTTGGCAACCCAAAATAGACAGAAAACAAAAACTGTTCTCAAAACTTGATTTGTGAAGGGAATTGAAAACATGTAAAAGACTGTTTTTAGTTTCTAATTTTCAAAAATTAATGAAATCACGCATTTAATTTAATGAATTTGTCTTATTTAATGAGTTAGCAATTAGAGTTCAAATCTTAGGAACAACATATTTTAGTATTTTTTTAAATTTTTCTTCAAAAACCTCTATTTTTAATTTCAACTAACCAAACATGTTTTTGATTTCAAAAATACAAGAAAATTGTTTTTTCTTTATATTCCCCAAAACAAGTTTTTGAAAATAGGAATAAAAAACTGTTATCAAACATAACTTAAAATTTTTTCTATCATCCCACTTTTCTTTCCTCTCACCATTTTTTATCCTCCCACTTTTCCACCCATCCAACCAAAAGGAGTTTGAATGAATACTTTTACATTTTTAACCTTAATATTTGAACTTTTTTTTTTTTTTTTGAGGAACAATATTTGAACTTTTTAAATAGTTAGATTTGAGAATACTCTGGGCATCCAAAAGTAGGAATCCAAATAAAGGAAACCCTTTAAATAGTAATATAGATATAGATTTGGTTTTTTTTTGGGATAAACTTAAGAGTGTTATTTTATTTTATTTTTATAGTAAAAAAAAACAACAATTGTTGGGTTGTTTAACTTGTTTTTCTATTTTAAAAAAACACTAGACATAAAGTTGTTTTGAATAAGTGGGTTAGTGGAAGAGTGATCTTATTTTGTAGGAAAACATTTTTGTTTAAAAATCCATTCAAAACTGGAGATAGTTTGAATAAATAGGTCAGTGGGAGAGGGATTCTACCTTAATAGGAAATGTTTTGGGTAAGAGTTAGCTACAGCATTATCCTCATATTTTGTTTTTGCTTGAACTTTAAGCGTAGAAGTAGAAGTAGTTTTGAACTAGTGAAAGTCTGTTCTGAAAAGAGAAGCTCTTTAAAGAGCAGAAGTATAAAAGCTATAAATATATCATGAAACAGGCAGCACAACCACGTAGCATTTTGAATTACTAAACGGAGAAAGATGAAGAAGAAGAGAATGAGAAAAAAGAAAAACATTTCAGGTACACAATCTCCATCAATTCACTTTCCCTTTTCCCATTCCATGTAGAAAATATTATTAACATGTTGTTATTTATTTCAAAATTCTGTTTCAGTCAAAGCTCATAAGAAGGGGAAGCATATTATTAGGGCTAGGGAAAAAGCAGCACAAAACGTGAGTCCAGTTGTTGAGAAGTACTGGTTTCAAAGGTACAATCTCTTCTCCAAATACGACGAGGGTATCACAATGGACGAGGAAGGATGGTATTCCGTCACGCCCGAACAGATTGCGATTCGACACGCTCTGAGGTGTGTCGCTGCCACTGCCAAACCCAATCCGGTTGTTATCGATTGCTTTGCTGGGGTTGGTGGCAATGCCATTCAGTTTGCTAGAATGTGCTGTTATGTTGTTGCCATTGACATTGATCCTAAAAGACTTGAATTGGCTATTAACAATGCCAAAATTTATGGGGTCCAACATTGTATCGATTTCATAGTTGGGGACTTCTTCCAACTCGCCCCGTCGTTGAAGGTAATTGTTAATAATTGAAAATTTTGTTTGAAAATGGTTTCGTTTCATGTGGATTGATTTGCTGATTATAGCTTTTACTTTGTGTTATTTTGCGTTTGCTTCAATTTATGCTTTCATGACTTCAATTGGCTCTTGGCGTCAAACGGTTCTTGTTGAATTTTGAACTAAACATGAATTGAGATGAAATCAAAGGCTAAGTTGCTTAGAAGCACAAGAATGGGAATTCAACTCTTCGAGAGCACTCTCTTGGAAACTTGCACTTAGGCTAAAAACTGTATTTTCATCTAAAATTGAGTTACAAGTACAGCAATGGGCTATTCACAAACATATGATCTTTAAAAACTAATTGGACTATTAAACTCAACTACAGCTGCTGGTACAATAGGCTGCGCGTGCTGGTTCTAAAGTACTGCACTAAGGCTGCTTGATGCACAATGCTTAGACTTGATGCTGCATAACCTGCTGTTGCTACTTGCAGCAAACTTCAACATCATGCTAAGGCATGAAGTTACTGCATCACTAATTTTATTACTCTTAAACTGTCATTTTTAAATTACAAATCTACCCTCACAAATGGCACAAATGACAAAATTAGACAAGTGGGTTAAACGATATATTTTAACACAAGATCAGATACTTTTACTTATCAAAAATAGCACATATTTGTTTTGGTCCATATATATCATGCCTAGTCGTTTTGATTAGTGCATGATCGGATGAAATTTTAAAATTTTAAGAATATGGATCAGGATGCTTGACAGTGGGTAACTAAATGGAATCTTATTATCTTTTTCTATTTCGTTTCTTGTTCATAAAACCTACTTCATTGGGGAAATTTTTAGGCAAGTTGGGTTGTGAACACAGGCCTTGCTAAGGTCAGTTTAGGTTGGTTCATAGGCAAGGTTTTTACATAGGGTAAAACTAGGTATTGTCTATATTTATGTTCTCCAATTAAATTCAATCATACAAACTTATTGGCCAATGCAACACAACCATGTGGCCAATGCACTTCCTTGTTTATGGTTGCAGCTTCCAAGGCCACATGGTTGAATTTAATTAGAGAACCTAGGATATAACGCCTAAGAAATTGAATTTAAGTTTTACCTTTTTATATGTTGAACTTGTTCCAAGCTTATCCAATACTTGTTAGGGAAAAAAGTTGATTGAGAATACAAAATGTGAAAGGCGGGGATACTTAAAAAACAGATGCTTACTTTCCTTGTTCTTAATTACTTTCATTTTAGTGACCCATTATAAGGACTAGGGTGTGGTAATACTAAATGGTATTCCTCTGTCTTTGGCATGTTATTGTGAGAAGCTTACTCTAGTGATGGGATTTTAACTCTTCAACTATTTGGTAGTTTTTCACTCGTTTAGAGCTCTCTTGGGAAGTGGAGCAAATATTATGTGGTGTATTGTGAATATTAGACAGTGCATTGGTGAATTTTCCCTAGTATATTTTCATCAAGATTTAAGAAGTCTACTAATGGGGCAAAGGTTGCATGTCCATGTGAAATTTTGGGATTGATATGTTTTTGTGCAGTGGGACTAGAAATAAAGAATATTTAAAGGACCAAGTATTTTTGCACCAATTAATTGGCATACGCTTAGCTTTTCTTGTTGGTTTCCATCAGTAGATGTGAAAATTATACTATTTTAAAGGGATTCTAAGGCTTGTTTTTAAGAACTGATACTTTTTCTTTTTTAAGTCACAATTTATTTAAATAAGTAAACAAGGGGAAGGTCAGTTAACTTAAAGTACACTGGCGGTGTACTAAAGGAACCACCTTAGAAATTATAAAATTAATAATAAAGATAGAGAACTTGTTTTTCTCAAAAAAAAAAGATAGAGAACTTGTAGTAACTTCTTTTTTACAAGGACAGGCTGCTGTATCAACAGAGTTGAAAAAAGTGCTTTTAAGACAATATAAAAGGATGATGAAATTTGAATTTAGTCTATGAAGTTATCTCTAACAAAATTTTAGTGTAATCAATTGTGCATTAATAAGTGGAAAATCTCTCTATAAATACACTGCACTTGTCAAATATATTTGCCGTTGCCTTTTATTGGAAGCATTTTAGAATCTAACAAAATCTGCATAATATGATATTAGAACCTGATTTAGTTATCAAGTTGAGGTAGTAAATTAAACTATAATTACATGTTTGATAATGTTGTATTAAAGTTAATAATTTAACTTGAGATGGAAAATATTCTTCTTTTAATATTTTTTAGTTTAATATTCTAATTATTTCTGCTTCTTCTTTTTAGGGGGACATAGTGTTTTTAGCACCACCATGGGGAGGTCCATCATACAAAAGTATTGAAAATTTTACACTTGATTTTCTCAAGCCAAGAAATGGGTATGTGGTAGATGTGTTTGTTTCCCAAACATAAGCAGATTATAAATTTATTTTGGTTAGTCCAGAGAATAGGGTGCTAATATATTAGTATGTCTTAAGAAATAAAAATAGGAAGTTTCTTATTATATGTGTGGCTTTTCCTCTTTCTTTCTGGTCAATGTTGAACTTGAGTTTCATCTTTCAGTTACTTTGACTTTAATTTATTAAAACTTAACATTGTTTCGTGCAAGAAAAAAAAAAAAAAAGATATATGTAATATATAGAATTAAGAAGAAATCACTACTAAGTTATGTTTAGTTTACTTATTGTTGGTGTTATGAAAATAATGTAATCAATATAGCATTCTCCCATCCGGATACCCTTTTGGTGCCACTAGTTAACCTGATTAGGAATTTTGCTAACTTCAAAGATTTGATGAAGCTAAAATCCTAAACTTTGTCTGGAAGCCTTTATGTCATATTCTTGTTCATTCAATTATTGAAACATTTGTTTGGGAATGGGCTCTACATTCTCATCAGGTAATTTTCATCTGACCTCAATCTAAACTTCATGTGAGGACACCATCAAAATGTAACTTCAAGGTTGGAATGTTTATGGTGTATTCTTGTTAAGTAAATGTCAAAACTTACTTGAACTTTAGTCGAATTAAGGAATTTTAGTTTCTTAACAGGTCTAGGTAAAGTCATAGGCTATTTATCTTAGTAATTGAAGATGGTTCTTTCAGACTGGGTATTTTACAGACTTTACCTATTTTTTTGCTTTACTTGAGTAAAATTGTGTTTGTCTTTTGCATAAATTTTGCAAAATTTGGAAACATTATTTAATAAGAGGTTCACTAATATTATTGATTATCTGATAAACAATCCTTTTTTTTTTTTTTGGGGTTGCATTTAGAGTAGCGTCAGATTTCCATTTACAGTTGCAACTCCTGACTCTAAGCATAAATATTGTAGTTTATGTATGACTAAATGGACCTTATGCATGCTATTAGTGGTTAGGAATCTCAATCTTCCTAGTGAGATCTAGCCTTGATGATCAAAGATACACTTCTTCTTTTCCTGACTTGTCATGCATTTGCATATTCAGTTTCTTGTTGAATATGCATAACAGTATAGGAAGTAGAAGTAGAGAGAGTATTGCCTTCAACGAGTAGCTCTTGTACAGGATTTCCAACTTCTGTACATTCATTTTGCCAAACTTCCACCAGAACTTTAATAAAAAGGAAATGTTTGATAACATATATCTTAAACTAAAAAGAAAAGAAGACAAATGAAATTCATGATAATAAGGTGACAGACTTTTCTGGCTTTTCTAGTTTCAATTACCATACCCTTGCGCCAAAGGAGATTATGCTCTTGCTTGTCTTTATTATGGTGTCTTGTGCATAGTGATTAATATATGCAAGCAACTGTGAACCAATGTCCTGCAGGTAAATTTGTATGCTCAGAAACCCATATAGATATATGATCCATGCTAGTTGGCTAACTTTGCAAAAAATGATGGTTCGACAATGTAGTGTTAGTTTTTGGCAATATGGTGTCAAATTGCTTGATCACATGGATTTTTGGCCTACTAGATGTTCTTTATGATAGCAGTCAACTCATATTTTAATCAATTGTTGTCAATATGTCATACATCCTAGTAAGTGATTGATAAGCTTTTAAAAAATCATGGTGCTTGAGCTCCCTAAGCATCCATAACATCTTTGCTCATGCTTTCACTCTATTACTTACTCTCTAGTACAAGTAATAGTGATTTCGGTTGACAAGGATATTCATCTGCTACACTTGGCTTAATTACTGATATGTATACCTGCAGCCACAGTAGGGAAGACATGATTGGATTACATTATGTGCCTTTGACACAAAGTAGTCTATAAGAAACTGTGTTATGTTGCCTCCTAGGCATGAGGATAAATTGCTTAGCCTATCAGGGGTGAAAAGCCCCTGGATTACTCGGTAACTGGTTCTAGCAGGTGGGGTCAATTGCCTGTAGGAGTTTGATTAATAGTGAGAATTGTTGTATAGTATGCTTTGCGACGTGCAACTAATCTGAGTGAAGTTCTCCTATGTCAAAAAAAAAAAAAAAAAAAAAAAAAAAAAAAAAAAAACTGTGGTACATTGTTGCTGTAGTTAGTCTGTGATACATAGTCTTAGAAATAAAATATCTTCTTTGAATATGCTAATCTAATGGTAATTAGTATTAGGGATTCTTCATTGCACATAAACTGTTGGATTCATGACTTCTTGTTTTATATGTTTCTAATTTGATGGATATATTGTCTCATTTAGTCATTTTATAACATGTGTATCTTTTCGTTATTATTGATAGACAAGTTTTCAAAATGCTGCTAAAATTTCTAGCTATCACAAACTACTGATGCATAACATGCTAACGAATCTTTGCCCTTAATTTCCAACATTTTCAATTGTGAAAATATTTCAAATGAACATAATGTTAGTTTCAGGGAAAATATGAAAAATGCCCTCCGTATACTTTTGGTTAACTGAAATATTAATTTTTGGGAACTCTTGAATAGGTAATTGTCATAATTATAATTGATCCCTACATTGCATGCAGTTTTTCAATTCAATACTCAAAATCTGATTCCCTTGTTCTTGTCCTTTTTTCTTCTTTTAGTTTATATATTTGTTTACCTGCTGATTTGCAAGCACCTATGTGCAGCTTCACCATATTTCAGTTTGCTCAAACAATAACACCTAACATCATTATGTTCTTACCTCGGAATGTGGACTTGCAACAAGTGGAAGAACTGTCTTGGTTGTCTTCTCCTCCTCTAGAAGTTGAGGTACGAAATCCTTTACATACTAGACTTGTGTGAGATGGTAAACATCTATAGTAAATATCCCACTGTCTTCTTGCAACTCTTATTGTCATTTCCTTTATTTATGCGCGAGTGAGAGAGAGTGCACTTCTACTTATAAGATTTTCGGTCCAATTGAAATGACATTGCGATTCTTCACATGTTACAATCAATTCCACATCTGCAGATTGAAGAAAATTTTTTGCAAAACAATGTAAAGGGTGTAACCGCGTACTTTGGAGGTGCAGCATGCCATTAACTTGGGTAGAGTATTCTTTCTCTGTCACAGCCTTCTATATTTTAAAAGAAAATCCACTGGTTTTGTTTTATCCATGTTGATTTGTAATGTTTTATTAAAAACTTAAACTTTTCAATTATATCCACCTTTTGTCTTTTCCATTTTTGTCTAATCGGTCCAGTGACAAATTGAAGGTCTTATGGACCAAGAGGGGGAGGGGGCTGGGGAGATATGATTAAACTCTTTTTTGGGGGTTAAATTACACTATTAACACTTTGGAATCTTGTCTTATCTTCCAATTGCATTAGATCTCTCTCTCTCTCTTTCACACTTTTTTTTTGATAATTAATAAGAATAGTATTAATCAAGAAGAAAAAACGAATAAAGCAAATACAAGGTGTTCATTATGGTGAACACAAGAAAAAGCAACAAACAACGACAAAGATAGAAAAAGCAACTTAAGGGACAATTCCAAGGGAAGAAAGAAACCTATGAAGTATGGGTGCATTTCCGGATTTGGGTGCAGGTGCAGGTGTGGGTGCGGGACTCGGCAATTTTTGAAAAAGTAGGGTGCAAGTGCGGCGATTAAAAAATTATTAAAAATATTTTTATATAGTGAACTTAATATTTTTTATATAAAAAAATTCAAATAAAGGGGTAGAGTTTATTATTAAAAAACAATTATTTATGATTTGTTTTTAATAAAATCAATATTTTTGGTAATTGTAAACAAAAAACCACATTTCAAGAAGTTTCTTTTACTCCTTTTCCAATTCCCAGGCCTATCCACTTGAAATAATGACTTTCTCACCTACTTAATTTATATTTTTTTGTTATATACCTTTATCCTTCTTCCTCACCTCTTCTAAGTTCTAACCATTTCTTTGTGTCTTCTCATCTTCTTCTTCTTCTTCTTTTTTTTTTCCTCTCACATGACCACATGAAGCAAAAGAATGGCGGCCAGTGGCCATATTGGCTTGTTTCGGCTGGAATTGGATCATTTCAGCCGAAATCGGCGCAAATAAAAAAGAAGAAGAGGTGAATTGGTGCATCAGACGCCGAACGCCGCGTCGGGACGAGTTTGGTGCGGGTGCGACGGCTTTGGAGCCGCACCCATGCTTTCTTGAAAGAAACTCAATGATGGAAGAACAATTCGAAAAACCCCAGAACCTAGACTAATCAAAAAGAGTTCTCTAGCATAGAGTTTGTAACTGAACAAGTGATTTCTCTTTAGCCTTAAAAAAACACCGATTTCTTTTTATCCAAACAATTCACATCAAACAATTAGGAACCATATTCCATATGTTTGAATTGAATTTCCCTAGCCAATAACTCCAACAAAACACCATACTCTCCCCAAAACCTGGCATGACCCATTGGATCCCGAATACTTGTAACATTTGCACCCACAACGAGTGAGCTACTGGACAATTTAGGAGAAAATGATCTATAGATTCCTCATTATAATAGCAAATACAACACCAATTCTCCAAAGAGAGACCTCGGAGCATCAGATTATCCAAGGTAAGTATCCGACCATGAGCTGCTGTCCACATGAAGAAATTCACCATTTTAACAACCTTAACTTTCCAAATACCATTCCAAGGGAAACTAGGGATAGAAGCACCCTAGATCTTATTGTAATAGGACCAAATATCAAACTTACCATTTCCATTAAGACACCAATGGGAACTATCACACCCAACACCCCTAGGAATCCGAGATTGAATGAAATCAAGGAATGAGAAGGAAGCTTCTAATTTCCTATCGTTAAAGTCCCTATAAAATCTCAAATTCCAAATTCTATCATTTCCACTCTCCTAATGACACAATACATTAGAAATGCAAGCTTCCTTATCATTTGACCACGCATATAACTGAGGATAGAGCATTTTAAGTGAGATATCCCTAACCCACCTATCATGCCAAAAAAGAATACGAGAGCCATCACCCACCACTAGGGCCAAATGTTTGGAGAATCTCTTTCAACTTTCATTAATACCACGCCAAAGACTGCACCCGTGGGCCCTTCTACAGACTTTAGTATTCCACCTCCCTTGACCCTCTCCATATTTAGTGGCAACAACCCTCCGCCAGATGGTTTCTTTCTTGTCCAAACCTCTATAACCATTTTCCTAATAGGGCTTGATTGAAATGCACTAACTTCCTAATCCCTAAACCACTCATCTCTAAAGGTGAACACACCTTCTCCCAAGACACCAAAGAATATTTGAAACACTCCATTTATATAGGACTTTTCTAAGGTTTTTCTAGCAAGGATACAGACTCACCAAGTGTGTTGGGTCAATTTTTTGAAAATCATACCTTGGTTTTTCTAAAAGTAGGAAACAGACTCCCCAACCCATTTAGTATTATTCATTTATTGATCTTTTCTCAAATTTAGTCTTAGTGTGTGTTTGGCATCAACATGTTTAGTTTTTTGCTGAAAAATGTGCTAAAATATACTTGTACAGTTGTACCTTGGAATCTAAAGAGCCTAAACCAGTTTAAAACTGAGTTGAATTGTGTTAAGTCTTGGAGAATGCATTTGATTGAAAATATGTGAAGTCTTGGAAAACTCTTGAGATCCTTTTGCTGCTAGACATGCTTTTGGCCTTGATTTTAATTTTGTATAGTATGATATGGCAAGTATCTTTCACTCAAAGTGACAAGTCGCAGGTTTGAATTTTGTAATCAGCTTCTCCAATGGATTGAGAGTAAGGCTACTTAGCATGATCTCTCCCAAACCCCCCAACCCTCCAAAAGTGGGAGTTATGTAGGGTGACTTTTTTTCATTTTTATTTTTATTTATTTATTTTTTTAAACTTAGTTTTTATTTATAGCTTAATTGCTTTATTTTTATGATGTAGGATGGAATATGGAGGATAATTTTTAAGGTCCGTTAATTTTTGAATTTTCATGTAATTTTAGGCTCATGGTTATTATTTTGTGCATTGGATATGCCTCTTTTTATAGCTTAATTGCTTTATTTTATGATGTAGGGCTGAATTGGGGGATAATTTTTAAGGTATGTTAATTTTTTTAATTCTCATGTAATTTTCATAATTTTAGGTTTATGGTTATTATTTCCTTGATTTTTGGTGTACTTAATGGTTTTCTAGTCAAATTAGGGTCCTATTATAGTAGGGTATCAATTAGAATCTTTTTTAGAATATTTTTACTTGAGAAATAAGTTTTCTAGTTCTTTGAAATAGGCCTACAATATGTAAAATGAAAATTAGAACTTGAATATTAATAATATTTTCCAAAGAGTTTTTTCTATTTTTTGTGGATTTCAAGATTTTTCTTGTGGATTCAAGGAACCCTTTATGAATTTAAGGGTTTTGTTAAGTTAGAACGAGGTCTAGCCCTCATATCAAGCTTTTAGTTCTGTGTCAATTGGTATTAGAACTTGTTAGCATCTTGATACCTATCCTATTGCGTTTCCGTTCTGCGTCAATTGGTATCAAAGCTTGTTAGCATCTTGTTATGGCAAAAGGTGATGACAAAAGCAACCACCCTATTAACAATAATCATGGGGTGCAGGCCTTCAAGGCAGCAATTCAAGCTCATGATGAGAGGATGGCTTGTGGATTTCAGGAGGTTTGCAAAGTTAAGTTGTTCTTTATGCGTGTACTTTGAACTTATGTTTGGTTAAAGTTGTTTTTTAGGCTGTTCATGGTGTTGTGTGGTGATTGATGAAATCTTGGGAAATTGCTGTCATTTGAAAAGATTTTGCATTTGTCTATGATATAGCACCCTGTACCACATAAGATGCTCAATATTACCAAGCAAATAATGCACACATAAATCTTTGGCTTTGGCATTATAAAATACATCCGTAACAAATTCAACTGAAATTTTTTTTATATAATTATCATTCCACAAGCATCCATATTAAAGAAAAAATTAAAAGTCTTCATGGTTTCGGTCTAGTATTGATCAATTTGTTTTGGACGTTATTGAATACAAGGCATGATTCAGTGGTGAGACCTACACCTTCGAACCTCTCGGTAGGACTCACTGTCCGGCATTTCAAGATTTCTTTAAGTGTCCATGTTGCTGTGATGGTGGTGGACGTAGTGGGCAATCTCTTTGAGTGTTGAGTAAATACCTTTTGAATCTTGTTTTGAGTGACTGTCACCTGTTACCAAAATGCAAAAATGGTTGTTGCTCTTGGTATATATAAAATTATAAAAAATAAAAAAAAGGACTTGAGGATAGGGATGAGGATTGGATAGTTGTAGGGCCTATTTTTAAGGGTGAGGGAGGAGAATGAACGTGAACATAAACAATTAACTGGGAGCAGGTTTTTTTTTTTTTTCATAAAAAAATTTAAAATTAACGTGAGATTAGAGTAAGAAACTGCAAATTAAAAAAAAAATGGATTTTTTTTAAAAATGTTAAAACGGCTCTTCGATTTGGGTTTGAATACCAAAGAAGATTGTGTTAACAATAGGGATAGCTGTTGCGGGGATATAGTTTATGGGTAACCTATTGGTAAAGCACGATTTCTTTCATGATATTCATAAGGATTATAGATTTCATGAAAGAATTACAAAATTTAATGGATATTTTTATAAGGAAGATTTGTTGATTGGATACTTGATTTGGAGGATTTCTTTGATTATATGGATGTTCTTGATGAGAGAAAGGTTAAACTTGCTTTGTATAAACTTTGTTAGTATGCCTTAGATCAGTGAGAACAAAAACAATTTCATAGAATCCAACGAGGTAAAGACAAAATTCTTTCCTGACTAGGGATGAAAAAGATGCTTGCAATTGAATTTTTGTCTTGAATTATGATGTAATTTTGTCATATACATAGAAAGATTATTTATTGAAAAATTAAGACTTAGAATTATATTGATTAACTTTGCATTCAACCATCAAGAAGAGAACATTGGGAATCAACAATATAAAACCAATTTTTGAGGAAAATCTTGAAGTACTTGAAAAATATCAAGTCTTACAACAGATTTGACGAATTGAAGCAAGAAGATAATACTTTCTCAAGAAATTAATGAAGAGGCAAAGAGAAGAAAACTCAGTTAATTGAGGAGATTGTCAAAAATTATAAGATGTGGAAGATCCAATTGAAGTCAAATGTGATGGTGAGCCCATAACCCAAAATTCCCAAGATCCAATTGATTTTCTAAAGACCACTACAACTCAATATATTGATTTTTTAGTAGTAGAAAATTTTTATTTTGTCTTCAATTCATTTTTAATTGAAGTTTTAAATAAATGGAAGGCCAATGGGAAGAAATTTTATGCTACAATATCTTAAGGATAAGAGTTTCAAAGTTGGATCAAGTAATTGAAGTATTTGAAATATATGTTTATTTGAAGAGAAAGGTTTCAATTTTCAAACGAAAACTCAAAGGCAAGTTTCATTCAAATGAAGGGATCTGATGTAGGACAAAATATGAGGAATAATATTTATGGTCTATTATTATTTTTAATTTTTATGTAATTTTAGATATATGGTTATTATATTATCGTGTACCCTTGGTGCGGTGGTCACTTCACAATTATAAGTGCTTATGGGGTATGGGGGGCAAGGGCTGGGGTTCAAGTCTCCAGTAGGGAGCTTCACACATATATACACTTATATTAGGTTAGAGTATAAATTCTATGTTGTATAAAAAAAGATATACGGTTATTATTTCCTTGATTTTAGGTGTATTTAATACTTTTCTTGTCAAATTAGGATTGTATTATGATAGGGTATCAATAATATTTTTAAGAGGGGGTTTTTCTCTTTTTCTAGTGGATTCTAGACATTTCCTTGTGCATTCAAGGAATTCCTTTTGGATTTAAGGGTTTTATTAAGTTAGAACTAGCCCCTTTCATGCTTTCTGTTCTGCATCATTTCAACGTATTCCGCAAGATCCTAAACTTCTACACATTCCACAACAAGAAATTCCAACTCCCCTCGAGACATCAATGGCAGCTTCCCTCATTAAATTAGCTCAAAGTGGCCACAGATGCAGCCTTTGATTCTACAAGAAAAGATTGGTGCTATTTCATATGTGATTAAAGATCATAATGGAAAAAAATGGCTGCTGTCAAGGACTTCTAAAATATGGCTAATTCGGTGTTAGTGTTGAAAGCATTGGCAATGGATGAACCTGTTTTTCTACAACGTACACTTCACATGCTAGTCATGCACTCCTTAAAGCAGACCAAGAAATTCATAATAAAGCTTCTTATAATGCTCATTGTTCAAGGGAAATCAAAACTTTTATGGCCTGTTTGGATGCAGGGGGGAAGGAGGGGAAGTGGAGGAGAGTAGAGTAGAGTAGGTTAAAAATAAGCTAATTTTGAACTAAATTTACTCTACACTCCCTCCTTCTCCTTCAATCCAAACAGATCATTAAGTAATGACATTCTGCAGCTCACTAACAATATCATGCCTATCAAATCAAGTAACTCATAGGATTGCTCCTACATCAAAGAAAGACTTAATGCCTATAAGGTGGATTTCCATCCATCCAGAGGGCCTAAAGTAATGTCTCTCGAAGATTTCTCTTGTCAAACGGGCTTTTTTTTTTTTTTCATGTACATGTAGGTGTTGAGTCCCAGGTAAGGTAAAATGAAGAAAGTGATAAGTTCAAATTCATAGACCCAAGTTCATTTGGTCTAATCTTTTGGTTGGAGACTTGGAGTGGTGTCCCAGCATGTAAATGGGTGGGCATGATTGTTAGAATTGCGATCTAGTTTGTAGGATCGTATGATCTTATGATCCCATTTGATCAAAACAATTAAATTATACCGAAATTTACTGATCCCACTAAAAACTAAAATTTGATTAATTTTATCATCATTTTGAGTGTTCTATATGAATTTTGATCATTTTAGGCATGAATATATATTGCCAACCTAAGGTGTTTGAACTTTGATAATTCTTTTTTTTTTTTTTACCGAATTGATAGAAGTATATTTGATGAAAAGAGAAATAAAAAAGTGGGTGTGTCTGAAGAGCTAGGACAGGAAATGGACCAGCGTAGGCTGGTACCTAGCTTCAACAGATGGAAAGATAAAATAATAAAATAAAAGAATACAAAGTATTAGTTAGCCTAGTGGTTTGACCCATAGGCTTAATTGGGAGGAAGAGAACTAGCTAATCTCTGGTACTCTTCGAGAAGCGAGGTGGCTGATTGGACAATTGCAATAGGGTGGGAGTGCCTTTTGTCAAATTGAGCCTGATTTCGTGCATTCCACAACGACCAGCATATCATTAGCCATTGTTCCAACTCCCACTTAGAAAGTCTATCCATCATCTGTGCTGTAAGGTCGAAAAAGTTCTCTGCACTGGAGCTACTTTTTTGGATCTTTCCACGTACTAATGCCCGTATATTCCGAGCCAGGGAGCATTGCCATAGGACATGACAAATCGTTTCATCCTGTTGGGTACAAGTAGTGCACTTGGGGTCTACCTGAATCTTTTTACGGGCCAAGTTTACTTTCGTGGGTAGAATGTTAGAGCAGGCCCTCCATGTAAACATGCGAACCTTGGGAGGTATATTTAGCTTCCACAACTTCTTCCAAACCATTCTATCCCTTCCAACCCGTGAATGTTCTGCTGCATTTGGCTGTTGAAGTTGAAGAGCGACGTGTTATGCTGACTTCACTGTGAACTTATGGGCTCTATTTTCCGTCTAGCAGAGCCTATCTCTTGTTTGCATGTTACCTAGCTTAATCCTGAGGATTTCAGTATGTGTACTGTCATGAAATGTCTCCTGGATTATTGCTCTGTTCCATTGATGAGCATCAGGGGTGATCAAGTCACTAACCCGTAAGCTCCGGTTTGCACCAGGATGAAAGCTAGGGGGGTGGGGTAGCCATTTGTGGCTCTCTATTCCGATTGTACAGCCATCACCAATCTTCCAAGTGCTACCTCCTTGATTATGTCTTGAGCTTGAAGTAAGCTACGCCATACAAGGGAGGGGCTCAACCCAAGTCTAGCCTCTATAAATGAGCTCGTGGGGAAGTATCTGGCCTTATACACTCGACAGAACAATGACTGCGGCTCCATGATGTGTCTCCAAGCCTGTTTAGCGAGCATCGCTATATTGAAGGCATTGATATCCCTGAATCCAATGCCTCCCTTTGTCTTCAGTTTACATAGTCTTCGCTAATTGATCCAGTGCACCTTCTTCTCAGATCGAGTTTGCCCCCACCAATATTTCGATAGCGTCGAGTTAATGCTATCACATACAGTCTTGGGTATTTGAAACATGCTCATCGAGTATGTTGGGATAGCCTGTGCGACGGTCTTAATCAAGATCTCTTGGCCCGCTTTAGAAATATACTTTTCTTTCCACCCATTGACCCTTTTAGTGATGCGTTCCTGAAGTTCATTGAAGGTTGAAATTTTTGACTTGCCTCCAATCATGGGTAGACCTAAGTACTTCTCACAGTCAGTTATCACCTGTGCTCCCAATAACCCTCGGATGACTTCCTTAGTCTCTGGGTTAGTGTTTTAACTGAAGAATAAGGTGGTTTTCCAGAAGTTGATTGCTTGTCTAGAGGCAACCTCATATCGAGCTAGCACTGCCATTAGCTCTCGGCAGTCTGATGGGGTTGCTTCACAAAACAATAAGCTGTCATCGGTGAACAAGAAGTGGGAGATTGGGACTCCTCCTCAGCATGATGTGATAGCATGCAATTTATTCGATGCAATGGCCTGTCTTAGCAAAGAAGATAACCCTTTAGCACAAAGCAAAAAAAGATATGGAGAGAGTGGGTCACCTTGTCGGATTCCACTTGTGGGGGTGATGTAGCCTCTCGGTTCTTCATTGAAGAGTACGGAATAGGTTGCTGTGCGTATTGTGTTAATGGCAAGATCCACCCATTGCTCCGGTATCCCCAACTTGAGCATAATTTGCTCGAGAAAACACCATTCAACTCTATCGTAGGCTTTACTAATGTTTAACTTCACAGCCATATGTCCAATTTTCCCCCGTTGTCTATTCCTCATCTGATGCAACATCTCAAAGGACACTGTGGTGTTGTCTGTAATCAATCTATTCGGGACGAATGCACTTTATGCATCGGAGATAATGTTTGGCAGAATGTTCTTTAACCGGTTAGCCAAGACTTTCGAGACCAACCGAGAGATAACATTTGCCAAGCTAATGGGTCGATACTCCGTGATGTGCTGTGGCTCATTCTTCTTGGGAATAAGCAGTATATAAGTAAATTTCATTTTCCGTAGGTTCTTGCATGAATGAAGAACTGATAGCATGGTTGAGGTGACATTCGGTCCAACAATGCTCCAGAATTGGAAGAAGAATAGGGACATCTTGTCCGGACCTGGTGCCTTTGATGGGTGCATCTAGAAAAGCGCTGTTCTCACTTCCTCAGCCGTGTAGGTTTGGAGCAATGAATCTCTCATGTCATCGGTGACCACCTTGTTAATTGAGTTCAGGATGTCCTCCAGTTGTGTAGGGTGTCCATAGTTAAACAGGTTCTTATAGTATTCTTCAGCCATGTTCGAAAGTTCACCTTCGTCCGTGTGCCAGACCCCTGCCTCATCTTGTAGGTCCTCTATATGGTTCGTCTGTCTACGTTGATTGGTTCTTTGGTGGAAAAATCTCGTGTTCTTATCGCCTGCAGGTAGCCATAATGCCCTAGACTGCTGTTTCCAGAACACTTTTGTGGGGACTAATTATCTAGAAGGTACAATTAAAACAATATGAATTGGGCCTATGGCCCAATCCAAGGATATTAACCAATCTGAGGATGGTCAAGTAAAGTTATAGTGGGAATGGTATAAGAAGAAGAAACAAAGATTGTATGTGATAGTCCAAAATACGTCCGAGGAGAAAAGTCATCTCGGAAATGGAGATCTGAGGTTAGTAAGAACATCTTATCATCCTAGACATTCTTCAAGGTTGCATCATAACTAGGAGTTGGACATTGGATAAGGGATGAGCAAAGGGAGGCAACAAATATCTTCAAAAGCTGCTACCTCCACATTAAATGTCTTCCAACTAACTCTCTAACCGTATTAATGTGAAAGTGATACTTGAACAGTGGTCAAGCAGCCTTACAGCTACTAGTTGATGGTTCTGGGAGGTGTTGGATGGGATAAGAAGGGATTCCTAGAATGTAACCTACACGTGTATGGTAGAGATGATACCAAAATTGCAGTATATAGCATGAGAAGGTGGCCTAAAGAAAAGGGATCGAAAAAATCAAGAAATCATTGTAATAATACTTTGAACTTTTGTAACTTTGTTCATCAACAAGACATTATAACATAGCTCCTCAGGCCGTGCTGAGAGTAGATTTTCTTATCTCATTTGTGTTTAATGATCTTTAATTAGCAACTTTTCTTGTCTTTCTTTTGGAGTAGAACTCGTTCTTTCACTCAAGCTTTACAAATTCATTGTTTGGGCTTGTTGGGCTAAAACCTAATCCTATACTGGGTCCAATCCAAATTTAGTCATTACAATTGGTGCCGTTTGTGGGGAAGACTTGATCTATTCTGAAAGAGATTCGAGTACAACGTTTAAGATGGAAGAAGCAGGTTCGCATCAGGCAGCGACAGGACTACACTAGGTGGATGCTAATCTACACCAAGCAGAGTCAAGGGGGTTTCAACATAGCAATCCATGTAGGAGCCTCGAATGGAGAAGAGATCGTGAGGGAAGTATGCACACAACTCATACTAGTAAAAGCCAGTCTTGAGGGAAGAGCTGTGTTTCCCATGCAAAGAATGATAGAGACATGCAACGTGAAATCGATGAATTGAAGAGGGAATTGCACCACGCACAACGAAGACATTCATTGCCCAACTCCGAGCTGTCCTCTGAGGAGACAAATGGTGCTAGTTATAGATGGAGATCCAGAACTCCACCCAGCGAGACTTTCTCCTACGACGAGGAGTATCACCATAGATGTAGATATAAGAGCCCGCCTCGCAGAGGCCTAGGGAACGATGCCATGAACAAGGCGTTGAGTCAGGTTTCTAAGTCACCCTTCACGCGAAACATAAAAGGTGCGAGTTTTCCTCGGCGATTCCATCAGCCCACGTTCACCATTTATAATGGTTGAACAGATCCGGTGGAACATGTCGGTCATTTCAATCAAAGGATGGCCGTTCATTCTAAAGATGAGGCTTTGATGTGTAAGGTCTTTCCATCTAGCTTGGGCCTAGTGGCGATGAGGTGGTTCAATGGTTTAAGGGCGAATTCTATTGACTCCTTTAAGAAACTCACCCGGGTCTTTAGTGCTTGCTTTATCACTTGTAGTAGGATTTCCTCGGCTTTTAGGATCCTTGTTATCTATGTCCATGTGGGAGGGGGGAACTCTGAAGGCTTAGATAGATACTAGGAGATGTTTAACGAAATAGACGAAGATTATGATAAAGTGTCCATTAGTACTTTTAAGGCTGGCCTCCCAGCCGAGCATGACCTGAGGAAATCTTTGACTGGTAAGCCTGTTACCAGTGTGCGCCAACTTATAGATCGGATTGACAAGTACAAAAGGGTAGAGGAAGACCAAATACAGGGGAAAGGAAAGTCTAAGGTGATCCTTCAGGAGAGGAGGGATTTTAGGTCGAACCGGTACAATAATAACCGACCTCGGAAAGATTTTGTTGGGCAGTCAGGATCTGCCAACACCCAGGTGGTTAATGTCGTATTTCGAGAACCGGTACAACAAGTTCCGGAGAAGATTAAAAACGAGCTGTTCTTTGAATGGCCGAAAAATATGGCAGGAGATCCTATGAGGCGCAATCAAAACCTTTATTGCCAATATCATCAGGATCATGGACAAACTACCGAGGATTGCAGAAACTTGTGGGACCATCTAGACCAACTAGTCCGGGAAGGGAAGTTAAAGCAACTTTTGCATCATTCCAGTGGTCTGGAAGCCAAACGGGTTCGAGGTTTCGGAAAGATGCTTCTTCAAAACTCCCTCTTGGCACAATAAATGTCATTTTTGCTGCCCCAGGGAGGACTGAATCTTGTCCTTCCAGAGTGATGTCAGTATCTCGTTACTCAGCTGAGGAATCCAGCTCAATGCCTAAGAGAGTTAAGATGGGCGTCCCACTGGTGTTAAGTTTTTCAGATGAGGACAAACTTGGAACCATACAGCTCCATGATGATGCTTTAGTGGTTACACTTAGAATTTGTGGGTACGATGTGAAAATGGTGATGATTGACCAAGGCAGCAGAGTTGAGATAATGTATCCTAACCTATATAAGGGACTAAATTTGAAACTTGAAAACTTAATAGCCTACAGTTCTCTTCTAGTGGGGTTTGAAGGTAAAATGGTCATTCCGAAAGGTCAGATCAGATTACCTGTGCAGACCGGCCTGGATGTGGTGGAGGTGGACTTCATTGTTGCAGATGCTTTCTCTCCATACTTGGCCATTATGGGCAGACCCTGGCTTCATACCTTGGGGGCCATCTCCTTTACTCTTCACTAGAAGATGAAGTACCCATCAGGAGGCTAGGTCTTGGAGATATTAAGAAATCAGTCTATAGCTAGAAAATGCCTGGTAGCGGCCATCCAACATCGGCCTGAGATTGAAATCTCGGCCACTGCTGATAATGGCTTATAGCAATCAGAAACTCCGGCATTGCCCTTCAATGAACCAGCCGATGAAACGAAATGTGAAGATCTAGAGAGGGTAATTGTTGGTGATGATCCGGAGAAGTTCTTTCATGTTGGAGCTCAACTGCCTTTGTAGGAGAGGGAACAATTGGTTGAGTTCCGTAGAAAAAATGTTGATGTGTTCGCATGAAGCGTGTATGAAGCCCCGGGTGTAGATCCAAGTTTTATTTGTCATCATTTGAATGTTAACCCTTCCATTACTCCGAAGAGACAGCCACCTCGGTGTTAGTCAAAAGAGCACACCGAGGCTGTCAAAAATGAAGTAACAAAGCTCAAACAGGTAGGGGCTATCAAGGAAGTTTATTATCCTTAATGGTTAGCTAACACGGTGGTGGTGAAAAAGAAAATTGGGAAATGGCGTGTGTGTGGACTTCACGGACCTCAATAAAGTTTGTCCCAAAGATCCTTTCCCTATGCCTCGTATAGATCAGTTGGTGGATGCGACGGTAGGTCATCCTCGGATGAGTTTTTTGGATGCCTTTCAAGGATATCACCAAATACCATTAGCACTGGACGATCAGGAAAAGACAGCTTTTGTCACTTCCACTGGAAACTATCACTACAAAGTGATGCTCTTTGGTTTGAAAAATGTAGGGTCTACTTATCAACGGATGATGACTAAAATATTCGAACCATAGTTGGGAAGGAGCATTAAAGTCTATATTGATGATATGGTTGTAAAGAGCAAGGTGGTGTCTGAGCATGTGGGAGACCTTGCTAACATTTTTGAAATTCTGAGAAAGCACAAGTTACGCCTGAATGCTTCTAAGTGTTCGTTTGGTGTAGGCTCGGGAAAGTTTTTGGGCTACATGGTGACTCACAGGAGAATTGAGGTGAACCTTGATCAGATTAAGGCCATTAATAGCTTGCAACCACCTCGGAACCCCAAGGAGGTCCAAAAATTGACCGGGATGATTGCTGCTTTAAAACAATTTATTTCTAGATCAGCAGATAGGTGCAGACCTTTCTTCCTTCTGTTGCATAAATGGAAGGGATTTGAATGGACCAAGAAGTGCGCTGTAGCATTTCAATAGCTCAAAGAGTACCTATCTCGGCCGCCCATCATGTCTAGTCTTGAGATGGATGAGGTCCTATTTACCTACTTGGCGGTAGCCTCCCATGCTTTGAGTTTTGTTTTGATACGAGTAGACAATGGCATCCAACGACTAGTCTATTATGTAAGTAAGTCATTACATGAAGCTGATGTGTGGTATTTACCATTAGAGAAGACCATCTTGATAGTAGTGCATGCTACACGAAAACTCCCCATTATTTCCAGGCACACACCGTGGTTGTTCTAACTCAATTACTGCTCAAATCAATACTTCGGAGTGTGGATTATACTGGGAGGGTTGCCAAATGGGGCATGATTCTAGGGGCTTTTGATATCAAGTATATGCCTTGTACCTCTATAAAAGGCCAGATCCTTGTCGATCTAGTAGCCGAGTTTGCTGAATTTCCTGAAGAAATAAATATGAAGCAGCATGGCATGGATGAAAAATTAGTTGGTCTAATCTTCGCACAATATCCCTTACCCTGGAAAATATATGTGGATGGAGCAGCAAACCAGCGGGGATTAGGAGTGGGGTTGGTTTTGGTATCTCCTGAGAAGATCACCATTGAAAAATCTTTGAGGTTGGGGTTCTCGGCTACAAACAACAAAGCAAAATATGAAACTTTGTTGATGGGAATGACGATGGTTTAGAAAATGGGTGGAAAGATAATGGAAATGTTCTCAGATTCAAGATTGGCCATAGGCCAGGTAAAAGGGGAATTGGAATCTCGAGATACAAGAATGCAGGAATATTTGGGCCAAGTTAGGCGTATACAAATAAAGTTTGAATTCTTCGACTTATCGCATATCCCCAGAAGTGGAAATACCCATGCAGACTCCTTGGCTACCCTTGCCACCTCCTCGGCACAGGATTTGCCCTGAGTGATACTTGTCGAAGACTTATGCACCCATACCCCAATAAAGAGAGACTTGCTCCAGGTCCATCAAATCAAATTAGGGCCGAGTTGGAAGGATCCTATACTGCTATTCTTTGAAAGGGATATATTGCTTGAGGAGAAGTCAGAAGCTGAGAAAGTACGGAGGAAAGCTTCTTGATTTTGGATGTCTGAGGAGGAAAGCTTCTTGATTTTGGATGTCTGAGGACAAAAAGTTGTACAAATGTTCTTTTTCTGGACCATATTTGCTTTGTGTACATCCCGATGCATCAGAATCACTCCTAGAAGAACTACATGAAGGAATTTGTGGAAGTCACACAGGAGGAAGATCTTTATCTCACCGGGCCATTACTCAAGGATACTGGTGGTCGGACATGCAAAATGAAACACAAGAATATGTTAGAAAATGTGATCAGTGTCAGAGATTCGCGCCAAACATTCACCAACCTGGAGGAGTTCTTAATCCTCTTTCCAGCCTTTGGCCTTTTGCTCAATGGGGTGCAGATATCATAGGCCCTTTCCCTAAAGCACTAGGAAATAAAAAGTATCCACTGGTTAGCACAGATTATTTCACCAAATGGGTCGAAACTAAACCTTTAGCTAATATTAGAGATGTGGATGTCAAAAGGTTTATCTGGAAGAATATCGTTACTCGATTCGGGGTCCCCTATATCCTCATCTCGGATAATGACCTTCAATTTGATAGCAAAGCCTTTAGGCAGTACTGTTCTGATCTGGGGATAAAGAATAGATATTCCACTCCAGCCTATTCGCAAGGAAATGGGCAAGTTGAAGCTGTCAACAAGGTTATAGTGAATGAACTTAAAAAGAGGTTGGACGATGCAAAGGGAAAATTGGTGGAGGAATTACCACATGTCCTTTGGACGTATCGAACAACGCCTCGACGGTCAACAGGAGAGACCCCTTTCTCAATGACATATGGGGCCGAGGCTGTAATCCCTCTGGAAACACATTTCCCGACATTGAGAACAAATGCATTTACCTCGGACGACAATGATGAGTTGTTGGAAAAAAATCTAGACTTGATTGAAGAGCGAAGAGAGAATGTAATGGTCTAACTGGCCTATTACTAGCACAAGCTCAAGTAAGGTTATGATACCAATGTAAAGTTAGGACCGTTGGCCCTAGGAGATTTGGTGTTGAGAAAAGTTTTGGAGACTACCAAGAATCCAGCTTGGGGAAAATTAGGGCCTAACTAGGAAGGACCGTATCGAATCACTTCGGTGGCAGGAATAGGTGCGTACTATTTGGAGGATCTAGAGGAAAAAATTGTACTCCATTCTTGGAATGTAAACAACCTAAAGAAGTATTATTATTAATAAAAATAGCCCTGTTTAGTTCTTCTTTAATTCGTCCCAATCATGTATCATGTGTTCCCCTATCTATTGAAGTATTAAACAGAAGTTAAGTCATGTCAGGTTCC
The DNA here is from genome assembly GCF_001633185.2 of Quercus lobata. Lineage (NCBI taxonomy): Eukaryota > Viridiplantae > Streptophyta > Magnoliopsida > Fagales > Fagaceae > Quercus > Quercus lobata. The sequence continues at coordinate 42,279,957 of NC_044912.1, read as the reverse complement.
TCGGACCACAGACTTGGTGGAAATTAATACCCTTTGACATCTATTGAAGTATTAAACAGAAGCTAAGTCATGTCAGGTTTCTCGGACCACAGACTTGGTAGAAATTAATTGACATCTATTGAAGTATTAAACAGAAGCTAAGTCATGTCAAGTTCTTCGGACCACAGACTTGGTGGAAATTAATACCCTTTGACATCTATTGAAGTATTAAACAGAAGCTAAGTCATGTCAGGTTCCTCGGACTACAGACTTAGTGGAAATTAATACCATTTGACATTTGTTGAAGTATTAAATAGAAATTAAGTCATATTAGGATCCTCGGACCACAGACTTAATGGAAATTAATGCACTATAGTACCTATTAAAATGCTAGTCCAACATGAAGTTAAGCATTTAAAGGAAATAAACCCCTGATTCCCTTTCTCGGATCACAAGGTTTGTTATCACCTAATAAAGATATAGACTGTAGTAAGCCCATGAGCATCACTTAAAGTATTTTGGGGTGCCCTGGACTTAGCCTTATTTAATCAAACATTAGAACATTTTCTTGAAGTTAAATTTGTTAGAATTGATAGATTCAAAATGTGTCTTAATAGTACTACGGATTCAATGGTTACAATCCACCCTGATTACCAATTAAAAATATGTGTAAATTTTGTTTTTCTCGTGTAAGTAACTTTGTACTTTCTTGGCATATGATTATATTCAAACAAAGGACAGTCAAAATGAAAATTACTTAAATATATAAATATATATATATATATATATATATATATATTTATATATATAATAAAACAAATAAAATAAAAATAAAATAAATAACAACTCATACAAATTTGAGAAAGTAAAAATGTATATTTCATTAAAACATGTCTTGGAAAAAACAAATTCCATTATAGAAATCATAATTACATTACAAAATGAAGATTCAATGTTTCAATTTTATTTGAAGCTTGTCCTTGGAAGTCTTGTTAGCTGGTTTATCCGCTTTAGTAGGAATCGTTTTTTCCTTCTCTTTGGGGGCTCCCTTGGCAGGCATAGTAATTGAAGTTAAGGCCTGTTCAAAACCTTAGGAAGCTGCCCCATCTTATGGAACCTCTGTGGCTTTGTCCGAGGATTTTTCCTTTGAAACTTCAGGTTCCTTTGATTGCTCCTGCTAATTGGGAGGAAGAGGGTCCTGAGACTGTGCTTCCTCGATCGGGTCAGCAACTGTAGAGGCCACCTTACCTTGAGTGGAAGGAAGGTCCGAGGCTCGTATGGCTGGTGGGAAGTAGATGTTTTCTGGTCTTCTCAGCTCAAAAGAAGCCTCAACCCTGGCTCGGTTGAGAGCTTTCTCCCAAGTTTGAGCACAATAGATTCGACATACGACTGGGACCTCTGCCTGGAAGGTATCCTCGGTCTCGGCTATGCCGACGTCGTAACCATGCTGCTCAGCCTCGTCTTTAGCCCTCTCAGCCTCTACTTTTGCCTTCTCGTCCCATGTCCAAATATCTTTTGAGGTTGAGGAAAACTTCATTTCTCCTGATATTTCACAGCTCAGCCATATCATTTGGGAGCAACAGAGCCCCCTACAAGGCTGAGGCAACATGGCATCCAATACCCCTATTGAAATCCCTAAGTTTTGCATCATCCCTCAAGGGTTCACCATTGAGCATGGGTGCTGGAGGCCAAGCCTGAGGCTCTGGAGGCTGATTATCTCCCCTTTCTACACCTCTCAGCGATGTATGGCTAGTCCTTTTCTGCTTTGTAGCTCTCTGGGTCTCATCTTCATGAACAGGACGAGACCTCCCAGCATCCACTACATCTTTTCCCTTCTACTCTCTCTTCCTTTTCGGATCAGCAAGATCAAGTCTGGATGACAGAGATGGTTGAGGAAGAGGAAGAGGAGATTTGGGAGGAGGAGGAGAAAGCTTTGGCTGTGCGGATTTCCCCAGTGCACCATTTCCGGGCTGGAATTCTATTAATTCCATCGAACTCTTTTGGGATTTCCTCTGGATACCCATTTCGTCCGAAGTGGTAACTTCTGCTTGATGTTGGAAGTCAACGTCAGCAGATATACCCTCGGGAGATGTAGTTTGGTTAAACACTTCAAAATCCTCTGAGGAGTCTGACAAATCTACGATCTCCTCTGGACTTTTTTCTTCTTCTTTTTCTTTTTCTTCTTTTTCCTCTTCCTCAAGAACGAGTTGGGATGAGGATGCTCCTACTGAAAGGGTGGCTACAAAGAGTGGTCGAGTAAGGGGTGTACCTTCAGGAATGGGAATACCCTCTGGAACGATGAATCCTTCGTAGGCAACACTAATATGGTGAAGTCGAGGATCGTTGGCCTTTATCACGTACTGGGGGGCTTGAAATGCGAGAGAAATGGGTGTGTACCCAAAAATTAGGTGCGCTGCTCGTAGTTGACCGTTGGCTTTGTTTACGTACACCTCAGACTGTAAAATTCTATCTAGGCTCTTTCTGTTGACTAAGCTGAGTTAAGGTTTGGTAGAACGTTTATCTGCAAAATCATTAAAATGGAAGGAAAATTTTGTCAGAAGCAGAGATAGTGGGTAATAAAAGAGAAACACAAGCCAAGACACATAAATTTAGGGCTATACCCCCACCTGGTTCTCCCTCCTTAGTCGGACAGGGTAGCCCATCATGCCATTCCCCATAAAAGATTAAAAAGTCTTCCTTTAAGCCTTTGTTTGATGTAGGGAGGCACTGGATTAACCTTACTTCGGGATATCTTGACTTAAGGTAATATCCCTGACCCGTCAAATGATGTAGGTTGTATACTCAATTCACATCATGATGGGCAAATTTAAATTCATTCTCTCATTTAGAGCTTCTATACTGCCCGATACCCTAAACATATTTGGGGCGCATTGTGTGGGAGATAGCCTAAAGAACCTAAGATAGTTCCTAGTGATGGTACCTATGGGAATGGTCATCCCTCCCTCTATGAAGGCGATCATGGGGATGATCACCTCTCCTGTTTTCCTAGCATCTACCCATTCTCCCTGGGCAGCGTATTTCATGCCCACTGTTGGTGGGATCTTGTACTTAGCCCTAAACCTTTCCATACCCTCCTCAGACTCAACTAAACGCTTGAACTTACCCATTTTCTAAGAAGTTTTGAAGAAAAATTAACAAGTTTGAAACAAAAACTAAGAGGGTTCAAGGAAACTTACAGGTTTGAAAAGAAGATCCTCAGACAAATTTTTAGTATTTGTAGACGCACAGGGAAGTGAGAGAGAGTGACAGGTTCAGTGTATAAGCTCTAGGACTGTGTGATTGTTGAAAGTAGGAAAATGAATTAATTTGAAAAGTTATTTATAGTGGCGCAGAAGTTACAAGCGGGAAAATTCCTGCTTGTAAACCTAAGAAAATCCTCCACCATTGGATTTACATCTTGCTATTGAACATGCGGGACAAGGGAGCCGCCAAAATTTAATGATGGCACGCTCTGGACGCCGAAGCATCAAGAGCGTGCCTTGAGCAGGTAAAAAGGCATTTGGGAGTTCAGGTAAATAGGGCATAACCACGAACGGGATGGATTGAGGATATCAAAATCCTCCTTTCCTCCTGAGGAGTCGAAAAACAAGATTTTGAGGGGCTATTGTAGGGGCCAATTATCTAAAAGGTACAATTAAAACAATATAAATTGAGCCTATGGCCCAATCTGAGGATATTAACCAATTCGAGGATGGTCAAGTAAAGTATAGTGAGAATGGTATAAGAAGAAGAAACAAAGATTGTATGTGATAGTCCAAAATACGTCCGAGGAGAAAAGTCATCTCGGAAATGGAGATCCGAGGCTAGTAAGAACATCTTATCATCCTAGACATTCTTCAAGGTTGCATCACAACTAGGAGTTGGACATTGGATAAGAGATGAGCAAAGGAAGGCAACAAATATCTTCAAAAGCTGCTACCTCCACATTAAATGCCTCCTAACTAATTCTCTGGCCGCATTAATGTGGAGGTGATACTTGAATAGTGGTCAAGTAGCTTTACAGCTACTAGTTGATGGTTCTGGGAGGTGTTAGATGGGACAAGAAAGGGTTCCTAGAATCTAACCTACACGTGTATGATAGAGATGATACCAAGATTGCAGTATATAGCATGGGAAGGTGGCCTAAAGAAAAGGGATCGGAAAAATCAAGAAATCATTGTAATAATACTTTGAACTCTTGTAACTTTGTTCATCAACAAGACATTATAACATTGCTCTTTAGACTGTGGGAAGGGTAGATTTTCTTATCTTATTTGTGTTTAATGATCTTTAATTAGCAACTTTTCTTGTCTTTCTTCTGGAGTAGAACTAGTTCTTTCACCCATGCTCTACAAATTCATTGTTTGGGCTTGTTGGGCTAAAACCCAATCCTATACTGGGTTCAATCCAAATTCAGTCCTTACAACTTCCTCGTGGTGTAGGAGCTCATTCACTTCTCTTTTCACTGCATTAATCCATTGCAGGTTATTACCATAGTCAACCCCCATGAGTTCTTGTAACTCCTGTTGTTTTCATTTAGGCGAGTGTGAGTGTTCCCAAATTTGCTCCAATTAATGAGCTTCATACGACAGGCCTTTGTTTTTTCAACTAGGAAAAACATTGGGCTCCCATTTACTTGGGTTCGGGTACATGAAGACTGAACTCTTTCTTCACATTCGTTTTTAGAGACCCAACGTTCCTTAAAGCGCTGTAGTTTTTTCCATTGTCGTTGTTGATTCGTGGCAGCTGTGGTGGACAGCATAATGGGGTCTTGGTCTGAGTAAGAGAGTTGGAGGTGGGTGATTTTGGCCATGGGGAATCGTTCTCTCCACTCTGTATTTGCACATGCTCTGTCTAGTCGCACTTCAACAAAGGCGTGCCCTTGCCTACCGTTGTGCCATGTGAAGGGGTACCCTTGATACCCAAGGTCAGTCAATCCACAATCGTGCAAAGCATCATGGAACATCTACATGGGGCCTGACGGTTTGGAGGTGCCACCATTTTTTTCCCTAGAGACAAGGATTTCATTGAAATCTCCGATGCATAACCAATGTAGAGAAGCTCATGCATGGAGGTGATAGAGTAATCTCCAAGTTTCTGTTTTTCGCTGATCTTCTGGGTGGTCGTACACACTAGTCAATCTCCATCAGTCTCGCACATGGGAAACAATATGCACATCAATATGGTTAGGCGAGGAAGTCTGATGATGGACCTCAATTTCATTTTTCCACAGAAGAGCCAGACCACCCTTCCTTCCATCACACGAGACAGCCAGCATGGATTGGAAGTTTAGTTCATCTCGAATCGGTATCATTTCTCTCACAGTCAATTTTGTCTCCATGAGAAACAAAATTGTGAGCGCTTTCCTTCTCACCAAGTCGGCGAGCACTTGAACTGCTGGTCGATTCCCAAGCCCCCGACAGTTCCAGCTTATCACAATCATTGGGCTCAGCGGGGCTGGTCTCTAGCCTCCACCGTTGTAGGCGAGAGAGCATCAACTGCCTTTTCTGTCTTGGCTCGTTTCTTGGTGTCAACATCTAATTCTGTGTTGTCTTGCCACAGGTCTACGTTCTTCCTTTTGTGATCCACTTTAGATAAAGGAGTTTCTACATGTGCCGAGGGCTTAGTTTTGGTGGGCCGCGTGGTTTTTTTCCTACTGCCAGTCTTCGTAGGAAGCGTGCCTTTGCTAGTGTCCATGTGTTGAATAGTGCCATGCAAAGCATTCTCTCCTATGGCCCCACTTGATGAGTCAGCGTCTACTACTGCATGCAAGTTTTCCATGTGAAAAGCACTTTCCATATCCATCTCCAGGTCAAGCTCTCTATTTTTGGTTTGATTATTCAAATCAGGAGGGCCCGCAATTTTCGGCTGTGATTTTTGAATCTCCTCATCAAGAAAATCCAGATTTGGCTCCTTTCCATGAATATCGCCACTCCTGGTCAACTGTGCATTCCTGAACTTTGCTAATCTTAAAGCTTCAATTTCATGTATCAGTTGGTCATATTGACATAATCTAATTGTTTCAGAGTTGCTAGTGTTAGTTATTAGTTTTTGTTGTTTGTATATTAGAGGGGAAAAAATGGGAATTAACTTATGTATAATATACAAATTACTTCACATTGATGCAAATCTTTGTATTTTTATTTATTTTTTTATTTTTTATTTTTTATTTTTTTTATAGATGAATTCATAATTTATATAAGAGTAAATTCCACAAACCTACCCTGAGATTTGTGATAATACCAGTTAGGTCCAGAACATTTTAAAACCCACTGATTTGGTCCTAAAAAGACAACTTTGCCCCTAAACATACAAACTCTCTATTCTCTCTCGTCTCTCTCACTCTCAAACCTCTCTCTGACCGAAAATACCCAACCCAAATCTCTGAATCCAAAAGAACAATACCAAAATCCCACTGAAGGTCCCCTGAAAATGCTACAAAAAAGCACATAAAAATCACTCTTTCAAAACCCATTAATCCGCTTGTAAACCCCATTGAAATCTCCAGAAAAACCCAACAAAAATCGCCAAAAACTAGAAAAAATCCCAACCAAACACAACACAAAAAATCAATACAAAACCACCCAAGACCCCATTGTAAACATCAAAATAGAAACCAAAAAAAAAAAAAAAAAAACCCACACCACGAGATTGGGTCATCATCCCCTGAAGAACACTGCCCAAATTTGAAATCTAAAGCCCATGCCGAGATCCATGCCGCCGCTGCAAAGACAATGGAGAGATCTAGATCGAAGCACCATCACCACCACCACCACCACATGGGTTCTGATAAGAGAGAGAGGGGCGAGAGTCTGTTGATGGCATCAAACTTCATGGGAATCGAGAAGGCCCTTGCATGGTGGTGTTGCTGACACCGATGACCGAGCTTATGGGTTTCGCCGGTGACCAGATTGAAGCACCATCACCACCGTGTGGGTTCCGATTTGAGAGGGACGAGAGTCCGTTAAATAGCACTGATGGCGTCAAACGACTCAAACCTGCGGTGGGAATCGGGAAGTCCTTTGCTAGGTGGTGTTTCTGGTAACCAAAACTCATGGGTTTCACGGGTTAGAGAGAGAGTTCTAAGAAAGAGAACTCAGAGAAGAGAGTTGACAGAGAGGGAGAGTAACGAGATAGGAGAGAGAAAGAAAAGATAATAAAAATTAGGGACAAAATGGTCTTTTAGGATGAAATTGGTAGGTTTTAAATTGTGTTGGACCTAGTTGGATATTATGACAAACCTCAGGGTAGGTTTGTGAAATTTACCCTTTATATAATTATTCAACCTATAAAGTCACTATCCATGTTTTTTTTTTTTTTTTTTTTTTGCTTTAAATCAGAAAATAGTAGGACCATGATTTCCGCCTATTTCTTTTATATTCACATAGGATCCCGACTTTGACAATGGCTTTTTGGTGGAATTCGTAGTCACATCTCTCTTTCGTTCCTTTGTTTCTTCTGTAACCGAAAGAGAAGAGAAATTGCAAAGCTTAAGTAAAAAGCTTTACAAAGAGGAAAGTCCTTCTTCCTTCTTTATTCTTTATAAAGATACACTGGATTCAAGCGGAGTGCCTTGAAGTCAAAAGAAATTACTTACGGATCAAGTTAAATCCATGCAAGCCGCCTTAAATCTTGCATAACAAGCGATAGAAATCCAAATTTATTATTATTATTATTATTATTATTATTATTATTATTATTTAATGTGTGCGTGTTTCTTGGAGAGTTCAAGTTAAGTCAACACAACAGGCCCGACTCCTATATATTCAAATATTGATTGATTGACGTGCGAGCTTCTTGGAGCTCAAGTTGAATTGCGATATGGACTGGACATTGCCTTTCGATGTCATCATTATTAATGGATTGGCTGATGGGGCTTAATTAAGTACTCTGGATTGACTAATTAATTACTTATATGCTGGAATATAAATGCATGCTAAACATTTGGATCTACAATGTGATAACACAATGATGAAGTATCAAAGAAGATTATCATGTTGGATTTAACTTTCTTATTTATCAAAATATATCTACTCATTCAGTTTTATATTATAGCATATCTTCTTTTGAAAATGTATGATATAAAGTGAAGGAATTTATGCCCTACAACGTGAAACTGGAGATTAATTTTTTAATTTCTTTTTATTTATAGAAAAGTTTTTTCAAAAAGAGAAATGATATGTTCACAATATTTTCATAACAGATTTTATGTGACAAGTTGTTATTTGCAGTTACTAGTGCATAACTAGTGTATAAGAAAGTAATTTCAGTGGTGGATTTAAATTAAAAATCTGCAACAATTTGCCAACTGGATTTGTTGTCAACCTTCTCAAAAAAGAAAAGAAAATGATTTATTATGAAAATGTTGTGGATATAGTACTTTTCTTAAAAAAGAAAAGAAAAAAGGTGAGTAGAAAACATGAAATTGTGGCATAAAAGAATGCACGAATCTCACTGTGACCTTTTGTGATTAGCAAGATATTTTAATTAAGAGTGCTTACCAAATAGTTTGACATTAAAGTATATTTTCTCCACCTACTGGGTGAACTCATATAATGATTATTATTATTTTAAAATGAGAAAAAAGTATTATAGTCTAAGCTCTGAATGAATGGATGTGCTGTGTATCCAAGAGTTAAGCCCTTTTGAATATATACTACTGTTAGTTTCTTTAAGACTTTCTCTCATCTTCCTGAGTGTGTTAAAAATATTTAATATTATAAAAAAAGAAAAAAAGAAAAAAAAGAAAACCCCAAGCTCAAGACAAAGATAAAGTAGTTCACTAAAAAAAACCATATATAACCTAAGCTTTATTTATTTATTTATTTTTAAGAAACATATATAACCTAAGCTAGTGATTGCTATTTCAACAACTTATATTTCAATTGTGAAAGTCGTTCTTCACATTAAACTTAGTAGTTTGCAATTAATGTTGTATCAATTATATATTCTCTCAGGCATAATCTTTTAGCCAGCCAATATAGGCAATAGCCTAAGACCTCAAATGAAAGAATGCCCCTTATAAGGGAAATGCTAATGAGTGCCCTTAGGGTACTCGTTAACAATTCAGTTAAAGAAAGTTTTTATAGGAAAAGAAAAAAAAATTAATGTTTTGACAGCGTTTTTCATTTTCCATAAAAGTGATGTAAAAACTTTCCTAAAATGGATTGTTAACGAGTGCCCCTAAGAGCACTCGTTAACATGACCCTTTATATAATAGTAATAATTATGTTTATCTGTCTAATTACAATATAGAATAATAATAATAATAATAATAATAATAATAATAAGACCTCTCAATTGAAATTTTTTTAAGGTCTCCTTTATTAGCCAATAGAATGCATTATTTATCTATCTCATACTATAAAAAGTTAAATTAGGTAAATTAAGGCTGAAAATTTTAACTCAACAAAAATTACTTTAAAGAAATTATTCCCTCTTCTAATGTTGTGCACTATAATAATGTGTTTTATTCTATTTGTCATAGTTTAAAAGCAAAAAATTTCAATCTTTCAAATACATGAAAGGTGAACGAACTTCTCTCTTCTCTCTTTATCTTGAAGAAATAAGAATCGATAATTTTTTTTTTCATACAAATTTGTTAATTTCAATGCTCATAATGAAAAGTTAAATAAATTTTTATTTAATTAATGTTTAAATATAAGAAAAAGCTTACTTAAATTTTTTTGCCTTAGACCCCAAAATGTATTGGGTCGGCCCTACACTGTTTTCCCAAACAAGTCTAAACTAGCGATCACAAAGCAAGACAATCTAAAAATATGGTTGACATTCGCCCTCTATAAGTGAATGATTCCAAAAGGCGGCCTTTTGCTTCGAAACAACATTCCTTAAATCATATTGTAGTGAGATTGGTGGAATATAAGAGAAAGCATACTAAGGAATATTAACATGTTAAGGAATTTATCTCTTACTTTTGAACAAAACAAAATAGGCATTTTTCCTTGGTTATAAGTTATAACTAGGAATAACTTGCCAAGAACCGTGTACTTCAACTAATAGGCACTTCCTAGTAATTTTAATAGAGACAATTAAAGTTGAAATCCTTCTTTTCTTTTATAACTATCGAATTATAAATAAATATAAATATTCTATGAAAGTCTTGTACTCTAAGTCGGTGCTTTAATTTTGTTCCTTTTCCTCTTTGGAGAAGTTATAGCAAAGTTATTCTCAGACTTGGACCATATATAGTAGCATTAGTAGACATTTCTTCTATCGTAATTCATAAGTTCTTCAAACCTAATAACAACCACACATACAAATGAAATTGTTATAAGCAATACTCATGATTTTTTATACATCCCAAAACACATTGCTTCTCTCTTTGCACTTTGATAGTTATTTTTTCCATAAACGGCTAAACTCTCTTTGTGCTTTTTAGCCTCTATTTGCGCTCTCCTTCTCTCTCTACTTACTATACTCCATGGCCATGTCTACTTTAAGGTTTCGAAAACCTGACGAGATAGCCATATGTGATGAAGAAAACTGGTCAGTCCCAAAGACCCACAAGCGGAGATGGCGGTTGGCTTTCACGGTCATATACATCACCAGAGTTCTTGCTTCTTTGAACAAGAAAGTTTTTGACAAAGATGGCCCTCTCTTGCGCACCCTCTCTTACGTTGCCATTGACATGCATTGTAAATCCATTTCTTCGTTGCTCACTGTTGATACAAAAAAGCTTAGTGACACTGTAAGGGACAAAAACTTTGAGTCTTTGAGTCAGTTTGGTGGGGTTAAAGAAGTTGCTTTGATTCTTGAAACTAATGTAAAAAGTGGTATCCATGGTGATGAGGCTGATCTTATTCATAGACAGAATGTTTTTGGTGCCAATAAATACCAAAAACCACCAGCAAAAAGGTTTCTCAGTTTTGTGTATGAGGCACTTAAAGATACAACTATTTTAATACTTTTGGCATGTGCTGTACTCTCTCTTGCCTTTGGTATCAAGCAACATGGCTGGAAAGATGGTTGGTATGATGGCGGGAGTATCATTGTTGCTGTGTTTTTGGTCGTTGCTGTTTCAGCAGAGAGTGACTTCAAGCAATCTAGGCAATTTCAGAAGCTCTCAACAAAGAGCAGTGATGTAAAAGTGGAAGTTGTGAGAGATGGGAGGCGCCAACCTATATCGATATTTGATGTTGTTGTGGGCGATATTGTGTGCTTAAAGATTGGTGATCAGATTCCTGCAGACGGGTTGTTCTTGGAAGGGCATTCCTTGAAGCTGGATGAGTCTAGCATGACTGGTGAAAGTGATCACATTCAGATTGATGAAGGGAATCCCTTTATGTTATCAGGCACAAAGGTCACAGATGGCTTTGGTTTCATGCTTGTTACTTCTGTGGGCATGAACACTCTGTGGGGCAAGATGATGAGTTCAATAAACCGTGACTCAAATGAGGAGACGCCACTGCAAGCACGCCTCAACAAGTTAGCTTCTTATATTGGGAAAGTTGGGCTGGTGGTGGCTGCACTTGTTCTTGTGGTTATGCTCATTCGGTATTTCACAGGAAACACCAGAGATGACAAGGGAAACAAGGAATTCAATGGCAGTAAGACCAAGTTTGATGATGTGATGAATGCTGTGGTGAGCATTGTGTCAGCGGCTGTCACTATTATTGTAGTGGCTATTCCGGAAGGTTTGCCTCTGGCTGTTACTCTAACTCTAGCTTATTCTATGAAGTGCATGATGGCTGATCATGCTTTGGTCAGAAAACTATCTTCTTGTGAGACGATGGGCTCGGCCACAACAATTTGCACAGACAAAACGGGCACCCTTACACTAAACGAAATGAAAGTTATGAAATTTTGGCTTGGAAAGGAGGCCTTAGAAGATGACAATTATCCGAATTTGACAGGTAATATACTCAAACTACTACAACAAGCAGCCGGCTTAAACAAAACTGGTACAGTTTACAAACCAAATTCTACATTAGTTCCTGAGATTTCAGGTAGCCCAACTGAAAAAGCAATTCTTTCTTGGGCTGTATTTAATTTGGGTATGAGTATTGAAGAAGTAAAGCAAGATTGTCACATAATCCATGTAGAGGCATTCAATTCGGTGAAAAAGAGAAGCGGGGTTTTAGTGAAGAGAAACAATGAAAAGACCATTCATACTCATTGGAAGGGAGCTGCTGAAATGATATTGGCTACGTGTTCAACTTATTATGATAGAGCAGGGGTGCTAAATGTAATGGATGAGGAAGAAAGGTTGCAATTTGGGACTATTATTAAGAATATGGCACAAAATAGTTTACGATGCATTGCCTTTGCCCACAAAGAAGTCGCTGAAGAAAGTGGACAAGTTCTTCAGAAGCTTGAAGAAAATGGACTAACATTATTAGGCTTAGTTGGCTTGAAGGATCCATGTCGACCAGGGGTCAGTATTGCTGTGGAGTCTTGTAGAGCTGCTGGGGTGAATATCAAAATGATAACTGGTGACAATGTGCACACAGCAAAGGCTATAGCTTTTGAATGCAAGATTCTCAATCCTGATGAAGATTTGGATGATGATGCTGTAATTGAAGGGGTAGAATTCAGGAATTACTCACCCGAAGAGAGAATGGAAAAGGTTGATAAAATCCATGTAATGGCGAGGTCATCCCCTTTTGACAAGCTTCTGATGGTTCAATGCTTGAAGCAGAAAGGTCATGTTGTTGCAGTCACAGGTGATGGAACCAATGATGCACCTGCTCTAAAGGAAGCAGACATTGGACTTTCAATGGGAATCCAGGGAACTGAAGTGGCAAAAGAAAGTTCAGATATAGTCATCTTGGACGATAATTTTACTTCAGTGGTGACAGTATTGAGGTGGGGAAGGGCTGTATATACCAACATTCAAAAGTTTCTTCAATTTCAGCTCACAGTGAACGTTGCTGCCCTTGTCATCAATTTTGTTACGGCTGTTTCTTCTGGTAAGGTCCCACTAACTACAGTTCAACTATTATGGGTGAATCTAATAATGGACACATTGGGTGCTTTAGCATTAGCTACAGAGAAACCCACTAATGATCTTATGTCAAAGCCATCGGTTGGTCGATCAGAGCCACTTATAACCAAAATTATGTGGAGGAATCTCATGGCACAAGCCATGTATCAGGTAACCACCTTATTGGTTTTACAATTTAAGGGAAAATTCATATTTTGTGTAAATGAGAACGTTAAGAACACCCTCATTTTCAATACTTTTGTCCTTTGCCAAGTTTTCAATGAATTTAATGCAAGAAAATTGGATAGGAAGAACATATTCAAAGGGATACTTAAAAATAAGCTGTTTTTAGCCATTATTGGGATCACCATAGTTCTTCAACTGGTGATGGTGGAGTTTCTGAAGAAGTTTGCCAATACTGAGAGACTTAATTGGGGCCAATGGGGTGCTTGCATTGGGCTTGCAGCTTTGTCATGGCCGATTGGTTGTCTTGTAAAGTGCATCCCAGTTTCAGGCAAGAAGTAGGCAAACATCTTTAATATTTCTGCTTGTTTTCCATTTGTTATGTTTTGTTGGGTTAGGAGGTTATGTAATGCTGCAGCTCATGAGGTTGCTAAATTTGCTTTAACCTCCCTTCGGTCCTTTTCTTTCAATTCTGGTAATCTTCCGCCAGTTATAGAGTTTGTTTGTAAGGCGGATTACCGACCCTTTGTTTCTTCTGATGTTTAATGCAATTGAAGTTTATCAAAAAAAAAAAAAAAAAAAAAGTGCTTCTCCATTCTGAAAGACTAGCCAACGCCCCTCACCAAGACATTCTTCATATTTTCCTTTCTTTGGCGTTTGTGCCATGAAAGTATTAGGCACTTTTTTTCTTTTTGATAAGTAATGAAAAATTGTATCAGAAATTTAAAATACAATCATGTCAAAATACAATTATATACCTTAAAGACGTGTATGGTGCCTTTCTATTGTATTCATTTCAGTAGTTATGGTCTCAAACTTGAGATAAAGTCTTGTATTAAGAAGTAAACAGCTGCTTTCAATGAAGTTTATTACTTAAAAAAAAAAGAAAAAGAAAAAAAAAGATGTAAGCAGCTGCTACCTTTTGGAATAGTTATATTTTTTTCTTTCTTTTCTTTTATACATGCAAATATAGTAAAGAATTACAAACGATGAAAAGAGAGAGAGTGGATACATATCTATAATAGAAGTCAGGAAAGATGCAGGGTCAAAACACTCAGAAGATGAGAACACCTATGTAAAATTGTGACAAACTATTTTGTATTTACTTCCTCCAGAGAAATTTTCTATTCCTATGTTCAAATTCGTAGATGTACTTAAGAGCTGGATAAAGATGCTAGAAAGAAGAACTTGCAGCCTGCCTGATCGCGACATAGACACGCTGCAGATAAAAGAGGAATCTTTTTTACTGTGCAACTCATGACTTACTTGCAACTAGCTCAGAGAAAGAATTCCAGCACATTAATTTTTATCTTGGCCAGCTCAGTCATATAATCCAAGACTTGCACATTCTGGAAGTAGGATGTGGGAAACAGAGCAACGAGGCTTCATTCTCTCTTCTCTTTTCCTCTTACCATTGACGTATCTTAGAAAGGAGATTTTAACCATCACGTTCTTCAACATATTTGAGTGTTAGAGAGTTGATTGGTGTAGAAAACATTTGAAGCAAAACCACAAACCCAAGAGGACTCGGTTTACCGTTGGCCACTAAACCCGTGGACTCCGAAGACTAGGTGAACAAAGTACATGACGAAGTCAGTTGTTAGTAGAAGCTTGGAGGACTTGAGTATTTTAGGTAGCTTAGGCTTAGAGGGTCTTTATTGTAACGTTGTACTACAACTATTCATTAGAGGAAATTTGACAATGGTTTTGCGAAGAGGGTTTTCTGCCTGGGTGGTTGGGGTTTCCTCTTTGAAAATACATTTGGTGTTTTAGTGTGGTTTGCATTTTTATTCTGCATTTCATATTGCTCTATATGAAATTGGATAATCACTTACATTTGATGTAAATGCTGTTTAGGTTAAAAGTGATTAAGTCGTAATATTTGTAATTTGCGGTCTAAATATTTGCTAGGGTGTTAGTAGCAACCTTCCAATTTCCATTTATTATATGTATATATTATGTATTCATCTCAATGTGATGTATAAAGAACCTATCACTGATGTGTGTGTTTGTATGTGTGTATTACTGGTAAGTTACAATGTATGCAATTTGTTTTGAATCCACAACCTCACTCCCCACTTTGCTTTTACAAGAGGAGGAGGTCATTTGAGTTAGAGCTCATTGATGACCCCATCACTAACACATATTAGACATGGATATGCTTATTAACATTTAAAATTAAGGGGGGAAAAAACGAACCTACACATACCATTGAATGACCATTTGGTGTCTATTCCAACTAACCATAAGATGGTGGTGGTGACAATGAGCTCTTAATAAGTTTGCTTACATTTAAATCTAATATTTAACATGCATCAATTACATTGTATTTCTATTTATCATAGGAATTTTACAGTTTATCTCTATGGATTTTTGAAACTCCAAAAACAATGCAAACAAGGATAATTATAAGAGAAATGAAGATAATACACTTTCAAGATCTGTTAGCAGAAGGGAACAGACATGAAAAACATACAGGTCTGTATATCTCATACGACCATTTTAAAGGGTCAATCTTCATTTATTTGTAATAATAAATTATTTTTGGTTAAATTGACCATATATTGTTCGGTATTACCTTTTAAAAGTACAGACGGAACAATAAAACCTAAAACACATATACGCTGACTTGCATGCAAACACATACAGAGAAACACAGAGAGGGTGAAACAAAGGTAGCAGGAAAATCTAATATGAAAGTGTCCCAAATGCTTTTAGTTTCATTATTTTCATGGTTAGGTAAACAGATGAAACTGTACATCAGAAACCCTTTTTTTTTTTTAAACAGTGCCACTCAGCGATGTATTATACACATAGTAAACTGGCAAAGATCAGTTGAAGAGACAATTCAGAGTTTTGGTAGTGAGTGGTGTTTAGATTCCTTGCATAAATTGCTAGCATATTTTTTAGATCATAACAGATTAGTACTGTATAGCAAACCACGGCTGTAACATTAGACCATAAGAAGTGATTTTGTAATCATATCATCCTTGCAAGTTCATACCACTGCATGTTGAAGAAAAGGGCTAGCTGCGTGTGTGTGATTTCTGACTCAAATCTGGTTAAACTTTATAGGAAAATAGCAAAATAATTATGACATTTGAAAAGAGAAGTAAGCTTTGAGATGGACATTCCTCCAATAACTTGCATATTTTGTTGAAACGATCAAAGAATTATTTTAATGCTTTGAAGTTTCATCTATGGTGCAGAAAAGAATAGATAATTGATAGCATGTTTATTCTTTCCATTATTATAATGGAAAATACTAGTGCTACCTTAAAGTACAATTGACCTATACTCAGATTGTTCCTTTATATTGCAAGTTGAGACATAAACATAATACCTAACACAAAAAAGAGGGTTGCAGCAGTAGAGTTAAAGCGAAAAATTTTAGCTTCTCAGCTACAGTGCACAGCTATCTTTAGCTGTGCACTAAGCAGATTGTTCCTTTTAGCCGTAAATAATCACACACTATCCCAACTATCTAACATATGAAACTCAAGAATATAAATAACAGTACATATTGTGGTAAGACAGTAATGAATAAAGATAGATAATAAAGTGATGTACTGTGGCCTGGACCAAAAAGAAAAAAAAAAAGTTATAGAAAGAGAGAGAGTGATACCTTGGTGTGGGCTTTGAGCACAATCTCATTACTAAGCGGAATCCGATACCGATTCTCTTTTTCTTCTTCCTCTGAATCCGAATCACCGAAACTCAGCCCCGGCGGTGGTCTCGGCGGCCCAACCACCTCTTCCTCCTCCTCATCAACTGAATCCAATCGCCATGGTTGGGTTTCGGAGCGATGAGAGTCAGGCTTTGGAAGAGGACGAAAGAGAAGGAAGCTCATCGGTCTTGTTTCCAGTAGTGGTGGAGCGACGAGTGGTGCTGTGGATAGCTTCGAGAGAGGTTTGGGACTTTGATTGCTTTGGATCATGGATCATGGGCCGACCCGCAGTATTCACACTGACTTTCCCTTTTCTATTGTAAGTCTAGCCCAACCCAATACTCTGCTTTCTTTCTATTTAAAACTCACTTCAATTTAGCCCATTACTTTTTTTTTTTATTTAATTAAAGGTAGAAGTTTCTATTAAGCAAATTATTTTATTTTATTTTTTAGGGATTTTATTAGGCAACCTAAGGTGATCACTTTACATTTCCAATAAACTTAAAAAAAAAAAAAAAAATTTAAGAATCACGTTTTTAATAAACTTAATGTAATCATTTTTAATCTCTAGTGTGTTTAGCGTAGTGTTCTGAAATATATATAAATATATATATATATATATATATTGTTTGGATTCTTTGGAATAATGATAATTTTTTAGTTTTTAGTCTTTTCATGTTTTGTAAGTCATTAAAAGCAACCACTTTAAATTAGGGATGCCAAAATCACCCTATCCCACACCCCCTTGTCCTCTGTGAATTTCCCTCGCTCAAAGAGGTGACAGGGCAAAAATGAGTTTTACTTGTCCGGCCCCACCCTGAATGTATATAGATATATTTTATTTAATATATATTTGAATTATTCATACATATAATTTAACTTTTGTATACATACCCTAGTTATAATTTAGGGGGTGTTTGGTACTATTGTTTAAACAACAGTTTTCAGTGTTTAAACAACATTATACGTATTTTTACATATTTTTTCACTCACATATATTTCCACAAAACAACAACAATATTACTAGAAATCTCTTACCAAACAGGCCCTTAGTTTTCTATACACATTCTATATTAAGATGGTTAAAATGCTTGTCTATCCTTCTCATTAATAATCACATTCTACCCAATTGTCATCTCTATTTTAATCTTTGGGGAGTAAAAGCGCTCGTGTTCTAAATTTTAAGTACTAACCATGTATTTTACCTTAAAATCATTGCCATTTGTTCAAAATTTTCACTTCCCATTATAACTTCAAATTACCCACAAAAAAAAAAAAAAAAAAACTATAAATGGTAGATTAACTATTTATGTTTTTAAAAAAAAAAAAAAAATCTTTATTTTCTTCCTCTGAATCGCCAAAACTCATTCTAGGCGGCGGTCTCAGCAACCTAACCATCTCTTCCTCCTCCTCATCATCAATAAACTCCAATTGGGCTACAGACGACCTCGGCGGCCCAACATCTTCATCCTCGTCATCGGGAGGCGGTCTAGGAGGGCCAATCAAATCGGCTTCATCTTCATTAGTAGAAGAGTTAGAGTTAGGGTTTCGAATCGATGAGATCCAATCTTTGGAAAAGGAAGAAAGAGAAGGTAGCTCATCGGTCTTGTTTGTGGTGGTGGTGGTGGAGGAGGAGTGACGAGTGGTGCTGTGGATGGCTTCGAGAGAGGTTAGGGGCTTTGATTGCTTGCTAAATGAAAGAGGGAATTGGGCTTGGACTCTGTCATAAATCTCAGCCTCGTCTTCCATTTTCGTTTGACTTCTCTTGACTTTGCAGCTGTTGTTTCTTCTTCTACATTGGATGGATCATGATGGGCAGGCCCACACCATTCTGACATTTTCTAGCGAAAATTGGGAATTAACCCTGTTTGCCAAACAATATAGTTAGTAGGCGAAGTTTTGAAAGTATATATATTATTAACATCTCGAGTCTAAGAGACTCGATTTAGGGCTTATAAACCGAGTCTTTGAGGCTTGGTTTTCATGTTCTGAATAGGTTTGACTTGGCCCTTTTCCACGTGACGTCCACTTGGAAATTGAGTCTTAGAGACTCGATTTATATCTCGACCCTTAAATACTCGATTTATATGCTCACCTGCATCCATGTGGACTCCAGCTAGATATCGAGCCTTAGAGACTCGGTTTTTAAAAAGAGTAATCGAGTCTTAGAGACTCGATTTACAAGGTTTGGTCCACAAACGTCCACGTGGTTAGGGTAGCTGGTTGTCCTTAGTCCTCATTGAAAGCTCGAAAATGTATTAAAAAACACAAGAGCTGTTTAGACCCCCAAATAAAAGTTACAGCTCGATAGATTTTACACTAACTAAATTCTAAGTGCAGAATAATGTAAATGCGAGTGGATAAACAAACAAGCTATTCTAACACATATTCATATAATCACAACAGTAAAATGAAATGTAAAAGAGTAGGGAAGAAGAATGCAAACACAGATAATACGCTGATGTGTTATCGAAGAGGAAACAAAGAACTCGGCAAAAAATCTCTCCACCGCCCTCCAAGCGGTAATCGATCTACTAGACAATCAGTTGAGATACATGGGTTAGCAAGAGACCCTCCAAACCTAATCTACTCACTGTACCTAAGCCCTCCAAGTTCCTACTTCAACAAGGCTTCTCAGAACCGTGTCTTGTCTAACTCTCCGGATCCCGCAACAAGCTCCATGTTGCATCCACCATCCTTGGCTTCTTCCAATACTTCCCAGCAGCTCCAAAATTTAATGGAATATTTTTATAAGGAAGATTTTGTTGATTGGATACTTGATTTAGAGGATTTCTTTGATTATATGGATGTTCTTGACGAGAGAAAGGTTAAACTTGCTTTGTATAAACTTAGTTAGTATGCCTGATCAGTGGGAACAAAAATAATTTCATAGAATCCAACGAGGTAAAAACAAAATTCTTTCCTGGCTAAGGATGAAAAAGATGCTTGCAATTGAATTTTTCTCTTGAATTATGATGTAATTTTGTCATATACATAGCAAGATCATTTATGGAAAAATTAAGACTTAGAATTATATTGATAAACTTTGCATTCAGCCATCAAGAAAAGAACATTGGGAATCAACAATATAAAACCAAAATTTGAGGAAAATCTTGAAGTGCTTGAAAAATATCAAGTCTTACAACATATTTGACAAATTGAAGCATGGCGATAATACTTTCTCAAGAAATTAATGAAGAGGCAAAGAGAAGAAAATTTAGTTAATTGAGGAGAATGTAAAAAATTATGAGATGTGGAAGATCCAATTGAAGTCAAATGTGATGGTGAGCCCATAACCCAAAATTCCCAAGATCCAATTGATTTTCTAAAGACCACTACAACTCAATATATTGATTTTTTAGGAGTAGAAAATTTTGATTTTGTCTTCAATTCATTTTTAATTGAAGTTGTAAATAAATTGAAGGCCAATGAGAAAAAATTTTATGCTACAATATCTCAAGGATACGAGTTTCAAAGTTGGATCAAGTAATTGAAGTATTTGAAATATATGTTTATCTGAAGAGGAAGGTTTCAATTTTCAGATGAAAACTCAAGGTCAAGTTTCATTCAAATGAAGGGGTCTTATGTGGGACAAAATATGAGGAATAATTTTTATGGTCTATTAATTTTTTTTTTAATTTTTATCTAATTTTAGTAATTTTAGATATATGGTTATTATCTCCTTGATTTTAGGTGTATTTAATACTTTTCTTGTCAAATTAGGATTGTATTATGGTAGGGTATCAATATATTTTTAAGAGAGGTTTTTCTCTTTTTCTAGTGGATTCTAGACATTTCCTTGTGGATTCAAGGAATCCCTTTTGGATTTAAGGGTTTTATTAAGTTAGAACTAGCCCCTATCATGCTTTCCGTTCTACATCATTTTAACTTATTCCGCAAGATCCTAAACTTCTACACATTCCACAACAAGAAATTCCAGCTCCCCTCGAGACATCAGTGGCAGCTTCCCTCATTAAATTAGCTCAAAGTGGCCACAGATGCAGCCTTTGATTCTACAAGAAAAGATTGGTGCTATTTCATATGTGATTAAATATCATAATGGAAAAAATTGGTGGCTGTTAAGGACTTCTAAATTATGGCTAATTCAGTGTTTTTTTTTTTTTTTTTTTGATAAGAAATACGTTAACTTTATTAAATTGAAAAGAAAGAAGATACATCTTGAGACATAGCGGCCTCAATAATGTTCGGAGTTTTCTCTATCCAAGTTACAAACAAATCTAAATTTTTGGCAAATTGTGCCAAAATGTGTGCTAGCCTATTACCTTGGCATCTAACATGTGAGAACTATATCGCTCTAAAATCTTGTAGCCATGTGAGACATGATGTTTGAGATAGCTAGCGAAGGAGTAGATGTACTACCATTGAGAGCCCCAAAAACCAGTTCTGAGTCGCATTCAAGAATAACTTCCTGGAGCCCCATGTCTCGTGCGAATATAATACTTTCCTCCATTGCTTTGGCTTTTGCCTCTAGCGGACCGAGTGGCACCCATAACTTCTTACTCATGGCTGCAAGGACTTGACCCTCATGATCTCAAGCTATTACCCCAATACCTGTAGCCTGCAACTGTTTGAAGATAGCACTGTTGGTGTTTATTTTGTACCACGAGTTGCTTGGTGGGGACCAAGTGACATTGTGTGGGGCAATGGGTAGCTTGATCTTGTGGTTTGCAATTTGATATTCTTCAAGGAGAAGCATTGCCTTTTGAATAATACTAGTGCATGTTTGCCGAGCTCCACCTATTCTAGCTGCGTTCCTATTGTGCCAAATGCTCCAAGCCAGAGTAATAATGATGCCTAGGAGTTCATCTCCAACGTGTTGGACTAACATCAAATGCCATATGAGGTCTATGAAGGCGTCAAACTGTAGCCCATGGTGTTGGATTGGAATGCTAGAAGAGACCCAGACTTCACGAGCATTTGGGCAGTCCCATAGTGCATGTTCGCTAGTTTCAGCTTCCACACCAGTACACCACAGATTTTGTAGGTTGGGTCATCGATGATTTTCCTACTACAGAGATTTGTCTTTGTTGGCAAGACATTCTTACATGCCCTCCATGCAAAAGACCGAATCTTGTTTGGGATATGTAAGCGCCAGAGTGTCCTCCAAAATACACTTGTATTTTTATTTGAGGGGCCACCGTGGGAGGCAAATGTGCTACCAGAAATGGAGAGTGCAACCTTATATGCACTACTAACGAAAAAAAGGCCTCTCGGCGTATAAGCCTAGACGATGGCTGAGTGGTATACTGAGGATGGCTTAGGCATCATGGGGTGGGAAAATTTCTTTTATGAAGCTTATCCTCCATTGCCAAGTCTCATGATCAATCAAGGAGCTAACCCGTGAGCTTGTAGGCAAGGGATGAGGTTGCGAAGTAATGCGTAAAGTAGAGCTAATGGGTAGCCACTTGTCTGTCCAAACCGAGACGGAGTCACCATTACCAACCTGCCATCGGTACCCCCATTGGACAATCTGTTGTGCAGCCAAGATGCTTCTCCAAGCATAAGATGGTGATGATCCTAGAGAAGCTGTAATGAAGTCTCCATCAGGAAAGTATCTGGCTTTGAAAACCCTATAGACTAAGGAGGAAGTGTGTGCTTGTAGGCGTCATCCTTGTTTTGCTAAGAGAGCTAGATTGAATGCCTTCAGGTTGCGGAATCCCAAACCTCCTTCTGTTTTAGGAACACAAATTTTATCCCAACTAATCCAAGCTGTCTTGTTTTTCCCATTTTTTTGCCCCTACCAAAACCGGCGCACCATGCTAGTCATATTATCACACAATGTAGTTGGAAGGGCGCACCATGCTAATCCAAGCTGTCTTGTTTTTCCCATTTTTTTGTCCCCACCAAAACCAGCCCACCATGCTAGTCATATCATCACACAATGCAGTTGGATGGAGAGGGCTGCCCTTTGGAGGCAAGTGAGAGTTGTGAAATATGGCTGTGGATGGGGTAGTTGGTGTACTAGGCCTACTAATGGTCCATATGGTGTTGGCTTGTGGAAAAATATTAGTCGGGGATGGCCTTCTTTCTCTCGCCACATTCTATATGAGATTGGGGATGGGTCTAGGGTGAAATTTTGGTAAGACCATTGGTGTGGTGAAACATCTCTTGCAGTCAGCTATCCTGAATTGTTTGGTTTTTGCTGAGATCAAGAGGTTAGTGTGCTTGAGGTTATGAAGTTTGATAACGGAATCCTGTTTTGGGATGTAAGTTTTTTTAGGGGTGTGCATGCTCGAGAGCTAGAGGCACTGGCTGGTTTCATGGATACCATATATGGTGCGTCGGTGAGAGGGCTTGGTGAGGATAAGATATGTTGGAAATTTGATAGAAAGAAGGGCTTCATGGTTAAGGGTTATTACAATCTCTTAGTGGGCTCTAATGACTATTGCTTTCCTTGGAAAAGCATTTGGAAACAGAAGATTCCTTCTCGAGTAGCTTTCTTTGTTTAGACTGCTGCTTTAGGGAAATGCTTAACAATTGACAATTTATGAAGAAGGAAGGTTTGGATATTGGATTGGTGCTATATGTGCAAGTGTAATGGTGAATCGGTTGATCATCTTTTTTTTCATTGTCCGGTTGCTATGGATATGTGGGCAATGGTGTTCAGGTTGTTTGGAGTGAGTTGGGTTATGCCGCAATCTGTAGTAGGGCTTCTAGCATGTTGGAAAGGCAGTTTTGGCCGTCAATTGAAATGGGTATATATGGCTGATGGTTCCCCATTGCTTATTGTGGTGCCTTTGGAGGGAAAGAAATAGTCGGTGACTTGAAGTTATTTTTCTCATGGTTTTAAAAACCGGTACGGTGAAAGAACTGGAATAGGGAGTGTTTACCGGTTTTATGGTCCGACCGAGGTTTGACCGATGGTCGAACCGATGATGTCATAAATAATAAATAAATAATTATTAATTATAAAAATAAATAAATAATTTTATAACTAGTTATTTTAACTAAAAAAATTAAATAATAGTAAAAAATTAAATATTAACTTACCAACTTTTGGACACCGCTTAACAAAATTAAAAAATAATTATTAATTATAAAAATGTCATAAATAATTATTAATTATAAAAATAAATAAATAATTTTATAACTAGTTATTTTAACTAAAAAAATTAAATATTAACTTACCAACTTTTGGACACCACTTAACAAAATTCAAAAAAAAAAAAAAAAAACCATAAAAAGGTAAAGTGTAACAATTACTAACCATTTTTAGTTATTTTTTAATTTGTCAAATAACAAAAAGTAAGTCACCAACGGGTAACAATATCATTGCCTACTTGATTTTTTTCCCACCTATACTACACTTACACGTGTATATCACACCCACCACACATTTTGAAACTCTACTATTATCCACACGTTTTAACGGCTTATTCAAACTTTCAAACAACAACTCTGAGGTCTGAACTTAGTTTCTTTCCTATGCTACTTTTTTTCTAAATTTTCATTTCCCTCTTCAATATTCTCTCCCTCTTTCTGTCTCTCTCATCAGCATGGGTATGTGCAAGTGCAATGCAACTGTGCAAGAGCAACAAACAAAGGCTGAAGCAGAAAGATCAAATCATTGAAAATTTGCTTCATTTGGGCTCTTTCCTCAATAAAAAGATGGAAGATCTGATGTTTTTAAGGTCATTGTTGGTGTCTTAGGCTTCACCACTTCAAGCTTAAGAGTATTTTCAAAATCAAAATCTCTCCTCTCAAATTTGAAACAAAGTCTCTCTTTCTCTTTTTTTTTTTTTTTTTTTTTTTTTTAACACAGCATCTGAAGTTTTAATGAAGAACCGCTAAAAATCGGTTTAACTGTATCGGTTTCTGGTTTCGCCGATTAAACCAACGGTTTCCGATTTTTAACAGTTTTTCTTCTATTTTTGGTTTTTAACAATAACCGGACCGGATTAGTGTCCGGTTCCTAGTTGAACCGACCGGCTCGGTCCGGTTTTTTCTTTCGAACTTTAATGGACTGGTTGGCTGCCTTGCGGAACCAATCTTTCTCATCCTTTCTTGATTTCTTAGATTCTTGCAATTTTTGTTCTTGATTGTTCGACCCCTTGTACACTCCCTGTGTACTAGGGTGTTCCACTTTTTTTGATATCAATAAACTTTTTACTTATAAAAAAAAACAATGTAGTTGGAAGTAAGAAGACACTCATGGTATATGTAGGGATAGCTTGAGCCACTGCTTTTATGAGAATTTCTTTGCCCGCATGGGATAATAATTTCTCCTTCCACCCAGAAAGCTTATTGTCCAACCTCTCTTTCAGATGCCGAAATGTATTACATTTGTTTTTACCCACCAAAGATGGCAATCCCAAATAGGTCTCATGTTGTTTGATGATCTCAGCCCTAAAACGATTTTTTATGGTGTATTGGATGTCTTGTGAAGTATTGCGACTAAAGAATAGTGCAATCTTTTCAAGGTTCAGCTATTGGGCTGATGAGTTTTCATAAATTTCCAGAATTTCCTCTAGGGTGTAGCATTTTTCAATTGTTGCTCTACAGCAGAAAATAAGGCTATCATCTGCAAAGAAGAGATGTGAGATTTTTGGACCCCTTGGACAAGCTGCCACACCAGTCAAAAGGACCCTTTCCACTGATTTTCTAAGCAGAGCTGATAGTCCTTTTGCACAAAATAGAAACAAAAAAGGGGAGAGGGGGTCGCCTTGGCAAATACCCCTAGTAGGAGTAAGATGGCCACGAGGCTATCCATTAGTTTTTATAGAATAAGTAATTGAAGTAACACATCTCATAACCATCTTTACCCAAGTATCATGGAAGCCCATCTTGTACATAATTTTTTTTAAGTAGCCCCATTCAACCGATCAAAAGCTTTACGCATATCAAAAGTTTTAAAGCCATTTCCCCAAATCTGCCAGTATTTTTTTGTTTGATGTAGTGCATAGTTTCAAAAGCTACAAGCACATTATCAATAATGAGACAGTCGGACATAAAAAAACTCTGATTTTCACTTATTATGTTGGGAAGAAAGCGTTTTAATCGATTGGCTAAAACTTTTGAGGCTAATCTAGACACAACATTGCTAAGACTGATGGGTCGGTATTGGGTAATTTTTTTTGGGTTTTTTACTTTTAGGATGAGTACAATATGGGTTTTGTTAAACTTTGGGGGGGGGGGGGCAATGGGGCAATACCATGATTAAGAAAATTGAGTATAGTATTTGTAACACAATCACCAACCAAAGACCAAAAGTGTTGGTAAAATAGAGGAGGCATACCATCAAGGCTGGGAGATTTTTTTGGGTGCATTTGCTTTAGAGCTCCGTGGACTTCTTCAGCTATGAATTCTTGGGTCAAGAAGTTTTTTATGTCAGTAGAGACAACTGGGTCTATAGCATCTATCAAACTGGTTGCATTTGTGGGGCCCTTTGAGCAAAAAATATTGGAGAAATAGTCCACTGTGATCTGTTCAATCTGGAAGTCATCCTTTTGCCAATCCCCATTTGCATCGCATAAGCCATGCATAGTATTGCGTTGTTTGCGATTGATAGCCTTTGTGTGAAAAAAACTTGTGTTTTGATCCCCTTCTGTGAGCCAAAAATTCCTTGAGCGTTGTTTCCACATGGTGTTCTCGGCATCCAACCAAACATTCAGTGCACTACAGACTTCCTCTAATTTCAGTGTCAGTTGCCAAGTTACTGGGCAACAAGTCCAGCACTTGTAGTCTTTTCTGCAAACTATCAATCCTTTGTCCCACGTGTCCAAACTTAGATTTGTTCCAAGCCAGCAGCCTATCTTTATAGCTCTCAAGGCAATTTGTCATCGTATGCCCATCAGGTTTATATAGATCTTAATGCCAAGAATCTTCCACCACCTTTGCACAACGAGGGTCTCATAACCACATTTCTTCAAACTTGAAGATTTTCTTGTATGGCCTTCGGCGATGATGATAGTTTCAAATGCGAAGAGAAAGCATGCAATGGTCTGAGGTTGAAGATGAGAGATGATGAACAACGGTCCCTTGGAATAGCCGTTTCCATGTAGTAGTCGCAAGTGCTCTATCTAGACGAATGCGTAAACGGCCTTGTGATCCATTGTTTTTTGACTAGGTGAAAGGGGAGCCAACAAATCCCAAGCCATGGAAGCCATAGTTGTCACGACCCAAACCCGATACCCGGATTTGTGACCATGACCGGCATGCTAATATCAAGCCTAAACCTGATATTAACAAGAACCAACTTAACTTTTACAAAACTTTTACCAACAGCTTCCCTCTTACTTTTCATCCTTGTTTCCTTACTTAAATGATATAACTTTTCTCTTAATATTCAGAGCATCTACATTGTACTCAAAGATTGACATAATCCACTAATTGTTCAAATTCAGAATTTCACATAATACATCTCTTAATACTTTAAGGTATACACTTTCATTAGATCCTAAAATACACAATGCTACAAATCTAAACATTATATTGTTAAATTTAGGATCTATACATATAAAACTAAAACCAGCTCCTTCCAAAACTCGACTAAGGCTCTCTCTGCTCCAAAATAAAACCTGCTAACTGAAAGAGTGGAAGGGGTGAGCTACACAGCTCAGTAAAGGTAAGATATATGAGAATTCAATAAGAATGCATGTAAATCAAATCATTTCATTCTATGAATATTCGAACAGGAGAACATCTTTTCATGCATAGTATTTTATACTATTCATTATAATAGCTTATATGCTCTTCATAGAAAATAATTGTTCTCCTTTTTCTTATCGGTTTAATATTACCAAAACCTTTCGGATTAAATTTCTTTCATTTCCTACAAAGTCGCCATATATATATTCTCATTACAAAATAATTATTTTAACTTAAATCAGATAATGGGCAACTTTGTATTAAATTAGAAATATCTTGACTAATAAGAAAACTTTTCTTTATAAACTTCTTCTCATGAAATTCTATATCTTTCGTGGTCATAAAACTTAACGTTTCGTAAAAACAGATATCTGATAACTTTTAAACGTAAACTTGTACTTTCATCAGAAACTTTATCTTTATAGTACAACAGAACTTTAGAAACTTTTATCTTTAATGAATAGCTTTTCTTTTTATTAGAAACTTCTTTTCATGAGAGCTTTTAACTTTTCATAATGCATTTAAACAAAATCATTCTCTCATGATTAATAACATAATATAACTGTTCATAAATAACTTATTGGTTAGCCCATATCTGATAAGTCTATACTTATTTGGGAGGCTTCTAGCACCACGGTGCTAGGCATCCAGCATTCTCCACAATGCCAGGTATTCCTAGGATCACATCATAATACATATCTTCCAACCATGGGAGTATGTTGGTTTCCCCCACAAGTTGGCTGTAACCAACAAGGGGCGGGTACAGCAGAGTCAGTCCCACTTAATGGCCAATCATATAACATTTTCCATGGAAAACCAGTAATTAACCCCTACCGACAGAGTTCAGATTACCAGAGGACATAACCCGAAAACATTTCGTACTTTACATTATACTGAAATTTCTTATTTTGCGTAACATCTCATAATAATAGCATTTCCATTCTTTTCATTAAACATCATGTTCGTGGAAATTAGTAATGGCATCAATATGCCTAAATCATATACATAAGTTTTTCGAAAGCTCACGAACATGTCTTTGTCAGAATAATGATTACATGTCATATCTCTAATCAAAAACATTTTAATGCATAATATACTTTAAAATAACCTCATGACTTACCAAATGCCCATATAACTTATCCCTTACCTGAAAGCAGAGGAACTGAGAGCCTACAGTCGAAGGAGCTTAGACTTGGATACTAGTAACACCTAAACCATAAATCGAAGCTTATTACTATCCATAATTTCTTTGTCATAGACTTACACATTCATCTCAAAGCCTATCTCTTAAAATCAAGGAAATCCTAATCCCACCTCAACGAGGTTCCCACAAACAAATATACATTCATCAAACAACAGGTACAAAATCCTAGAGAAACCAACATTCTTATATTAATCCTATATCTTTAGAAGAGCCAACTTTATTTCAAAAGGCGCTTTGAGGTTAGGGCAATAATGCATGCATAAATATAAAATCCTTTAAGCATGGTCATGTAACTATATACATTTATATACATTCATATGGTAACATACAACACGTCGGACAAAACAGCTTCATAAACACCACTGTCTCATGGTTTAGAACCCCTCCTTTGAGTACTAAACCTCAAAACAAGTTACACAAAAATTAATCTATGATCGAGACATACCAAAAGATAAGCATATTAAATTATATCTCAAAAAATTCACCCTAACTTTGGAATTAAATCCTCAAAGTTAGGCATGTCCCTTCCTGTTCATTGTTTTATTCCAGCAGCGTATGCCTCATTTGTAAAATACAAACGGGCTGTTCACGCACATCCAATTGTTATGAAATGTTACAGAACCACTCCCCTATATGTTCAGTATCTACCATAAAAATTTAGGAGTCAAAGAATAAACCCATGATTTACTAAAAATCACACAAGACAGCATACTCAAATCTGTCCTGACAGATTTTCTTGCAACTTAAAAAATTAAACCATTATTTTTATGTTCATCCAAATTCTGTGAGATCACTTCCATAACAACCATGTGTGTCTTAGAATTCATAAAAACTACTCCTAGCATCCTAATTCACAGAATATGATTTAATACATATTTTTCTTGTTGTAAACATCAAATCTGTCACAGAGACAGCTTCAGTACATATTCTTACAAAATTATCATAAAATTAGCAATAGGCCTTAATTTCATTTGGGTATTTTTATACCTATAGTATACATATTAAAATATGTTAATAAGCATTCAATTTATCAAAATATCATCAAACTTTCAATCACTAACACAGAATCATAGTTCAGCCTCTAAAATCAGGATAGAGGATAAAGAAGTAAAAATAAATAAATGAAGTTTTGATTACTTGCCCCCAACAATTTGAAGCTGAAATTTTAGTGTTAACCCTTTAATTTCTTCTTTAGAGAGGGGTATTTTGCTTTAGTGAGAGACGGAGGGCTGCCATGTAAGAAGGGGAGAAGAAAGAAACAAAGAACAAGGAAAAGAGTAGGGAAAGAGGGGCTGGAATTTTGATCTGATGCAGCCAAGAAAATAAGGCAAGGAGAAGACTTTTGGGGCAGCAAAAGAGATAAGAGATGTGGAAAATTTGGGGTGGATACGTGTATGGCTAGGGAAAGAAAAATCACACCCACTTTTCAACTTTCTTGCATTCACACTCAAACTTTCCTACAAAATAATTTCTTGCATTCACACTCACACTTTTCTACAAGAATAATATCACTTTGCATATACATATATATATATATATATATATATCCTTACCTTTATAAAGTTATATCCATCATATTAAAAGATGATATATGTTCTAATTACTTTGAGAGAGTATGAAGAAGAAATAGGATGGAGTCTTGTCTTTCTTTCAAAGTGTGGACCCATGGGTTTGACAAAAGGAACTTAAGAGAGTTCCTAGCACATTCCTTAAGAGAAAAGAGAGTAAAGTTAGAGGTGAGAATTCTGATTTTGCATGGACCAGTGGAAATGGAGAGGCTTCTTGGATGTTTGTCCTGACAAAAGTCAAGGAAGGAGTAAGGTGGAGCTTGGTGATTGCATGGCCAACCAAGTCTTGGTCTTTGGGTTGTCAACATGCATGAAACTTTGGCATTACGTGTTGAATTCCCATTGGTTGCATGTGGGTGAAATTTCTACCATACTATCTCATGCATCATGCTTAATTAAAATACCAACTATGTATGTAATAACTTAACCCACTTAATATATTTTTGTACATACTAAGTATATATTTATAATACAAATAGTCATTTCAATTATTTATAATCTTTACAATTCTTATTCAAGAACATTATAAAATAATATGTTTATTAAATACTCTTATATTAATTTTTGTAAGTAAGTGGCTTAAAATATTAATAATATTTAACCACTTAAACACAGTTTAATTATAAAAATTGGGTTGGGGTGTTACAATAGTGATTTATGACTTGGTGGAATCGGTCAAGTTGCCTGGCTGGATGAATACGACATCCCGATGTTTCTGCTTGACTGATAATCTCATTGTAGTCCCAATACATAGCCAAGAGAGGTGGTTGAAATGTCCAAGAGATTCAAGGATAGACGATGTTTCTTCACGCCTACTTGTGTTTGGTTGTTTGTAAAAGGTCGTTAATCTCCATGTTAATCTTGTAATGGTGCATGTGACATGAGCATCGATGTGCTAGCATGAGAAACCTTGAACTGCTACCTTCGAGTCCGGTTTCCATAGAAGTGCTAGGCCCCCGCTCTGACCATGGCTAGAGACTGCTAAGCCTTGTGTGTATTCTAGTTCTTGCTGTTTGTACTTCATCGCTTCTTGTGACAGCTTCGTCTCCATCAAAAAGATGAATTGGGGAGCTTCCTTCTGTAATGCTCGCTTGAGAGCATGAACTGTGCAAGGGTTCCGAAGCTCCCGATAGTTCCAGCTGATGGTACTCATTGGACCTGACGATGTTGCGTAGCAGCCACTGTTGATCCTAATTGTTTAGCAAAGAGCTTGCTTAAGGCCATAGTGTCTTCATCCACCTTTTGTTTCTTATCTGGGTTCAAAACTGCTTCAGATGTGCTTCCACTGGGTTTGCACCTTGAGCCCAAACGGGATATGTCTGTTTCCATGGGGGTAGTTATGCGTTGGGCTGAACCTTTTCTTGTCGATGTACCTTTCAATTGGGTCTTCATGGTTGGCGCAGTAATAGCGGGCCCATGACTTGGCCTAACAACTTTGACCTTGTCTGATGTTTTAGCTACTTCCATATCGGTCTTGGCAGTAGTGAATTGAGGCGGCTTCACATGAAACTGTTTCGCTGAATTCAATGTTTCCATGTCTGGTTTTGGCATGCCAGTTGTTAGGAGTTCTTGTCCAGCAAGTGAAAGAGTGTTAGTTGAAGGTAACGGTTGATTTTGCGGAGGGATATTCAATGCTTGGTCTATCCCATCAAGATGTGAACAGAAAAGATCAGGGTCATTTAATGTCTCCATACGTGTCAGGGCATGTTGGCTAGCATTAACTTCCGAGGTTTATGGATGTTTCCGTACTTTGTTGATTGTGCTGGTAGATTCGCCAGCACCGGTGGTGGTGGCTGCCACATTGGTTGAGGCTTCCTGGATTATGGGTTCTCGACTGACTGGCATTTGGGGAGCAATGACAGAGTGTTGTTGGGGCCGTTCTAAATTGGCTTTCAACCACACACCGTATTGCTGGTCTTCCTTCTGTAGGGTGCCCTTACTACGGACCCAAAGTTTGCAATCCCTTTCATCATGACTTAACAATCTGCACCAGTAACAAAATATTGGCATACGCTCATATTGGAAGGAAACCCATTGGGGAGATGATTCTCCAATGTTTACCTTGATACCTTGACATAAAGTTTGACCAATATCAATGTTAATACGAATGCGGAGACATCTACCCCGACAGTCCCCCGTTGGAGAAGCATCCACCTGTTCAATGAAACCCACTGAGTTACCAATAGCCTTTGCATTCACTTTGTTCGTGTGTTGAATTGGAAGGTCGTGTATCTGAACCCAAAAACTTCTGTGCATTCTTCACTGATTTGTTGCGCTCTAACTTATATAAGCCAAGTAGATACTTGTCAAAAGACCATGGGCCACGCATCAGAATGTGGTTGAGGTCGTATTCTTCATCGAAGAGGATCAAGACCATATTAGAGCCGAGATCACGGATGTCAAAACTCTTTTCAGTCTTCCACATACTCTAGCGTGTGTAGGATTGCCTCCATATTAATCTGTCTCTTGTAAAGAACTTTGCCACTAGGACCTTACTGTTCCCCGTGACTGTGGGAGTGAGGGAAACAGTTTAGTTTTCAGTCTGATTTAATGATATTCTATACCATTTACTTGTAATATCTTCCATAGTGAGAGATGTAGGATTGTGCAGGAGGGAGAGGATGAAGGGGAGGAGTGAAAAGTGTCCCACCAGAGGGGAAGATGCCTATCTGAAGATAGGAAAATATTTCACCGTTCTATGGTTTCCAAAGAAAACCTAGAGACGGGAAAAAACCCTCTCACGTGTAGATGTATGACACTCCCAGATATGGTCCCAAATTACACTCTTTCTGGTGCTTCAGTGTTAGTGTCGAAAGCATTGGCAATGGATGAACCTGTTTTTCTACAACGTACACTTCAATATGCTAGTCATGCACTCCTTAAAGCAGACCAAGAAAGTCATAATAAAGCTTCTTATAATGCTCATTGTTCAAGGGAAATCAGAACTTTTAATTAATGACATTCTGCAGCTCACTAACAATATCATGCCTATCAAATCAAGTAACTCATAGGATTGCTCCTACATCAAAGAAAGACTTAATGCCTATAAGGTGGATTTCCATCCATCCAGAGGGCCTAAAGTAATGTCTCTCGAAGGTTTTTCTCCAGTCAAACTGGCTGCTTTTTTTTTTTTGGTTCCTGTTCCTGCTCGTACGTGTGCGTATTGAGTCCCAGGTAAGGTAAAATGAAGAAAAGTGATAAGTTCAAATTCATAGACCCAAGTTCATTTGGTCTAATCTTTTGGGTTGGAGATTTGGAGTGGTGTCCCAGCATATAAATGGGTGGGCATGTTGTCAAAATTGCGATCCACTTTGTAGGATCGTATGATCTTACGATCCCACTAAAAACTAATTATTTTATTTTATTTTATTTTATCACCATTCTGAGTGTTTTATATGAATTTTGATCATTGTAGGCATGAATATATATTGCAAACACAAGGGATTTGAACTTTGATAATCTTAAATCTTCAATTTCATGTATCAGTTGGTCATATTGACAAAATCTAATTATTTCAGAGTTGCTTGTGTTAGATATTAGTTTTTGTTGTTTGTATATTAGAAGGAAAAAAAGGGAATTTACTTATGTATAATATACAAATTACTTCACATCGATGCAAATCTTTGTTTCTTTTTATTTTTTATTTTTATTTTTTATGGATGAATTCATAATTTAAATAATTATTCAACTTATAAATTAAGTCACTATCCATGTATTTTATTTATTTATTATTTTTTTTTTACTTTAAATCAGAAAATAGTCGGACCACGATTCCACCTATTTCTTTTAGATTCTACTTAGGATCCTGACTTTGATAATGGCTTTTTGGTGGAATTCGTAGTCATCTCTCTTTCGTTCCTTTGTTTCTTCTGTAACCGAAAGAGAAGAGAAATTGCAAGGCTTAAGTAAAAAGCTTTACAGAGAGGAAAGGTCTTCTTCCTTCTTTATTTTTGGTGGAATTCGTAGTCATCTCTCTTTCGTTCCTTTGTTTCTTCTGTAGCCGAAACCGAAAGAGAGATGACTACGAATTCCACGCGAAAGAGAGAGAGAAATTGCAAGGCTTAAGTAAAAAGCTTTACAGAGAGGAAAGGTCTTCTTCCTTCTTTATTCTATTAAAATGATACGCCGAATTCAAGCGGAGTGCCTTAAAGTCAAAAGAAGTTACTTTCGGATCAAGTTAAAGCCATGCAAACCGCCTTTAATCTTGCATAACAAGTGATAGAAATCCATATTTTATTTTATGTGAGCATGATTCTTGGAGATAAGTCAACACAACAGGTCCTATTCCTATATATACAAACATTGACTGATTGACGTGCGTGATTCTTTTCTTGGAGCTCAAGTACTTGAATTGCAATATGGACTGGGCATTGCCTTTCAATGTCATCATTATTAATGGATTGGCTGATGGGGCTTAATTAATTACTACGGATTGATTAATTAATTACCTATATGCTGGAATATAAATGCATGCTCAACATTTTGATTTACAGTGTGATAACACAATGATGAAGTATCAAAGAAGATTATCATGTTGGATTTAACTTTCTTATTTATCAAAATATATCAAAATCTACTCCTGCAGTTTTATATTATAGCATCTCTTCTTTTGAAAATGTATGACATAAAGTGAAGGAATTTATGCCCTACAATGTGAAACTGGAGATTACTTTTTTTTTAATTTATAGAAACGTTTTTTCAAAAAGAGAAATGATATGTCCACAACATTTTCACAACATATTTTATGTGACAAGTTGTTATTTGTAGTTACAAGTGCATAAAAAAGTAATTTCAGTGGTGGATTTAAATTAAAAATCTGCAACAACCTGTCAACTGGATTTGTTGTGAACCTTCTCACAAAAAAAAAAAAAAGATTTATTGTGAAAATGTTGTGGGCGTAATATTTCTCTTAAAAAAAAATGTTATGAAAACAGGAAATTGTGGCATAAAAGAAAGCACGAATCTCACTGTGACCTTTTGTGATTAGCAAGATATTTTAATTAAGAGTGCTTACCAAATAATTTGACATTAAAGTATATTTTCTCCACCTACGGGGTGAACTCATATAATTATTATTATTATTTTAAAATGAGAAAAAAGTATTATAGTCCAAGCTTTAAATGTGCTGTGTATCTAAGAGATAGATCTTTTTGGATGTACACTACTGTTAGTTTCTTTAAGACTAAAAATATTTAGTATTCTAAAAAATATTTAATATTTAATATTTTATTTTATTTATTTTTAAGAGACATATATAACCTAAGCTAGTGATTGCTATTTCAACAACTTATATTCAATTGTGAAAGTCGTCTTCACATTAAACTTAGTAGTTTGCACTTAATGCTGTATCAATTATATACTCTCTCAGGCTTAACCTTTTAGCCAGCCAATATAGGCAATAGCCTAAGACCTCAAATGGAAGAATGCCCCTTTTATATAATAGTAAATATTATGTTTATCTGTCTAATTACAATATAGAAAATAATAATAATAATAATAATAATAATAATAATAATAATAATAATAATAATAATAATAATAAGACCTCTCAATTGAAATTTTTTTAAGGTCTCCTTTATTAGCCAATAGAATGCATTATTTATCTATCTCATACTATAAAAAGTTAAATTAGGTAAATTAAGGCTGAAAATTTTAACTCAACAAAAATTACTTTAAAGAAATTATACCCTCTTCTAATGTTGTGCACTATAATAATGCGTTTTACACTATTTGTCACAGTTTAAAAGCAAAAAATTTCAATCTTTCAAATACATGAAAGGTGAACAAACTCTTCCCTTCTCTCTTTATCTTGAAGAAATAAGAATCAATAATTTTTTTTTTCATTCAAATTTGTTAATTTCAATGCTCATAATAAAAAGTTAAATAAATTTTTATTTAATTAATGTTTAAATATAAGAAAAAGCCTACTTAAAATTTTTTTCCTTAGACCCCAAAATGCATTGGGTCAACCCTACATTGTTTTCCCAAACAAGTCTAAACTAGAGATCACAAAGCAAGAAAATCTAAAAATGTTGTTGACATATGCCCGCTATAAGTGAATGATTCCAAAAGGCGGCCTTTTGCTTCGAAGCAAGTTTCCTTAAATCATATTGTAGTGAGATTGGTGGAATATGAGAGAAAGCATACTAAGGAATATTAACACGTTAAGGAATTTATCACTTACTTTAGAACAAAACAAAATAGGCATTTTTCCTTGGTTATAAGTTATAACTAGGAATAAGTTGCCAAGAACTGTGTACCTCAACTAATTTTGCACTTCCTGGTATTTTTAATAAAGACATTTAAAGTTCAAATCCCTCTTTCCTATTATAACTATCGAATTATAAATAAATAAATATATTCTATGAAAGTCTTGTACTCTAAGTTGATGCCTTAATTTTGTTCCTTTTCCCCTCCGGAGAAGTTAAGTTATAGTGAAGTTATTCTCAGACTTGGACCATATTTGTAGCACTAGTAGACATTTCTTCTATCATAATTCATAAGTTCTTCAAACCTAATAACAACCACACATACAAAAGAAATTGTTATAATAAGCATCACTCGTGATTTTTTATACATCCCAAAACACATCGCGCCTCTCTTTGCACCTTGATAATTATTTTTTCCATAAACGGCTAAATTCTCTTTGTGCTTTTTAGCCTCTGTTTGCACTTTCCTTCTCTCTCTACTTACTAGACTCCATGGCCATGTCTACTTTGAGGTTTCGAAAACCTGACGAGATAGCCATATGCGATGAAGAAGACTGGTCAGTCTCCAAGACCCACAAGCGGAGATGGCGGTTGGCTTTCACTGTCATATACATCACCAGAGTTCTTGCTTCTTTGAACAAAAAAGCATTTGACAAAGATGGCCCTCTCTTGCGCACCCTCTCTTACGTTGCCATTGACATGCATTGTAAATCCATTTCTTCGTTGCTCACTGTCGATACAAAAAAGCTTAGTGACACTGTAAGGGACAAAAACTTTGAGTCTTTGACTCAGTTTGGTGGGGTTAGAGAAGTTGCTTTAATTCTTGAAACTAATGTAAAAAGTGGTATCCATGGTGATAAGGCTGATCTTATTCATAGACAGAATGTTTTTGGTG
The DNA here is from genome assembly GCF_001633185.2 of Quercus lobata. Classification (NCBI taxonomy): domain Eukaryota; kingdom Viridiplantae; phylum Streptophyta; class Magnoliopsida; order Fagales; family Fagaceae; genus Quercus; species Quercus lobata. The sequence continues at coordinate 42,242,701 of NC_044912.1, read as the reverse complement.
CCAATAAATACCAAAAACCACCAGCAAAAAAGTTTCTCAGATTTGTGTATGAGGCACTGAAAGATACAACTATTTTAATACTTTTGGCATGTGCTGTGCTGTCTCTTGCCTTTGGTATCAAGCAACATGGCTGGAAAGATGGTTGGTATGATGGCGGGAGTATCATTGTTGCTGTGGTTTTGGTCGTTTCTGTTTCAGCAGTGAGTGACTTCAAGCAATCTAGGCAATTTCAGAAGCTCTCAACAAAGAGCAGTGATGTAAAAGTGGAAGTTGTGAGAGATGGGAGGCGCCAACCTATATCGATATTTGATGTTGTTGTAGGCGATATTGTGTGCTTAAAGATTGGTGATCAGATTCCCGCGGACGGGTTGTTCTTGGAAGGGCATTCCTTGAAGCTGGATGAGTCTAGCATGACTGGTGAAAGTGATCACATTCAGATTGATGAAGGGAATCCCTTTATGTTATCAGGCACAAAGGTCACAGATGGCTTTGGTTTCATGCTTGTTACTTCTGTGGGCATGAACACTCTGTGGGGCCAGATGATGAGTTCAATAAACCGTGACTCAAATGAAGAGACGCCACTGCAAGCACGCCTCAACAAGTTAGCTTCTTATATTGGGAAAGTTGGGCTGGTGGTGGCTGCACTTGTTCTTGTTGTTATGCTCATTCGGTATTTCACAGGAAACACCAGAGATGACAAGGGAAACAAGGAATTCAATGGCAGTAAGACCAAGTTTGATGATGTGATGAATGCTGTGGTGAGCATTGTGTCAGCGGCTGTCACTATTATTGTAGTGGCTATTCCGGAAGGTTTGCCTCTGGCTGTTACTCTAACTCTAGCTTATTCTATGAAGTGCATGATGGCTGATCATGCTATGGTCAGAAAACTATCTTCTTGTGAGACAATGGGCTCGGCCACAACAATTTGCACAGACAAAACGGGCACCCTTACACTAAACGAAATGAAAGTTACAAAATTTTGGCTCGGAAAGGAGGCCGTAGAAGATGACAATTATCCGAATTTGACAGGTAATATACTCAAACTACTACAACAAGCAGTTGGCTTAAACACAACTGGAACAATTTACAAACCAAATTCTACATTAGTTCTAGAGATTTCAGGTAGCCCAACTGAGAAAGCAATTCTTTCTTGGGCTGTATTTAATTTGGGTATGAGTATTGAAGAAGTAAAGCAAGATTATCACATAATCCATGTAGAGGCATTCAATTCGGCGAAAAAGAGAAGTGGGGTTTTAGTGAAGAGAAACAATGAAAAGACCATTCATACTCATTGGAAGGGAGCTGCCGAAATGATATTGGCTACGTGTTCAACTTATTATGATAGAGCAGGGGTGCTAAATGTAATGGATGAGGAAGAAAGGTTGCAATTTGGGACTATAATTAAGAATATGGCACAAAATAGTCTACGGTGCATTGCCTTTGCCCACAAAGAAGTCGCAGAAGAAAGTGGACAAGTTCTTGAGAAGCTTGAAGAAAATGGACTGACATTATTAGGCTTAGTTGGCTTGAAGGATCCATGTCGACCAGGAGTCAGTACTGCTGTGGAGTCTTGTAGAGCTGCTGGGGTGAATATCAAAATGATAACTGGTGACAATGTGCACACAGCAAAGGCTATAGCTTTTGAATGCAAGATTCTCAATCCTGATGAAGATTTGGATGATGATGCTGTAATTGAAGGGGTACAATTCAGGAATTACTCACTTGAAGAGAGAATGGAAAAGGTCGATAAAATCCATGTAATGGCGAGGTCATCCCCTTTTGACAAGCTTCTGATGGTTCAATGCTTGAAGCAGAAAGGTTATGTTGTTGCAGTCACAGGTGATGGAACCAATGATGCACCTGCTCTAAAGGAAGCAGACATTGGACTTTCAATGGGAATTCAGGGAACTGAAGTGGCAAAAGAAAGTTCAGATATAATCATCTTGGATGATAATTTTACTTCTGTAGTGACAGTATTAAGGTGGGGAAGGGCTGTATATACCAACATTCAAAAGTTTCTTCAATTTCAGCTCACAGTGAACGTTGCTGCCCTTGTCATCAACCTTGTTGCAGCTGTTTCTTCTGGTAAGGTCCCACTAGCTGCAGTTCAACTATTATGGGTGAATCTAATAATGGACACATTGGGAGCTTTAGCATTAGCAACAGAGAAACCCACTAATGATCTTATGTCAAAGCCACCAGTTGGTCGATCAGAGCCACTTATAACCAAAATTATGTGGAGGAATCTCATGGCTCAAGCCATGTATCAGGTAACCACCTTATTGGTTTTACAATTTAGGGGAAAATTCATATTTGGTGTAAATGAAAATGTTAAGAACACCCTTATTTTCAATACTTTTGTCCTTTGCCAAGTTTTCAATGAATTTAATGCAAGAAAATTGGAAAAGAAGAATATATTCAAAGGGATACTTAAAAATAAGCTGTTTTTAGCCATTATTGGGATCACCATAGTTCTTCAACTGGTGACGGTGGAGTTTCTGAAGAAGTTTGCCAATACTGAGAGACTTAATTGGAGCCAATGGGGTGCTTGCATTGGGCTTGCAGCTTTGTCATGGCCAATTGGTTGTCTTGTAAAGTGCATCCCAGTTTCAGGCAAGGAGTAGGCAAACAAAAGTGCTCTCCATCCTGAAAGGCTAGCCATCACCCCTCACCAAGACAATCTTCATATTTTCCTTTCTTTGGTGTTTGTGCCATGAAAGTATTATGCACTTTTTTCCATTTTGATAAGTAATGAAAAATTGTATTAGAAATTTAAAATACAATCAAGTCAAAATACAATTATATACCTTAAAGATGTGTATGGTGCTTTGCTATTGTTTTCATTTCAGTAGTCATGGTCTCAAACTTGAGATAAAGTCATTGTTATTAAAAAGTAAGCTGCTGCTTTCAATGAAGTTTATTAGTTATCAATTTTTTTTTTTTTTTAAAAAGATGTAAATAACTGCTACCTTTTGGAATTGTTATATTTTTATTTCTTTTCTTTTATACATGCAAAATAGTAAAGAATTACAAATGATGAAAAGAGAGAGAGAGTATACATATCTATAATAGAAGTTAGGAAAGATGCAGGGTCAACACTTAGAAGATGAGAACACCTTTGTAAAATTGTGACAAACTATTTTGTAATTACTTCCTCCAGAGAAATTTTCTATTCCTATGTTCAAATTCGTAGATGTACTTAAGTGCTGGTTAAAGATGCTAGAAAGAAGAACTCATGGCCTGCCCTGATCGCAACATAGACACGCTGCAGATAAAAGAGGAATCTTTTTTACTGTGCAACTCATGACTTGCAACTAGCTCAGAGAAAGAATTCCAGCACATTAATTTTTATCTTGGCCAGCTCAGTCATATAATCCAAGACTCGCACATTTTGGAAATAGGATGTGGGAAACAGAGCAAGGAGGGTTCATTCTAACTTCTCTTTTCCTCTTACCATTGACGTATCCTAGAAAGGAGATTTTAACCATCACATTCTTCACCATATTTGAGTGTTAGAGAGTTGATTGGTGTAAAAAACATTTGGAGCAAAACCACAAACCCAAGAGGACTGGGTTTACCATTGGCCACTAAACCCGTGGACTCCAAAGACTAGGTGAACAAAGTACTTGACGAAGTCAGTTGTTAGTAAGAGCTTGGAGGGCTTGAGTATTTATTGTAACCGTGTACTACAACTATTCATTAGTGGAAATTTGACAATGGTGCTGTGAAGAGGTTTTTCTGCCTAGGTGGTTGGGGTTTCCTCTTTGAAAATAAATTTGGTGTTTTCGTGTGGTTTGCATTTTTATTCTGCATTTCATATTGCTCTATGAAATCGGATAATCACTTACATTTGATGTAAATGCTAGTTTAGGTTAGAAGTGATTAAGTCATAATATTTGTAATTTGCGGTCTAAATATTTGCTAGGGTGTTAGTAGCAACCTTCCAATTTCCATTTATTATATGTATATATTATGTATTCATCTCAATGTGATGTATAAAGAACCTATCACTGAATTTTTGTGTTTGTATGTGTGTATTAATGGTAAGTTACTTATGTATGCAATTTGTTTTGAATCCACAACCTCACTCCCCACTTTGCTCTTGCTAGAGAAGGAGGTCATTTGAGTTAGAGCTCATTGATGACCCCATCACTAACACATATTAGACATGGATATGCTTTTTTACATTTAAAATTAAGGGGGAAAAAACGAACTTACACATACCATTGAATGACCATTTGCTGTCTATTCCAACTAACCATAAGACGGTGGCGGTGACAATGAGCTTTTAATAAGCATGCTTACATTTAAATCTAATATTTAACATGCATCAATTACATTGTATTTCTATATATCATAGGAATTTTACAGTTTATCTCCATTTAATGGATTTTTGAACCTCCAAAAACAACGCAAACAAGGATAATTATAAGAGAAATGAAGATAATACACTTTCAAGATCTGTTAGCAGAAGGGAACAGACATGAAAAACATACATGTCTGTATATCTCATACGACCATTTTAAAGGGTCAACTTCATTTATTTGTAATACTAAATTATTTTTGGTTGAATTGACCATATATTGTTCGGTATTACCTTTTAAAAGTACGGACGAAACAATAAGAACCTAAAACACACATATGCTGACTTGCATGCAAACACATACAAAGAAACACAGAGAGGGTGAAACAAAGGAGTTGTATAAGAGAATGTGAATGAAACTCAGCCCCGGCGGTGGTCTCGGCGGCCCAACCACCTCTTCCTCCTCCTCATCAACTGAATCCAATCGCCATGGTTGGGTTTCGGAGCAATGAGAGTCAGGCTTTGGAAGAGAAAGAAAGAGATGGGAGCTCATCGTCATTGGTCTTGTTTGCGGTGGTGGTGGAGCGACGAGTGGTGCTGTGGATGGCTTCGAGAGAGGTTTGGGACTCTGATTGCTTTGCCGCCATGAATGGAAGACATAAGATCATGGATCATGGATCATGGGCCGGCCCTCACTATTCACACCGACTTTCCCTTTTCTCTTGTAAGTCTAGCCCAACCCAATACTCAATGCTTTCTTTCTATTAAAAACTCACTTCAACGAATGGGTTTAGCGTAGTGTTTTGAAATATATATATATATATATATATATATATATATATATAAAATATTTATTGCGTTTGGATTCTTTGGAATAATGATAATTTGTTAGTTTTCGTCGGTTCATGTTTTGTAAGTCATTAAAAGCAATCATTTAAATTAGGGAGGACAAAATCATCGTATCCCACTTGAACCGCCTTGTCCTTTGCGAATTTTCCTCGCTCAAAGAGGTGACAGGGGAAGAATGAGTTTTACTTGGCTGGTCCCATCCCAAATGTATATAGATATATTTTATTTAATATATATTTGAATTATTCATACATATAATTTATTTTTTGCATACATACCCTAGTTATAATTTAGTTTTCTATACACATTCTATATTAAAATGGTCAAAATGCTTGCCTATCCTTCTCATTAATAATTCTTAGTACTTTCTTTTTTCTTTCTATTTTATTTTTTTATCTCATTAATGTTAGAACCATCCCATTAAGGTTAGTAAAATACCTTCAAACTTGCCTTGAACCCAACTTGCCCTGCTCTTGACCCTTATGGAATTTCCTTGCCTTAAAGTTGGGACAAGGCAACCATGATCCAAAGGCGCCCTGCCCATTGCCATCCCTAATTTAAATTTTAGGGAGAAAAATCATTCATGTTCTAAAATTTAAAAACCAACCATGTTTTTGCTTTTAATTCATTACCATTTGTTAAAGAGGTAAATTAATTTATTTTATGTATTAATTACCTATAGATATTGTAAGGACTCAATTTGTAACGATCCTAAACTGGTCTTGGGTTCGTACACTAAAGGCCCAAACAATAAAATTTGTAGAGTGTGGGCTGATAGGCTAGGCCTTGATCACCGGACAGTGGTTAATCGTGGTGTTCGTGGTGGACGCACAGAGGTTAACTAAGTTTGTCCATGGATCTTGTCCATGAAACTTCCTGTCCCTAGTCTTCCTTTTTTCCTTCTTTTTGTTTTTTTCTTGGGTACCCTGGTTTTTGGCTCCCCTTTTTTGGCGCATAAGCCTTTACATTATATAGCCCTTCTCGGTTGATCCTAACCCTTCATCTGTTGAACAGGCAGGTACCTACTCGAGTATTTGTCCCATCAGCCGCCTCCCCCTACTCTCTGTAAGTTGCAATAACCGAAGCCACACTGTTCATGAGTCTTTTCCCATCAATATCGCTATGACGTTCGTTGGTGCGTTCAATGCGGAGGTGACGTCTTTTCCTTGAACCACTCCCACTCCGTACCCCCATGTGAGTCTCCTTCTACTCACCTTTTCTTCTGGGGGCGCTTTGGAGGCTGCCTTTGATGACATGTCGCTCTTCTGTTTTAAGTCTTGGGATGCCGAGGACGGGGTCATCCTAAGCTATATCTCTAGGCTATTTGGTCTTTCAATATTTGTCCTCGGCAACTACTCTCCTCGGCACAGGCCCTGGGTCCTAATGGAAAGTGGGCCGGGTCATAAGTTCTCTGGCCCCACAGATATAAATTTACTATTTATGTAAAATTATATATATATATATATATATTTTTTTTTTTTTCCAAAATTTATGTCATTAATAATTAATTAGGAATACTTATTAACCAAAAAAAAAAAAAACAATTTATTTGGAATATTACTTTGGCAAGAATTGAAACAAAATGCAACCAAATAATAAAATAGATTTAATAACACATGGCATGATTGATTATGCACTTAAATTAGTCAAAATGATAAAATATTTGTGAATTCCCTCAAGTAATACATTCATAATCTAAATTATATTGCTGTTAACAATTTATATTTCCTAGATCATTAAAGCATATGGGTGAAATAGAAAAAGGAACCACAATAAGGGTTCTTAGAAACCAATCAATGGGTGGGTTGAAGGCACTCCAATAGGTTAGTGAGTGAAAAGAACACACAATAAGCTTCAAGAAAAAATGAATGAAAGTAGAGAATAGAGAGCAAATGTCTTTCTGTCTGATTTATGGGATATTTCTAGGGTTCCCCTAATGGATTTTGGTGGCTATTTTACCATTCAATTAGATGGAGAACTTCACAACGCACCAACCCTTTAGTCGGATAAGGGGATCTAATCTTAAGAGGTCTTCCTTACAGATGTTAGGAGTAAGGTCCCTATCATGTTTTTTAGTAAATACAAACAATGGTAAGTGAGTCCTGATAAATGTAAGGGTGATGGTCTATCGTAAATTTTCCTTTCTAGGCAAACAAGGTTGGTAGCTAACCTCTGTGCAACCTTCGGGGTTTGGGCTAAAGTAGACCACCTTAGACAAGAGGTTTGACTATTCTAGGTGTAATTCAATTGCACTACACAGTTTTGACCAAAGGAGTAATGTTAGAGACACAAAAAATTTCACAATTTTTGTCATAACTTGCCAAATGGCAAGTTATGAGTGGTAGAGATGTGGATTTACCATTTGACCTCTACCATTTATAACTCGACACGTGGCAAGTTGTGGCAATAGTGGTGAGATTTTTTGTTTTCCTAGACTTTTCCTTGACGAAAAAGGCATGATTAAGGACTTGATTGGCTAACTAGCCTTGAGTTTAGAAAAATGTCTTCAAGTCAACCAAGAAGTCTAGTTTTGTGCCATACTCATTAGGCTTGGACTACTTGGATTGAGCCCCCTGAGCCTACCAATTCCAAGTTTGTGTAGTTCCTCTTTCTAAACTATTAGGTCTTTCAATTTCTCGAGACGAGTTAAGGAAGTGGAATCTTGTAAGTTTTAAGGAAGTGGAATCTTGTAAGTTTTGTTGGTAGTTCTTACTACTTCGAAGATTGGTAGGTTCCATTCATGGGAAACGAAGCTCTTTGTTCAAATCGCGGGGGCATGAGCCCTAATGGATAGATGATATTTTGAATGACGTTGCTTGGATTCCTTTGAAAAAGTTGCAGCTCATTAATAATCCGTCCAATTATCATTTCACACAAATTTTAAGGCATCCCCATGTAATTCAAAATTTGGTCCTTGGCCACTCATATTTCTATGAATATTAGTTCGTTTCCTTATAGCAGTACAAGTTTATAAAAATGTACACCAGTGTTCTCTCTCCCCCCCCCCCCCCTACTTTCATTTTTGTTGTTAAAGAAATAAACCCAGAAAACAAATTGGTCTATGTATTTTTTAAAATAATATAAAATTTGGGAAATTTTTTATTTTTTTTATTTTTTTTATATGGGATAACATAAAAAGCTTTAATTTATAAAAATGAGTATATTTATTTGTACATATGGGATAACATAAAAATAAATAAAAATGAGTATATTTATTTGTATTATTAACCTTGGTTTGACCATAAAAATGAAAATCGCCCTCTTTTCTAATCTCCCTTGTGTGTTTGTTTCTAAAAAAAAAAAAAAAAATTGTTTCACATTACTTAAGAAAGTATGTTGTATGTATAAAAGTTTACTAATTTTTTTAGTGAAATTTGTAGTGTGCCGTTATATCAGAACTACATTTCCTCCCACTTGTGTGTGTTAATCTAAAAAAAGAATGTTTTCAAAATCATGAAATACACGGGTGCTTTTGAAAATGTTAATAAAAATTATAATATTTAAAATACTTAAAAAAAATTATATAAAAAATAAGTTCAAAATTAAACTCGTCAATTCATAACCTCAGTTTTAATAACTTACCTCTTATTTCATGTATTTTTTTCCATTATTTTATGTTATTTTCTAGAAATATTTTTGAAGGGCATAATTTTAATTTTATATAAATAAAAACCACATTTATCTAAACCTTAACGGTGACAAATATTTAGACTATTTTATGGTTAACGGAAAACTCAAAACACTATAGTTTAGTCTATCTCCCCCCAAAAAAAGGAAGTTTACATGGTCTTAAGTAACGACTTCCGTTTCCGATTTCAAATTTTCACTTATCAGCTTGAGGCGGTTAAGGTTAAGGTTGCCAAACTTCGACTCTCACGCCCTTTCCTTGTGCTCCAAGACTTCCAAATTTCTTTTATATATTTCACTATTACCTCTAACCCTAATTCTCATATCCTATCAATTGCAATCTTTCTTTCACTTTCTGAGACTCTCTCTCTTTCCCTGTGCTCTAAGACTTGCATTTTTTTCTTTTCTTCTTTTTTGTGATTATAACTGACCTGTTGGCAATGTGTATCATTGCTAATCAAACATGAAAAACGAATTGGATTTCTGGCTTCAGAAAGCAAGTTCGTTGATTAATAAGGTTCGAGCTCGGTTCGCAGATGACGATAGCATTTATGAGTCGTTCTTGGTTTTGCTCACATCATTCCATAAGGGTAAGGGTAAAGGGCAACAGGATATGAGTCGGCTTTGTAAAAAGATCCACGATCTTTTCAAGGACCACCCTGATCTGTTCCATGAATTCTTTAGCTTTGTTTCAAATTCGGTTCCTAATGAAACCACTACCAATAAGTCATGTTTTTTTGACCTGCAAGCTTTGTCCCAGCAAGGAAATTCTCTGTTCAAGAAGATTCAAAGCTGTTTACGTGGGTCGGATTATCATTACAACTACTTTTTGGAGCGTATTCACTGCTACACTTCTGGACATATAGGGCTTGATAGTGTTCTTGGAAGCTGTCCTCTGGGTTTCGTGGATGAATTGCATAATTTTATCAAATATTGTGAGAATTTGGGTGGGTTTCCTGCTCCTGCTGCTGGTGTATTATGTGAGAGTTCATTGGGCTCAGGCCAAAAAAAGCGTAAAGGGTCTCATTTGTCTACTGGTTGTGGTATTGGTGATGAAGTGAAATCGTCTCGTAAAGGCCAACAGTGGCAAAAGTATGTGAGGGATGATAATTTTTGTGGATTTCTCGCTCCTGCTCATGCTGTTCCAGCATTATGTGAGAATTCATTGGACTTGGCGCAAAAAAAGTGTAAAGGCTCTCATATGTCTGCTGCTGGTGGTGGTAGTGGTGAAAAAGCAAAACCATCTCATAAAGGCCAACAGAGGCAAAAGCTTATAACTAAGGATGATGAAGACCATGAACCTGACCTCTCTAAGTGTACAAAAGCTACACCTAGTTACTGGATTTCGAATGGCACTTTGGTGTGTGCCAATTTGGATTACTCTATAAAAAGAATAAAAAAAAGCAAGGAGCAGAAAGTTTGTGAGGATTTTGAAGACCTGAAATATGATCGGGATAGGTTCCTAACACCTATAAGATCAACAATAGAGTGTGCAGAGTGGTTAATGAATGAGATACAGGGTAAGTCATTGGAGGAGCCTATCATAGTGGAAGACTACTACTTTAATACAAAGCATATTAAATGCATTGAGACACACTGTAATGTCAAAGGTGATGAGTTACGGGAAAACCCAAGACGTGTGTTACCTGAAATTCTTCGTCGCCTTCGCCAAAAGCTAGAAGAGTTTAAGAAGGAACAAGGGTCTGTTACATTCAAAAATTACTGTATCTTTACGGGAAATATGAGATATAGTTTGAAGAAGTAGATTGCATATGATTGTTATGTATCTCTTTGTTTTTGTTTCAGTTAGATATCTAGTAAATATTTTTTCAATTGAATAAAATTTTTAGATGTGAATGATCAGTCTGACAATATGCAAATTTATGTATTTTAAGTACTGTTAATACATTGTGTTATGATTAAATGCTTATTGTTTAATGACGGATAGGAGGAATCCAGCTGGAAAAATTGCAGGTGGCTAAAAACGAAATTATAAACTAACTATATGTCCTTTCGCCTGATGTTCTTTGTGAAATGATTGCACATGAAGTTGCCATCAGTTTAATCCCTCTTTCTTATCTGCTACTTTAAGAAATAGAAGAGTTTTGATGTTAGCTTTTTTCCTTCTGTTTTTATCATCATCATAATATCTTTTGATCCCTCTCTCCTCCTTTTGGCAGCTTTAACATGATCCAAATTATTACTCTATTAATAATTGACTGTTTCCTTCTTTCTTATTTGTTTATTTATTTATGATTGTTGAAATCTGAGCTGCCAATTGATATGCCTGATTACTTGTGGCCATATATGTGACTTAAATTTTCTTGCAATAATTTGTTGGGTACCAATTTTAAATTTTGCACAAGCTTAGACAATGTTTTAGAGGTTTATATATTTAAGGTAAGTTATGATTTTGTCACAATTGCTGGTTGAGTTAGTGACATTGTATGCTATCAGCTTAAATGAGTTTGACATGGTACTCAAAACATCTATGTGTGTTGAATCTGTTGATCGGAGGCTGGTAACGAAAGAAATCACCACTCATATTCATGACCAGAATTGTTATTCATGTTATTTGCCGAGGATACAGGGTTTACTCATTGGAACTCATCATACTTAGAATCTTTTTTGATTTCCTTTGAAAAGAAAACTTCTTAAGTGGAAGAAATATTGCCTTGAAAGTTAAGGATGTGTAATAGTAGTGATAATAATGCATTAATGCTGCGGATGATGTCTAGTTGATAACTGATTAATAACATGGGAAACTTTGTGTAATATCGAACATATGATTGGGGATTTTTCTGTTTGCCAAGCGAAAGTATTATGATTGGGGATAATACTCTCTCTCTCTCTCTCTCTCTCTCTCTCTCTCTCTCATGTCTATGAATTTATACTAGTGATTTCTATGTAGAAAGACCAACATGTTTGAAAGGCATACTGATTTCTGTTTCTCAGCATGAGTATTGGAAATAGGTGACAATGACCTGTTTTTCAAAAGGAACCTCCTCTCTCCATAAGAACTGGGTGGAGGTTAAGGCCCAACTTTTTTTTTATTTGCTCAGTTTTGATCCAGATTAAAAAAAAAAAAAAAAAAAAAGATGTAAATGTTTGAATTTTTATTTTTTTTATTTCTGCTGTCTTATATATATTGCAACCTAATTTGCTTTCTAATTCATAGAACTTCTTCCCTTGGTATTAAGAATGGGGTCTTTCTGTGCAGCCTGGTTATCTTTGTAAAATGTTACCAAATTTTGTGCTTAGTCATCCAGAATCATTGGAAAATATATTTAATGGTGACGTTAACTAGTTTTTTTTGTTTTTCTATTACTGCATGACTAATAGAAAAGTAATTTCTATCACAATTATGTAAGTTTTTATTTATTCTTTTATTTTTATTTTTTGGTCAAATGCAATTGAGTCATGCTAAATTGTCTACTCTAAAATTCAATCCTTCAACTCTCTCTCTCCCCACCACCCCCCACGGTGGTATGTTTTGGTAAAAACATGTGTCATGTACAAATTTTGTGTGCTTCTAGACATACAGGCAAAGATATTACCTGGAGTAACCCATTGTCAGAGCATGAACTATGTTTTTTGCATATCTAGCAGCATCATTAGATTCTTAGGAGAAATGCTCAGTGCTGGTCTTTACATTGTATGTTTCAGTTGGATAACTTCTCCTGCAGCACAGAGAGTGAAATGATTGTCCTGGATAATTGCCTGATGATTTCCTTTCAGCAGGTAAGGGTTAATACAGTGTAAAGTCGTAGCTTCTTGTTCTTTATTTCTCAAGTCAAAGTTTTGAGTCTCCCAATACTGAACTTACAGTTTTTTTTTTTTTTTTTTTAAGCTTTATATGCTGAATATTTGGGAGTGTTGGAATGGACTGAAATAGAATGTAGTTTATTAAATCATGGGTTATGGAGATTGCTGAAATAATATGATATCTCTGAACAAATATCAGAATTAGGAATATACTCGGACCTTAGGTGTATGAGCTAAATTAAAGGATCTTTAAATTTGCAGGATATATGCTTTTTTTAATGGAGTGGTTAGAGTCAAAATAGGTTTTTTACCTGCTGATGACATGGTGTACAGATATTGTAATGAGTTGGATTGAGGTCTTGGACTCTTTTTTTAAATTGAATTTGGACTGCTTTTGGAAGTTACATTTAAACCTCAAACTTAGGCAAACGAGGGTTTCGATATTTTGGAATTGGACTGTTTTTCAGTTTCTGAAGCATACAAAATTATGTTACAAATCTTGGTGTAGGACAAGGTGGTGGAATGATACAGGGCATCACAAGTGAAGCTGTTTTAGTTTTGCTATTGGCTGCTCTTGACAATAATTTAAGGAGGCTTGGCTAAAATGCCCTTGAAAAGATGTGGTTTATGCATCTGATCAAACACATTCTGCACTACAATAAGCCTTCCAGGTTTCTTTATAAACAAACAGAAGTATCTAAAAGATCCTTTTATTTTATTTTAATATATTTTTAAAGGATGCTTCCTGATATTTGTGTGAATCATGAAGTTGTTAGCTATTAAATCTGTGGATCATTTTGTGTACATGACTTGAACCTGGCTTGATTATAAAATCAACCACTGTCCCCAACCTATCCACTTGGTGGGGCAGGGAAAACATGCAGGGTGAATGTCTTGCAATCCCTAACCTTTTATGGCATTGAAAAAGTTAGCTACATGTTTCTCCTTTGAGAAAATTCAATGTGTATTAGATATTATGTATTAGAATTTTTACCAAGTTTTCAAAAAAAAAAAAAAAAAAATTCTTTATGTTTCACTTTCGAGAACCACCAAATGTAGGAGTTTGTGTTTTATTGTTATCAGTGTTAAAAAGAGTCTCAAGACTGCCTCCTGAGATATTTTTTATTTTATGTTATGTAATTAACACAACTGTAGATGTGGACAATCTTACAATGCTTGCAATGCATCGATCTTCTCTTAAGATAGAGCTAAATATTGGATGTGGATTCTTGTAGATGCTACATATGGTGGAAGTGTTTGTATAGTACAGAGCTTCACCACTTAAATTCACAGCTGACAAAAGAAATTACCTACCTAGCTACTTAAGCCCCAGTTAAAATACTTAACCAAACTTGCTAATCACCCATCACTTCCACAGGTCTCATAAGTCATAACCGTTGAACAATGCTACATTCTAAGCGTTTCTAAACGGCTATCCATCTTATCAACATGGTTTTGTCCTTTGTAGACTTTATTGGGATGGAATTGAAAGTCCTACCTCCTAAGTTTAACTAGGGCTGTCCACGGGTTGGACTGGGTTGTGTTTGTGCCCAACCCAGACTCTACTCGAATGATTTAGGTGGATGAAAGTATGACCTGAAACCAACCCGGACGATCTGGTTTGATTTTTCAGTTTAGGTCTCGTCGGTTTCGGGTTTTATCGAGTCAATCTCGGGTTTTATCATCGGGGCCAATATTTGGTTGGATCCGGCAAGATTTGGCTGGATCCGTCGAGGTCTGGCCTAGATTTTGTCAGATAACGGTGAGATCTCATCGGATCTGGACTAGATCCTGATGAGATCTCGCTGAATTTGGTTTGAAATGCTTAATACATCACCGAAAATGTTAAAGCTTTCGGTTTGGGTTGAGTTTCACGGGTTTTGAAATGGAAAACTGACAACCGACCCATTGGGGTCGGGTTAGAGAGTTCGGAACCCGCGTTCAACTGCCGGAGTCGTCGGATCGGGTGGCGGTGGGTCAAACGCAGGCAGGTTGGGTGGGTTGGCAGGCCGGTTGAACACCCCTAAATCTAACAGTGGACCATTGAAAGTTGAAGCTTTGAAACCTGGGTCGGTTAATGTATGCAGCACGTATTAATCATCAATTTTTAGAAATATTTTATGGGAAATTGAAAAAACTATCAAAAAAATTAGTAATTTTTTTTATTATAATTTTTTCAAAAAAAGTTTTCTAAAATGGTTTACTAATGTATGTTCAAAGGGCACACATTAATAAAACCCTTGAAGCTTCATATAAAACTTCAAACTTCAACGCAAGTTTAGACTGAGGAGGCTTTTAAAAAAAAAAAAAATATATCAATACTTTTCATTCATCCCAATTCAGGATTGAAGCATTTTTCAATCATGGAAATACCTAGAAGTAGGGGTGTTCATGGTGCGGTGCAATTTTAGGTCATTTTTAGCACCGCACTTTGCGATGCGGTTTAGCCAAAATCATAACCGCACCACACTTTATTTTTGCGGTCACATGTGTAGTGTGGTGCTGTTTAGAGTTTAGCCAAAACTATAATCACACCGCATTTCATTTTTACGATCACATGTGCAGTGCGGTGCGGTGTATAAGATGTGGTTTGAAGCTGGTATATTTTTCAAATTTTGGGTTTTTCTTGCCCATCTTAAAACTGATTTTTCCCTTTGTTTGGGGCCAAGTTTTAAACTATTGAGTTAGTTTTTCTTTATTTTGGGTTGGCAGTTAGCTTTCCTAATCTACACTTGTTAGGGTTATTAAACTTTTTTTTTTTTTTTGGTTTGAAAACTAGGGTGATTATACTATTAATAATATATTTAATATTAACAATAAATATATTAATATATAGAGAGGGTGTAATGCGGTGTTGTTTGTGCAGTTTTCTTATTATAAAATCGCAAATTGCATTATACCATGCAATGTGGTGCATTGTTACTTACGGTTTTTGTGCGGTTATGCTATTTTGCGAGCGATTTTGGTACGGTTTTTATGGTTTGGTGAACGCCCCTACCTAAAAGTGTAGTGAGTGGCTTATATCTCCCTTTATTCCATTAAAAAACAAAAACAGTACTCTTTTATAACTTTAAACAAGCCTTTTTATATTTTTTGGAAATTACTAAAAAAAGCATGGCTTTGTTTGATCTCAGAAGTTTCATATAAATCATGGGTACAAACTGTCCGGTAACTCCAGTTAATGAGTACCTAAGTACATGTACATCGGTTAATTAAAGTTGGTTTTTTCTTTTCTTTTCTTTTTTCCTTTTTTTTTGGTTTGAACCTTTTTTTTTTTAAAAAAAAAAAAAATTATAGAAACAACCGACTTACGTTTTGGTTTGAAATTTTGAATCAACCAGCTTATGTTGGATTGCACAACTTTGAAATCAAATTGATATTTATTTATGGGCTTCACTACCATGTGCTCTTAGGATATACTTTAATCATTCATTTTCAGAAACTTTTTATGAGAAAATAAAAAAATTACTAACTTTTTTAATAGCTTTTTCAATTCTCCATAAAATTTTGGTAGATGATTAGTGTGTGCCCTGAGGGCATACATTAACATAACCTTTTATATATTTATTACTAGCTTTTATTACTTCTCTCATCGTAGAAAGACCATCTCAATTCTTCTTTAAAACGAGTGATTCTAGCATGCCGTTAAAATACAAGAAAGAATTAAAGCCGTGTAGAAAATGAGTTGTTGGGACGGGAAGTAGTTGTTGACAAAAGTTACGTAGCTGTTGACTTATCTGGTCAGGAAGAGATCTGAAGAAGCAAGGTCATAGGGCCACTTGCACACCAACTTTAGTAGCAAATTAATGAAATTTTACCTGTGATTGTCGTCGGTGCCTATTAGTCTGTCTCACAGTGCAATTCAAAACACAACGTAGAAAAAAAAAAAAAAAAAAAAAAAAAAAAAAAAAAAAAAAAAAAAGCTTCCAGCGTTATTTCAACGGACTTTTGAACTTTTTCAGTCACACCTGCAATTTCAACTATATATAGAAACCGAAGTCTGTTACGTTTTTCCTATATTTCTCTAAGTCTGCAAAACTCTCTCAGCTAGGTACATCGTTTTACAAGCTAGTAAATTTTCAATTCCTTCCATGGGCGCCACTCAAACAGCTTCCTTTCCTCCTTGGAAATATGATGTCTTCCTCAGTTTTTGCAGTATTGACACCAGCAAGAATTTTATAGATTGTCTCTATACTGCTTTAGAACAAAAGAGTATTGTCACCTTCACATATGATGAGAAACTTGAGCGAGGAAAATATATTTCTCTAGAGCTCTTGAAAGCAATAAAAGAGTCCAAGTATGCAATCATTGTTCTCTCAAAAAACTATCATTCTTCAAAGCAGTGCTCAATTGAACTAGCAAAGATTGTTGTATGCATAATAGAGGCTGGGTTGATAGTTTTACCAATCTTTTACCATGTGGATTCCTCTCATGTACAAAACCAAACAGGTCCTCTTATTAAAGCCTTTGCAAAGCATGAAAAAGATGTCAAGGTTAACAAAGAGAATGTGCAAGTGTGGAAAGATGCTTTGAAAGAAGTGGGCAATATACCAAAATGACGGTTTGGTGACCGAACCTTTGGCATTTGTGGCTGAGCCGCTGATTTTGGTTGTTTGTGTTAAATTTTTTTTACATATTATACCAAGAAACTTGAAAATATTTTACTGGAAATGTTTTATATGTAAAAATTTTTGTAAGTAAAATATTTTACTTCAAAACAAATAGAGCAAATACAATGAGCAATTTCCCTTTTTTTTTCTTCCTAAACAGAAAATGATAAGATGATTTAAATAAGAGTCACCATGCTAACAAATGTGTTGATCTAAGAGCATTAGTATAGTCACCATGCTAAGCTCTCTTAATCTTATATCTGTCTTTGTGCAAACGTATTTCTTTCTTTTACTCTATGTATCCTTGGATGTCGGTGGTTGATCCAAATAATAGAATCATAGAATGAAGGCTTTTATTAGAGCTATTTGGCTTTGTATTTGCGTCTCTTAGATTCAATGAACATTAGTGACGGCTTCATAATCAGCCAAAAAAGTTGTGCCTAAATTCAGCCACCCAATTTCTTATTAGATGAAACATGCAATGCAAGTTGAGGAGGAAGGGGTCTTCTCTGGATGAAGCAATTTTCTATGATTGAAAACTGGATGTACAAAATTGACGGTGGTGGCTTGAACTTGAAAATAGCAAAATTAATAAAATAAATGAAGAAGATGGACAACGTTTTATACCTGGGGAATTATATCAATGCCGTGATAATATTGCAAACCAAGTTCAAAGAAGAATTGTTTGGTTGGAAAATGGTCAGCTTTGCAATAGTTTGATCTATTAACTATTGAATTTATTTATTTTTTTTGATAAGATTAACTATTGAAATATATATTACTTTTGGGAGTTTGGAAACTACAATATTGTCTTCTAAAGTTGGAAGGATACCAAAAAAAAAAAAAAAAATATTTTTGCAGTCTAGAATAGTAAGATGCTTTTCAACACAGTATCTAGGTTCTTGAATTGGAAATTTTTATGCGTATTAAAATACACATATTTTAATAGTAGGAGGCCTTGATGTACACTATCATCACTGTGCATTATAAGAACTTGATTAACCTAGCTTACATTTAATGAATTAGGGCATTCACATTAGCATACCTATTTACAGTGACACACCGCTTTCCTTGCCAAAATCAAAATTTTATTTTTTCAAATAATTTTTCTGCTTCAACTCTCTCTCTCTCTCCCATATCTAAGCGTACCAGTGAGAAGTGGAGAAAATTTTACTGCTGCTCCTATAAGTCAGATTGTTGCTGGATCTGATGAATCGATCTGATTCTCCGGTAAGTTATAGACCTTCACTGGATCTAAAGCTCTGTTGAGATTCAGCTTTAATCCATCTGTTTCACAATGTTCTTTGATTATTTTTTTTTTAAATTTTTTTATTATAGTTTTTGTACGTTTTTAGACCCCTTAAAACACAAGTTGTTTAACCTAATTAATTAACCAAGTGAATATTTAGGTTTATTATTCAGATCTAGGTAAAAACAATAACAATCATATCATGTAAAGCAGCGGAAAAATAAATAACAAAACAATATGATGACCTAGGAAAATCAAACCGGTAAAAAACCTGGGGAGGATTTAACTTAACTATCCTCAAGGTAAACCAGATCCACTATGAAAGAATTGAAATTTGTACAATAGAACTTAGACCACTAACATCCTATTGCTACATCGAGTAGAAAACTTACTACCACGACCCTATGATAGCTTTGAGTCCATGGACTACTTCTTTCTTTAATCTACAACAACCATAAGTTCTCTTACTTGTGACTTTGAGACTCCACTCAAAGGTTTTGGATCTTCTTTAAATTCTTTATGTAGTAACTAAAACCACCATCAAATTCTTGATGCAAATCTTGATCTTGATAGCTCTATGTGTGTGTATGAAGGTAAACACCTCTCAAATCTCACAAAGATTCAACACACAACTCAACAAAGACCTTAGAGAGCTTTTGGGTACAAAACCCTAGATCTACAAAAGAGGCACAAGATGCAATCTAATCTCTCTCAAAAGCCTTTTAAAAATGTGCTTAGGGTTTCCTTTATATACTAGAAGAAATAGTTCTGAAACCCTAATCCTTAATGGGCTTGAATTGTTGTTTGGGCTGACTTAAAAATCTGCAGATACGGGTTTCGATCAATCAAGCCAGGCAAATTATGAAATCTTCTTTCTACATCTTGCATGT
Organism: Quercus lobata; assembly: GCF_001633185.2. Lineage (NCBI taxonomy): Eukaryota > Viridiplantae > Streptophyta > Magnoliopsida > Fagales > Fagaceae > Quercus > Quercus lobata. Next base: position 42,223,408 of record NC_044912.1, on the reverse strand, counting down.
TCTTGAATCTTGACTTGAATAACCTTGAACATTGTTTAATAATACTTATAGACTATAAGATCTATATCGAGACAAGTTTGTGTTCACGATTTGCCAATTGTTCTAAATATTTAGAACCTAACAGTTTTTAGCATGGTGTTTTTGGTGGTGGTGGTGCAATGTCATGATGGTTTGATCTTGGGTTTTTGATTTTGGTCTGGCAGGGGTGGTGTTGTGCCATGATGGATAGATCTAGTTGTCTAATTTGGTGTGGTTGTGTTGTCTTTGGTGGTGATGGTGGCGGTGGTTGAGTGGTGGTAGTTGTGCTCGGGTTTAACCTTGGATTGATGGTGGTGTTGTCTTTGGTGGATGGTGGTGGTGTGCAGTGGTGGCTATATATGCTGAGAGGAGAGAGCAAAATAGTTATTTAAATGAAGTAAAAAAATAGAGTATTAAGTCTAATGTCTATGTATAAAAAACATGGATAGCTAAACTATAAAAATTAGAGTTTTTTAGATTAGTTTAACTAAAAATCTAAGGAGATAGATGTGAATGCTCTTTTGTTCATTGATTTATTATCCTTATTGCTAATTTTTTTTTACCCTTCAAGAAATGTTTACTTCTGCGGCTTGAAATAGTTGTGTCAAGTTTTTTTTTTTTTTGGTAGCTTTTTGTTATATGATAATTAACTTTAGCGAACAAAGTTTTTCTCCAAACTAGTTTCGAAATAAACTTTTCAAAATTTTCATATATCTTTATATTGAATGTAAATACCATAAAAATACACATATGTTTAGGGACAATTAGCCTCCGTTTAGATACAGATTATAAATGAAAATTATTTCACTATTCAACTTATTTTGGCTACTATTCATGAGCCCTACTACACTTTTTAATACTATTCATGGGTCTTACTGTTTTATTTCAACTAAGTTTTACATTTATTTACAGTACTTTTAGCAATAAATTGACTAGACTGTTGAAACCGCCATCTCCGACGACTTGCCGGCACTTGCCTTTTGAGCGGCGGTTTCAGCAACTAGACCAACGACTTAGCAATGGTGTGTTTTGTAAAATATTTTACCAAATTTTAGAGATAAAACGTTTTATAATTTTTTACAAAACATTTTAGGGTCAATAGAAAATATTTTATAAGTTTAACCACATTTTACATGCAAACAAACAGATATAAATAGGAAAATATTTTGATTTAAAACAAGCTAAGGATATTAAAGTTAATTGATACATTTTTTTGGGTTATTCATAGTCTATCCCAAATCCTTAAATCACGTTGATGCGGTGCCATTCACTTTCTACCCTACATATAAATATATATATATATATATATATATATTTATTTATTTATTTATAAATATGTGTATATATATATGTATATAAATATATATATTTATTTATATATCTATATGTGTATATATATATAAATATATACACATATATTTATTTGTGTATATATTAATATTTATATTTATATCTATATTTATATTTATATAAATATATAAATATATTTATATATATACCTCAGAGAAGAAAACTTTAGGATATTAAAGTTAATTGATACTTTTTTTTTTTTTTTTGGTTATTCATAGTCTATCCCAAATCCATATATATATATATATATATTTATTTATTTATTAATAAATATGTAAATATGTGTATATATATGTATATATGTATATATATGTGTATATAAATATATACATATATATTTATTTATATATGTATATATTTGTGTGTGTGTATATATATACACACACACATTTATATATATATATGTGTGTGTGTGTGTATTTTTAACAAGATTAATCTAAGAATCAATGAAAACATCAGTAATACCTTTATTAGAAAGTAGAGCTTGTTCGCTGGATTCATCTCCATCTTTGTGCTCATCTTGTTCATTATTAGATTGATGTTTATCAAGGTTTTTATCAATTCTTGACAATAATAATTCTTGTTTAAGATTAATGTTATCACTTTTAATGTTAAAGCTTTAACAATATTATGATCATCCAAAGCAAGAGAAATACCAGGATAACAGTCAAAATAAACAGGACCATCATACAAGGATGCAGTAATCATGCCAAGTATGCTATCAGAAAAGTTCTTGAATCTAGCATCTCTTAAACACATAAGAACAGAAGCATTAATTCCTTTTCTAGTAAGTGGTTTAACAACAACTTGAACAAGACCAATATGCAAGTAACTGAATGTTTTAGCAAGAAAATAATTAATATTTCTTTTAGAAACTATTTTTGAAGAAAACACAGAATCTGACTCATTATCTTTTGTTTTTGCTAAAAAGGTTTTTGATGATGATTTACCAGAAATTAAAAGATTTGTTGGAAAATCCAATCCCATATCTTTTACAAAAAATTGGTATCCAAAACCCACTCCTCCTGATATATAGTTTGAAGAAAGACCTTTTCAAAACCAATTTTCTGTTTCTACTGATAAACTTTATGGATGGAATATTGATGGTTTTTCTAAACAGGAAATCATTAATAAAATGGGTCATATGTCTATGGTTGGAATTGCTTATATGAATAAAAATAATCTTGACCACCCTGAAATTGATGGCCTTCTTGTTACTAGTTTTTCTGGTACTTTTCTTGGATGGTGGGATTTGTTAGGTTCTAAGGATTAGGAACTAATGTATTAGAACTCTAATTTGTATTGTTGGCAAACCATGATCAAAATAGGTTTTAGACTTGTTTAGACTTGCTCAAAGTATATACGTTTTATGTAAAGTTGGAATTGAGTTACTGCAGAATTTACTGTGCAATTTTGTCTGGCTCAATTGATCGAAAATTAGGCTTGATCAATTGAAACACGGGTAGACTGTTTTTCTGCAGAATTTTCCAACTCAGCCCAAGCCCATATGATGTGTAGGGTTTTATGTTTTGTCTTAAGTATAAAAGGGAAAACCCTAGCTATGTTTTTTATTGTCCATTATGTTGTATGTGTGAATCTTTTGTGAGATTAAAGAGGTGGTTGCCTTCACACATACTTAGGGTTTCCAAGATTCAAGACTATGTCAAGAACTTGGTAATTGATTCAGTTGCTGCATTAAAGAGCTTAAAGAAACACAAGCAGGTGTGCTTGTATTTTCTGGAGAATTCAAGAAAGAAGGAGTCCGTGGTCTCGAAGCTTGCACATGGTCATGTCAGTAAGTTTCTACTGGTGGATAGCAAGAGGATGTTAGCGGTCTAAGTCCTATTGTAAAACTTCGACTCTTTCATAGTGGATTCAGATTTACCTTGAGGATAGATAGGTTAAACCCTCCTTAGGTTTTTACCGGTTTGGTTTCCTGGGTCATCATATCTTTGTGTTCTTTATATTCCGCACTTTACATTGATATGATTATATGATTGTGTTAACCTAGATCTGAAATTTGGACTAAGTAATCACTTGGCTAATTTACTAGGTTAATCCAATTGTGTTTTAAGGGGTCTAAAAACTTACAAGTGGTATCAGAGTAGGTTGCTCTCTTGTTGTACATCTTTTGATCTCTAAGCTGATCTTTGACCCCTGCTGTCATGGATTATTGGAAAATATTTATGCTTATTTGTCAACTTGGTTACTTGTTGTTTTTGTCTCTTGTTACTTTTGCTAAATCTTTCCTTGAGTCTCTTGGTCTTATCACATATGATAAAAATTATTTGTGTTATACTGCTTTAACCGCCTTAAAGGCACATGATTCTTGTGTTTGGTATTTGGATAGTGGTTGTTCCAGGCATATGACCGGAAACAAAGGTTTATTCAAGACTCTTTTTGAAGGAAAGATTGGGATAGTCACTTTTGGAGATGGAAGCAAATCTGTGATCAGAGGCATTGGAACTGTAGACATTCCAAGGTTGCTAGTCTTTGAAGATAAATGGTATGTTGATGGATTGAAGGCCAACTTACTCAGCATCAGTTAGATTTGTGACAATGGATTGAATGTTCTCTTCACTAAGTATGAATGTGAGATACTTGATGGAAGAGGTGATTGTATGTGTGTTGGTGTAAGGACAGCTGACAACTGTTATGTTTTAACACCAAGTGTAAGCAACAAGTGCTTTAGTGCAAAGATCGGTTAAATTGATTTGTAGCATCAATGGTTAGGGCATGCAAGTCATAAGCAATTAGAGAAGATTTCCAGATATGATGCAGTTACTGGTTTACCTATGTTTGAGAAGATAGATAAGTGCATATGTGGACCATGTCAGATAGGTAAACAAGTGAAATCCAAACATCCGTCTGTAGCTAGTGTTCAAACTTCAAGACCTCTAGAGTTATTGCACATTGATCTTATGGGTCCTGCCAGAGTTCAGAGTTTAGGTGGAAAGAAGTATATTCTAGTGGTTGTGGATGACTTTACTAGATATACTTGGGTTGTGCTTTTGAAAGATAAAGCTGAGGCTCCTGAGAAGATGATACATCTGTGCAAGAAATTGCAGGTTGAGAAAGATACTATGATAGCCAGAATTAGAAGCGACAATGGAATAGAATTTGAGAATACCAAGCTGGCTACCTTCTATAATGATTAAGGCACACATCAAGAGTTCTCTTCACCCAAGACACTTCAATAGAATGGAATAGTGGAACGAAAGAATAGAGTTGTTCAGGAGATAGCTTGTGTCATGCTACACAATAAAAAGTTGCCCAAATACTTCTGGGGAGAAGCAGTTAACACTACTTGCCAGACACTCAACCGGTTGTATTTCAGACCTGATTCCAAGAAGACTCCTTATGTACTCTAGAGAGGAAAGAAGCCTGTTGTTAAATATTTCAGGATATTTGGTAGTGATTGTTACATTCTACGTGATAGAGAGAACCTAGAAAAATTTGATGCAAAGAGTGACAAGGGATATTTTCTGGGATACTCTTCTACTAGTAGAGCATATAGAGTGTATAATCTGAGAACCAAAACAGTCATGGAATCATCAAATGTTGTGATCAATGATGAAGTATGTTCAGAAGCACATTCAGAAAATACTGCTCCGATTCAAGATAAGCCTATGGAGGTTGGTGACTCACTTCCTGTTGATTATGTGGGGAAGCATAGTGATGAAGAGTTGATGATGCTGAATGATGCAGTTTCTGTGCCATCAAGTCTGGAACCATCCACATCGGTTCATGAGACTCAACAAGCACAACATGAGTTTAGTTATTCATTAGAACAAAATGGTACCTCCACATCTCTAGTTAAAGGTCCATCCTCTGGAGTAAGGCTAAATCAACCTACCACAAATATATTGGGAAGTTTGAATGATAACATGAGATTAAGATCAAAAGTCTTAAGTGTAATTACTCACTCATCCTATCTGTCCCAATTTGAACCGAAGAAGGTAGATAAAGCACTTCAAGATGCTGATTGGGTTAATTCTATGCATGAAGAACTTCATCAATTTATTCGGAATGATGTGTGGGAATTAGTTCCTAGACTAAAGGGAGTAAGGGTCTGTTTGGATAGAACTTATTTTGCTGAAACTGAAAATTGAAAACTGAAAACACTGTAGTAAAATAATTTTTAAATGTGTAAATAGCGTCGTGGGACCCATTTTTAATGAAAAAGTGGCTAAAAAGTGGAATTTGTGGGTCCGTGAACAGTGCACGGATGCACTGTTCACCGTGGGAAAGTCAACAAATGCGGGCTGAAAAAAAAAATGTAGAAAATGTAAACGCAATTTCAGTCCAATCCAAACTGCACCTAAATGTGATTGGAACTAAATGGATCTTTAAGAACAAGTCAAATGAACATAGCACTGTTATCAGGAATAAATCAAAACTTGTTGCTCAAGATTACACACAAGTGGAAGTGATTGATTTTGATGAAACCTTTGCGCCGATAGCAAGATTGGAATCCATTAGGATACTGTTGGCTATAGCTAGTCATTTGAATTTCAAGCTATATCAAATGGATGTCAAGAGTGCTTTCTTAAATGGAATGCTGCAAGAAGAGGTATATGTTGAACAACCGAAGGGTTTTGTTGATCCTCACAGACCGGATGATGTGTATGAGTTAAAGAGAGCCCTCTATGGTTTGAAACAAGCTCCACGAGCTTGGTATAATAGATTGATTGCATACCTCACTGAGCATGGATTTAAAAGGGGATCTGTAGATACTACTCTCTTCATAAGAAAGGATAAGAATAGTTTTGTTGTAGTTCAAATTTATGTTGATGATATTGTTTTTGGTGCTACTAATGACTCTCTTGCTTATTCTTTTGCAGATGAAATGAAGGCTATGTTTGAAATGAGTATGGTTGGTGAACTAACTTATTTTTTGGGATTGCAGGTGAAGTAAACGGACTCAGGAATCTACATCAACCAAGCAAAGTACGCAAGAAATCTAGTCAAAAGATTTGGACTAGACAAGACTGCACATGCTAGAACACCAATGGCTGCAAATGCAAAATTAACAAATGATCCATCAAGTGAGGCTGTTGATGTTACATTATACAGAAGTATGATTGGATGCCTTTTGTATTTGACTGCTAGTCGGCCTGATATTGCCTTTAGTGTTGGTGTTTGTTCTAAATTTCAATCTAATCCTAAAGTTTTACATTTGAATGTTGTAAAAAGAATAATAAAATATGTTAGTGGAACTTGTGATTATGGATTATTTTATAGTAAAAAATCGAATCTGTCTCTTGCTGGTTTCTCTGATTTTGATTGGGTTGGTAATACTAATGATAGAAAAAGCACCACCGGTGTGTGTTTTTATGTAGGAGCCAATCTTGTTGCTTGGATGAGTAAAAAGCAAAATTCTCTGAATTTGTCTACTGCAGAGGCAGAATATACTGCTGCTGGAAGTTGTTGCTCACAACTTCTTTGGATGAAAAAGGTTTTGACTGATTATGGGATATCCCAAGATATCATGGTTATTTATTGTGATAACTCTAGTGCTATTGATATCTCTAAGAACCTTGTTCAACATTCTATGACTAAGCACATAGAGATTAGATATCACTTCATTAGGGATCTTGTTGAAAGAAAGATTGTGTCTCTTGAGTATATCCCTACTGATTGTCAGAATACTGACATCTTCACCAAACCTCTTAATAGAAGTAAGTTTGAGACACTTCGTCAAGTAATTTGTGTGATTTTGTGTCCCTGATATGTCTTGGCTTTCATGGTCCTTATGCTTCATTGTTCTACTCTTTGTGACCATTGTTATTTGTTATTTGTTATTTTTATTTATTTATTTTTTTTTTGTTTCTAGAACTTGCATTGCATAACATTCATGCATTTCATTCTAGGACTGTTTTTTGTTTCTTCTTTTTATAATAAAAAAAAATGGAAAAAGGAAAAGGGAAGCAAATTGTGTTTTGCATTTTTTATTGGATTTGAAATCTAGGTTGGCCAATTTAATTTTTACATAACATGTCTATGTACTTTGTTTAGCTTGGATGAGTTTATTTATTGCACTTTACTAGTTGAAGTTTTGTAGTGCATGTTATGTGGGAAGATGTTTATAGCTTTTGATCACATGATCTTGATCTTGAAGTCACATGCTTTTGATTGTCGGACTTGAACTTATTGAGAAAGGCATAAATAACCATCTCACCACTGTTTACTAGCCAATCATGAACACCTTAGTGCATATCGTAAGATTTTGTACTCGAGAAAGTGTAACACCTACACAAAAAGAACATATGGTGTAGCCTCGGCTTAAATGATAAAATTGGTGTGTACATTATTGGAGTTAATGTTAAATCAAGCAAATAAAATTGGTGTGTACATTATCCCAGCTATAAATAAAATTGGTGTGTATATTATGAGGCAAATCAAGAAACTTACATGATTGCAAGCCTGTTTTCTAGGAGATGTGAGAGTTATATGATGTAACTCTTTTGGTAATAGTCTCTTTCAAATTCTATGTGATGAATTTTGTAGACTTTGTGATTGATTTCTATTTACATATCACCTCACATATATCTCAAGTTTTTACTAGTTGCACACATGACACAAATTACTCTTTGCTAAACTTAGTACATGTTATTGTGTGTGATTTTGGTTTGGTCAACCAAGTTTGAAAATTCCTTGTATTCTATGCAAAATGTGCTTGAAGCCTGAGAATTTAAGGAGGATTGTTTGAACATCTTAATTTTGGGAAATTTGGGTTCAAAACATGTGTTTTTGAAAAGCATTTCATCTCATACTCATGCATTTTGTTCACAAAATTCAATACTTTAAGGAGTTTCTGCAATATTTTGCTTGGTTTTTCAAAAAAAAAAATTCTAGAAATTTTTTGGCTTGGTTCTGTGCATTTCGATCGATCTAACCTATTTTTCGATCAATCGAAATTGCATTTAAAATTTCTTGGTTGGTTCTGTGTGTTTCGATCAATTGAAACTAATTTTCGATTAATCAAAAATCGTATAGAGAGTTTTTTTTTTTTTTTAAAACACTTGATTCTCACGTGTTCAAACACTTTTTCAAAAAGTTTTCAAACTCTTTCTCTCTCTATCCGATCGGTCAAGTCTCCAATCAAGATTTTTTGTCGTTTTTCTCTGTTCTTTTTGCAAGGTTTTTCTCCTCTAAGGCCGGTAAGACACTTTTACCCTTCTTTTTGCATTGATTTTCATATTTCATGCATTAAATCATGCATTTGTGGGGAAATTTTGACCCTATAGATTTTTTTTTTTTTTGATGTTTCAAGCTTATTTTCTTCAAATTGATCATTGGGTTTTTGTCATATGAGGATGTATAACTGTTCTTGGTGATTTAATTTGATAAATTTGGTGAATTGAGAAAAATTAAAATTTCTAGGGCTTGAAAGTATCCAATTTGGGGTTTTTGTTCAATTTGGTTTAAATTGATGAAATTGGCTTGTTTGCTTGATTGTTTTGGTCATTATAAATTGTTCTCTATCATGTATAATAATCAATTTGGTCAATTTGGTGATTTTGTGAAATTGGTGTTTTTTTTTTTTTTTTTTTTTTTTTTTTTTTTTTTTTTTTTTTAAATTTTGGGGTTTTTGATGTAAACTCTATGCTCAAGCCAATTTTGTGATTTTATAGCTAAATTGAACTTATTCTCACTGCATTAGAGCATGCATCATGACATTTATCTGTTCATACATCATATAGATTGTTATTTCTATATTATTTTTGTGCTAACTTGCAGTCTGTCTTTGGTTTTTCTTTTTCTTTGTTGGTTCTTTTTTGTGTGTGTTGTCCTTTCCTTAGCATCATGCCTAGGAAAACTAGAGCCAATAGGACCTCCACTTCTTCTCCTTCCCCCACCTTTGATAGTGAGAGGTTCCTAAGTGAGAAAAACCAGGAAGCATTTGAGAAGCTTAACCTTAGGAGAAACATTTGGACTAAGAGAAAGGTACTTCTAGATGAGCTAGATCCCAAGATTAGACGTAACTTTGAGTGTCGAGGTTGGTTACCTTTGTTGGATATTTCACATCTAGCTCCGGCTACCGTGATTAGAGAGTTCTATTCGAACCTCTCTGTCCACTCCTACGATGCCAACACTCTCGTGAGGAGTTGGGTATGGGGTGTGGGTACACCATTACCCCTTCGATAGTGGCTGATGCCTTTGGGGTACTAGTGGTTCGTGATCCTATCTACCCATATGATGAGTCTCCTCCCTTGGATGACATCATGTCTTATATCACTGGGTCTTCTATCCAGTGGGGTTCTGATCCTTGGATCAACACTGCTGAGCTCACTCCGATTCATTATCTTTTCTTTCGGATTGCTTATCATTCTTTTTGGCCTATCTCTCATCTGCACACCATTCCTTTGGAGCATTGTCCATTTTTGTATGCCCTGGTTACTGATTCTCCTATTAGCTTTCCTCATCTTTTTATTTGTTCCTTGATTGAGGTGCATAGGAGTAGTTCTACTGCTCATGCTTTGTTCTTCCCCATCTTTATTCACCAGATTCTTTTGCATCTCGGTTTAGTTGAGTTTCCTGCATCTGAGCCTGTTCATATTGTTGCTCCCATAGGTGCCGGTTTTCTTAGGCAGAGGGCTGCTCATTTGAAAGCTAGCTCTAAACATCCTAGGGTAGAGCCTTCCGATGTTGCACCTCCACCTCCCTCTTCTACAAGTGATGCTACTACTGAGGAGCCCATTGATCATGCTGATGATGCTGTTGCTACTACTGTTCCTCCACCTCCTACCTCGGATGATTCAGACATTCGACATATGTTGGAGACTGTCATGACCGTTCAGGCTGCTCATGGACAGATTTTGGTGGACATGCTTGATGAGCTTCATGCTTTGCGAGCGGATCTGGAGCATTTGAGACGATCACCTCCGTCACCTCCTTTTGATGATGTGTGATTGCCCTTTTGGCATTCCGTCACAAAAAGGGGGAGTACACTTGTAGAGATTTTTGTGTTAGGGGGAGATTTTTGTTCTTGTGGAGCTATTAGATTGTATCTAGATGCTACATTGTGTATTTACATTTTTTTTTGGCTCGTGATGTATTTTTTGGGTTTTTCATGATAGGGGGAGATACATTGATTGGTATATGTTTCTTGTTTCACATTGTTTATTGATTTATATTTATGAGTTATTCATGATATATGTCTTTATTGTGTGTTATGTGAAATTAAGAAGTTATTTTTGTTTTACTTGTATATTCCACATGCGTTTATGCGTTTGTTGAGTGTTTCAAGAAATATACAGGTTGATTCAGTCGTGCTGCTGTCTACACTTGCAATTAATAGATAGTAGTTAGGTTGAATTTGTTGTGTTGTTCTATGTTTTTATATTGGGCTGTTTTTATGTAAACTTTGAGCAATTTTTGTTTAGTTTTGTGTTTTATCACGGATTGCCAAAGGAGGAGTTTGTTAGGTTCTAAGGATTAGGAACTAATGTATTAGAACTTTAATTTGTATTGTTGGCAAACCATGATCAAAACAGGTTTTAGACTTGTTTAGACTTGCTCAAAGTATATATGTTTTATGTAAAGTTGGAATCAAATTACTGTAGAATTTACTGTGCAATTCTGTCTGGCTTGATCGATTGAAACACAGGCAGAATGTTTTTCTGCAGAATTTTCCAACTCAGCCCAAGCCCATGTGATGTGTAGGGTTTTATGTTTTGTCTTAGGTATAAAAGGGAAAACCCTAGCCATATTTTTGATTGTCCATTATGCTGTGTGTGTGAATCTTTTGTGAGATCAAAGAAGTGGTTGCCTTCACACATACTTAGGGTTTCCAAGATTCAAGACTATGTCAAGAACTTGGTAATTGATTCAATTGCTGCATTAAAGAGCTTAAAGAAACACAAGCAGGTGTGCTTGTATTTGCTAGAGAATCCAAGAAAGAAGAAATCCATGGTCTTGGAGCTTGCATGTGGTCGTGTCAGTAAGTTTCTGTTGGTGGGTAGCAATAAGATGTTAGCAGTCTAAGTCCTATTGTAAAACTTCGATTCTTTCATAGTGGATTTAGGTTTACCTTGAGGATAGTTAGGTTAAATCCTCCCCAGGTTTTTACCGGTTTGGTTTCCTGGGTCATCATATCTTTGAGTTCTTTATATTCCGCACTTTATATTGATATGATTATATGATTGTGTTAACCTAGATCTGAAATTTGTACTAAGTAATCACTTGGCTAATTTACTAGGTTAATCCAATTGTGTTTTAAGGGGTCTAAAAGCTTACAGGATTCATATCTCACAAAAGATTTCAGAGAATTTATTAAAACAGCTGTTAAAAAGAATGATGAAGGTCTACCTATCTTTGATGAAAGTATTGGTCGAGGTATTCCTGATGGTGTTAATACCTTAATCTATACTGTTCTTAAACATTTTGTTGTTACTCCATCTAATATTTCATCTTGGATTTCTAATTATTTAAACAATTTGAGATGTCCTACTATGTCTGATTACAGATGGTATCAAGATGTTTTCATTTCTAGAGTTATACTCAGGAAAGATTGTTACAAGCCTTATTAGAAAGAAAAGTTTATTGACGGTTTGCCTCCTATCTTTGCTCATAAGGTAAAACAAGAATAAATTGGTAAAAATGATTCCATTGACTATGAAAATTTAACTTAAGGTGATATTCTAAGTACTATTAAAAAACTTGGTATTAATATGTGCAATGATGAAAAACTGTTAAAATAAAAATTAAAAAACAAAAGAAAAGCTAAATATGAAAACGGTAATTTCTGTGAACAATATGGTTTACCCCCTATAGCTCCTTCTAGGCAAAAAGGGAAAAAACATGATAAAATTCACAAAGATTATAACCATAAAAACATAAAAGATACAAAACCAACTTTGTTAAACCAAATGATTTTTATGCTAAAAAGAAACATATTTCTAATAATCCTAAAAAATATGATAAACAGAAGTCAGGAAAAGGCAAATTCTTTAATTGTGGTAAACCTGGACACTACAGTAAAGACTACAAGAAGAAGTTCTATTCCGAATCCTTGAATCAAACACTTCGTCTAATTCTTTGGAAGAGGATTTTTCTTCCTCATCTGATTCTTGTTATCAATCTGTTGATGAATCTCCTAGTTACCTAATTTTAAAATTGGTTGCAGAGATTCATGTTGCAATGTTACTAAAACTGTTAATGTTCTCACCAAGAGTGAAGAAAATGAAAGTTTGTTAATTACTTTGATAAGCCAAATTGAGAACCTTGAATTAAAACAAGAGTATCTCAATAAGCTTAAGAAAAGTCTAATAAAAGATGAAAATGTTAAAAAACTAAAATCAATGATAAGCTTTGAAGAAACTTTGGAAAGATATAATAAAAAGAAATCCAAAGAATTAACTGTTAATGATCTCCAACATGAAATCACCGTTGTTAAACAAGAAATAATTGAACTAAATGAATTCAAAACCATTAAAAGTGATAACATTAATCTTAAACAAGAATTATTATTGTTAAGAATTGATAAAAACCTTGATAAACATCAATCTGATAATGAACAAGATGAGCACAAAGATGGAGATGAATCCAGCCAACAGGCTCTTCTTTCTAATAAAGGTATTACTGATGTTTTCACTGATTCTTAGATTAATCTTGTTAATAAAATACTTCCCCCAAAATGGTTTACAAAAGTTGAAGTTGTTGTTTCCCATGATTATTATTTCAGTGTTACTACTATGATTGATTCTGGTGTGGATATGAACTGTATCCAAGAAGGATTAATCCCGTCCAAATATTTTGAAAAATCAACTGAAAGATTGGTTTCTGCTAATGCTACTTAAATGAAGATTAGATATGAATTAAATAATGCTCATGTTTGCCATGGTAATGTCTACTTTTAAGATTACCTTTGTTCTTGTTAAAAACATGACTAATAAAGTGATTCTTGGTCTTCCATTTATAAATTCTTTGTACCCCTTCCTTGTTGAACATGATGGAATTACTACTGATCCTTTTGGACAGAAAGTAAAATTCAAATTTACTTCAAAATTTGGAATCGATACTGATAATGCTTTAAATCTGATTCATGCAAAAAATGAAATCATGATTTGCTCATATATGGTTCAAGCTAATCAATTATTGGATTTTTGCCCTACCTTTTCTCATACCTTTTGGCAAGAAAAGGAGCACACTGTTGATATAAATACCATTAGTAAGTGGATTAAAGTTATTTATACCGCCAGAAGGTGGAATAGTATGACTTCCTTGGTAGAAAGGAAGAACAAGGGAAAAACACCTGCACAGGGCTATTCTCAAGACAAAACGGGTTTAGCAGGACTTCCTTTTGTAATGCATGAAGGCATATCCTCCAAGGTTAACTAGGATGGATCAAAATCCCTTTAGGAATTTGTTCTGGCAGAGGTGACATATTCCAGTGGTGACGTGGTTATTGCTTTGCAAGAAGTCTTGTCTAGAAGTTTGCAATTCCACAATGGAACCTACACAAAACTACCAAATTCTATTAAATTTATCCTTGACAACCTCCATGCTGCTTTCACCCTAAAACACCACACGCTTTTCCAAAAAACACTCCAAGCACTGGAAATCCACCTCGTTAATACTACTGCCATAAATGAAGCCTACATAAGTCAACTCTTTGGCAAAGAGAATATCCATTCAAAGGATAAAAAGACTATAATGGGCACTGATTATGCTAGATTGAGTCTTAAGACCTAATCTCTATTAAAGAGTGCTATTGCCAACTTGCCAATTGAAATACAATTTTCTATTTTGGAAAGCAAGGCTATGTTTAGATCTTTTGATCTTTGGATTGAATATTTCAAGATACTTATTACAATTGCTGCCCCTGATCCTACTAATTCAGATGATCTTAGTGACATCCAAGATCAAGCTGATTGGGAAGAACACTTTGGGAGCAGTCTCAGAGTATATGAAAAGAAACATCTGTTTCCTAGCCTATTGATCAATTATGAAGATGGTTCAAATGATGCTAATAGGGATCCTGACTGGCTTTCCCAAATGTTTGAGTATGGCTTTATTCGGCTCATAAAACTAACGAGTCATAACCAGACTAGCCAACTCCCTAAAATTATTCGGACGGCTGTTAAAAAAATTAACACCCTTTGTTTCTATCAAACGCTGGAGCACCTTACCAAAATGAGAAAGAGATAATTGGATGAATTTCCAGCCTTCAACATCTCATTCTCATTAATTGATACACCCACTAAGGACAATGGTATGAAGGAGATTCTCACTTATCCTTCAGGGATCTTTATGCTCTTGCAGAATGCTGGAGAAATTATTTCAATAATCAAATTCTTGATGTCATTCAAAATCTATGGAAAGATTATCATTTCATAGGAAGCACAAAAAGAAATTTTTTTTTTTTTTTGGTCTTAAGCCTTATGCTACTGCCATCTCTCGTATACAAATAGTAGATCATAGTAATCCAAGAAGCTTTCTCATCCCAGGAAGAACTCCGAAGTATGAGCCACTTCTGTATTGTGGATTCTACAACTAGTATGCTAACTATCATGAACATGAATGTAATGATGATCCTCCATAGGACCCTTATGAAGGCTACCCGTCTGATGCCCCTGATACTGATTAATGATCCAAGTGCAAACAGCCAAACTGGCCAATGCACCTATTACTATATTCGCTGAACCTGATAAGCCATCTACTAAGTCTAAAAAGAAGAGTTCTCCTCTAGATGACATCCGCAAGGACCCTGATGCTCTGTATACCCTCCTCAAGTTAAAATGGAAGGAGGAAGAAACTGCTGTTAATCATGATTCAAAAGATGAACTGTCCTCTGAAGCATCTGTTGCAAATAACCCATACTACCCTTACAATCAGGAACTGTTTGGTCATGATGAAGAAGACAATCCTAATTTAGGGGAAAATTGATTCTCTTTTATTTGTCTGGCCTGCACAAAGGCCAAAATGTTACAATGTTTACCTTTGGTAAAGTCCCGATTGTTACGCTGCTTGCTCCCCACAAGGGAATATAATGCTGCTTTCGACCACTTTTGTTAAAGCTACAACTATTGTTTTGCCTGATCCTCAGAAGGGATTACTAATGATTGCTGTTACTTTACTACTTTCGGCACAAAACGCCAAACTGATAAAGTTTGGTTCTTTGAACTAAAGCTCTGGATTTTGCTCTTGCTGTCCTGTGATGAATAGTGAAAAAATTCACCATTCACTATTACTATTCACTGTTTAAATATTCTTTTTCTACCTATATAAGGGGGGATGTCCCTTATGAGAAGACCCAGAATTCCTTTTGGGCAGAATTCCTTTTATCCCTAGAAATCTCTTTAGGATCTTCCTCTAGAATTTCTTCTACTACTCTCTTACAAATCTTGTAACTAGAACTAGTTTCAAGCCTTGTACCTGTTGAAACCCTGTAACTACTACTATTGCTGTAAGTGTTTTAAGCTACTTTCAATATTAACTATTTTCAGTTTATTTTCAATTTATTTTTTAATATATTTGCTACCGCCTTCTCGGATGGTTTTACTTTGATTATATTATTTTCATTTATGTTAGGTTCTAAGTACTTAGGAACTAATGTATTAGAACGCTAATTTGTATTGTTGTCAAACCATGATCAAAACAGGTTTTTAGTCTTGTTTTAGACTTGCTTAAAGTATGTGTTTTACGTAAAGTTGGAATTGAGCTGCTGCAGAATTCATTGTGCGATTCGGTCTGGCTCGATCGATTGAGAATTAGACTCAACCGATCGAAAGTTGGGCAGAATGTTTTTTCTACAAAATTTCCAACTCAACCCTAAGCCCATATGACGTGTAGGATTTTATGTTTTGCCCTAGGTATAAAAGGGAAATCCTAGCCACGTTTTTGGTGTGGCTCTATTTTATTATGTGTGTGAATCTCTTTTGAGATCTAAGAGGTGGTTGCCTTCACACATTCTTAGGATTGTCAAGAATGAGATTTCATTGAGAGCTTGATGATCATTCAATTGCTACAAAAGCTTAAAGATACACAAGCGAGAGTGCTTGTACTTGCTGGGAATCTAAGAAAGAAGGAGTCCGTGGTCTTGGAGTTATCACATGGTTGTGATAGTAAGTTTTCTACATGAGGTAGCAATAGGATGTTAGTGGTCTAAGTCGCTATTATAAAACTTCGATTCTTTCATAGTGGATTTAGTTTACCTTGAGGATAGCTAGGTTAAATTCTCCCCAGGTTTTTACCAGTGTGGTTTCCTTGGTCATCATATCTTTGTGTTCTTTATTTTCCACACTTTACAATGATATGATATATTTGTGTTAACCTAGATCTAATAATTTGACTAAGTAATCACTTGGTTAAATAACTAGGTTAATCTGGTTGTGTTATAAGGGGTCTAAAAACAAACAAGTGGTATCAGAACAGGTAGCTCTCTTGTTGTAGATCTTTTGATCTCTGAGCTGATCCTTGACCCCTATTGTCATGGAACACGGACACTTTCTAGTTATTCCTTACTTTGATGGGAATAATTATGCTTATTGGAAAGTAAGGATGAAAGCATTCCTGAAATCCATTGATGAGAGAGTCTGGAACTCCGTTGAGTTCGGATGGGAGAAACCCACTACTCCTGTGAGTGAGTGGATTACTGCTCAGAAAGAAGCA
Organism: Quercus lobata; assembly: GCF_001633185.2. Taxonomy (NCBI): domain Eukaryota; kingdom Viridiplantae; phylum Streptophyta; class Magnoliopsida; order Fagales; family Fagaceae; genus Quercus; species Quercus lobata. The sequence continues at coordinate 42,206,422 of NC_044912.1, read as the reverse complement.
GCAACCTTTAATAGCAAAGCTATGAATGCAATCTTTAATGTTGTTTCTATGGAGGAATTTGAGAGAATCTCTAATGTTGAGGTTGCTTACATTGCTTGGAATATCCTCCAGACTGTGCACGAAGGCACAAAGGCTATCAAAATTAATAAGTTGCAGCAATTAACATCTAGATTTGAGAGCATTAGGATGTCTGATAATGAATCCTTTGATGAATTTTATGCTAAACTTAATGACATTGTTAATTATGCATACAACTTGGGTGAAATCTATGATCAACCTAAAATTGTTAGGAAGATTCTTAGATCTTTAACTAAAGATTTTAGACCCAAAGTGACTGTCATCACTAAGAGCAAGGATGTGGACTCCATCCCTGTTGATGAACTTGTAAGATCTCTTTAGCCCTATGAGTTGGACCTACCCAAAACTAGCAAATCCAAATCAATGGCTCTTAAGTGAATTGATGATGTTGATGTTGGTGAATTTGATGATGAGCTCTTTGCTATAGAGATTGCTTACCTTGCCAAGAACTTTAGGAATTTCCTTAGAAACAACAACAGAAGGGCAAGAGGTAAGAACACTGTTGAACCTAGAAACTTTAGGATGAATGATCCCACTAAGGTTAACAACATTGAAAAACCTAGAGAAAAAGTAGGTCAATCTTCTAATAATTCTATAGGTCCTTAATGTTTTGGATGTCAAGGGTATGGTCATATGAAATCTGAATGTCCTACATACTTTAGGTCTAAGGGTAAGGCTATGGCTATAACCCTTAGTGATGATGAAGTTTCTGATGATGAGTTTGGTTGTGATGAGGATGGAAATTTCATTGCTTTCACTGCTACTGTTGTAGTCAATGAAAATGTGTCTACTGAAGAGAACCCTTCTAAAGGGGAACTCTTTGAGGATGCAGAACTTCAAGAAGCCTATAATAAACTTTGCAAAGTTGCTGCAAATGATGCTATAAGTGTTGAATTAGGCTTAAAGAAAATTGCATCTCTTGAGCTTAATAAGAAAAATTTGCTTGTGAATTTTTTTGATGCTACTGAACTTTTGAATAATGTGAAGACTAAGAACATGATTTTGCTTGAAAAAGTTAATAATTTGGAACATGAACTATCTGTTGCTAGAGAACAAACTTATAGGTCTGCAAGCTCCAAATTTGATCACATGCTGAGTGTTCAAAAGTCTCCCTTTGACAAAACTAGCTTAGGTTTTGTAGAAAGCATCTCTGTGCCTGCACCCCATTCCACAAACTTCGTTCCTTCTTCTTCTTCCGAACCCTATGTGAGTGAGGTTGTCAAACCCTCTGTGAGTGAGGCTAAATTTGTAGAAGTTACACCTCCTAGGAAGATTAGGGTTGATCTTCATGAGTCTAAACCTAAGGCTTCTAACCCTCCTAAGGGCAAGATACATGATAAGCTTGCATGGGTTGTCATTTTTGTGGAAAGTCTTGGCACATTCGTCCAAACTGTTACAAGCTGCAAGCTGCTAAGCGAGCAAACAAACCAGAAGTACCTGTGCCTCAAGCACAAGATCCTGTGGTACTTATTGGTGAATTGGTAAAGACTCTAAACTTTTATTCCAATCCTGGAGTTGATAATCATTCTCAAGTGAATAAGAACTCCAATGCTCGAGGTTCATCTAAAAAATTTTGGATGCAAAAGGCTCAATCAAATTGTAGTCTTTCTGACATGGTCCTTGTGCTTCATTGCTCTACTATTTGTGACCATTGTTCTTTGGTTTATGTTTTCTTTGTTTCTAGGATTTGCATTGCATATCATTCATGCATTTCATTCTAGGTTGTTTTTGTTTTTCTTTTTATAAAAAAAAAAAAGAAAAAAGAAAAAATAGATTGAAGCAAATTGTGTTTTGCATTTATTTTCTTGGCATTGAAAACAAGATTGTTCAATTTATTTTCACATAACAAGTCTTTGTACCTTGTTTAGTTTGGATGAGCTCATTTATTACATTTTACTAGTTGAAACTTTGTAGTGCATGTTGTGTGGGAAAGATGTTTATAGTTTTTGATCACTTTGTATTGATTTTGAAGTCACATGTCTTTGACTATTGGACTTGAACCTTTGGAGAAAGGCATAATAACCATCTCACCATTGTTCACTAACCAATCATGAACACCTTAGTGCATATCATAAGATTTTGTGGTCCAGAAAGTGTAGTACATGCATAAAAAGAAAATAAGGTGTAGCCTCGGTTAAATTGCTTAAAATTGGTGTGTACATTATCTCGACTATTTTAATAAGTTTCTGCTAAATTAAAATTTGTGTGTACAATATGAGACAAATCAAGAAACTTACATGATTGCAAGCTTATGATCTAGGAGATGTGGGAGTTATATGATGTAATTCTTTAGGTGATAGTGATGCAAATCACGTTATGAAGAAACAAATAGTTTTTATTGTTTTCCTTTTCCTATTTGAATTAGGATTTATTTACTCTAGTACTTTGAATTAAAATCCTTTTCCTAGTTGAATTGGGATTTTAATTGTTTTTCTTTTCCTAGTTAAATTGTTTTTCCTTTCTCAAGTAGAAGTAGGTTTATTATTTCTTTTCTTAAAAGGAGTAGGAGAAATTCTGTTCCTATAAATACTCTTTATAGAGAGATTATTTATGTTATGTGTGTTTTGAATAAAAGTTTGCTAGAGAGGTTTTCTCTATTACTGTGCCTATTAGCCTAGTGTTCTTGTAGAACTTAGATTTAGTGGAAGAGTTGTAGTATTTGTGTGTTTTAGATTCTGCTTCTACATGCCTACGCTACATCAGTTGGTATCAGAGCCCAGGTTAGGTTCCTACCATGGCACGAGGATCACGTGGGGGAAGGCACGCTGCTGTAGATGGTGAGTATGAACGCGATGAGATTGCATGCAATACACAACTAGAGGCACGCTGTCAGCGGATGGAAGAGCAGTTTGAAGCGCTAACAAAGCATCTTGCTACCTTAGCCGTTGTTAACCAGCCTCGAAACCGTAGTCCAACTCTACGTTTTGTGGAGGAAGATGAGGTAGACTATAATGTTGAGGATGAGATGGAAAATCCGTTTGCTGGACATAGAAGGAGGAGGGAGAAACCCTTGGTTTCATACAATTCAAACAGATGGGAATCTGGGTTCAAATTAGATATTCCAAAGTTCAAAGGTTGTTTACAACCTGAAGAATTCCTAGATTGGGTAGCTGCGGTTGAAGAAATTTTGGAGTTTAAGGAGGTGCCGCAAGACAAAAGAGTTTCTTTGGTGGCAACCAAATTTAGAGGACGTGCTGCTGCATGGTGGCAACAATTAAAGCAAAGTCGTATTCGCCAAGGTAAATCTAAAATCAATACTTGGGAAAATTTTTTGAAACATATGCGTGCTGCATTCTTACCCCATAATTATATGCATACATTATATCAACAACTACACAATCTTAAGCAAGGTACACAATCTATAGATGAGTATACTCGAGAATTTTATCAACTTGTAGCTAGAGTTGACCTTGCAGATTCGGAAGATCAATTAGTTTCACGTTATATTGGAGGCATAAGGCAACAATTTCAAGATACTTTGAATTTATTTGACCCAATTTCTGTATCTGAATCCCATCAGAGAGCTTTGCATTTAGAGAAGACGATGAATAGGAGGACTAACATGGTTTCAAATAGTAGTGGCAACCGACTACCACCAGTAGCTCCTCCTTATGGTGCAATTACACAATCTACACAAGGAAAAGGCCAAGTTAATCAAGCTAATCCACAACCCAACCGCACTGCAGCTAGTAGTTCTGGCTCTCGATGTTTCAAGTGTGGTGAGGCAGGGCATAGAATGGCTGATTGCAAGAAGGGTGGCCGGTTTGGTAAGGGTTTATTTATTGAGAGTGAAGAATGTACTGATGATCATTTAAATACCTTTGAGCAAGAAGCTGTTTATGATGCTGAAGAGGAAGAGAAGTATGTGCAGGGGGATGATGGCCCTTTGTTAGTTACAAGAAGGGCGTGTTTCACACCTCGCAAATCTGAAAGTGAGGATTGGCTCCAAAGCAATATCTTTCAAACTACATGTACTATGGGGGGCAAGGTATGTAGACTTGTTATTGATTCTGGAAGCTGTGAGAATGTGGTATCAGAAGAGGCTGTTCAAAAATTGAGATTAGCAACAGAGAAGCACCCTAACCCTTACAAACTATCTTGGCTCAAAAGGGGCAATGAGGTAACTGTATCTAAACGTTGTTTGGTTTCTTTTTCTATTGGGTTGAAATATAAGGATAATGCATGGTGTGATGTGGTAGTTATGGATGCATGTCATCTTCTCCTTGGTAGACCATGGCAATATGATAGAGAGGTTCAACATGATGGTAAGAAGAATACATACAGTTTCATGTTTGGTAGCACAAAAATTGTGTTGTTGCCCTGTAAGGAGATTGAACCTAAGCCAACTTCAAGAGGGGGTAAGAATCTCTTAGCTAAAAGGGCATTTGTTGAAGAGATGTTTGATTCAGGGTTGGTGTTTGTATTATTGGGAAAGGAGAGCTCAAAGGGTAGTGTAGTACCAGAGGCTGTGCAATCTTTATTAGATAAATTTGCAAACGTATTTCCTAGTGATCTACCTGAGGGGTTACCGCCACTCCGAGATATACAACACCAAATTGATCTTGTACCAGGTTCTAATCTACCTAATCGCCCACACTACCGTATGAGCCCAAAAGAGCATGAAGAACTTAGAAGACAAGTAGAGGGTTTGTTGTTAAAAAGGTACATTAGAGAGAGTCTTAGTCCCTGTGCTGTGCCAGCCTTACTAACACCCAAAAAGATGGATCATGGCGAATGTGCGTCGACAGTCATGCCATCAACAAAATTACAGTCCGATATAGATTCCCTATTCCTCGATTGGATGATTTGCTTGATCAGTTGAGTGGTGCTACAGTGTTTTCTAAGTTGGATCTAAAAAGTGGGTACCATCAAATTCGAGTACGTCCTGGTGATGAATGGAAGACAGCATTCAAGACACGTGAGGGGTTGTATGAGTGGCTAGTAATGCCATTCGGACTTTCTAATGCTCCTAGCACCTTTATGCATGTTATGAACCAGATTTTTCGCCCCTTCATCGACAAGTTTGTTGTAGTTTATTTTGATGATATCCTGATATATAGTGCCAATATTGATTTACATCTCCAACATCTTCGTGAGGTACTCATAGTTCTAAGTAGGGAGAAATTTTATGCTGCCATAACCAAATGTTCTTTTATGACAGATAGTGTTTTATTTCTTGGTTATGTGGTGTCCAAGGATGGACTATCAGTTGATGAATCAAAGGTTACTGCTGTTAAAGAATGGCCAATACCAACCACAGTCCACGAGGTCCGCAGTTTCCATGGGTTGATGTCATTCTACCGGCGGTTTATCCCTGACTTGAAGCGTGTCAATGTGAAAGCTGAGGATCTAATCGCATAAATTCAAGAAATTCATACGGCTACTGCTAAGCGTTTACAGAAGACTTCCGCTAAGTACAAACAAGCCGCTGACAAGAAACGTCGAGTAGTAGAATTTGAGATTGGTGATTTTGTTTGGGCAATTTTGACCAAAGATCGCTTTCTTGTGGGAGAGTACAACAAACTAGCTGCTAGAAAGATTGGTCCTTTGGAGATTCTTGAGAAAATTAATCCTAATGCCTATCGATTGAAACTTCCAAGTCATATGCGTACATCTGACATCTTCAATGTTAAGCATCTTGTTCCATATCGAGGAGACAATTCCAATCCAGACTCCAAACTCGAGGACGAGTTTCTTCCAACCCAGGGAGAATGATGCAAATCACGTTATGAAGAAACAAGTAGTTTTTATTGTTTTCCTTTTCCTATTTGAATTAGGATTTATTGACTCTAGTACTTTGAATTAAAATCCTTTTCCTAGTTGAATTGGGATTTTAATTGTTTTTCTTTTCCTAGTTAAATTGTTTTTCCTTTCTCAAGTAGAAGTAGGTTTATTATTTCTTTTCTTAAAAGGAGTAGGAGAAATTCTATTCCTATAAATACTCTTTATAGAGAGTTTATTTATGTTATGTGTGTTTTGAATAAAAGTTTGCTAGAGAGGTTTTCTCTATTACTGTGCCTATTAGCCTAGTGTTCTTGTAGAACTTAGGTTTAGTGGAAGAGTTGTAGTATTTGTGTGTTTTAGATTCTGCTTCTACACGCCTACGCTGCATCAGATAGTCTCTTTCAAACTCTATGTGTTGAATTTCGTAGACTTTGTGTTTGATTTCTATTCACATATCACCTCACATGTATCTCAAGCTTTTGCTAGTTGCACACACTACACAAGTTACTCTTTGCTAAACTTTGTACATGTTATTGTCTGAGTTTCTGGTTTGACGAACCAAGTTTGAAAATTCCTTGAGTTTTATGCAAAACATATTTGATGTTTGAGATTTTAAGAGAATGGATTGAAAATCTTAATTTTGGGAAAACTGGGTTCAAAACATGTGTTTTTGAAAAGCATTTCATCTCACACTCATGCATGTGATTCATAAAATTCAATGCTTTGAGGAGTTTCTGCATTATTTTGCTTTGTTTTTCAAAAAATTGATATTTCCAGAATTTCGACCGATCGAATTTTTTTTTCGACCAATCGAAATTGCAATTAAAAATGTTTGTGAGTCTCTCTCTTTTTCGATTGGTGCTCGATTGGTGTTGGATCAATCGAAGCATTTTCGACCGATTGAATCTGTTTTTCGATTGATCGAAAATCATGTAGAGAATTTTTTAAAATCTGATTTTCACGTGTTCAAACTCACTTTTTCAAAAGTTTTTCAACTTTTTCTCTCTCTATATGACTCGGTCAAGGCTTCAATCCAATTTTTTGTCATTTTCCACCATTCTTTTTTGCAAGGTTTTTCTCTCCCAAGGCCGGTAAGACCTTTATACCCTTCCTTTTGCATTTATTTTCACTTTTCATGCATCAAATCATGCATTATTTGGGAAATTTCGAACCTACAAATTTTTTTTTTCTTTTTTTGATGAATTAAGCCTTTTCTTTCACAATTGATCAATGGGTTTTTGATGGGGGATGTTATAAACATGATCTATGGTGTTTAATTTGATAAATTTGATGTATTGTGAGAAATTGAAAATTCTAGGGCTTGAAACTACCCGATTTAGGGATTTTTGTCAAATTGAGTTTAATTGATGAAATTGGTTTGTTAGATTGATTAATTTAATCATTATAAACAGTTTTCTAACTTGTGTGATGACCAGTTGGTCAATTTAGTACAAATTGAACAAGTGGTTTTTCAAAATTTTGGGTTTTTTGTTATAAACTCTATGCTCAAGCCAATTTTGTGATTCTAAACTTAAATTGAACTTGTTATCACTACATTAGAGCATGCATCATGACATTTATCTGTTCATGCATCATAAAGATTGTTATTTCTATTTTTTTTGTGCTAACTTGCAGTCTGCCCCTTTTTTTTTTTTTTTTTTTTTGTTCTTTCTCTTGTGTCTTTGTCCTTACCCTAGCACCATGCCTGGGAAGACTAGACACCATAGGACATCCTCCTCTTCTTCTGATCCTTCCTCTGTGGGCACTTTGTTTCTAAATGAGAAAAGTCGAGAGCTTTATGAGACACTAAACCTTAAGAGAAAGATTTGGGCTGAGCGTAAGGCTTTGTTAGATGAGCTAGATCCTGCCATTAGGGCAAACTTTGAGCGTTGGGGCTGGTTACCACTTTTGGATATAGATTATCCTCCTCCAGCTACCCTGATTAAAGAGTTCTACTCGAACATCTCTATCCACATCTATGATTCCAACACTTTAGTAAAGAGTTGGATATGAGGTGTAGAGTTCACCATTACTCCTAGTGTAGTGGCTGATGCTCTTGGGGTACCTGTGGTCTAGCATCCTATTTACCCTTATGAATAGTCTCCTCCCCTAGATGACATCATGTCATATATCACTGGTACTTCTATCCGTTGGGGTTTTGATCCTCGAATCACTTTTGCTGAGCTCATTGAGACTACCTATTTTTTCTTTAGGATAGCGTGTCATTTCTTGTGGCCTATCTCTCATTTGCACACCATTCCTTTGGAGCAATGTGCATTTTTGTATGCTCTTGTTACGGATGCTCCTATTAGTTTTCCTTATTTGTTTCTTTGTTCTTTGAACGAAGTTCATAGGAGTTCCTCTACCGCTCATGCTCTTTTTTATCCTGTTTTCATTCATAGGATTTTGTTGTTTTTAGGTATAGATGACTTCCCCACTTCTGAGCCCATACACATTATTGCTTCCATAGGTGCCACTTTTTTTAGGCAGAGGGCTACTCAGATGAGATAGAGCTCTAAACGTCCTCAAGTTGAGCCTTCTAGTATCACACCTCCTCCTTCGTCTACAGGTACTACTTCTGGTGAGGCGTCTGCTGATCCTGTTGGTGCTGCTACTGCTACTGTTGTTCCTCCACCATCTACTTCGGATGACTTTGACATTCATCGTACATTGGAGACTGTCATGATCGTTAGGCGGCTCATGGTCAGATTTTGGTGGACATACTTGATGAGCTCCGTGCTCTGCGAGCAGATTTGGCACATCTTAGACGTTTGCCTTCGCCACCTCCTTTTGATGATGGATTTTGATTGCCCTTTTGCATTCCATCACAAAAAAGGGGGTACATTTGGACACTTGTAGAGGTTTTTTGTAGTTAGGGGGAGAGATTTTGTTTGTTGGTGCTTGTGGAGTTTAGATTGTATCTAGGTGCTTCACTGTGTATGTATCCTTTTTGGCTCTTGATATATTTTTTTGGGCTATTTATGTTTGGGGGAGATACATTGTTATCTATGTTTCTTGTTTCATTGCTCATTGATTTATATTTATGAGTTATTCATGATATATGTCTTTGTTTTGTGTTTTGTCTTTTGTGAAGTCAAGAATTTATTTTTGTTTTACTTGTATTTTCCACACATGCGTTTATGCGTTTGATGAGTATTTCAAAAAATATACAGGTTGATTCAGTTGTGCTGCTGTCTACACTTGAAACTGATGGATAGTAGTTAGTTTGGATAATTTTGTAATGGGCATTATTTTTGTAAAGGGCTTTTTCTTGTAACTTTGAGCATTGTGTTTGTGTTTTGTCACGGATTGCCAAAGGGGGAGCTTGTTAGGTTCTAAGTACTTAGGAACTAATGTATTAGAACTCTAATTTGTATTGTTTGCAAACCATGATCAAAACAAGTTTTTAGTCTTGTTTCAGACTTGCTCAAAGTATGTGTTTTATGTAAAGTTGGAATTGAGTTGCTGCAAAATTCATTGTGCAATTTGGTCTGGCTAAATCAATCGAGAATTAGACTCGACCGATCGAAAGTTAGGCAGAATATTTTTTCTGCAGAATTTCCAACTCAGCCCTAAACCCATATGATGTGTAGGGTTTTATGTTTTACCCTAGGTATAAAAGGAAAACCCTAGCCACGTTTTTGGTGTGTCTTTATTTTGCTGTGTGTGTGAATCTCTTGTGAGATCTGAGAGATGGTTGCCTTCACACATGCTTAGGATTGTCAATAATGAGATTTCATTGAGAGCTTAATGATCATTTAGTTGCTACAATAAAAGCTTAAAGATACACAAGTGGAAGTGCTTGAACTTGCTGGGAATCTAAGAAAGAAGGAGTCTGTGGTCTCGGAGCTGTCACGTGGTCGTGGTAGTAAGTTTTCTACATGAGGTAGCAATAGATGTTAGTGGTCTAAGTCACTATTGTAAAACTTCAATTCTTTCATAGTGGATTTAGTTTACCTTAAGGATAGTCAAGTTAAATCCTCCCTAGGTTTTTACCGGTGTAGTTTCCTGGGTCATCATATCTTTGTGTTCTTTATTTTCCGCACTTTACAATGATATGATATATTTGTGTTAACGTAGATCTGATAATTTGACTAGGTAATCACTTGGCTAAATAACTAGGTTAATCTGGTTGTGTCTTAAGGGGTCTAAAAACAAACAATTTCAAACTGTTATTACGGGTATTACTTTGATTATATTGTTACTATGCTTCTGCCTTCAGCACCATGATCGTCCCCCTTTGTCTTGTAGATGGACTTAGTATCAACCTTGGGGATATTCCAAGCTTATAATTTTTTTAACATTTTCATCTTTTATTAGATTTTTCTTAAGCTTATTGAGATCAATTTGGCGTTTTGTGCCAAAAGTAGTAAAGTAACAGCAATCATTAGTAATCCCTTCTGAGGATCAGGCAAAACAATAGTTGTAGCTTTATCAAAAGTGGCCGAAAGCAGCATTATGTTCCCTTGTGGGGAGCAAGCAGCGTAACAATCGGGACTCTACCAGGGGTAAACATTGTAGCATTTTGGTCGATGTGCAGGCCAGACAAATAAGAGAGAATCAATTTCTGCTAAATCAAGAGTGTTTTCTTCATCATGACCAAACAGTTCCTAATTGTAGGGGGTAAAATTGTTTTGTTCAATAATACTAGGCACAGGGGTTTTATCATCAACAATTTACAAGAACTGTCTCAAGGGGCGGATGGCTAGACCTAACAATGGTTTTATCTTCTTTAACAAAATTTGATTTCTTTATTACATTCAAATGACTCTTTGAAACTTCATCTTTTGAAACAAATTAATTTTCAAGAAAATCAACAAACAAAATATGATTTTGCAATTGATTCATTTTTTTCTTTCCACTTTCTTTTAACACGGTCTTTTTCAAACTATGCAAAAGTACTTTGGTAGTATTTTCTTTTGTCTCGATTTTTTGCAAAAACAAATTCATTAAACAAGGCAACCATATCTATAAGTTTAAATAGTGTATAAAACACCCTTGAACATTTAGACCCCCAAATACAAAATAACCAATTCAAGCTTTATGACAAACAACTAGTGTGCGAAAAATCAACATAAGCTATAAATAGAATTGGAAATCAATCTAAGCCAATTATAAATCACATCCACAGCAGAAAATAAAAGGCAAAGATAAAGGAAAGGAAGATGCAAACACAAGGACAACACTCGATGTGTTATCGAAGAGGAAACTGAAGCCCTCGGTGTAAAACCTCTCCGCCGCCTTCCAAGCGGTAAGTAATCCACTAGAAAATGTAGTTGGGATACATGAACAATAGTAGACCCTCCAAGCCTAATCTTCCCAGTGTACCTAAGCCCTCCAAGTTTCTTGCTCCAACGAGGTTGCGCCGAACCTATTTCTTTTCTAGCTTCCCGGATTTCGCTACTTGACCATAGCATCAACCAATGTAGATTGGTTACTTCCTAACTGCTTCCTAGAACACCAAACAACCCTCTCACAGTAATGGATATGGTGAGAAAAGGTTTTGGTAAAAGACCTCTCAAGGGTTGAACAATGGAGAGGAAGAGAGTTGAGGAATTTGAAGAGTCTCTTATGTGAAGATTGTGGATGAATCAATCTTGTATAACACTAGGGTTTCTCTCTCAAAATTCTCTCTGGAAGCTCTCTATCTTATGTGGGTATAAGGGGTATTTATACTGGGGTGAGAATGGAATGTGAAGAGTCAGGTTTTTCAAAAGAGGGGTGGCTCGCGGCTTAACTGAGTCGCGAGATCCAGCCACGCGATAACAAAACGGCCAGTTGTCCTATTTTGTCCAGTAGTGCTCCAGCTAGCATAACGCTTCAACTTCTGGCATGCTTGGCACGTGTGCTGCTTCTGGCGGCTTGAAGCCACGAGTCACCCGCGAGATCAAGTCGCGAGTCTCTGTTTTCTTGCACACTCTTGAGCATTTCAACACTCTATCTCACTCACTACCCTTACAACAATTCCACCTAAATATAGGGTTACTAAATGCTGAAATACAAGCAAATTTTGCACGGAATAAAGCCAACAAGATGGTTGATTAAATTCAACCTTACAATCTCCCCCTTTGTCTATTCCGTGACAAAACCATAAAACAGACTCTAGACTTAACATGTGAGTTGAGAACAGTTGAGCAAAACTCACTCACACCTAACTTTAGAAGCTGTGAAGCTCTTGAATCATATGAACATGAAACTCCTGAAACACAACAATACATCATGATCATTGTATACAGAAAAGCATGAAATGCATATGAAGCAGGCAATATGTGATCAAACAAAGATGGAGTAAAGAAACAAACCATGGCTTGATCAACCAAGTAATCACTACAAGATAGTGACCACAATGCTCATTCACACTTGGAATGAACACTTGAACAAACAAGCTAACAAGCTCAATGCAAGTCACTTGCATGCCCAACACTCAACCAATGCACAATACACTAAGTATATGCATCTAGGAACAATCCTATAAGGGCATAAGAGTGACAGTACTTAACAAGAAAATGCATGACATTTAGTTAAAAGTACTGATTTAATAAAGTATAAAAGGCTACGTAAAGCATGGTACACACCATAAAGCCTACAGATAAAGAACATAAACCTAAAAGCTTACAAAAGCAACATGGGTACAAATACAATTATAAACTGAAGAACAACTTAAAGTAAAGTATTGAAACTGCTTGCAGAAACATTCCCCCTTAAGTAATTTTCTCCCCCTTTGATCAAGCTATCACTCCCCCTTTCATTGCATTCCCCTTATGAGATCATCTCCCTCTTTTTGTCATGGAATAGTTACATATCCTCTTCTAACTTCCTCTGAATCTGATCCATTTGAGTTTGTAGTGAGGTAAACTTCATATCCCATCAAGTGCTATGATGGTGTAGAGTAGATGTAAGTCTGGACATCTTGGTACTCAACTTGTGGACAGATGATACAATGTGGTCAAGTTTTTCATCAAGGGAGAGAGAGCTGAAATGCGAACCACTGTGAGGTGTGGAAGTTTCCGGTTTGGCTCTCTTTCGACTATGACCAATGCTTGCGTTGAATGTACGCATGTTGATTGGACTCAGTTTTGGGCAAGGAGATTCATCTGTTTTTGGATAAATTCCTTTAAGCTTCAAGATCCTTGAAATGAGACAGCAAAAAGGAACACATATCCGAGACTCAGTTCGTAGAACCGTTTTGCGCAGAACATGAAAGATATGAGCACAGATGTCAATCTCTACATCAGAGATTAGGTCATGAAGAAACAAGGCATGTCCGAGGTTCATATACCCAATGCTAGATAGGGGGTACAAATTGTGAAACATCATAATTGTAAGCACTCTCAGTTTCGGAGGAAGAGAGGAAACGCTGACTGAGTTTCCATTGGATGAGAATTCCAAGTCTTGTCCAAGACCATCTTTAAGGAGTTCCTCATCAGGACAAAGATTATCATAAACTGGTGAGTGTCTAAGTATTGGTCGGTTGATGTGAAGGATCTCTGCCAAATATGCAGGAGAGACTAAAAAGCTCTTTCTCCTAACCCAACACTTGAGTTCTTCTCCTTCCACAATTGCATTGGCATAAAATTCCTTTACCAAATTCTCATAAGCTTCATCCAGATCGGAGAGAAGGTAATTCCAATCCTTGTGAGCAAACCATTTTGGAATGTCAGTGTCATGAAGTGACGATTGGTCAACAGGTCTTTCCAGTAATGGTGTAGCATTTCGGAAATAATTCTCATGAGCCTGAAAGGCAGCATAGGATTTGAACTTGTTGGGATCGAACACTCTTGATGAAGAACGAGTCCCTTTTGTTTAAGGTGAGTAGTCATCGACATCAATGATAGGTTCCTTTCCTTTGGAACTACCTCCTTTCACAGCTGCTTTCTTGAATGGAGACATTTCCAGTTTGTATTATGTAATAGAGGAAAAGAAAGAACAACACAATCCAACAGACATTATTAGCAGTGGGTTAGTTTCAAATTATGGATAATGAAGAAAACCCTAAGAGCTAGATGGAAATGACCAAAAAATAACAATGAGGGACAATAATGACCCAATGTGGCCACAATATAGAGTGGATCAGATTATAACCACAAAAAAATGAAAACACCAGACACTCAAATAATCAAACACAGGTAAGAGATATACAAATACCAAATAGAACACAAAATCCATGAGAATGGTAACAAAATGGTAACAAATAAAGAGTAGAGGACAAAACTCATACCTTTCCTTGAAGATTGAGAGAATGGTAACAAAATGGTGGAAGATTTTGGAGATTACCACAGTGATGTTAAAATATTGAAAGTAAGACCAGAAAGTGAACAGTCACAAAATGCAAGACAAGCAAATTAAGACCCTTTTTGAGAATAGTGTTGAAAATGAGCTCATTTTGCAAAACACGTGATTTTCGCGACTGAGGTAAGTCGCTAGTTAGTCGCCAGATACACCTGCCAAAACACTTCAAGCCAAAAGTTTTGAAAAAAAAATTCTAAGTGTTTTTCGCGACTGGAAGTCATACTCGCGAGAGAGTCGGGAGCTGAGCCGCGAAAATCTCTATGTACCCCTTGTGACTGGACCTTCCACTCGCGAACAAGTCGCCAAAATTGACCCACGACCTCGCGACTGTGGCATGCGACTTGACTTACCCGTGATTGAGTCGTCAAAACAGGGCAACACTGTTTTTTGAAATTTTCAGTTTTTGAAGAACAAAATACTTTCCAAAAACACCTAAAACACTCAAAAATCTTTTTGAGTTTGAATCAACAAACATTGAGCATGTGAAAACACATTTCATCAAGTACAATCACACAAATGAATATGACATACATTGAATATAAACTTGTGTATTGTGTGTGGGTATCAACAATGAGATAGTCCTTAGTTTAATGTGAAACTTTAATGATCAATTCAACCAAGGTATACACAATTAGCACTAGATCATGTGACCCATCTCAATTATAGAAGTATGCATATATGACCCCCCACAAGACTTGATTACAAAATTTGGAGCTTTACATTTGACTTTACTTTCAATCATAACATTTGATCTTTTTGAGACAATCACCTCTCATTGTGAGAATGATATTTGATATTTCACTTTGATGAGATAGCCTTTGGCTTTTTGAATAAACATTCACTTTAATTTTTGGTCGCTTTCCCTTTTTCCTAGTCTAATACTAGTATGTGCAACAGGCTTTTGCAGCTCAATATCTCTTTTCATTTGGAGATTTACATTTGGAGAGCTCTTTTTAGCAAAAACAAAAATAAAGAGTGGGCAGATATATAGGCACAAGTCTTTGCATGTCTCAAGATCAACATAACCATTCACTAATCATTCATAACAAGTTTGAAGATCTATTTACAACAGTCACATAGATTTCAAGATTTCTTCCACAGTGATAAGAGTGCAAAGAAACAAGTTACGCTCGTAAATGCACAAAGCCATTAGCATAAAGGTACAAGGCAAAACAAGTTTTGAGACAAAACTCAACAATGTCGATCAAACTTTTTGATTTTCTACTTTTTATGTGGTTTTTGGATTTTTGACACATAAGAAAGAAAAGATTGATCAAAAGCAACAATGTAAAAACAACAAAAACAAACACAGCAATTAACATCCAACAGAATCATGCTATACAAAAAGCCAACAAAGTAGTGTGTGCCCCAACAAACAAAATAACACATTGTAACTATGTGAAGCACACATCACACAAGAAATTCAAGGAATTTTACCAACACCAATGGTCTTAAGGAGGGATTCAAACCGTGGACCATCGAGAGGCTTGGTGAAGATGTCTGCCTTTTAATTGTCGGTGTGTATGAATTCAAGACACACAACTCTTTCCTCTTCCAAATCTCGAATGAAATGATAACGTATCTCTATGTGTTTAGATTTTGAATGCTGGACAGGGTTCTTAGAAAGATTAATGGCACTGGTGTTGTCACAGAAGACACACATCGTCTCTTGAGAAATTCCATAGTCATGGAGTAATTTCTTCATCCAAAGCAGCTGGGTGCAGCAACTTCCAACGGCAATGTACTCTGCTTCAACAGTAGAGAGAGACACAGAATTTTGTTTCTTGCTCATCCACGAGACAAGATTGTTACCAAGGTAGAAACAGCCTCCTGAAGTACTCTTCTGATCATCCACACTACCAGCCCAGTCAGCATCTGAATACCCGGCAAGATAAGCATTTGAGTCTTTTGAATACCATAGACCATAGTCTGAAGTTCCATTGATATATCAAATAATTCGTTTAACCGCAGTCAAGTGTGATTCCTTTGGAGCAGCTTGATATCTGGCACAAACACCAACACTGAATGCAATGTTCGGTCTACTAGCTGTAAGATAGAATAAACTCCTAATGATACTCCTATATAAGGTAGGACTCACTTTTACTCCAGAAGAATCAACATTTAGTTTAGTAGACGAGCTCATGGGAGTGGAGGCATGTTTTTTGGAGTCTAGTCCAAACTTCTTGACAATGTTTCTAGCATACTTTTCTTGTGAGACGAATATACCTTCCTTCTGTTGTTTGACTTGAAGGCCCAAGAAAAATGTGAGTTCTCTCACCATAGTCATTCAAATTCTTTCTTCATCTCCTCAGAGAATTCAATAGCTCAATCTTCAATGGTAGCCCTAAACACTATGTTATCAACATATACTTGTGCCACAAGGAGATAATCTTCATCATTTTTGACAAACAAAGTCCAATCGGCATATCCCCTTTTGAATCCTTTATCCAGGAGGTAATGTGTAAGCCGATCATACCAAGCTCTAGGTGCTTGTTTTAAACCATAAAGGGCTTTCTTCAATCTCAACACATGATCAGGAAAGTGAGGATCCTCAAAGCCTTTTGGTTGCTCAACAAACACTTCTTCATTTAGGTATCCATTTAGAAATGCACATTTTACATCCATTTGATAGAGTTTGAAGTTCATAGTGCATGCAATGGACATGAGAATTCGAATAGACTCAAGTCTTGCCATAGGAGCGAAGGATTCATCAAAGTCTACTCCTTCTACTTGATTGTATCCTTGAGCTACTAACCGAGATTTATTCCGTATTATCTCTCCATCTTCATCGGTTTTGTTTTTGAATATCCATTTTGTGCCTATGACATGAACATTTTCAGGCCTCGGAGCAAGTTCCCACACATCATTCCTCACAAACTGATTCAGCTCTTCATGCATTGACTCAGCCCAATTCTCATCTTGAAGAGCTTCTTCTACCCTTTTTGGCTCAAATTGAGCAAGGTAGCAATGCTATGTTACATGATTGGCCAAAAGGATGTTTCCTTTTCTGAGGTGAAGACCTTCATCTAGAGATCCTATAGTGTTGCTTTCCGGATGGTTCTTAATCACTCTTGATGATGGCTTCTTTGATGTGAAGACTTCATCACTCCGTGAGATGAGAGGATGGACTTCCGGTGGAGTGAGAGGACTTGATGTTCTAGACATCGATCTTGTTTCCATTCTTGGGTTCATGGGAGTTGAATCTTCTTCCAGTGTAGATCATTCAACTTCTATATCAAGAGCTTCAACCTCAACATCGGGTTCTTTGGTGCTCGGCCCTTCTCCATCATCAATCATCTCTACCTTTGTTAAGGCATCATCAATCTTAACATTGATGGACTCCATCACTGTCTTAGTTCTCTTGTTAAAAACTCTATATGCCCGGCTAGTAGTAGAGTACCCAAGGAAAATACCTTCATCACTTTTTGCATAAAATTTCCCAAGATTCTCCTGATCATTTAGGATATAACACTTGCTTCCAAACACTCGGAAATACTTTACTCTAGGCTTCTTTCCATTCCAAATCTCATAGGCGGTCTTCTTTGTTCCTACCCGGAAGAATATTCTATTGCCAATGTGACATGAGGTTTTCAGGGCTTCTCCCCAAAACTTTTGAGGTATTTGCTTGTTAAGTAACATGACTCTTGCCATTTCCTGAATCACCCGATTCTTTCTCTCTACCACTCCATTTTGTTGAGGAGTTTTGGCGGCTAAAATTCCTTTTTGATTCCATTCTTTTCACAGAAAGACTCAAATCTTGCATTCTCAAATTCCTTCCCATGATCACTTCTTATCTTGGCAATAAGGACTCCTCTCTCGTTTTGTAGTTTCTTGCAAAGAATTTCCAACCTTTCACATGCTTCTGATTTTTCTCTAAGAAATTCAACTCAAGTGTATCTTGAGTAATCATCCACAATGACCATAATGTACCTCTTTCCTCCTAGACTTTCAGTTCTTGTAGGCCCCATTAGATCAACATGAAGTAACTCTAAACACCGTGAAGTAGCAATCACATTCACCTTGTGATGACTTGCCTTTGTTTGCTTTCCCATTTGACATGCACCATAAATAGTCTTCTTCACCTTTCCAAACTTAAGAAGTCTCTCAATTGCTTCAAGTTTAGACACTTTAGCTACTTGTTTGAAATTAGCATGCCCAAATCTATGATGCCACAGTTCCAACATGTCAATGCGAGCACTTCTACACGAAATGGGCGCTGTAGGAACTACTCCATAGCAATTGTCTGTAGTCCGATTTCCCTCCAAGACTTGAATCCCTTCTTCATTGATGATTAAGCATCCCTTCTTAGAGAATTGGACAAGGAAATCCTCATCACATATTTGAGTTATGCTCAAAAGATTTTCCTTCAGCCCTTTGATGTATAAAACATCTTTCAACAAAGGTAATCCAGGTATCTCGATAGTCCCTTTACCGAGAACTGAGCATGACTTCCATCACCAAAAGTCACATAGCCACCAACCTTCTCTTTGAGTGTCTTAAACAGTGATTTATCCCCTGTCATGTGACGAGAACACCCGCTGTCAAGATACCACAAGCATGAATTAAATACTTTCATTGAGGTATGCACAATTAAGCTCACATGAGACAAACATTCTTGACCTTCAAACATAATTTTATCTTCAGTTTTCATGCTTCTGTTAGATTGACCTTTCATTTTCAGACTATCAATCATCTCACACAACATTCTATTTTTTCTTTTGTACTTCTTAATTAAAGATTTAGATTCAGATATGCTATTGTGTAAGATGTGATTCTTATTTTCAAAATATTTCAGCATGTGAACAAATATCCTAGCATGTTTCTTTTTTTTTAACAACTCTAAGAGTTCATTGTTAGGACACCCTTCAAACACACTCATAGAGTCATTTTCACAAACAGTTAAACTACAATTCAGCATGGCCTTTTCCATAACAACATCCATAACAAAGGGCTCTAGGATCCCACTTAGGTAATTAAACCACAACAAGTGCACCCGCTCTGATACCAAATGAAAGTTCAAATAGTATATAAAACACCCTTGAACGTTTAGACCCCTAAATACAAAATAACCAATTCAAGCTTTATGACAAACAACTAGTGTGCGGAAAATGAACATAAAATAAAAGGCAAAGATAAAGGGAAGGAAGATGCAAACACAAGGACAACACTCGATGTATTATCGAAGAGGAAACCGAAGCCCTCGGTGTAAAACCTCTCTGCCGCCCTCCAAGCGGTAAGTAATCCACTAGAAAATGTAGTTGGGATACATGAACAGCAATAGACCCTCCAAGCCTAATCTACCCAGTGTACCTAAGCCCTCTAAACTTCTTGCTCCAACGAGGTTGCGCCGAACCTATTTCTTTTCTAGCTTCCCGGATTTCGCTACTTGACCATAGCATCAACCAATGTAGATTAGTTTCTTCCTAACTGCTTCCCAGAACACCAAACAGCCATCTCACAGTAATGGATATGATAAGAAAAGGTTTTGGTAAAAAACCTCTCAAGAGTTTAACAATGGAGAGGAAGAGAGTTGAGAAATTTAAAGAGTCTCTTATGTGAAGATTGTGGATGAATCAATCTTGTATAATACTAGGGTTTCTCTCTCAAAATTCTATTTGGAAGCTCTCTATCTTATGTGGGTATAAGGGGTATTTATACTGGGGTGAGAATGGAATGTGAAGAGTCAGGTTTTTCAAAACAAGGGTGGCTTGCGGCTTGGCCTTACAGCTTGACTGAGTCACGAAATCCAGCCGCACAATAACAGAACGACCAGTTGTCCTATTTTGTCCTGTAGTGCTCCAACTAGCATGACGCTTCAACTTCTAGCGTGCTTGGCACGTGTGCTGCTTCTGGCGGCTTGAAGCCGCGAGTCACCCGCGAGATCAAGTCGTGAGTTTCTGTTTTCTTACACACTCTTGAGCATTTCAACACTCTATCTCACTCACTACCCTTACAACAATCCCACCTAAATACAAGGTTCCTAAATGCTGAAATATAAGCAAATTTGGCACAGAATAAAGCCAACAAGATGGTTGATTAAATTCAACCTTACAATATCAATTTCAAAGTTTTTGTTTAAAACATTTAAAACATGATAATCCACCCTTGAGGATCATCGAAGGAAGACATTCCTTTGCTGGATTGGAAAGTATTTCAAAAAAAAACCAAGATCTCAATGATTTTCTACAAAAGAATTTTGAAAAACTTGGTTTAAAGCTAAAAGGAGTTTCAAGTGACAACTCCCAAGTTAGCATTGCTTTTTACTCTACTAAAGCAAAACCTTCCTCTACATATAGCAGAACTGCACATATTCTTACATTATTTTCAATCTATTATTACTGTGCTTCCGCCTTCAGCGCTGTGTTCTTCCCCCCTTTATGGTATCAAAGCCATTCTTTTCTGGCTGATGATAGTGTCCTTGTGTCTCTATTGTCTGTCTGTGTTTACCTGAAACTTTGATACTCCTTTGTTGTGTTCCCCTTTTTACCATCGTTGGCGCCACCCGTGTCAGAAAGTGAAATGCCAAAACTGAACAGTAAGGCCCATTTAAGCTAGAGAGAGCGTATAGGGCATGAGAGGTATAGGGTTGACTAGGGTATGTGTTACGAAATGCAATGGTGTTAAGAAAAACATGATAATTGAGTGTTAAACCTAGGATAGTATGGTTAGGTTGTGGAGATCCAACTCCTCTATCAGCTCCAGGACTGGTTGTCCTTTTGATATTGTAAATGAAGAAGATACACTGTTGAAGAAAATGAGTTTCCGGATTTCCAGAAATGGAATAACCCCAAGGTTGATACTAAGTCCATCTACAAGACTAGCTGAGCTAAAAATACTTTTTTATTCTCGATACAAATTAAGAACTGTTGAACAAACAATTTCTATTTCAAAAACCCATGAAAAGTGTTGCTTGTTTTCTAAAAGAAATATTAATGATTTTCTTACTAAAAAATTCAGTTATTTGCATATTGGTCTTGTTCAAGTTGCTCTTAAACCACTCACTAGAAAAGGTATAAATGGTTCTATTCTTACGTGTTTAAGAGATGCTAGATTCAAGAACTTTTTTGATAGCATACTTGGTATGATTACTGCATCTTTGTATGATGGTCCTGTTTATTTTGACTGTTATCTTGATATTTCTCTTGCTTTGGATGATCCTAATAATGTTAAAGCTTTGACCTTGAATATTTTGACATTTGGTTATAACATGGAAGAAGGAAGCAAGCCTTTTGCTCTTATTTATCGTATTTATTATAGACTTTCGGGTACTCAATTGAATCCTTGTGCTAGGATAAAGAGAGAACCTACTGGAAAGACCATGTTAATCCAATGTTCAACCCCTGATGCTAGAATTCAAGTTCCAAAAATGATTCAATGGCAAGATGTTAATCTTCCCAAAAAATGGTTGTTGGAACAAGAATCTCCTCCTGCTAAACCTGTTTTTGATGAGTTAAACCTCACCCATATTCAACAATATCTTGATGGCATTGTTAAAATAAATTTTCGTGATAATCAACCCTTCAGGATCAACAAAGGAAGACATTCCTTTGCTGGATCTGAAAGTATTTCAAAAAGAGAACAAGATCTCAATGATTTTTTGCAAAAGAATTTTGCAAAATCTGGTTTGAAGCTAAAAGGAGTTTCAAATGTCAACTCCCAAATTAGCACTGCTTTCTATTCTACTAAAGCTGAACCTTCCTCTCCATATAGTAGAATTGCTATTTAAGAAGAAGAAGACACTAGATCTATTTCTCCATCTATTTCTGACTTTCCTTCTATTGATACCCCTGTTTTCCAAAGTCAATTCAGAGTTTTTTCCCTCACTCTCACTAAGAGAGATAGCCCTCGCTAAGAGAGAAAGAGAGATGGGATCCTTCTTTTTTGAGTTAGTAGGCGCCAGTCTTCTTCATCTGGCCGTACTGCATCAATATGGATCAAATAATCCATTGGGTGTACATTCAGAGATGGATAAAATCTAATGAGGAACGGAGAATCACCCATTAAAGCAGTGGAAGTAGGGATTTAAGCATTCATTAAAGCAAAGTAAACGATACACGTTGATTGCACGGATAAGCTTTCTTTCCTTCTTAGCTAGGGGACTACGCCACTTGGCCCCAGCCTATGTAAGACCGCTCTTATAAACATGAAACAAAAGCAAACCAAACTCTCATAGTTTGGAGCCCAGCTCCAACTACTTCTTCGTAAGTGAGGTGAGGTACTTATTTCGGTTTGAATAGGGGGTCGACCTTTTTTGGTTGAAGTAGCTGTGGTTGGTTGTTGACCAACAAATAAATGGGGGTGTTGGGCGTACATTTCTTTTATTCTCTTACGATATTTCTACTCAGCTTGAGAAAGATCGTGTTAAAAGGAAATGGAAAGAAAAGATGAATCAGCTGCAAAAACACATTTTGTTTTTTGATTTCCTTGAAAACTATTATAATTCGAAAGATGAAGTTTCAAAAAATCATTTGAATCTAATAAAGAAATCAAATTTTGTTAAAAAAGATAAAACCATTGTTAGGTCTAGCCATCTGCCCCTTGAATTAGTTCTTGTAAACTGTAAAGGGACTGAAGTAAAGGCCTCTCCTTTCAAAATTGCTGATGAACAAACCCCTGTTCATAGTATCATTGAACAAAACAATTTTACTAATGAATCTTTGCATGTTATTGGTCAACAACTTGACCGTATTGAGGAAAAAATTGTTGAAAAAAACTGCTGTTTTAAAACCTGAGAAACCTTTGATTGATTTACCTAGTCAAAGAGAAAAAATGAGTTTTAAAACCTCTTAGGCAAAAACCCTTGAGATTTTTGAGAAAATGCTTTTTGATTTAAAAGTTAAAACTGAAGGTACTTCTACCAGTGCTGCTACCAATGCTGCTTGAACTATTTCAAGAAATGAAAAAGAAACTGTTTTTGAAGAAAACACAAATTCTGACTCATTATCTTCTATTTCTGTTAAAAAGGTTTTCGATGATGATTTACCATAAATTAAAAGATTTTTCAGAAAATCTAATCCTATGTCTTTTACAAAAAATTAGTATTCAAAACCTACTCTAGATATGCAGTTTGAAGAAAGATCTTTTCAAACCCAGTTTTTTATTTCCACTGATAAACTTTATGAATGGAATATTGATGGTTTGTCTGAAAAGGAAATCATTAAAAAAATGGGTCATATGTCTATGATTGGAACTGCTTATATGAATAACCATAATCTTGACCACCCTGAAATTGTTGACCTTCTTGTTACTGGTTTTTCTAGCACTCTTTGTGGATGGTGGGATTAAAATCTCACAGAAGATTCCAGAGAATTTATTAAAAAATCTGTTAAAAAGGATGATGAAGGTTTGCCTATTTTTGATGAAAGTATTAGTCGGGGTATTCCTGAAGGTTTGATGAAGGTTTGCCTATTTTTTACAAGAACAGAAGGAATCTTAAAATAGACATTACCATGGCAAACATGAGCATTATTTAATTCATATTTAATCTTCATTTGAGTGCCATTAGTAGAAACCAATCTTTTAGTTGACTTTTCAAAATATTTTGAAGGAATTAATCCTTCTTGGATACAGTTCATATCCACACAAGAATCAATCATAGCAATAACAGTGAAATGATAATCATGGGAAATGACAATTTTAACTTTTGTAAACTATTTTAGAGGAAGCATTTTATTAACAAGATTAAGTTGAGAATTATCAACAATACCTTTATCAGAAAGAAGAGCCTGTTGACAGGATTCATCTCCATCTTTGTGCTTATCTTGTTCATTATCAGATTGACTTTGATCAAGATTTTTATCAATTTTTAACAATAACAATTCTTGTTTAAGATTAATGTTATCACTTTTAATGCTTTCAAATTAATTTTTTAATTCAATTATTTCTTGTTTAACAACAGTGATTTCATGTTAAAGATCATTAACAATTAATTCTTTGGATTTCTTTTTATTAAATCTTTCCAAAGTTTCTTCAAAGCTTATAGTTGATTTTATTTTTGGGGTAATTACACATGACCTACCTGTGGTTTGGGCGAAAATCACTTTGCCTACCCATGTTTTGAAAAATATCACTTAACCCACCTGTGGTATGTTCCGTTTGTTTTTCGTAACCCACCTCTGTTAAAATCAGGGGTAAATAGGTATTTTTCCTCAAATTTTATGTCTCTCCTTCCAAAACAAAAAATAGAGCAAAAATGCAAGAGAAACAAGATCAAAAAGTGGTATTTATCTCTCTCTCCATTCACACAAATTTTGAACATGAAAAACATGAAGACATACCCAAAAAAATAAAAAGCCTAAGCCCCATTGCCTCCCTTAACCCTTTGGCTTACTCCATCATAAACAAAAAATGAAAAAGAACGAATACAAATCAGAATAGACCAATAATTTCCAGCCTCTCCTCCACAACCAAAACCAACCTCCATCGCCACCACAATTAGTATCCATCCAAAAATCAATACCATAGCAAGCAAAAACTAAAAAACTAAACCAAACATATTCTGGGTCTCAATCCTCACTGAATCCAAATCTCCAGTTCTATGACATCTCAGTTCTCAAGTTCAAGGTGAAAGAAGCAGAACCATCGAAGGTGAAGGGGACACAACCGCACGACCCTCGACCCATACTTATCAAGGCGTGAGAGAGGGAGGCAGAGGCCAATCTGAAGTCACCCAAAACCGCCACCCAAAGACCCACTGCCTCAAACATCCACCAATCAAACCAACACCCAAACAACCACCAAACCAACACCCAAACAACCACCAAACCAACATCCAAAGCAACCTAAACACCCAGCAACTACCGGCGAGCAAAGCCCACCACCCACAACCCACAATCCATGGCGAGCAAAGCCCACCATCGACGACCATGACAAGTGAAACAAAAATCCAGAAATGAAAAATCTTCAAGCTACCGTTGCTGTCACCGTCTTCCTACCCCTGCCATCGTCATCCCTTACTTCTACTGTCACTGCAGCCTTCAAGCTTTTGAACCGAGAGAGATAGAGAAGAAGCTCATAGAGAAGAAGCTTGATTGTGGCCAGGTCGAGAAGCTCATAGAGGAGGCTCATGAAGATTAGTTTGTGTTGTGTTTGGGTGGTGGGAAAATAGGGGAAATAAAAGAAGAGAAAAATGGGTATTTGGGGGGATGGGGTTTTTAGATTGTTTTGCAATGTGGGACTTTAAGAGCTAAAACTTAAGGTGGAGTGTAATTTGTTTTGTTGTTTTCATGTGTGGTTTGGTTTATTTAATTGCTGAGAAAGGAAAAGAGTATGAAAATTAGTTTGTGAATTGTTTGGGTTCTAAGAAAATGAGAGTGAGAAAGGCAATGGGGCTTAGGCTTTTTATTATTTTGGGTACGTTCTTCAATTCTTCATGTTCAAAATTTGTGTGAATGGAGAGAGAGACAAATACATCTTTTTGATCTTGTTTTTCTTGTATTTTTTCTCTATTTTTTGTTTTGGGAGGAGAGAGACATAAAATTTGAGCAAAAATACTTATTTACCCCTGATTTTAACAAAGGTGGGTTACGGAAAACAAACGGAACATACCACAAGTGAGTTAAATGATACTTTTCAAACCATGGGTAGGCAAAGTGATTTTCGCCCAAACTGCAAGTGGGTTATGTGTAATTACCCCTTTAGTTTTTTACCAGTTTCATCTTTTATCAAATTTTTCTTAAGTTTATTTAAGTATTCTTTTTGCAATTCAGGGTTTTCAATTTGACTTATCAATTTAATCAACGAACTTTCATTTTCTTCATTTTTAGTGAGACCATTAACAGATTTAATAACATTACAGCAGGAATCTCTACAACCAATTTTAATATTAGGAGAATCAGAAGAATCATCAGCAGATTGATAACAAGAATTAGATGAGGAAGAAATATCCTCTTCCAAGGAATCAGACGAATTGTTTGATTCAAGGATTCGGAATAATTCTTCTTCTCTACAACCAATTGATAACATGTTAAACTTATTTTTTAACTTACCAGGTTTTTGTTTGCAATATTTACTATAGTGTCTAGGTTTACCGCATTTAAAACATTTGCCTTTACCTAATCTTTGTTTATCATATTTTTTAGAAACATTTTTCTTTTTAGCATAAAAATCATTAGGTTTAACAAATTTGGTTTTGTATTTTTTATATTTTTTATGGCTATAATTTTTGTGACTTTTATCATGTTTTTTATCCTTTTGTCTGGAAGGAGCAATAGGGGGCAAACCATAGTGTTCACAGAAATTATCCATTTCATATTTAGCTTTTCTTTTATTTTTTAAATGGTATCTTAACAATTTTTCATCATTACACATATTAATACCAAGTTTTTTAATAGTTCTTAAAATATCACCATAAGTTAAATTATCATAATCAATGGAATCATTTTTACCAATTAACTCTTGTTTTACCTTATGAGCAAAGATAGGAGGCAGACCATGAATAAACTTTTCTTTCCAATTAGGCTTGTAGCAATCTTTTTGAAGCGTCACTCTAGAAATGAAGACATCTTGGTACCAATTGTAGTCAAACATAATAGGACATCTCAAATTGTTCAGATAATTAGAAATTCGAGACGAAATATTAGATGGAGTACCAAAAAAATGTTTGAGAATAGTATAGACCAAGGTATTGATACCGTCAGGTATACCTTTGCCAATACTTTCATAAAAAAATAGGCAAACCTTCTTCATTCTTTTTAATAGCATGTTTAATAGATTCACTAGAATCTTTTGTGAGATATGAATCCCACCATCCACGAAGAGTGCCAGAAAAACCAGTGACAAGAAGGTCAACAATTTCAGGGTGGTCAAGATTATGGTTATTCACATAAGCAATTCCAACCATAGACATATGACTCATTTTATTAATGATTTCCTATTCAGAAAAACCATCAATATTCCACTCATAAATTTTATTTGCAGAAACAGAAAATTGTGTTTGAAAAGCTCTTTCTTCAAACTGCATATTAGGAGGAGTAGGTTTTGAATACCAATTTTTTGTAAAAGATATAATTTTAAACTTTAATTTCCCATCTTGACTAAGTAAATCAATCAAAGGTTTTTCAGTTTTTGAAACAAGATTTTTTTCAACAATTTTTTCTTCAATACAGTCAAGTTTTTGACCAATAATATGCAAGGATTCATTACCAAAGTTGTTTTGTTCAATAATACTGATAATAGGAGTTTGCTCATCAACAATTTTGAAAGGGGAGGCCTTAACATTAGTCTTCTTATAGGTTATCAAAATTGTCTCAAGAGGTGGATGGCTAGACCTAACAATGGTTTTATCTTCTTTAACAAAATTTGATTTTTTTTATCACATTCAAATGATTTTTTGAAACTTCATCTTTTGGAACATAATGACTTTCAAGGAAATCAAAAAACAAAATATGTTTCTTCAATTGATTCATCTTTTCTTTCCATTTCCTTTGAACACGATCTTTTTCAGACTGAGCAAAAGTACTTTGGTAATATTTTCTTTTATCTCTGTTATAAGCAAAAATAAATTCATTATACAATGAAACCATATCTATTTCAAATCTCTCATTTAAAAGATTCAAAACTCTTAATTGATTTGGGTAATCAAGGGTTTCAATAGGAGGAAAATTAGAAATAGATGGAGACACAGATCTAGTGTCATCTTCTGTTACAAAAGACCCTTACTACCCCTACAATCAGGAGTGGTTTGGTCATGATGAAGAAGAAACTCAAGATTTAGCGGAAGATTGATTCCTTCCCCTATTTATTTGGCCTGCACAATGGCCACAATGCTACAATGTTTACCCACTGGTGAAATTCTCACTATTGTTTCACACCATTGCCCCATGCAAATGATGATGTTTTGAAAAAGATATTTTTCATGCTTTTAATCATTTCAAGCTTACTTTCAGTAAGTTTTGGTTCCTTGAATTGAAGAATTAGACAAGGTCCCTACTACTGATGATTTGAGACAAACAGTGAAAAATTCCCTATTTACTTTTTACTGTTCACTGATCACTATTCACGGATTACTATTCATTGATTACTGTTCACTTTTCATTGTTCATCAGTACTGTTCACTACACTTTTTATGCCTATTTAAAGGGGGATGTCCCTTATGTTAAATCAAGTTTTGCTCTAGAGCCAGAATTCTCTTTTAAGACTACTTCTCTCCTTCAGAACTTCTCTCTAGAATTTCCACTATTACCACTATTTCCCTACAAAGCTTTGTATCTAAAACTATTCAAGCCTTATAACTGTTAACCTGTTGAGACCTTGTAACTACTACTGTAAGTTCTACTACTTATTTTCAATATTAACTACTTTCAGCTTTCAGTTTGTTCTATACTTTATATTGTTTTGATCTATATTGCTTGGTTGGTTCTACCGTCTTACTATTGTTTTAAATTACTTTGATTATATCTGCAATACCGCCTGTTTGGCTGGTTCTACATTGTTAATTTTAACATAATATTACTGTGCTTCCGCCTTCAGCACTGTGTCCCTTCCCCTAACTCTAGAGCAAAACTTGGTTTAACATAAGGGACATCCCCCCTTAGATAGGCATAAAAAGTGTAGTGAACAGTACCGATAAATAGTTAAAAGTGAACAATAATCCATGAACAGCAAAAAGTGAATAGTGATTTTTTTCACTTTTTGTCTTAAATCAACAACAGCAGGGACCTTATTTGATTCTTCAATCCAAAAAACCAAAACTTGCCGAAAGCAAGCTTGAAATGACTAAAAGTATGAAGAATCTCTTTTTTCAAAACATCATCATTTGCCTAGGACAGCGGTGTGAAACAATAGTGGGAATTTCACCAGGGAGTAAAATTAGGATCATCCAAAGCAAGAGTAATATCAGATAACAAGTGAAATAAAGAGGACCATCATACAAAGAAGCAGTAATCATGCCAAGAATGCTATAAGTTCCCACTATTGTTTTACACTAATGCCTAATGATGATGTTTTGAAAAGAAGATTCCCAATGATTCCTCATGCATTTGGTCATTCCAAGTTCATTTTCGGCAAACTTTGGATAAGGCTCTTTGGCTAAAAATTTGAAGACAAAAAGTGAAATTTCACTATTCACTACTGTTCACTATTTACTATTCACTTTTACTGTTCATGGCACTGTTCACTCCTAATTTTTGTCTATATAAAGGACAACCCTCCTTAAATAGGCCAAAACTCGGAGTGAACAGTGCCATGAACATATAAACATTTATACATACATACATATATATATATATATATATAATGGTCCTTGAAAAAGACTTTCAAGACAGATTACCATGTTAGGACTATAGAACAAGTCTACAGTATAAACAAGGAGTATGAAACATGCTACTTGTTACCCTTTTGGTATCATAGCCAAGTTTTGGCCGATCGTAAGTGTTTGTAAGTTACTGTAATTATTTTCCATCAAGTTGGCGGTATAGCCATAGTTATCCATTATTTTGAATATGTTATCTCCTACTTGTTATATTTTGTTTTGCATCTATTTTCTGATAACTCTTCCATTACCATTTGTCACTTTCTTCATCTACTATCTCTTCTCCACACTTGTCTACTGTAATTTCTTTTAGTGGTAGGATGAGCCTCCCTTTTAATCTTTTGTTTATTGTTCTGTGTTATCTGTTCAAGCTAATCAGTTACTTCCCAATTATCTACTTTTTCTTATTCTTGTTTTTAGCCCCAAAGTTTGTTGCAGATGTGTACTGTTGAGACAAGTAAGTCCAGATCTGTGCTGTTGTACAACCTAGCAAGACCCATTATCTTTCTTTTTTAGTGTTTGGTCAACTCATGTTAGCTGGAGAGAGGTGTTTAGGGTGGTCCCCACTGTGTGGAAAGATTGTGGTAGTAAGAGGTTGTAGTTAGCACGTGAGAAGGCGTTGGTCCCGTTAGAACACACTATTTCAAATCTAAGGTTACATCCAGAAATTTGGAGATAAAGGTGATTAGGTTGTGATTGTTTATCTTAAGCTTTTAATTCAAAACAATGAATAGATTGTTTAGAAGTAGTTCTTCTACCAGCATTAGATCTTCCCATTCATCCCTACCTGAGATCCCTCAAGATGATGGAATTCTCAATTTAGAATCTTACTAGTTATCAGATACAGATCTAAAATTAGGAGATTGGAACATCCCTAAAGTCCCCACCAACCAAATCTACAAGTCATCTTCATATTCCTTGAAAAAGACTTTCAAGACAGATTAACATGTTAGGACTATAGAACAAGTCTACAGTATAAACAAGGAGTATGAAACATGCTACTTGTTACCCTCTTCTGCTCTGAAGGCACAAAAAAAGGTCACAATTACCTTCACATAGGTTTAGTCCAGGTTGGAGTCAAACCTTTGATCAGAGAATGATTGAATAACTCGATCCTAATGGCCCTTAGAGACACCCGTCGTATCAAATTTAATGACAGCCTCTTAAGAACCATGGAATCCAGTCTTAGTTATGGACTAGTTCATTTTGACTACTTCCCCAACTTCACAATGGGGCTTCGTAACCCGCATATCATGAAGGTCTTCACCCTCAACATCAAAACCCATGGAACGCTCATGTTACAGGGAACCCAGCAATTAGCCTTGATATACAGAGTGTATTACAAGTGCATTAGGATGAACATGAATGTTCAAGCAATTGACAAGAGAAAGATGGGAGAAACCACTCTTATCTAAACCAAGGATGTCAGATCCAAGATCCAGGTTCCAAGAACCCTGAAATGGTCAGATGTCGTTTTCCCTTCCGATTGGACTTTAGAGAATGAAAACTACTCTCTACAGATCTAGAACCCATCTAGAAACCCAGATCTA
The DNA here is from genome assembly GCF_001633185.2 of Quercus lobata. Classification (NCBI taxonomy): domain Eukaryota; kingdom Viridiplantae; phylum Streptophyta; class Magnoliopsida; order Fagales; family Fagaceae; genus Quercus; species Quercus lobata. The sequence continues at coordinate 42,175,531 of NC_044912.1, read as the reverse complement.
GATTTTGTCCAGCAACTAGCCAATGGAACGGTTAGACTCAACTTTGACCAATCTAGGTATAAAATACCCTTGGACTATGATGAAGCCAGGTCTAGATCCCCGATAGATCTACACCAACCTTTTAGGCAGTCACCTATCCTCTTTAGAGATAGACCTGCATCCCAGTGTAGCTCCTCTAGACCCCTAGCACCCTTTCCTAAATCTAGGAAAGACTTAGGACTAGAGCTCTAAGGAGTCAAAACCCAATCCCAGATCAGTACCCCTTGTTACACAGCCAAACAAGACTCAGTTGTTGATCAAGATGAAGACAACACTAGTCAGAAACTCCCATCACCACCAGGAACTGATATGGAAGATCCTTTTCAACAAGAACCTAAAATTGATCACCAGCTCATGGTGATAAGAAAAGAGTTCACCCCTGACCTTGTAGCCTTAGGCAAAGAATTTGACCTAGAAAAAAATAGAGTCAAGAGAGAAGCCTATAGATCCAACCACACCAGGGAACAAAAGAAAGAAGTTTTGGAAAAATGGAAAGAATTCATGAAAGAGATATCCAGCAATGTCCCTTTCTTTGAATACTTTGAGAACCATTTTGAATGGCATAAAAAGTCTTGTGTCATCACCAAAACCAACTGGACCATAAAAGACAACAAAGGAAACAAGAATGTTGTTCGGTCTAGTCATCCACCCTAGGAAGCCATAACCTTTAAACATCGTGGTAGTGATGTAGTTGCCTCTCCCTTCAAGCACCTAACCAATGACGAAAAGGTTGTCAAGAAGGTAATAGAGTAAAACAACTATACCATCCAGTGTCTAGGTGTAATAGGCAAGCAGCTTGATAGGATCGAAGACAGGATAGATAACAAGGTTATCCTCTAACCTTGAAACCCTAGTAAACCTATCCAGACCCTAGAAAAGCCCTTAGTCAAGCTCCCCACAACCAGACAAGCCAGTAGACCTAAGGATAAAACAGCCTTAGAAATAGTCTCCCAAAAGCTTGAGGAACTAGTGAAGAAGGAACCAGTCACCCTTTCACCAAATATCACCTCGACCAGTAGAGACCCCAGAGATCACCAACTTGTCACCCTAGAAGCCCACATAGCCTCTAGCAGTTCTAGCAGAACCTCCTCAGAAACTGAAAAGGAGATAGAACATCTAGAAGACCAATTTCTTGAACATCTTTCTCTAAAACAAGCTTTGTAGATTTACAATCAATCTTTATTAAAAAAAATTTGATTCAAAAGATCACTTTGAAATTTTGAAATGCATAGTACTATAGATAAAATTTCTTTCTTAATAGTACTATAATTAATTTGAGTGGGAGTCCAGATTCCGGAATGGAAACAAACAATCTGTTTAGGGGAAGTGGGACTAAGACGCTGAAGGAGAATACCACCATAACCAATGTTGGAGGCATCTGTCTGGACAATTTTGAAGGAATTTACTGAGGGAATTCTTAAGCAAGGGAGTGTCTTAACATATTTTTTGATTTCTTGGACAACTGTGGTATGGGCTAGGGTCCAAGGAGGAGGATTGGTTCGAAGTCTATCAAAAAGGGGTTTGCAATGTTGCCTGAGGTTTTTAATAGAAGTCTGAGATGTAGTTAAGAGATCCTAGAAATCTCTGTAGCTGGGTTTTATCTAGGATTTCATTTGGAAACTTGTCTGCAAACTGAATGGCTCTATCTATGGGTTTGATGACACCATGTCTTATATCAAAGCCTAAGACCTTGATAGTAGTTTGGAAAAGTTTGATCTTTGGAGCTGAAACAACAAGACCATTGAGCTTGATGGTATTAAGAAATGCTCTAAGGCGTTTCCAATGTTGATCCAGGGATTCTGAAGAGATGAGTACATCATCAATGTACACAATAGCAAGACTGGAGAATGGATTAAAAATCTCATTCATGATATTTTGGAATTCGGAAGGTGCATTTTTGAGACCAAAAGGCATTACATTCCATTCATAATGGCCAAATGGTGTGGTGAAGGTGGTTTTGTACCTATCAGACTCTCTGATTTGTATCTGCCAAAATCCACTCTTCATCTCAAACTTATTGAAAACCACTGCTTTGCTAAGCCTATTGACTAAGTCTTTTTTGTTAGGTATTGGATACCTTATCCATTGCAAGACTTTGTTAAGGGGCTTATAGTTGATGACAAGTCTAGGGACACCTCTCTCAATCTCAGCATTTTTTTGGACATAAGAGGCTGGATAGGACCATGGTGACCTAGTTTTTCTGATGATTCCTTTTCTAAGAAGATCCTCTATTTCAGTTCGCCAAGTATCCATGAGTTCTTGGCTCATTTGGATAAGTCGAGCTTTGGTAGGAATATTCTTTTCTTGGAAATCTTTGACATAAGGGAGAGCTACCTCGTGTCTCCTTCGATGCCAAAAGGCTGTAGGAAGATCAGAGAAGACCTCTTGCTTAAGTTTTTCTTCAAACTTTTTGATCTCAGTTTGGTAACTTTTGCAAGCTAATTGTTCTTCAATTCTTTTGTAACTTAGTTCTTTGCTAAGGTACTCTAGGTGTTGGGTTTTGGCTTTGATAAGGTTAAGAGTTTTAGAGACAAAGACTTCCTGGAGGCTACTTATCTCTCTGGGCTATGGGCTCCTAAGAAACTTAAACTTAACTGGTTGGCCAAAGGGATGGGTAGTGATTCCTTCACTATCGTGATGAAAGGATACAACAAAAACATGAAAGGGTTTCCTAAGATGACCTTATCTGTCATGTTCTTGACAAGGACAAATGTGGTTTTGAAACACGTATTGTCTTGACAAACACGGGCTTTTGGGATTTTGAATTCAATCTGCATTTTTCCTTCACTTGCAGAAGTTAACATTTTTTTGGTTTTCTTAAAGTATTTGGAGGGAATGATTCCTTCTTGAATGCAGTTGAGATCAGCACCTGAATCAATTAAGGCTACGACCTCAAATTCAAAATTTTTGCTAATGACAATCCTGACTTTGGAGTGCCATTTTTGGAAGCTAATCATATTGATGGTTTCTAAGAACTTCTCACTGGATGGTTCTTGTACCATATCTGCTGTAGGGTTAACTGTATCATCTGCTTCTTCATCAGAAGGGTTCTGAAATGAGGTACCTTCCTTATTGCCATGATGAGAAGTGTTTTCTATTTGTCTGACCCTTTGATTAAGGAGGTTGTGATCTACCTTAAGGATGGTCAACTCTTGCTTAAGGTTTCTCACTTCTGTCTTGGTATCCTTGATCTCTTTCTGAAGGTCTTGGACAGTAACTTCCTTTTTTGATTTGGTAAACCTATTGTAGATTTTTTCTAAATCAACTTTGGGTTCCTAAAACCTAGGTTCAGGTTTACTGGCTTCCCTAACTAAGGTTTTATGGAAATCACTAGGCTTTTGAGCTTTGATGATAGAGTCTTCGATCTGTTTTATGAGATCTAAAGGAGCTCTTCTTGCTTAGAAAGAACATTGATAGTCTTGTTCTACAACAACTATCTTTGTAGGCTATAGGTTCGTTTGGGCCACTAAAGGAGCGAGAGGAGACTCTAAAGGGTTCAGAGGACGACCTGTATAATTGGTGGTTCTCTTGTTCAGTAGAACTATTGGGAGACTCACTGTTTGAGCGGTCAAGTTCTAAGAGCTTGAAGATCTCTTCTTTACTGGCTTGGTCACTCACAAGGGTGTTAATAAGGGATTTGGCCTTAGCTTTACACTCTTTTTGGAAATGACCTCTCTTTCCACAATTAAAGCATTTTCCTAACACTTTGGGTATGAACTTTCCTGTGGATTTAGACTTTCCTTTCTTATAGAAATCATCTATCTTGAACTTCTGTTTTCTATAATACTTGGCTGCTGTTCTTTTCCTATGGAACTTCTCAGAGGATTCTTTTCCTCTGTACTTGGATTTTCTCTTGGGAATGACTGAGGGTAAGCCGTACTATGTACGGAAGTTTCCTACTTCATACTTGGCTTTACTCTTGCTGGCTTGGCTTTGGATTTTCAAATCTCTACACATCTTCATTCCTTCACTGCGGATTGTGCTAGAGATGTCTCCATAGGTTAGGTTATCATAATCTATGACACCTAAAGGGCTACATAGGGTTTCTTTGACCTTTTCGCCAAATAATCTGGGTAAGCCATTGATAAACTTCTCCTTCCAAAATGGAGAGTTGCAATCGCTTATATGCATGACTCTGGTGGTAAAGACATCTTCATACCACCTATAGTCTCTAAGGGTTTTACATCTAAGGTTACTCAACTGGTCGTAAATCTTAGATGTGATGTTGATGGGTTTTCCTATGAAGTGTTTCATGATCGTATAGATCAGGGTGTTGACTCTGTCGGGAATATCTCTTCTTATGCGTTCGTCAAAGATGGGGTTCTTATCCTCATCTTTTTGGTAGTTATTGGCTTCCATATTCATATGCTGAATCTTATTTAGGATTTCCTATTCTGATAAACCATCTATGTTCCATTCATAGAGCTTACCAGTGGATACAATGAACTGGCTATTCCTTTCCTCGAACTAGAGGTCAGGGGGTGTTGGTCTGGGATACCAATTCTTGGTTAAACTGGTTGGTTTGGGTTGGTAAAGCCTATTTACCTGTAAACCTCAAAATTGGTCTTCTAGACGTTCTATCTCCTTTTCATTGTTAAAGGAGGTTCTGCTAGAATTGCTAGAAGCTGTATGGGCTTCTAAGGTGACAAGTCGATGGTCTCTAAGGTCTCTACTGGTTGAGGTGGTGTCTGGTGAAGAGTTGACTGGTTCATTCTTCATGAGTTCCTTAAGCTTTTAGGAGACTATTTCTAAGGTTGTTTTATCCTTAGGTCTAAGACTGGCTTGTCTGGTTGTAGGGAGCTTGACTAAGGGCTTTTCTAGGGTTTCCTGGTTAGAGGATGACCTTGTTATCTATACTATCTTCGATACTATCAAGCTGTTTACTGATAACACCTAAACACTAGTTGGTATAGTTGTTTTGCTCTATTACCTTCTTGACAACCTTTTTGTCATTGGTTGGGTGCTTGAAGGGAGAGGTAACTACATCACTACCACAGTGTTTAAAGGTTATGGCTTCTTGGGGTGGATGACTAGACCGAACAACATTCTTGTTTGCTTTGTTGTCTTCTATAGTCCAGTTGGTTTTGGTGATGACACAAGCTTTTTATGCCATTCAAAATGGTTCTCAAAGTACTCAAAGAAAGGGACATTGCTGGATATCTCTTTCATGAATTCTTTCCATTTTTCCAAAACTTCTTTCTTTTGTTCCCTAGTGTAGTTGGCTCTATAGGCTTCTCTCTTGACTTTATTTTTCTCTAGGTTAAATTCTTTGCCTAAGGCTACAAGGTCAGGGGTGAACTCTTTTCTTGTCACCATGAGCTAGTGATCAATTTCAGGTTCTTGCTGAAAAGGATCTTCCATATCAGTTCCTGATGGTGATGGGAGTTTCTGACTAGTGTTGTCTTCATCCTGATCAACAACTGAGTCTTGTTTGGCTGTGTAACAAGGGGTACTAATCTGAGATTGGGTTTTGACGTTAAGGGTGAGGACCTTCATGATATGCGGGTTATGAAGCCCAATTGTGAAGTTGGGGAAGCAGTCAAAATGAACTGGTCCACAACTAAGACTAGATTCCGTGGTTCCTAAAAGGCTATCATTAAATCTGATATGACAGGTGTCTCTAAGAGCCATTAGGATCGAGTTATTCAATCTTTCTCTGATCAAAGGTTTGACTCTAACCTAGACTAAACCTATGTGAAGGTAATTGTGTCCTTTTTTGTGTGCCTTCAGAGTAGAAGAGGGTAACAAGTAGCATGTTTCATACTCCTTGTTTATACTGTAGACTTGTTCTATAGTCCTAACATGGTAATCTATCTTGAAAGCCTTTTTCAAGGACCATGAAGATGACTTGTAGATCTAGTTGGTAGGGACCTTAGGATTGTTCCAATCTCCTAGTTTTAGATCTGTATTTGATAACTAGTAAGATTATGAATTGAGAATTCCATCATCTTGAGAGATCTCAAGTAGGGATGAATGGGAAGATCTAATGCTGGTAGAAGAACTGCTTCTAAAAAATCTTTTCATTGTTCTGAATTAAAAGCTTAAGATAAACAATCAAAACCTAATCACCTTTATCTCCAAATTTCTGGATCTAACCTTAGATCTGAAACAGTGTGTTCTAACGGGACCAACCCCTTCTCACGTACTAACTACAACCTCTTACCGTCGCAATCTTTCAACACAGTGGGGACCACCCTAAACGCCTCTCTCCGGCTAACACGGGTTGACCAAACACTAAACAAGAAAGATATTGGGTCTTGCTGGGTTGCACAATAGCACAGATCTGGACTTACTTGTCTTAACAGTACACATCTACAACAAACTTTGGAGCTAAAAACAGGAATAAGAAAAAGCAGATAATTGGGAAGTAACTGATTAGCTTGAACAGATAACACAGAACAGTAAACAGAAGATTAAAAGGGAGGCTCAGCCTACCACCAAAAAAAAAATTACAGTAGACAAGTGTGGAGAAGAGATAGTAGATGAAGAAAGTGACAAATGGTAATGGAAGAGTTATCAGAAAATAGACGCAAAACAAAATATAACAAGTAGGAGATAACATATTCAAAATAATGATAATGCACAAAATAATGGATAACTATGGCTATACCGCCAACTTGATTGAAAATAATTACAGTTACTTACAAACACTTACAATCAGCCAAAATTTGGCTCTGATACCAAAAGGGGGGGTAAGTTACAAACAAAAGGGGAGGCTGACTAAGGCCATGCGGAAGTAGAAATATAAAAGGCCGACTAAGGCCATGCGGTTACAGATGTGAAGACCTAATAAGGTATTAAAAGTGTAAACTGAAATTGCCATCTGATTACAATACTGAAGGGTTGTAATGAGAAGAGAGGTATTTTAGAACTGAACTAGACTTAAAATGAAAACTTGCTGAAGAATGAGATTGTGGGTTCCTTTTATAGCTGGAGGAAGCCTTGGATTCTTCAAAAGATTGCTGGAAATCCGAAAAGTAAAATGCTTTTACTTGGGGTGAAAATCTTTTCCACCGAAAGCAAATAGTACTCTAAATTATTTTGTTGGGCACTGTTTGATGAACAGTAACTGTTACTGTTCATGAATAGTGACTTGTCCCCTTACTTTTCTGAAATATAGTTCATGCACAGTGATTGGTGCTATGGATGAATAGTGAATTGTCTGAAATCTTTGCTGAGTGCGGGTACTATAGCTGAATAGTAACCGGACTACAAAGACTGTTCTAGAGCTTTTCAAAACATCTCAATCGCTATCCAAGTTGTAACCATCATAAGGATCTTGAGAATCCTGAAAGGGATCGACTGGATTGCGGTTGATTGAAGCTTCTGAAGAGGCAGGAGAAACTCTTTCTTCTAACTCTAACTTCTCTGACTGGAGGAGCAACTGCTGAGCAAGATCTTTAAGTTCCTTACTAGATTTTCTGGCGATCTAGACGGAGTCTAGGCTGGACTGAGACCTTGTATTATGAGCAATGGCTCTCTAAATTGGAGGGGAAAGTCTTTATGGATTTGGCTGATAATTTGCTCATATTGGAGACTGTCCCACCATTTGACTGAAAATTCTCTACCTAAGAGATTGCTGTTGATTGAATAGTTCCACATACTTATCCAATGGATTCTATACATGATTGTCATGTGTAAAATGGCCGGAAACTGGGAACCATGACCGAAGGCTTGGAATCTGGAGCCAAAATATCTATGGGCATCCTGAAGGGGTTCTGGAAGGATCTGGGGAATGGATCCGAACATTTCCCGCCACTTAAGGAATCAAGAGGGAATTGGACTCAAGAGCTTCTTGTTAAACATCAAGAACCATGAATGATCAAAGTTCTGATTTTGGTAGAATAAAACTTTCTCAGAGGCGTCCATGTAGTCGTAGTAACTATAATGGAGTTCTGTACCTGTAAGAGACTTGAGGTTTTTAAGCTTCTTGAGAAGAGAGGGGTGTTGCCCCCAATCTTTACAGCTTACAAATCCTGTGATAATGAACTTGTGGTAGAGGACTATGGAAGGGGCCGTCTTGTTCATGATGTTTTCTATTCGAGCAGACTTTTCCTAGATGAGGATGCTCTTATAGAATTTGATGTTCTTTTCTAGATGCTTTGGGAGGAAATGTGACCCTTTGGGCAAAACTTTCATGGCCAGAGCTAAGGAATTTGTTATATGAACTAGGTGTGGTTCAATATAAGAGATGTGCTGGATAAAGGGTTTCCTAACATAAGGAGACCTTCCTTTCCTGGGGGGATGGGAAGAAGGCTTTTGGGGTACTATTGGGCCAAAAGATTCTTCGACTGTGTATGGGGTGACTGTCTTGAGTGGTGGTGTAACTAAGGCTGAACTGTAACTGTGTTGACAATGGGGCCTTACGTAGTTTGGTTTTGGGATGGTAGAGACCAAAAAATGGTTGGCAACAATGGTTGGTGACATAGGTAAGGCCTTTGCTTGACTGGGAGAGAATGATATTAAAAGGCCAGGGTCCTTTGCCTGACTAGTACTACTGGCAGTTTACTGTTTAGGCAACTTTGGGGGTTGGGATTGTACGGGTCTTTTCCCAGACATCTTGGTTTGGATTCTGCAAAAATTCACGGGTAAGGAAATCAGGGATATTGTTTTGAGTTCCTTCTATGAATTCAATAAAATTCTAGATGTCACCAGTGAACTATGGAAAAATTATTATTTCATAGGAAATACTGGCAGAATTTCAATATTCACTACCAGGCCATACTCCACCGCCATTCCTACTCTTCAAAGAGTTGATTACATTGATCCCAGGTAGTTAGTAACAAAAAATGCAGATTATGAACCTATACTATACTGCGATTTTTTAATCAATATCCCAAATATCATAAGCATGACTATAATTATAATCCCCCATGGAATCCCTTTGATTGATACCCATCTAATGCTTATGATACTGATTAAAACATCCATCATAGAGTAGGATAACCTTAAGATTGATCCAATCATCAATCAGCTCAATAAGGATTATCCTCCTCAGATTTAGAGAGCTATTGCTCATAATACAAGGTCTCAGTCCAGCCTAGACTCTGTCCAGATCGCCGGAAAATCTAGCAAGGAACTTAAAGATCTTACTCAGCAGTTGCTTCTCCAGTCAAAGAAGTTAGAGTCAGAAGAAAGAGTTTCTCCTGCCTCTTCAGAAGCTTTTGTAAATCGCAATCCAGTCGATCCCTTCCAGGATTCTCAAGATTCTTATGATGGTTACAACTTGGATAGCGATTAGGATGTTTTGAATAGCTCCAAGAATAGTTTTTGTAATCCGGTTACTATTCAGCTACAGTACCTGCACTCAACAAAGATCCTAAACAGTTCACTATTCATCCACACACTAGTCACTGTGCATGAATAGTATTCCAGAAAAGCAAGGAGACAAGTCACTATTCATGAACAATAACAGTTACTGTTCATCAAACAGTGCCCGAAAGAATAATTCAGAATACTATTTGCTTTCGGTGGAAAAGAAATTCACCTTTAGTAAAAACATTTTACTCTCCGGATTTCCAGCAATCTTCTGAAGAATCCAAGGCTTCCTCTAGCTATAAAAGGAATCCTCAGTCTCATTCTTCAGCAGGTTTTCATTTTTGGTCTAGTTCAGTTCTAAAATACCTCCTTTCTCATTACAACCCTTCAGTATTGTAATCAAATGGCAATTTCAGTTTACACTTGTAACACCTTATTAGGTATTCACATAAATATATATATATATATGGTCGGTACAACCGCCATAGTTATCCATTATTTTGTGCATTATTCATTACTTTGAATATGTTATCTCTTACAAGTTACATTTTGTTTTACATCTATTTTCTGATAACTCTTCCATTCCTATTTATTACTTTCTTCATCTATTATTTCTTCTCAGTATTTGTTTACTGTAATCTCTTTTGGTGGTAGGCTGAGCCTCCCGTTTAAACTCCTGTCTATTATTTTGAATTTATTTGTTTGAGCTAATCAATTGTTTCCCAGTTATCTGCTTTTCCATATCTCTGTTTTTAGCCCGAAGTTTGTTGCAGATGTATACTGTTGAGACGAGTAAGACCAGATCTAAGCCATCTTGCAACCCAGTCAGACCTAATGTCTTTCCTGTTCATGCTTGGTTCACCCGTGTCAGCCGAGAGAGAGGCGTTTTAAGGTGTTAGCATTGTGGAGAGTTTGTGGCAGTAAGAGGTTGTAGTTAGCTTTAGAGAAGGCATTTGTCCCGTGTATATACCCTGTTTCAGATCTAAAGGTTAGATCTAGAAATTTGGAGATAAAGGTAATTAGGATATAATTGTTTATTTAAGCTTTTATTTCAGAATGATGAACATAATGTTTAAAAGGAGTGATTCATCCTCTAGCACTAGATCTTGCAGTACAACCCTCCCTGAGATCCCTCAAGATGATGGAACGATAAATTCGGAATCGTACCAACTTTCAGATTTAGATCAGAAGTTAGGAATCTGGACTCCCACTCAGTTTAACTACAGTACTATCAAAAAAGAGATTTTATCTATTGTACTATGCATTTCAAAATTTCAAAGTGATCTTTTGAATCAAAAGTTTTTATTAAGGATTGATTGCAAATCTGCAAAACATGTTTTAGAAAAAGATGTTCAAAACATTGTGAGGGCCGACTAAGGCCGTTACAGTGCGGAAGCATAAATAAGAGGTTACAGTTGTAAAGGCCATGGTTATAGTGTTACAAGTGTAAACTTGAAAATAAACTGAGAAAGCCATCTGTTTACAAAGTAAAGAGAAGGGAGGTTTCTGAGTTCTGCAATGGGGACTGTAAATTGGACCTGCTGAAAACTGAAGCAAAGGGTTCCTTAAATAGCTGGAGGAAGCCTTGGATTCTTTCAGGAGATTGCTGGAATCACGGAGGGTGAATTACTTTTACTCTAAGTGAAAATCTTTTCAGCCGAAAGTGAACAGTAAACTGGATGATTCTGTCAGGGTACTGTTCGATGAACAGTAATGGTCACTATTCATGAATAGTAATTTGTCCCCTTACTTTTCTGAATAGTGATCATGCACAGTGTTCTGGGACTGTGGATGAATAGTAGTCTATCTGCAACTTTGTTGGTGCGGGTACTGTTCTGGAATAGTAACCGGGTTGCAAAGGTGGTTCTTGAGTTATTTTGGGGCTTTTGGAGCTGTTTTGGATTGCCTAATCGCTGTCTAAGTTATAACCATCATAAGGATCTTGAGAGTCCTAAAATGGGTCAATTGGAGCACGATTACATGAGGCTTCTGAAGAGGCAGGAGAGTTCTTTTCTTCTGACTCTAACTATTCTGATTGGAGGAGTAATTGCTGGGCAAGATCTTTGAGTTCTTTGCTAGATTTTCTGGCGATCTGGACGGAGTCTAGACTAGATTGTGATCTTGTACTATGAGCAATGTCTTTCGGAACCGGAGGGGGGAATTCTTTGTGTATTTTGGCAATAATCTCGTTAAACCTGAAACTATCTCACCATTTCACAAAGAATTCTCTGTCTAAAAGGTTCTGGTTGATTGCATAATTGCACATACTGATCCAGTGAATTTTGTACTTAATTGTTATGTGCAAAATTGCTGGGAATTGGAAAGTATGGCTGTCGACCTAGAATCTGGTGCTGAAATACCTTAATGCATCCTGAAGGGATTCAGGGAAGTTATGAGGAATTGATCCAAACATTTCCCACCACTTGAGGAACCATGAAACAATTGGGCTGGAGAACTTCTTGTCAAACTGCATGAACCATGAATGATCATAGTTTTTGTTCTGGTAAAACAAAACCTTTTCGAAGGCGTCCATATAATCATAATAATTATATTGGGGTTTTGATCCCTTGAGTACTGTAAGTGTTCTGAGTGAGGAGGGGTGTCCCCAATCTTTGCAGCTTACAAAACTTTGGATTATGAATTTATGATAGATGACTTCAGAAGGGTTCTTACGATCCATGATATTTTCTACTCGGGCAGACTTTTCTTGAGTGAGGATGCCTTTGTAAAATTTGATGTTCTTTTCAGGGCTTTTAGGGAGAAAATGCCAACCTGTGGGCAAGACTTCCATTGCTAGTACCAGCGAATCTGTTATGTGGACCAAGTGAGGTTCAATATAAGAGATGTGCTAGACAAAGGGTCTAAGAAACTTAAACCTAACTGGTTGGCCAAAAGGATGGGTAGTGATTCCTTCACTATCTGTGATGAAAAGGTACAATAGACACATGAAAGGGTTTCCTAAGATGACTCTATATGTCATATTTTTGACAAGAACAAATGTGGTTTTAAAACACGTATTGTCTTGGCAAACATGTGCATTTGGGATTTTGAATTCAATTTGCATCTTTCCTCCGCTTGCGGAAGTTAACATTTCTTTTGTTTTTCGGAAGTATTTAGAGGGAATGATTCCTTCTTGGATACAGTTGAGATCAACACCTGAATCTATTAAGGCTACTACCTCAAATTCAAAATCTTTGCTAATGACAATCCTGACTTTGGAGTGTCATTTCTGGAAGTTAATTCTACTGATGGTTTGTAAGAATGCTTCATTGGTTGGTTCTTTTTCCATATCTGTAGTAGGATTAACTGTTTTATCGATTTCTTCATCAGAGGGGTTCTATAATGAGGTGCCTTCTTCATTACCATGATGAGAATTGTTTTCTAACTGTTTGACTCTCTGGTCTATGAGATTGTGGTTAACCCTAAGGATGGTTAATTCTTGCTTAAGGGTTCTCACATCTAATTTGGTGTCCTTTGATCTCTTTCTGGAGATCTTGGACGGTTACCTCTTTCTTGGATTTGATAAACCTATTGTAGATTTTCTCCAAATCAACTTTGGGTTCCTGGATTCTAGGTTTGGATGTACTAGCTTCCTTGACTAGGGTTTTGTGGAACTCACTAAGTTTTTGAGCTTTGGTGACTGGATCTTTGATTTGTTCTATGAGATCTAAGAGCAGCTCTTCTTGCTTAGAAAGAACACTAATAGTCTTGTTTCCACAACAACTATCTTTGCAAGCTAGGATTTTGTCTACGCCACTAAAGGAGCTAGAGGAGATTCTAGAGGATTCAGAAGATGACTTATACAACTGGTGCTTTTCCTCTTCACTAGAACTATTTGAAGACTCACTATCTGAGCAATCAAGCTCTAGGAGTTTGAAAATTTCTTCTTTACTGGTTTGGTCAGTAATGACGGTATTGATAAGGGATTTGGCCTTAGCTTTACACTCGTTTTAGAAATGACCTCTCTTTCCACACTTAAAACATTTTCCTGATATTTTAGGTATGAATCTTCCTATGGATTTAGATTTTCTTTTCTTATAGAAATCATCAGTTTTGAACTTCTGTTTTCTATAGTACCTAGAGGTTGTTTTCTTCCTACGGGATTTCTCAGAGGGTTCTTTTCCTCTGTATTTGGATTTTCTTTTGGGGATGACTGAAGGTAAGCCATATTGAGTACAGAAATTTCCTATTTCGTACTTGGCTTTGCTTTTGTTGCCAAAACAGTACCCGCACCAGCAAAGTTGCAGACAAACTACTATTCATCCACAGTCCCAAAACACTGTGCATGATCACTATTCAGAAAAGTAAGGGGACAAATTACTATTCATGAACAGTGACCATTACTGTTCATCAAACAGTACCTCGACAGAATCATCCAGTTTATTGTTCACTTTCGGCTAAAAAGATTTTCACCCAAAGTAAAAGCAATTCACCCTTCATGATTCCAGCAATCCCTTGAAAGAATCCAAGGGTTCCTCTAGCTATTTAAGGAACCCTTTGCTTCAATCTTCAGCAGGTCCAATTTGCAGTCCCCATTGCAGAACTCAGAAACCTCCCTTCTCTTTACTTTGTAAACAGATGGTTTTCTCAGTTTATTTTCAAGTTTACACTTGTAACGCTATAACCATGGCTTTCACAACTGTAATCTCTTATTTATGCTTTCGCACTGTAACGGCCTCAGTCGACCCTTACTTGTAACTTACCCCCTTTTGTGTATATATATATATATATATATATATATACCTCAGAGAAGAAAACTTTTAGTTGTAGAGAAGAAAATTATTGCTCTTAGGTGCGTAGAGATATGCGAGTAAAAGCTTTCTTCTCTACGCAAATGAGAGCTCTCATCTCTCTCCTTTCATATATGTATATATATATATATACACATATATATTTATATATTTATGTGTGTGTATATATATATTTATATACATAAATAAATACATATATACATATATATATATATACACAAAAGGCTTGTAATCCAGAATGATAAATAGGATGTTTAGAAGGAGTGACTCTTCCACTTCCGTTAGATCTAGCAGTACAAACCCTCCTGAGATTCCACAAGAAGATGGAACAATCAACTCAGAGTCGTACCAGCTTTCAGATCTAGATCAGAAGTTAGGAGATTGGAACATACCCAAAGTTCCCACAACTCAGGTCTATAAGTCTTCGTCATGGTCCTTGAAAAAGTCTTTCAAAACGGACTACCATGTTAGGACTATAGAACAAGTTTACAGCATTAACAAGGAGTATGAAACATGTTACTTGTTATCCCCTGCAGTCGTGAAAGCTCACAGGGAAAATGGTCATAGATTCCTCCACATAGGACTTGTCCAAGTTGGAGTAAAACCATTGATCAGAGAAGGTTTGAACAACTCGATCCTTATGGCCCTTAGGGATACTCATTTTATCAGATTCTATGACAGTCTCCTAGGAACCATAGAATCCAGTTTGAGTAACGGTCCAATTCATTTCAACTATTTCCCAAACCTCACAGTTGCACTTGACGACTCTCACATCCTGAAGGTCCTCACCCTCAACATTAAAACCCATGGAACCTTCGTGTTACATGGCACCAGACAGCTTGCTCTTATATACCGAGTGTATTATAAGTGCATGAGGACGAACATGTCCATCCAAGCAGTTGATAAGAGAAAGGCAGGTGAAACCACTCTTATCCAAACCTCAGATGTTAGATCCACCGTTCAGGTACCAAGAACCCTGAAATGGTCTGAAATAACATTCCCTGCACAATGGACTCTAGAGAATGAAAATTATCCTCTACAGATCCAGAATCCTGTTAGGAACCCAGATCTAGAAGTTGTCCAGCAATTAGCCGATGGAACGGTTAGACTTAGCTTTAACCAGTCTAGGTTTCGGTCAACCTTAGAGTATGATGAACCTAGGCCCAGGTCTTCGTTAGATCTGCACCAGGAAACATATCAGGAACCAAGGTCTAGATCCGTAGATCTACGCCAACCCTTTAAGCAACCTTGTTACACAGCCAAGCAAGACTCAGTTGCTGATCAAGAAGAAGATAGCAACAGTCAGGACAGTCTTAAGCCTCCTTCACCATCAGGATCTGACTTCAGAAATCCTATTCAGCAAGAACCTGAATATGACCATCAGCTCCTAATGTTGACAAAAGAGTTCATCCCTGATATGGAAGCTCTTAAAAAAGGAATTTAATTCTGAAGAAAACAGAGTTAAAAGAGAAGCCTATAGAGCCAACCATACCAAGGAACAAAAGATTGAAGTTTTGGAGAAATGGAAGTTATTCATGAAAGAGGTAAAAGCTGATTATCCTTTCTTTGAATACTTTGAGAAACATTTCAATTGGCATAAGAAGAACTGTGTCAAGACCAAACTTCCAGCAAAAACCATTCCACCAACAAAGGCTAGACATTCAACACAGAAAGTAGAGAAACCAGTCTCTCCTTCACCAGAAGTAAATGTCTTAGAAGCCCACATATCTTCTAGCAGTTCTTATGAACCCTCCTCAGAAAGTGAAAAGGAGAAAGAACATCTAGATGACCAGCTTGGTGATACACCTCCACTTCCTCCTAAGAAATGGATATCAAAATATAGAGGGAACCCAGCCTTCAAGGATTTCCACAGAAAGAGAACAGCTTCTAAAGAATATAGAAGGCAAAAGTTCAAGAACAATGACTTCTACAAGAAAGGGAACCCCAACCCTATCGAAAACCTCAAACCTAAAGCAAAAGGAAAATGCTTTAAGTGTGGAAAGAAAGGACATTTCAAGAAAGAATGTCCAGGCAAATCCCCTACCCATTCCTTAGTATCTGAAGATATCTCCAAAATCCTAGAACTTGACCATCCAGAAAGTGAGTCTCTCAATAGTTCTATTGACCGAGAAATCTGTCAGATTTACCAAGATTCATCTTCTCCTAGAGTTCCAGATAGCACCTCTAGTAGCCCAGATGAAACCATACCATGCACGGATAGTTGTTGCAGGAACAACACTATCGAAGTTCTTTCTAAACAAGAGGAACTGCTCCTTGATCTCATAGAACAGATCAAGAATCCAGAAGAGAAATCTCGAAGACTTAGCGAGTTCCATAAAACCCTAGTTAAGAAAACCAGTGCATCCAACCCTAGGATCCAGGAACCCAAAGTTGACTTGGAAAAAATCTACGATAGGTTTGCCAAATCCAAGAAAGAGATAACAGTCCAAGATCTCCAGAAAGAGATCAAGGACACTAAGTCAGAAGTGAGGAACCTTAGGCAAGAGTTAATCATCCTTAGGGTTGATCACGGTCTCATGGACCAGAGAGTCAAAAACCTAGAGTATACTTCTCATCAAGGCAATGAGGACAGAATCTCATTACAAAACCCTTCTGATGAAGAAGATGATACAGTTAACCCTACTGCAGATATGGAGCCGGAACCATCCAATGGATCGTTCTTGCAAACCATCAGTCGGATTAACTTCCAGAAATGGCACTCCAAAGTCAGGATTGTCATTAAGGATTTTCAATTCGAGGTAGTCGCCTTAATAGATTCAAGCGCTGATCTGAACTGCATACAAGAAGGAATCATTCCCTCTGAGTACTTTCGAAAAACCAAAGAAATGTTAACTTCCGCAAGTGGAGGAAAAATGCAGATTGAATTCAAAATCCCAAAAGCACATGTTTGCCAAGACAATGCGTGTTTTAAAACCACCTTTGTTCTTGTCAAAAATATGACAGATAGGGTCATCTTAGGAAACCCATTCATGTGTCTGTTATATCCTTTCACCACGGATAGTGAAGGAATCACTACCCGTCCTTTTGGCCAACCAGTCAAGTTTAAGTTTCTTAGGAGCCCAGAACCTAAAGACATCAGTAGTCTCCAAGAGGTTTCCATCTCCAAGACCCTTAACCTTATCAAAGCCAAAACCCAGCATCTTAAGTACCTTAGTAATGAACTGAGTTACAAAAGAATTGATGAGCAATTAGCTTGCAAAAGTTACCAATCAAACATTGGAAAGTTTGAAAAAGAACTTAAGCAAGAGGTCTGCTCTGATCTTCCCACAGCCTTTTGGCATAGAAAAAGGCACGAAGTTGCACTACCTTATGTCAAAGATTTCCATGAAAAGAACATCCTTACCAAGGCCAGACCTATCCAAATGAGTCAAGAACTTATGGATACCTGCAAGGCTGAGATAGAGTATCTTCTTAAAAAGGGAATCATCAGAAACTCTAGGTCACCATGGTCTTGTCCAGCCTTTTATGTTCAGAAAAACATTGAGATAGAAAGAGGTGTCCCTAGACTTGTCATCAATTACAAGCCCCTTAACAAAGTCTTAGAGTGGATTAGGTATCCTATCCCCAACAAAAGAGACTTAGTTAATAGGCTTAGTAAAGCAGTGGTTTTCAGTAAGTTTGACATGAAGAGTGGTTTTTGGCAGATACAAATCAAAGAGTCTGATAGGTACAAGACAGCCTTCACCACACCCTTTGGCCATTACGAATGGAATGTAATGCCCTTTGATCTTAAAAATGCACCTTCTGAATTCCAGAACATCATGAATGAGATTTTTAATCCATTCTCCAGTCATACCATTGTGTACATTGATGATGTACTCATCTTCTCAGAGTCCCTAGACAAACATTGGAAGCATCTCAGAACATTCTTCCAAACCATCAAGAGAAATGGTCTTGTTGTCTCGGCCCCAAAGATTAAACTTTTTCAAACAAGTGTCAGATTCTTAGGTTTTGATATAAGACATGGAGTCATCAAACCCATAGATAGAGCCATTCTGTTTGCTGAAAAGTTTCCTGGTGAGATCCTTGAAAAAACCCAACTTCAAAGGTTCTTAGGATCCCTTAATTACATTTCTGATTTCTATCAAAACCTTAGGCAACAATGCAAGCCTCTTTTTGATAGACTTCGAACCAATCCTCCTCCTTGGACACCCACTCATACATCAGTTGTCCAACAAATCAAAAGATATGTCAAGACACTCCCTTGTCTAGGAATCCCCTCAGAAAATTCCTTCAAGGTAGTCCAAACAGATGCCTCTAACATTGGTTATGGTGGCATTCTCCTTCAGTGTGCTAGTCTCACTTCCCCTGAACAGGTTGTCTGTTTTCATTCAGGAATTTGGACTCCCACTCAACTTTATTATAGTACTATTAAAAAAGAGATTTTATCTGTAGTACTATGCATTTCAAAATTTCAAAGTGATCTTTTGAATCAAAAGTTTTTATTAAGGATTGATTGTAAATCTGCAAAACATGTTTTAGAAAAAGATGTTCAAAACATTACATCAAAACAGATTTTTGCACGTTGGCAAGCTATTCTTTCAGTTTTTGATTTTGACATTGAATTCATAGCCGGAACTCAGAACAGTATCCCTGACTTCCTAACCCGTGAATTTTTGCAGAATCCAGAACAAAATGTCTGGGAAGAAACCCGTACAACCCCAACCTCCCAAAATGCTTAAACAGCAGACCACTAGAAGTACCAGTCAGGCACAGAACCCTGGCCTTTTAGTACCCTTTTCCAGTTCACCAAAAGTTTCACCTGTGTCACCATCCATTGTTGTCAATCGTTATTTGGTCTCCACAATCCCGAAACCAAACTACCAAAGGCCCCAAGGACAACACAGTTATAGTTCTGCTTTAGCCACTTTACCTCCCAAGGCAATTTCTCCATATACAGTTGAAGAACCCTTCGGACCAATAATGCCTAAGCAACCTTCATTCACTCTCCCTCCCAGAACAGGTAGAGCCTCTTACCTCAAGAAACCTTTTGTTCAGCATAGCTCTTATATTGAGCCACACTTGGCCCATGTAACGGATCCGCTAGCATTAGCAATGGAAGTATTGCCTCATGAATGGCATTTCCTTCCTAAAAGCCCAGAGAAGAACTTCCCAGAACCCCTACAGGATGCACTAAGATATTTCAGTTCCAGATTCCAGACGAATAAGCATTCTTCACAGTTCCCAGCCATCTTGCATATGACAATTCAATACAAGATCCACTGGATTAGCATGTGGAATTATGCTATTAACCAGAATCTGCTCGATAGGGAATTCTTTACAAAATGGTGGGATAAATTCAGACCAACTGATGCTATCTCCAAACTATATAAAGACTTTCCTCTTCCAGTACAGAAACCGATAGCTCATTGCACAAGATCATAGTCAAGTCTAGACTCCGTCCAAATATCCGGAAAATCTAGTAAGGAACTCAAGGATCTTGCCCAACAGCTACTCCTCCAATCTGCACAGCTAGAGTCAGCAGAAAAGAACTCTCCTGCCTCTTCTGAAGCCTCATGCAATCGTGCCCCAATTGACCCATTCCAGGACTCTCAAGATCCTTATGATGGTTATAACTTGGACAGCGATTAGGGCTTTCCAGAA
Organism: Quercus lobata; assembly: GCF_001633185.2. NCBI lineage: Eukaryota > Viridiplantae > Streptophyta > Magnoliopsida > Fagales > Fagaceae > Quercus > Quercus lobata. The sequence continues at coordinate 42,155,858 of NC_044912.1, read as the reverse complement.
CGGCTCCAGGACGCTCCAGAACAGCTCCAGGACCCCCAGAATAGCTCAAGGTCTACTTTTGCAAATCCGGTTACTATTCAGAACAGTACCCGCACAATGCAGAGTTGACTAACAAGCTACTATTCACTGCACAGTCCAGAACACTATGCAGAATTACTGTTTGGAAAAGTAAGGGGACAATACACTGTTCATAAACAGTGACCAGTTACTGTTCACTCAACAGTGCCCCAGCAGAATCATTGAAGTTACTGTTGCTTTCGGCTGAAAAGATATTAACCTGAAAGTAAAAGCATTTCACCTTCCGTGATTCACGCAGTCTCCTGAATGGATCCAAGGCTCCCTCCAGCTATATAAGGCATCCTTGGCCTCAGTCTTCGGCAGGCTCAATCTTAGACTCAATTTTAGGATTACCTCAGAGCTCTTCTTATTTTGTACACTGAACTACTTTGTAAGCCAAATGGCTCTCTTCTCTTCTCCCCTAGTTTACACTTGTACTAGAACTACATTTGTAACCTACTTATGCTTCCGCCCCCAGTGCCCTCTGAACGGCAGCCCCCATTTGTAGCTTACCCCCATTTGAGTGCCCTCTGAATGGCACCCCCCACTTGTAGCTTACCCCCATTGGTACCAAGAACCCTAAAATGGTCTGAAATAACATTCCCTACACAATGGACTCTAGAGAATGAAAATTATCCTCTACAGATCCAGAATCCTGTTAGGAACCCAGATCTAGAAGTTGTCCAGCAGTTAGCCGATGGAACGGTTAGACTTAGCTTTGACCAGTCTAGGTTTCGGTCACCCTTAGAGTATGATGAACCCAGGCCCAGGTCTTCGTTAGATCTGCACCAGGAAACATACCAGGAACCAAGGTCTAGATCCGTAGATCTACGCCAACCCTTTAAGCAGCCAACTATCCCTTTAAAAGATAGACCTGCATCCCAGTGTAGTTCGTCTAGAACACGAGCTCCTACATCTAGAAGAGAATTAGGTCCACAGTTTCAAGTTGTCAAAGACCACTCACAGGTTAGTACCCCTTGTTACACAGCCAAGCAAGACTCAGTTGCTGATCAAGAAGAAGACAGCAACAGTCAGGACAGTCTTAAGCCTCCTTCACCATCAGGATCTGATTTTAGAAATCCTATTCAGCAAGAACTTGAATATGATCATCAGCTCCTAATGTTGACAAAAGAATTCATCCCTGATATGGATATGCTCGAAAAGGAATTTAATTCTGAAGAAAACAGAGTTAAGAGAGAAGCCTATAGAGCCAACCACACCAAGGAACAAAAGGTTGAAGTTTTGGAGAAATGGAAGTTATTCATGAAAGAGGTAAAAGCTGATTATCCTTTCTTTGAATACTTTGAGAAACATTTCCAATGGCATAAAAAGAACTGTGTCATTTCCAAGACCAATTGGAAGTTACTTCCCAAAAAGGATGCTTCAAGTACTAGCAAACCAGAAATTGTTAGGTCTAGTCATCCTCCCCAGGAAGCCATACTCTTTAACCACCGTTGTATAGATGTAATTGCCTCTAGTACAAGTGTAAACTAGGGGAGAAGAGAAGAGAGCCATTTGGCTTACAAAGTAGTTCAGTGTACAAAGTAAGAAGAGCTCTGAGGTAATCCTAAAATTGAGTCTAAGATTGAGCCTGCTGAAGACTGAGGCCAAGGGTGCCTTATATAGCTGGAGGGAGCTTTGGATCCATTCAGGAGACTGCGGGAATCACGGAAGGTGAAATGCTTTTACTTCCAGGTAAATATCTTTTCAGCCGAAAGCAATAGTAACTTCAATGATTCTGCTGGGGCACTGTTGAGTGAACAGTAGCTGGTCACTGTTTATGAACAGTGTATTGTCCCCTTACTTTTCCAAATAGTAACTCTACATAGTGTTCTAGACTGTGCAGTGAATAGTAGCTTGTCGGTCAACTCTGCAAGTACGGGTACTATTCTGAATAGTAACCGGATTTGCAAAGGTGGTTCTTGATATATATATATATATATATATATACACACACACATATACATATGTGTGTGTGTATATATACATATACACATATTTATATACATATATGCATATATCTATGTATATACATATATATATATATATACATACACATAAATATTCACCTATAGACTTTGAAACTGGTTTTCTAATTGTTCTATTTCTTCTTCAGATTCTAAAGAGGTTTTGTTGAAACTGCATTTATATGTGTGTATATATTTATTTATATATATACAAATATATTTATAAATATATAAATACCTTATATATACATATACATATATATATATATATTTATATACTTATGTGTGTGTATACATATATTTATTTATTTATATACATAAATAAATACATATATATTTATATACATATATGTATATATTTATGTGTATATATATACACATATATACATAAATATTCACCTGTAGACTTGTAGAATTTGAAACTGGTTTTCTTATTGTTCTATTTCTTCTTCGATTCTAGATTCTAAAGAGGTTTTGCTGAAATAACTAAATGATGTATGAATGTCTAGGGTGGCTAATCTGGGGTCTCTGCTAGTTGAAGAGGTAATAATTGGTTCCTTTTTTTACTAGCCGAAGAGGTAATTGGTTCCTTTTTTTACTAGTTCTTCTAACTTCTGGTTGACTATTTATAATTCTGTCTTGTATTTAGATCTGAGACTGATTTGTCGGGTTACCCATAGCTTGACTAAAGGTTTTTCTAGTGCGGGGATAGGCTTAACGAGGTTCCCTAAATGGGGAATGACTATATATGTTTATATATATATATATATACACCTCAAGTGCGTAGAGAAGAAAACTTTTACACATTTGAGAGCTCTCATCTCCTTCTACTTTCTCCTCTTTTATATATATATATATATATATATATACTTGTATTTATATTTAACTACCAGGAGAAAGCACAGCAGTATTATAGATGCATAAAACAAAGATAAAATAGCAAATAAAGAAGATATAGCAAAATAAATATATTCAAAATAAGATTAAAACGGAGTATAGAATATCAAAATAGAACCTAGTAAAATCTTACTTGAACTGAAAAACTCCTGTCTTTGATACAAAGCTTGAAATAGACTTCTGTCTTTGAAATATAGGATTACAAATAGAAGTCTGTCTGAAAGTATAAAAGATTAAAAGGCTATGTCCGTGAGGTCTGGGAGGGGGAAGATTACAAGCGTCTGTCTTGGCTAAGAGAGGGAGAAAGGGTTCTGTAATTGGATCTAAAACTTAGACCTGTGAGTCTGTCTTTATAGAGAAAATAAACCATGTCTGTCTTGAAAAGTAACTCCTGTAGGAAAAGTTAACTTGAGTTTTGATGTAAACCTGTAGAATCACGGAGAAATTACTATTGATAAACAGTAAAAGTTTTTACTATTTACGAACAGTAATCTGTCGGTGTATTAACAGTAATCTGTCGGTGTATTATTCGCGCGTGATGATGAACAGTAAACTGTTTGATAATGGTGAATAGTAATCGCTTTGTCTGCAGTTTTCTTGTTGAGTTTGTCAGAATCTTTTAGTCGTACATCTGTCAATCTGTCTGTTTTTGGGTCTCATTATTTTCCATGTTAATACATTGCGTCGGCCAGTAGTATTGTATTCTTAAGGGATGGTATCTCTGACGAGACACCTTCATACTTTTTCTGAAATCTTCGCTGATTTCTGGTAGTGGATTGGCAATAATCCTTTTCCTCGGCTGAGGTTAAGAATTTTTGGTCTAGGATTTTAGCCTGAACGGCTATCTTGCTTGCCAGGCAATTGACCGTTAACCTTAGAATTAAGACTAACAAAGTGCAAGTACGCCTTAAAGGCCTTCATGCTATTGTCTAATAAAGTGCATGGATGCTACCTTTTTCTTTTTCTATCAGGATCTCAACAATGAGATTGTCTATCTGGGTTTCTATTTCATCTGTATTGCCTTGTCTTGCAAAGGGCTTAAAATTCTTCAGGGGACAGTTTTTAAAGGGGAATACAATAAAGTAGCAAAACATCTTTTGAAAGGAAGATAACGATAAGGTATTAAGTAATAAATACATCCATTAGTGCTTTTGGGCAAGATCAATGGTATCACTTATATCATCTGTTACTGGCTCAACTCTGTCAGTGCTTCCTTCTTTAAAAATGGAAATTTCATTTAACAAGTATATGTCTCTTGGGATTGGGGGTAAGATGAACTTGAAGAAAACTTCTGTTTCACATATATTAGTACTGATCCCATTATCTGTCATGGAAAAAGGATAAAGTAAAGCCAAAAAAAGATTTCCTAAAACAACTTCAGAAGATAATCTGTCAGTTAAAAGGAAAGGTGCGTAGAGAAGAAAACTTTTAGTCATAGAGCTAAGAGCAGTAGTTTTCTTCTCTACGCAACTGAGAGGCTCTCATCTCCTTCTCCTTTCACCCTTTTCTTACACACACACACAAAACAAAAAAAAACAAAAAGAGTGCACTGTTGCCAAGGTATACACACACGTATACATTTAGGTATATATATATATATATATACACAAATATATATATATATATATATATATTTATTTATTTATAAATATACACATATATATGAGTCACACCCTTATAGTACTGGCATTTCTAAAAATAAGTATTTCTCAAATTTTTAACTCTTAGTGCACAGTATTTATAGTTGTGCAATGTAACAGCAAAAGCAAAACAAAAAATCAAAAACAAAAAAAGTTCATATATTGACAATTATCCAAGATATTTGTTGTGATGAAGTTTACACGGACTCTGTTTTCTCACACACTTTCTCTCTCTCACACAGGAGAGCTTAATGGACGATCTGATCAGAGGTTTTTGGGTTATTATTTTTATATTGAGCTAACCATTGCTCTGGTTTTTCGATTTAAACTATTAATTTTCTTCTAGTGACTAGTTGGATTTGAATTCTAAGAGCATTTATATATGGGGTGCTGAAAAATTATTATTTATTACCTTAAAAAAAATTATTTAATCTATTTTAAAACTTCTTTTAACAAAGCACCCAATATCTCATTTCTTATTTTAATATACAGTCCATTATAATAATATAAATAATTTCAACCAATTTAACATACAACCAATTAAAATAAATATTAAATAAAAAACTCATATACCCTTCTCTCTTCCCCACATGTTGGTCTCTCTTTCTCAACCAAATGGATCAAAGTCTTTTGACCAAAATCAAATGACCCAACCATCATAGCACAACCAGCAACCACGACACCCAACTATAATGACCCACGACACAACTCATCACAACCTATTGTAACCAACTATCCAACCACCATCGTAATCATGGCTCAAAGACATGATTTTTTTTCCAACAATTAAAACATGTTAATTTAATTTATTGAGGGAAATAAGGTTTTAAGCAAATTTAACTAGCACAAAAGTAATACTATAGGAATGAGAACGAAGATCAGAACAAAGGCTTAAAGAGAAGTGATGGCATTTCATAAACCTTGCTTTTCTTGGAATTCCCATCTCTCATTGTTGCACTAACTTCATATAGCTGTCCAGAATTACAGAACCTAATTTCAACTGTTACTTGGAAAGGGAATTTGAATGTGGGGAAAAAAAACACTAGGACTATATAGCAAAATCAAACTCTAAGGAACCAAAAAGAAATATCCAGAAACTGGGCTTGCATTTTTTTTTTTTTCTCTCTCTCTCTCTAGAATCAGCTAAGAAATGAAAGCAAATCCCCTAGTTAATGCTCAAAACAATAGGAGAAAGCTCACTGATTTTCAATAGAATATAACAGAGCACTATGTTTCTTCCAGTAATGAAGAGAAAAAAACAAATAAGGGAACAGGGAAAATCCCAGTATCTTGGCATTATCTTTCCTGGGTTTCCACACACAACTATAAAACCCAACAAAACCCATTTTATACTATCAATGCTCATTTACTACTCTCCATTTCACAAAGACTTTATTTCTGATTACTACATGGCTTTTTTTATTTTTATGACGATTGAATTTTGTAAAGTCTCAGGATATCTCTCCATTTTATTGAGATTAAAAGCTATAACTGTAGTAAAAGTTCAATTTTACTAAGTTAAAGTTGAAGAGTACTTACACTGCCAAGTCCTCGGCAAAAGGCACCTGCTCACTGAGAAGAAGAGATATAGAAGCAAGAAATAAACTAGAAGATTGCTTCCCTCCAATCTGTATTCTTTTCTCTGTAAACTGAATCTTCAAAATGTGAAGAAAGAAAGACGATGTCTGCAACAACCACAAACAAAAAAGCATAAGCTATCTAAAAAACTTGTTAGAGCCAAATCAGAAGAAAGAAACAAAAGGTATGCATTCAACAAAAAAGTGCTACAGAAAATCACATTACATGCCTTTATCAAGGCAATTAAAATTTAGTTCATAATGCGGGCTTTTTATCATCCTAAAAGATTAATGATATTTGCCTATTAAAAGAGAAAATGGTATGAAGCAGAAATAATCGTGAATTTAAAAACACTCTTTCATTAACAGCATCAACTCTTATTTCTAGATATATTGAAACTAGTAATGCTACACAAAATATTAAACATCAGTAGTGGCTAATGAAAAGGTATATTCAAAGTCACTGGATCTCATTTACAAGTTACAGTAATCAATTAAAATGAATCTGCTGCCATTTTTTTTCCAAATGTGCACACACAAATAGGTGCGGCTACACATAAACAGTACAATGTAAGACAACTGACTTTGATTCCCAATTCCCTATTCCATTTGACATAGTGAGGCACTTTGTCCATTCATTTCAAAACATAATGCCCATCACCTTAGTGCCAATTTAAACAATGTCATTGATACATCAGTAAACAAAGGCAGTTATATAAGCAAAACATAATCATAGACCACAAAAAGACTATAGCTATTAGGTTGTTTTCCACATGTTGCCTTGGGGTTGTCATTATATGTATCTAATGAGCATGGGTTTTCCACCTTGCGTTTTTTGAAGCATTATTATTCTATTGCTAGTGATTTTGCTCCAATAAAATTAAGGGTTCCTCAAACAATAAGATAAGAGAAGCCAGGGGTGGCATCTAGAAGCATAAGAAAGATCACTCCCCCCACCCTCCCCATAATCGCAACAAAGTAGATGCATTTGATCAGCTATACAGATGTATATATAGAAACTATTGAATTGTACCTCATGGCAAATTTTAATTTACTAAAGCAAAAACATGGAAAATTAAGTGGCCTCTCTAAAGCCTTTGTTAAGTTCGGCAAATTATCCACCGAGAATTACTGCTAATTTGTATGTTCCTAATTGGCAAAGGGAATTTTCAAAAACCAAAAGTGGAGCATGGATATGATGTATACACAGTTTCTGCATAAATTTTCGTAAGGCCTAAGAATGAGGAATCAACATTCTTATCATAGAAACAACCAGCTATTGCATAGAAAGAATTCAATCAGACAATAGAGTTTGAGACATTGTATTATACAATAGACAGATGATACACATACAGCTATAACCCCATCATACTAAAGTAAAAGTACACAACTTGAAAACAGAAGAATAGTTTCTGCATCTATAATAGGAACATCAGCAGATTTTTCAACATGAAAGGAAAAAGAAATTAAATAGAAGAAAAGTAATGTTTAATATCAAGGCTGTATTAGATATTGTATGCACAACAAGAAGAATATCTTACTTCATATAAGATCACTTTGAAGATTATACTTCTCAGTAATTTTGATGCTGAAGCAGAGCTACTGCAGACTCTGCAACCAAATAAAAAAGACCAGTATGCCACATAAGATAACATGTAAAACTAGCCAAAGTTTTGAGGCATTTAATATGCAAGTGATGAGCATGACTTGCAGAAAAACTAGTGATGCTGTGAAGGCTATAATAATCATGTTACCCTGTATTGTAAATGGACTAGTTTGAGTTCCAAAAATTTCCGGGCCAGATTTAGAACATGGGCATGGATCTTCATTAGAAGAAACATTTAACTTATCCTCATCTACACCTAAGATGAAATATGGTACAATGCTGCATATCTAGTCATAAGATGGTAATTCCCTTGTCAATAACTTCATCAATCACTCAAAACTACAATTCTTTTGTTAGAATTCTGTATTCTCTCATTTATATTGTCCATGTAAACGAAGCATGGATCAAGTATTCTTAGAAAACTTCTTGATTACAGGGATTCCTGGGTACCTACTTTTATAATGCACTCCTTTTGCCAACTTCTATTTGGTCAACATGCATCATTGGGACAACTTTTATATTCAAAGTAGAAAGCCAAAGCAATTGATTTCACTACAGCAGAAAGCCAAAGCAATTCAACATAATACACACATACAATATGGCAAAAATTGATTGAAAAGATCCATAACTAATACCCAAGTTCAAACAATTCATTGAAAAAATGTATAACTAATATTATAAATTCCTAGTTATTGAATGTACAAATTATATTAGGAAATAAGGGTGAGTTTGGTTCAGCTTTTTGTAAAAGTGCATAATGAAAAAGTGGAGTTTTCAAAAGTGCATAATGAAAAAGTACATTTTCAAAAAGCTAAGTGTTTGGTAAAAGCTGTTAAAAAGTGCTTTTTGAAAAAGTTGAGTGTTTGACTAGGACTTATAAAAGTGGCAGTTTGAGGGATAAATTACCAAAAAAGATAATGTATATATAAGAGCATCTCTAGCAGGTTAGACAAATTTTTGTGTTGTTTGGACAATCAACAGTGACATTTATCTTTTGCCTATCCACTTTTTTAATATTTATTTTGTAATCAAATTTATTCTTTTTTAATATTTATTTTTTCTTTTTCTATTCATTCTTAACAATTATATTTTTCAACAAAAAGTGTTACATCCACAATATTTTTTGTAATACTTTCACAAGAATCATAACAAAATCTTATATGAAAAGTTGTTACTAGTTCTAATTTGAACCCATTACTAAAATTATATTTTTACTCATCAATATTAGCTAGTTACTTAAAATTTATTGTGAAAATATTGTGGTAATATTTTTAAAATTCTTTGCCTTTCTTTCATCCATACGTTTCCTTTTCCCTTTTTTTTTTTTCTCTTGTATTTTGTCCACCACACACATATACATTGTCCACATCCTCTCCTTTTTCTTTTTCTTTACTTCCACAGTTCCACTTTCCAGAAGCTCCTCATTCTTTCCTCTCTCTTTTTTTTTCCTTTACTTCCACTTGATGATTCCAGAAGCTCTCCTGCTCTCTCAATTTCTTCTCTCTCTCTCTTTTTTCTTTTTTTTTTCTTATCCACTTGATTCCAGAAGCTCTCCGGCTCTCTCAATTACTTGAATCAACCAAAGAACAGAGAAATCAAAACAACCCATACCCATGAGAAAACTCGTGGAATTGAGAGAGCCGGAGAGCTTGAGAAAACTCGTGGTAGGTCTCTCTGCTCTGTCTTTCTTCATCTTCCTCTTCTTCTTCTTTCTTTCTGTCTTTCTGCGTGTTTATGGTTGTTTGATCGTGGGTTTGGGTATCGCTATTTTTGTTTTTAGCGTTCTATCTCTTTTGGTCTCATAAATCTTGGGTTTGTGGACTTATTTGTGCTATTTGATTTCTGTAGTTTTGGATTGTGGTTTGTGTTTTGGGTAATGATTTTTCTGTGTGTTCTTTGGGTTGATTTCTCATGGGTATGGGTTGGTTATGATTTCTCTATTCTTTGGGTTGATTTCTCACGGAGAGGGCAGAGCAGAGAGAAGAGATGGGAGGCGTGAGTGGAGCTTCGTGCAAAGGGAGAGCAGAGAGATGTGATGAGGGGCGTGAGGTTCAGGCGTTGAGAGAACTGATTAATTTCATGGGTATTTTCGTAATTCCATCATCAGCCAACGGTAACCCATCAAACGCGTAGTGCATATTTTGATTTATGGACCTCCTGAGGTCCATAAATTTTCCGCGTTTAGACCGCGTTTTTGGCCTATGCCCAAAACGCAACTTTTATCAAAAAGTTGCGTTTTGGGCTGAACCAAATGCAATTTTCTTCCAGCTTTTTGTAATATGGGCTTTTTGAGCTCCTAAAAGTGCAAACAAACGCACACTAAATCAAGGAAAGCACATTTCCCAGACAACCAATACTAACAATCCCTTGGATTGAGCCTTTGCAATCTCGTTATGCCTGTACTCACAATCAAAAAAAAAAAAAAAAAAAATCAATCAATATTTGTAAGGAAACAGAGATTATGATTAGAACTTGAATAATGAAATCACAAAAGTCGAACAATTAGAACTCAAAATAGGGAAATCGATGATGAGCTTAGTTTATAGAGAAATGTGAAACAAAAATCATGGGGAAATCAATGAAAAAGTGTGGGTAAACCAAAAAACAAAAAAAAAAAATCAAAGACGAAATTAGGGTATGTGACTTCCATGATCAATTCGTACCTAATCGGAGTAACTCGTATGCTTTTTCTTGTTGCTGAGAACACCACACCAAGAGACGAAGAGCTTTCTCAGTTTCTGTGAGAGAGTGAACTAAAGTAGAAGTTTTTGTTTTGTGGCTATCTTTTTAAAAAAAAATTGTGGGCTTTTTCAAGGGCTGAAAATTTTGTCATATTTTATCAAGGGTTTTGGTTTCATTCGGTCGGGTTTCGGTGTTTGGGAGGGGAGAAAACAAAAGCAAGAAAAAATAGAGAAGAAGATCTGAAGAGAGAGAGAATTGGGGGAGGGGGTCGGCGTCGAGAAGAAGAGAAAATAATAAGTTGTTGGAGTGTGACCGTGTGAGAGAGAAAAAATGGGAGCGGTGGCTGAAGAGAAAAGAATAAGATGCGGCTGGAATATAACTAGGATTTTAAAAACTTACAGCCCGCTTGATAGAGTTTTTAAGGGCTACAATAGTTTAAATTACAGTTTTTAGTTTTTTTTTAAATATGTGTAGGTAAAAAAGTATGTAGAAATACGTATAATATTGTTTAAAAACTAAAAATATGTGTTTAAGTTTATATACCAAATGGACCCTAAACAACTTATTTTCAATTTTTAAACAACACTAGTCGCTAACCCGTGCGATGCACGGATTAGTTGAACAAAAATTTTAAATTTTAAATTAGCTTAAAGTTATGATCACTTGAAAAAAAAAAAGTTACAATTTAAGAGGGGGAAAAAAAATACTAACACCAATAATGTTAGGCATGCCATGTCTATTATCAATGGCATCCTTTCTTTAATGAAAATTAAAGTCTCAATCATTTTTAATATAATATAATCCCTCCCATTGCTCAATTTGTTAGCAAAATCCTATGTTTTTTCTTGTCATATAAAATGCAACCTAAAAACCCAAAAATAAGAAAATAAAAACTATAGAAGTTTTTATATAGAAAACAGTAATTATTTACACTCAGAAATGAAATTGACACTCAAAAAGAGTCATTAGAGCAATAGGTTTTGGAAAAGATTTTTTTTTTATTTTTTTTTTTTATGAGAATTGGAAAAGCTAATTTAGAGTTATAGGCAATAGTTATAATATTTTAACATGTAAAAGAACAACATCAAAAAGGGGTGAATAAATTGACTTCGTTAGAGAATGAAGTCAAATAAATGCATTGGAAAGAATAGATTTCAGAATATATGAATGTAAAAAGAAGAAGAAGGATGTATCAATTGAAAGGCCATAGAGTTTTAATCAAGATAGAAGACGATCAATCTAAGAAGCACTTGGAATGCTCCTAATATTAGAAAAAATATAAGAGAAAAATAGGTTACCTCAAAAGAACAATGCATTACTATACCAATTGAAATTTGTCAAGAAAATTTCATATATTGCAAAACATGAACCCAAAATTTAGATGTTAAAACTTCTAAAAAGCCAAAAGAAAAAGTAAAGAATCAATGCAAAAATACCATCTTGATTTCTTTTGCCACACCATTCAAAAAAGTAAAAGCTAAGAAAAACACGATAAGAAAGTGCAAAAATAAAGCAATCTTAGCAATCATAAATTCATAGTTCTAAATATCTAATCGGTTACTGATTGTAGTTTAAAGTTCAAACTTTATAAAGTCAATTTATTTTTGTTTTGACAATTTTACTCACAGCATCAATTGTCCATTAGATTTAACAAAACAAACAATTTTTTTTTTTTTTTTAATTTTGTATCAACACAGAATCATCACTCTAACAATCACGTCATGTGGAAATCAAACGAAAGAGTAAAGACTTATCGGCACACCACTATGAAATCAAGCAGAAAAGCAATACCAAAACAGATCTAGCCTGCAATACTCAAAAGGATTGATAGCATGCATATCCAATCACATATGATATGAATATTTAGAACAAACTCATATAAAAATAATCCCAATGCCTCTGAATCAGGATTGTACTAAAACACAAATTAACACCGAAGTAAAAATAGAGGATTGAACACGGCAGCAGATCCTATATCTCATATATTACGACACATGTTCATGCCAGCATGATACCACCGATGTGATCTAGTGACTGTGGTTTGGTTTGGCGACTGACAAGTTGAGGAGTAAGCATGAGTCTATCGTGTGGACCGTGTGGTAGTATTCAATTTAATTCTTAATAAACCCTAATAGTGATGTAGTGACCAGAGAATTAGAGAAGGAGATAAGGAAGAGTCCAAAACAAAATAGAAAACTATATGAGAGAGGAGGTGTTTGCCTTTGAATGCATCTTAAAAGTCCTAAATCAAATTAAAAAATATAAATAAAAAATACTGATGTGGAAAATTGTGAGAGCTTCAGAAGCTTCAGTTTTATATATATATATATAAATTACATACTTTTTCACCCACACGTATTTCAAAAAATTACAAACAATATTACTTAAACTCCTTTAAGTAATTATATATCTCAAACTGAAACCGAATCGAAGTAATAGAAAACTGACCGAAACTCTAAAATTTCGATTGGTTTTGGTCAATACAATCAGTTGGTCGGTTATTCTTACACCCCTAGTTGCTTAGGAGAAGTCGATAAAACACTAGTTTCAAGTTCTCCCAACTCAAAAAACAAATCAGTCTACATTATCATGAAAGTGAGCAAGTCATTTTGGAGTTTGATTTATGTCCTGTCCTCAAAAGAACATCAACAAGCTGGATCCCTTTTTGTAATAAGGCAGTCTTACAAGATTAGAGGATAAATCATCTTACTCTATTTTTCGATGTTCAACTCTACCTAAAATTTCACTAGCTTTCATGGCTTCTAATCTAAATGTCCATTCCTACGTCAATACAGTATAGTAATTGATGCCACTTGTCCAAGTTTGAATTTTGTTACGCCAACCCCAATAAATTCTAGGGTTTTAAAAAACTAGTCCAAGTAATAAACTAGTCTAAGTAAAATTTCAGTTAGTTCAACTGGTACAATTTCTTATCTTGGATTTCAAGTAATAAACTAGTCCAAGTAATAAATAAATAAAACCTTATAACCACAAAGAAAGAATTTTTCTAAATGTTTTAGAAACTGAGCAAACAATCTTTTATTTTTTATTTTTTATTTTTTTAAGAATCTAAGTGAACAACTTAACACATACTTATTCTGATTAATATGCAGGTTAGCATGACAATTTATATAGATTTGGTTTGCACTTAAATAGCAATGAACCACCGCGCATCATTGATGCGATGGTCACTCTATAAGTATAAATGCTTGTAAGATGTGGGGGTAAGAGTCGAAATTCAAGTTTCTAAAAGGGTGACTCGCACATATATAAACTTAGATTATACTAGAATAGAATTTCTATTTTTATAAAATAAATAAAAATAAAAATTCAGTGAAGACCACTCTTCTAGTGCGTGTGTATTTTTTTTTTTAACTTTCTTTACTTTATCGTGTAATTCAATGGAAAACAATTGAACTAATATTGTTCATGTCCGATTTCCAAAGGATATGAAATGGTTCTGTAGACCGATTATTAAAAGTTTGCCAAATATTTTGAGGAAATATATAAAAGATTTTAACTACATTGTTGCGTTGTGTAACATTGTTAGGTAAATGATAGTCTCAAACCACCTCCCCACCCTCCCCCCAAAAAAAAAAAAAAGTAGATCTATATTCTCTGGTGAGAAATATCCAAAACAAAACTGAGAGTTGGAACTTTGCTTACCAGTTCATTGTGTAGCATTGCTTCGTAACATTACTTCATGAACTTTGCTACATGTTGTCAAGTTCAAAACTGGGCAAGTTACTTCGATTCACTAAAATGGTTTGATTTCTTAAGGCGTGTTTCATTTCCATCATCTAAAGGCTATCGCATCTAGCTTTTCTAGCAAGGAAAAAAAAATAACAGGTGCTAATTATTCAGTAGTCATACATTATACACAAAAAGATCTAATTAGGAAGCAAATTTTCTCTCTACCTTTTTCTTCTTCATTAGTAATTCAGAGGCACATCTCTCAATACTAAGATTGCTAGAGGAACAATTCTCGGAACAAGGGAAATAAAGAAGAATAGTCATCAGAACAAAAGTCATTATTTTCTCATTAGGATATTGTTGACAATCATAAACCTCACCAGGGCATGTCTTTGTCTGCTATAAACTTAAGCTAGCCAGTAATTCAAAACCTAACATCTCAAAACTTCTAATGTTTTGAGGGCACTAAAGAAAGATTGAACTATAGCCAGCAACATAAATGCAGACGAGTGAATGCAGACAGAACCATTAACAGTGAGCCTGTTTGAATGTATCTGAAACCACATCACTATATGTCTGCTACAAGGAAGTTCCCAGATAGCGAAACCTGCATAAAGACAGAAGTCGAATATTTACACTAGTTTCTCACTTAAACGTAACCCTAAAATTGAGAGGATGGGAGGGAGGGCTTATGATTTTAAATACCTTCTTGCCAAGCTTGAATGGTGGAAAACCCTTGTAAGGGCATGTACTGCACCGAAAAGCATCCCCCAGTCCACACTGCAGGTTGTATAAGAATTTTCAGCACATTGTAACATTTACGAAAAAGGGTGATTTTAGATATTTTCAGCATAGTCAAGCAACAAGCAACTGCATGCATGACATAATAAGGGACAGGCTTCGACGTTTTCATTGAGCCCTTGAGGTCTACTGAGGCAAATTTTGTCCTTTGATTATCCTGTACTTCTAAAGGTTTTGAAAAATAAAAAACCACTATAACCCAGTATCATTAGTTTACTTCTGCACAAAAAGGAAATCCCTCAGGTTCTACCCCATTATAGCATACAAACTACATGTACAGGCATGCCACTTCAATCAGTCTTACAGATAAATGCTAATCAACATATGCAGCCAAAAAATGTCACTCCATGCATCAACCAAAATTCATATCAAGTAATATAAGACATACACTGCCACATGCTGATTGAGGATTATTGATCTGCTCTGCAGTGAATCCCAACTGTACTTTCTGCTCTTCTTCAGCCCTTCCACATGTGCAGTTTTTGCAAGCTTTCCTAGTGCTTCCAACTTCACAATCATCAACTGCACAAGCATAATGTTAAATACATGGAAAGGTAAAAAGAGGGTTGGGGGAAGGCATAAGAACTCCCAAGACTTAACCAAACCCCATTCAAGAAAGATAATGGGACAACTGTTTTAGGCTCCTATTGCTATTATATCTTACCCCGTGGTAGCTGTGGTTTCTTCAAGTCCTCTTCACTTAATAAGCTATCTTCATCAATCAGATCAAAATCATCATCAATCTGGACTTTAGGTAAAGTTTGGTGGCCTTTTTTATGGCAAATGAAGAGCCAATCTTCCACGAAGGTTTCTTAGCCTTAACCTATGAACAAAGAAGAAGACACTTATCAACTACAAATATTAAACCTCCTAATCAAGTTTACTTCTCCACATCCAATACAAATGAAAAGTAATAAACCTCTCAATCAAGGAGATGGTATGAGAAGTATTCATTCTTTCATATACATCATCTAGAATGTAGCTGCAATCTGATGGAACCCACCTACATACCTCTAAAATAAACAAAACCATCCACCCCTAATTAAATCTGAAACTAAACATGGTGTTGAGGTCCAGAAACTTCATAAATTAAACTCCCATTCAAGTGGCAAAAAGAAAAGGGGTTACACAAACTGTGTGCAAAAATACTAAATGGGCTTCTTCATCTTATTTGTCTAATTACAAATAGATGATAAAAATTAACAAATACAGTGTTTATTCTTCACTCATCCTATCCATATCCACTTAAACTTCTTTGTTCTTCTTCTGGTTGCGGATCTAATTTTAAGACCTTGTGTGATCAACTCACTGAGACTTTACAGCACTTGGTTGGTCAGGCTCAGGATGGCTGGTTTACCTTCAAGCTCTTGAACCTTTAACATTATGTTTAATGATTACAGTTGTACAGTTGTCTACCTTTGTCAAAGGTGAGAAAGATAAGGAGTTTTTTGAAGATATAATATCAGGAAGTTTATTCACTCTTAATGGTTTAAATCAATAAATGCAGTGTCTGTCCCTAAAGTTAAGAGTCTGCAGAAGAAACTATTAGAATTCATGAATGTTATCATCCAAAATATTTTCCTGTAAAATCTGTTCAGTTTCTAAATGAGGATCATTTGGGTTATATTACTAAGATAGAACTTAATTATAGATTTATTCGCAGAATTGTGTGTTAGCACCATGTTAATCTGACATTCTCTATTGTGATTGAATCCTGCTTATAGATGGAAAAGAACTGGAGGAACTCAAAATTGGGAGCAAGGAAAAAGATAAACTTTATAGAAATGAAATGTGCAGGACCGCCAATCTCATAGAGGAAAAAGGTAAACATTTTGCTTGGCAGATTTTTAGGTGGCATTTGTCATTTTTATTGCTAAAGGCTGACAGCTTGCTCCTCCTATGGACTGCTGGTTCATATGGAAAAATGATAAAATATAACCGAATAAATTTAGATCACAGCAATTATAGAAGAATTTCATTAGGCTTTGAATTCACTATCTTTTTATTACTTTGGAAGACATTTGAAGTTCAAGCATCAAAGCACCATAAGATTTGCATATGCTAGGTTCACCTTCATGGCTCAAAGAATAATAAAGTAGATGGCCTTTGGAGCTATGCAATTATAATCAGTTTTGGAAACAAAGCCAAATTCCTTACCATATGATATATACATCTTAAAATCTCCAATTTTTAGAAAGGGTTGCACTGAGGGGTTACAAAACAAAATAATAGCACTTTAAACAGGCTTAGACACAGAAAATTACCCCAAAAGACTGAGCTTCTGATGGAACCGTTGATTTGAGAACTCCCACTTCTAAGAAACCCACCAACAGTAACTTGTGCTTAAGAGCAGAGTTTATCTGTAACAAAATCCTATTAAAATCTAACAAGTCAAACTAATTTCATATAATCACAAAACTTCAAACTCATTACCTTATCTGTTTCCCCCATAGTAGACTGAGGATTCTTATGAATTAGGATTGTCCCACCAGGCTTTAACACTCTTAAGATTTCCTCAAACAACCGGTTAGTGGGAAATTCAACTGATCTACAGATACAAATAACAGTCTCAAAAGAGGAAGACTCCACAGGCAGCTGATCTGTTGTAAGTCAAGACCATAATCGGAAGATAAATGAGAACAGAATATTTGAATTAGAACTATTATGGAAACATTATTTTGTAAAAAAAATGCTTGAATTTAAAAGACCTTGTAAGAAGGTCGGGTAAAAAAAAATAATCACGGCACCTGAATAAAGGGGCTAATAGACTTATAAAATTATGTATCTTGTTAGTAGGGACTTGTAAAATCAAGCTATTTATAATCTGAAACTATACAATAAAAAGCACAAAGACTTCACTATAATAAGAAGCATAAAAAAGGGCTATAAATAATAAACATGATCCAAAATTTTCTTTAATTAAATTAAGAGAAAAATAAATAAGGAATAATATAATTACTGGTTAAGTTTGTGAAAATGAAAGTGTGTTTATATATATATATATATATATATAAGTTGTTCAACCCAAATACGGCCTTGAATTTCAAAATTATTGTAGGAAAAATAATATTCTATGCCCCCAATTATATATCACTGAGATATCAGGCTGAAGCCACGGAGCTTCTATGCATACACAAAGAGTTCACATAACTTGACTATAAGCTACACAAACTACCTTCATACAATCTATTTCTAACTTCAGCAAGAATGATGTATATTAAGTTCAGAATTAAAAAAGGCACATTCTTTTATTGGATAAATAGAAGGGGGAAGAAAGTCACAAATCATAATACACTCCTCCATAATATCATAAAAGTAGATGAAAAAGCATCATACCAATCCCACATGAGAGAGAGAGAGATAAAGGTGTGTATCTTTTCAAGGATATTACTTATATAATATTTTGGTCTAGTGAATGGCTAGTACCCAGTAATAATAAGAAATAAGTTACACAGTCCCAGCAGCAACCTCAATTTGGATGAATAGGCACACAATTAATGCAGTCTAACTCAACTCTCAATGGATTCCCCGATGTTTACATCTATAGAAAAATGAATTGCACATAGATCACTGTTACAAAACCCAAAAGAGGCAAGAGAAAGAGAAGCATACTCAAAGAAGATGCTTGAGTGATAATTTTAGGATCACATTGTTCAACCCCTTGAATACCGAGCTCACTCACTGCCATAGAAACAGCGTTAATTGAGAGAACTAAAACATCTGTAAATGCCAACAGACTACCCTTCATTGTGGTGGTATTGGTATCCTCCATAACAAAATGTAAAATGTCTGGCTGCCCAATAAAATATCAATCTTTCTTTAGCAGTTAAATATCCCATACTTGCTTAAAACTCGAGTTTCAAAACTGTGTTACATAACTAAATAACTTTGAGAATGCTTTTTTTTTTCCTAAAATTGTGCTATTTGGCCAAATAATTGCTAGCATGTTTATTCTTTCCATTATTATAATGGAAAATAGTGCTAGCTTAACATACAACTGATCTATACTCAGATTGTTCCTTTATATTGCAAGTTGAGACACAAACATAATACCTAACACTAACACCCTAGGTAAATACCTTAAGCAGATTGTTCCATTTAGCCATAAATAATCACACATTATCCCAACTATTAACATATGAAACTCAAGAATATAAATAACAATACATAACTGCAAATTCAAAAACTCTAAATTATAGTGTCACATATTATTTGTGGTAAGCTTTATTTATTTATTTATTTTTTTAAAGAATACTAAGGTCTGTTTGGTAATGTTGTTTGAACAACAGTTTTCATTTTTTAAACAACACAACACGTATCTTCACCCACACATATTTCCACACCAATTAAACAACATTACTAAAAATCTCTTACCAAAGCACTGGCTTTAAATCTCTTTAAATCACTCTTATCTTCTAGTGTGGGATTAACCTACTGTTTTTTCTTTTTGAGAATATGATAGATAATAAAGAAATGTACTGTGGTCTAGAAAAAAAATAATAAAAAAAAAATCAATAAAAAGCTACGAATTCAAGTATTGTTAAAAATGTGACAAATATTGTGCATGCGCCATTACTCTTTTTTTAAGTAAAATCACTAATTTATAGCCATTTTTCAAAACCCAAAAAAAAAAAAAAAGTTACAGAGAGAGAGAGAGAGAGAGAGTGATACCTTGGTGTGGCCTAGAGAACAATCTCATTACTAAGAGGAATCCGATACTGATTCTCTTTTTCTTCTTCCTCTAAATCCGAATCACCGAAACTCAGCCTCAGCGGCGGTCTCGACTTTGGAATGGAAGACATTAGATGATGGATCATGGGCCGGCCCACACTATTCAGACCGACTATCCCTTTTCTCTTGTAAGTCTAGCCCAACCCAATACTCAATGCTTTCTACTAAAAACTCATTTCAATTTTAGCCCATTAATCTTTCTATTAGGTTTTTTTTTTTTAATAAAAAGGTTGAAGTTTCGACTTTCTATTAAGCAACTTTGGAATAATGACAACTTGTTAGTTTTTAGTTTGTTTATGTTTTGTAAGTGATTAAAAGCAATTACTTTAAATTAGGGATGGCAAATCACCTCGTCCCTCTTGACTCGGCTTATCTTCTACAAATTCTCCTCGCTCAAAGAGGTAGCAGGGCAAGAACGAGTTTTACTCGTCCTGCACTACCCCGAATGTATATAGATATATTTTATTTAATATATATTTGAATTATTCATACATATAATTTAATTTTTGGTATACACATCCTAGTTATAATTTAGTTTTCTATAAACATTTTATATTACAATTTTCAAAATGCTTTTCTATAGGGTTGCCCTTTCCCTTTCTATTTCATTTTTATCTTGCCAATGTTAGAACCATCTCATTAAGGTTAGTAAAATACCTTCAATTTGCCTCAAACCCAATTTGCCTTGCTTTCTACCCTTATGGATTTTCTCCACCTCAAAGTTGGTACAAGGCAACCATGATCCAAACTTACCCTACCCATTTCCATCCCTAATTTAAATTCTAGGGAGTAAAATCACTCATGTTTTAAAGTTTAAGAACCAACCATTTATTTATTTTATTTTAAAAAAATTCATTATTATTTGTTAAAGAAGTAAATTAATTTGTTTTATGTTACCTATAGATATAAATTAACTATTTATGTAAAAAAAAATCTTTCTAAAATTTATATCATCAATAATTAATTATGAATATTTATTAACAAAAAAAAATATTTCGAATATTACTTTGGCAACAATTGAGACAAAACGCAACCAAATAATAAAATAGATTTAATAAAACATGCAATCAAGAATATAAAAAATTGATTATGCACTTAAATTAGTCTAAATAATTAAATATTTGTGAATTCCCTCAAGTAATACATTCATAATCTAAATTATATTGCTATTAAAAATTTATATTTCCTAGATCGTTAAAGCGTATAGGTGAAATAGAAAAAGGAACCACAATAAGGGTTCTTACTGAATGTGAAGATCAGGCAAACTGAATAGAATCCAATCAATGGGTGGGACAAAGGCACTTCAATAAGCTAGTGA
Organism: Quercus lobata; assembly: GCF_001633185.2. Taxonomy (NCBI): domain Eukaryota; kingdom Viridiplantae; phylum Streptophyta; class Magnoliopsida; order Fagales; family Fagaceae; genus Quercus; species Quercus lobata. Next base: position 42,134,889 of record NC_044912.1, on the reverse strand, counting down.
GTGATAAGAACACACAATAAGTTTCAAGAAAGAATGAATGAAAGTAGAGAATAGAGAGCAAATATCTTCAATTTGTGGGATTTTTCTAGGGTTCCCCTAATGGATTTTGGTGGCTATTTTACCATTCAATTAGACAAAGAACTTGTCAATGCACCACCCCCTTAAGTCAGATGAGGGGATCTAATTATAAGAAGTCTTCCTCATATTTGTTAGGGGTAAGGTCCCTATCGTGTTTTTTAGTGAATACAAATGGTGGTAAGTGAGTCATAATAAGCGTGTGTTTGGCAAAAATTAAAAAGCTAGCTTATTTTTGTTACTATTCGTGGGTCTTTCTGCACTTTTTGGTACTATTCATAGGTCATACTATACTATTTCAACTTACTTTTACCTTTATCTACAATACTTTCAGTAAAAAAATTTTAATTTCAGCAAAATAAGTGAATCCTAAACAAACCCTAAATGTGAATGTGAAGGATGATGGTCCTTTTCAGATTTTCCTTTCTAAGCAAGCAAGGTTGGTAGCTAACCTCTGTGCATGCTTTGTACTTTGGGCCAAAGTAGACTACCTCAAACAAGAGTTTGACTGTTGTTGGTGTAATTCGATCGCACTACACAATTTTGACCAAAGAGGCATGCTCAGGGACTTGATTGGCTAACTAGCCTCAAGTTTAACAAAATGTCTTCAAGTCAACAAAGAACTCTAATTTTGCACCATACTCATCAGGCTTGGCCTACTTGGATTGAGCCCCCTAAAGCCTTCCAATTCCAAGCTTGTGCATCCTTTTTCTAAACTATTAGGTCTTTCGATTTTTGGAGACGATCAAGTTGAGGAAATAGAATCTTGCAAGTTTTGTGGGTAGTTCGTGCTACTTCGAAGATTGGTAGGTTCCACTCATTGGAAACGAAGCTCTTTGACTTTATCACTGGGGTGTGAGCCCTAATGAATAGTTGCGATTTTGAATGACATAGCTTCAATTCCTTTAAAAAAGTTGCGGCTCATTAATAATCCATTTATTTATCATTTCACACACAAATTTTAAGAGAAAATGTTAAGGACACAAAAAAGTCTTACAAATTTTTCCACAATTCGTCAAATGGTAAGTTGTGAGTGGTAGAAGTCAAATGGTGGGTACACACCTTCACCATTCACAACTTGCCACGTGGTGAGTTATGGCAAAAATTGTGAGAGTTTTTGTGTCTTTAGTGTTGCCCAATTTTAAGCTGTTAACATGTAATTGCCATATTGACTCTTGGCCAGTTATATTATTATGAATATTGGTGTTTCTTAATAGCCGTACTAATTTATAAAATTGCACACTAATGTTTTTCTTTTCTTTTTTTTTAAAAAATTTTAAACTTGGTTGAATTTCTTGAGTCTAGCTCTATTGTTAAGGAAATAAACCTCAAAAATGAAAATGGTCTATGTATTTTTTAAAATAATATAAAAATTGTGTATCTCAAAAAGGCTATTAAATTTGGGGAAAAAAATTTATATGGGATAACATAAAAAGCTTTAATTCATAAAAATGAGTATATTTATTTGTACATATGGGATAACATAAAAATAAAAAAATAAAAAATTAGTATATTTATTTGTATTATTATCCTTGGTTCCACCATAAAAATGAAAACCACCCTCTTTTCTAATCTCCTTTGTGTGTGTTTATTTCTAAAAAAAAAAAAAAGATAAATAATAGTCTCACATTATTTAAGAGACTGTATTGTACGTATTATAACTTGCTCTATCCTCCCTTAAATTTTTATTTTTTTTTACAAAATAGAATTTCTACTCTAGCATAATCTAAGTGTATACATGTGTAAAGCTCCCTCCTGGTGACTTGTATCTCAGTCCTTGTCCCCCACACCCCACAACCCCACAAGCACTTATACTTGTGAAGTGACCATTGCACCAAGGGTGCGTGGTGGTATCCTCCCTTAAAAGTTAAATGTGACTTTTGAGTGACATTTGTAGTGTGCATTTATGTTAGAACCACATTCCTTCTCAGTTCTTACTTGTGTGTGTTTATCAATAAAAAATGTTTTGAAAAGAGAAATGCTATGTCTACAACAATTTCACAATATTGTCACAACAAATCATAGGTGACAGGTTGTTATTTGTTATTATGGTGGGTAAAAAAATAATTTAAGTTGTGAATTCAAATTAAAACCAATAACAACTTACCACCTATAATTTGTTATAAAAATGTTGTGAACGTAGCACCTCTCTTTTCAAAATCATGTAATACACACAGTGCATTTGAAAATGTTAATAACAATTATAATAATTAAAATACTTATTTTGTTTATATAAAAAATATAAAAATTTGTTTATATAAAAAATAACTTCAAAATTAAACTCGTCAAATTCATAACCAAAGTTTTAATAACATGCGTCTTATTTCATGTATTTTTTTCCTATTATTTTATGTTATTTTCTAGAAATATTTTGAAAGGCATAATTTTAATTTTATACTAGTTTTTAGAAAAAAAAAATTGTATAAACCTATGTGACAAATGTTTAGATAGAAAGTGTGCTAATGTTTATGAAAAAAGTTTCTCTGGTAGTTTTTTTTGGTTGAATTATAATTTTAACCCTATTTTATATTTTTTAAGAATAAAGATTATCTAATTAGATTATAGATATTTTTGGTATTTTTTAAAACCATAACTAACTTTTTGAATCCCTTTAATATACAAATAAGAGATAAATAAAAACCACATTTATCTAAACCCTAATGGTAACGGACCTAGACTATTTCATGCGTGTGCTTAAGTTATGGTTAACGTGTCAAATCTCAAAAAAGACTCTAATTTACGAGAAAGTATATCATATTTCGGTAATACCAACTCAGCATCTATTTTGGTATTTCCTACCCAATAAATGAGTGACACCTGTTTGTATCCATATCAGGGGTGAATACTTTCCTTATCACCATGAGCTGCTGATCAATTTCAGTTTCTGGCTGAAAGGGATCTCTCATATCAGTTCTTGAAGGTGAAGGAGGCTTTTGACTATCTGGACTAGTGCTGTCTTCTTCTTGATCAGCAACTGAGTCTTGCTTGGCTGTGTAACAAGGAGTACTAACCTGGAAATGGGTTTTTACGCCTTGGAATTCTGGTCCTAGGTCTCTTCTAGATCGGGGAAAGGGAACTAGGTTTCTGGATGAACTACTATGGGATGAAGGTCTATCTTTAAGAAAGATAGTTGACTGCCTAAAGGGTTGGCGTAGATCTAATGAGGATCTAGACCTGGGATCCTGGTACAGATCTATCGGGGATCTGGGCCTGGGTTCAACATATTCTAAGGGTGTCCTATACCTAGACTGGTCAAAGCTGAGTCTAACCGTTCCATCGGCTAACTGCTGGACGATATCTAGATCTGGGTTCCTATCTGGGTTTTGGATCTGTAGATGATAATTCTCATTTTCTAAAGTCCATCTTTCTGGGAAGGTTATTTCCGACCATTTCAGGGTTCTGGGTACCTGAACTGTGGATCTAACATTTGAGGTTTGGATGAGAGTGGTTTCTCCAAACTTTCTTTTGTCTATGGCTTGAATAGACATGTTTGTTCTGATACACTTATAATATATTCTGTATATAAGGGCTAGCTGTCTGGTTCCATTCAACATAAGAGTTCCATGTGTCTTAATGTTGAGGGTGAGGACCTTCAGGATGTGAGGGTCATCAAGGGCTACAATGAAATTGGGGAAACAGTTGAAATGAACTGGTCCACCACTTAAACTAGATTCCATGGTACCTAAGAGGCTGTCATTAAACCTAAGATGATGAGTGTCTTTGAGGGTCATAAGGATTGAATTGTTCAACCCTTCTCTGATCAATGGTTTTACTCCTACTTGGACTAAACCAATATGGAGGAATTTATGATCTTCTTTCCTATGAGCTTTCACTGCTGCAAAGGATAACAAGTAGCATGTTTCATACTCCTTGTTGATCCTATAAACTTGTTCTATAGTCCTTACATGGTAGTCTGTTTTGAAAGTCTTTTTCAAGGACCACGATGATGACTTATAGACCTGGTTTGTGGGTACTTTTGGTATGTTCCAATCTCCTAATTTTTGATCTAAATCTGAAAGTTGGTACAACTCCGAGTTTATCGTTCCATCATCTTAAGGAATCTCAGGGAGAGTTGTACTGCAAGATCTAATGCTAGAGGATGAATCACTCCTTTTAAACATCCTATTCATCATTCTAAATTAAAACTTAAATTAAACAATTATATCCTAATTACCTTTATCTCCAAATTCTTAGATCTAACCTTTAGATCTGAAACAGGGTATACACACGGGACTAATGCCTTCTCACAAGCTAACTACAACCTCTTACGGCCACAAACTCTCCACAATGCTAACACCCTAAAACGCCTCTCTCTCGGCTGACATGGGTGAACCAAGCATGAACAGGAAAGACATAGAGTCTGACTGGGTTGCAAGACGGCTTAGATCTGGTCTTACTCGTCTCAACAGTATAAATCTGCAACAAACTTTGGGCTAAAAATAGAGATATGGAAAGGCAGATAACTGGGAAATAACTGATTAGTTTAAACAAATAATATCAAAATAATAGACAGAAGTTTAAACGGGAGGCTCAGCCTACCACCAAAAGAGATTACAGTAAACCAAGACTGAGAAGAAATAATAGATGAAGAAAGTGATAAATGGGAATGGGAGTGTTATCAGAAAATAGATGTAAAACAAAATATAACTTGTAGGAGATAACATATTCAAAATAATGAATAATGCACAAAATAATGGATAACTATGGCGGTTGTACCGGCCAACTTGATTGAATATTAACGGTAACTTACAACTTACTATCAGCCAAAACTTGGCTTTGATATCAAAAAGGGGTAAGTTACAGACAAAGGGGGAGAGGGTCGACTGAGGCCGTCTAGGGGCGGAAGTATAAATAAAATGTTACAGTTGTGAAGGCTAAGATTATAGCGTTACAAATGTAAACTTGAAAACAAACTGAGAAGGGCATTTGTTTACAAAGTAAAGAGAAGGGAGGTTTCTGAGCTCTGGAAATGGAGACTGCAAATTGGACCTGCTGAAGACTGAAGCAAAGGGTTCCTTAAATAGCTGGAGGAAGCCTTGGATTCTTTCAGGAGATTGCTGGAATCACGGAGGGTGAATTGCTTTTACTCTGGGGGAAAATCTTTTCAGCCGAAAGTAAACAGTAAACTAAATGATTCTGTCGGGGTACTATTTGATGAACAGTAACGGTCACTATTCATGAATAGTGTTCTGTCCCCTTACTTTTCTAAATAGTAATCATGCACAGTGTTCTGGGACTGTGGATGAATAGTAGCCTGTCTGCAACTTTGCTGGTGCGGGTACTGTTCTGGAATAGTAACTAGATTGCAAAGGTGGTTCTTGAGCTATTTCGGGGCTTCTGGAGCTGTTCTGGAGCATCCTGAAGCTGTTCTGAATTGCCTAATCGTTGTCTAGGTTATAACCATCATAAGAGAACCACCTTTGTAGCCCAGTTACTATTTCAGAACAGTACCCGCATCAGCAAAGTTGCAGACATGCTACTATTCATCCACAGTCCTAGAACACTGTGCATGATCACTATTCAGAAAAGTAAGGGGACAAAACACTATTCATGAACAATGACCGTTACTGTTCATCAAACAGTACCCCGACAGAATCATTCAGTTTACTATTTACTTTCGGCTGAAAAGATTTTCACTCAGAGTAAAAACAATTCACCCTTCGTGATTCCAGCAATCTCCTGAAAGAATCCAAGGCTTCCTCCAACTATTTAAGGAATGGAGGAAGTCTTGGATTCTTTCAGAAGATTGCTGGAATCACGGAAGGTGAATTGCTTTTACTCTGGATGAAAATCTTTTCAGCCGAAAGTAAATAGTAAACTGAATGATTCTGTCGGAATACTGTTTGATGAACAGTAACGATCACTGTTCATAAATAGTATTCTGTCCCCTTACTTTTCTGAATAGTGATCATGCACAGTGTTCTAGGACTGTGGATGAATAGTAGCCTCTATATATATATACACACATATATGTATATATTTGTGTGTATATATATATAAATATATATATGTATATACATACATATATATATATATATACATACATATATATATATATGTACATATATACACATAAATATTCGCCTGAAGGCTTTGAAACTAGTTTTCTAATTATTCTATTTCTTCTTTAGATTCTAAAGAGGTTTTGCCGGAACTGCTAGATGCTGTATGGATGTCTAGGGTGGCTAATCTAGGGTCTCTCGGAGAGATAATTGGTTCCTTTTTTATTAGTTCTTCAAATTTCTAGTTGACTATTTCTAATGCTATCTTGTCTTTAGACTTGAGACGGACCCGCAACTTAACTAAAGGCTTTTCTAGAGACGAGATAGGTTTAACAAAGTTCCCTAATTGGGGAATGACTATATATGTTTATATATTTAAATTTATATGTTTAAGAAAACTTTTGAGGTGTTTGGTACCAGAACTTAAACAACAGTTTTCAATTTTTAAACATTACATGTATTTTCGTACATTTTTTTACCCACACATATTTTCAAAAAATACAAACAACGTCTAAAACAACGTTACTAGAACAACATTACCAAATGGATCCTTAGTCATATAGAAGAAAACTTTGCACATGGTTACATAGAGAAGAGAGATAGCAAAGCTGTGCGCTATAATTATAATATTATATATATACACATATATACTTATAAATATAATTATATAATTTTATTTATAAATATAATTATATAATTATAAGTATATCTATATCTATATATATATATATTTATATTTATGTGTATATATTTATATTTATAAATATATATATATATATATACTTATATTTATATTTAACTACCCAAGAAAGCACAATAATATCATAGAAGCATGAAACAAAGATAAAATAGCAAATAGAGAAAATATAGCAAAATAGATATATTCAAAATAAGATTAAAACGTAGTAGAGAATATCAAAACAGAAACTAATAAAATCTTACTTGAACTGAAAAACTTCTGTCTTTGATACAATGCTTGAAATAAAGCTTCTGTCTTTGAAAAATAGGATTACAAATAAAAGTCTGTCTAAAAGTATAAAAGATGACAAGGCTATGTCGGTGAGGTCTGGGAGGGGGAAGATTACAAGAGTCTGTCTTGGCTAAGAGAGGGAGAAAGTGTTCTGCAATTGGATCTAAAACTTCGACCTGTGAGTCTGTCTTTTTATAGAGAAAATAAACCATGTCTGTCTTGAAGAGTAACTCAAGCAGGTAAAGTTAACTTGAGTTAATCCGTTGGTGTAAATCTATCCGTTGGTGTAAACCCGTAGGATCATAAAGAAATTACTATTGATAAACAGTAAAAGATTTTACTATTCATAAACAGTAATCTGTTGGTGTATTATTTTCGCGTGCTGGTGAGCATTAGTCTGTCGTGATCTGTCTGGGCACCACTCACGCGTGCTGATGAACAGTAAACTGTTTGATAATGGTGAACAGTAGCCGCTTTGTCTGCAGTTTTCTTGTTGAGTCTATCCGCAATCTTTTAGTCGTACATCTGTCAATCTGTCTGTTTTTGGGTCTCATTATTTTCCACAGGAATACATTGCGTCAGCCAGCATTGTAATCTGAAGGGATAGTGTCTTTGACGAGACGCTTCATGCTTTTTCTGAAATCTTCCCGGAATACTTCTGGTAGTGCATTGGCAATAACTCTTTTTCTCTGCTGAGGTTAAGAATCTGTTTGGTCTGGGATTTTAGCCTTTGTATGGTTATCTTGCTTGCCATTGACCGTTAACCTTAGAATTTAAACTAACAACGTGCAAGTACGCCTTAAAGGCCTTCTTATAAAGTTGAAATGGTGTAGCTTGAATGCTACCTTTTCTTTTTCTATCAGGATTTCAACAATGAGATTGTCTATCTGGGTTTCTATTTTATCTGTATTGCCTTGTCTTGCAAAGGGCTTAAAATTCTTCAAGGGACAGTTTTTAAAGGGGAATACAATAAAGTAGCAAAACATCTTTTGAAAGGAAGAAAGCGAAAAGGTATTAAGTAATAAATAAATCCATTAGTGCTTTTGGGAAAGATCGATGGTACCACTTATAACATCTGTTACTGGCTCAACTCTGTCAGTGCTTCCTTCTTTAAAAATGGAAATTTCTTTTAACAAGTATATGTCTTTGGGGATTGGGGGTAACATGAACTTGAAGAAAACTTCTGTTTCACATATATTAGTACTAATCCCATTATCTGTCGTGGAAAAAGGATAAAGTAAAGCCAAAAAAAGATTTCCTAAAATAACTTCAGAAGATAACCTGTCAGTTAAAAGGAAAGGTGCGTAGAGAAGAAAACTTTTAATCATGGAGCTAAGAGCAGTAGTTTTCTTCTCTAAGCGACTGAGAGCTCTCCTCTCCTTCTCCTTTCTCCCTTTTCTTACACACACACACACACAAAAAAAGAAAAAGGAGTGCATACAGCTAAGGTAAATACCTAAATTTTATTTTTATATTTATATATATACACACACACATATATATATATTTAGGTATATATATACACATATATATGAGTCACACCCTTATAGTACTGCCATTTCTAAAAATAAGTATTTCTCAAATTTTTAACTCTTAGTGCACAGTATCTATAATTGTGCAATGTAACAGAAAAAGCAAAAAAATACAAAAAAATTCAAAAACAAAAACAAAACAAAACAAAAAAAGTTTATATATTGACAATTATCCAAGATATTTGTTGTGATGAAGTGTACACGGGCTCTGTTTTCTCACACACTTTCTCTCTCTCACAGGAGAGCTTAATGGACGATCTGATCAGAGGTTTTTGGGTTATTATTTTTACATTGAGCTAACCATTGCTCTGGTTTTTCGATTTAAACTATTTATTTTCTTCTAGTGGCTAGTTGGATTTGAATTCTAAGAGCATTTATATATGGGGTGCTGAAAAATTATTATTTATTACCTTAAAAAAAATTATTTTATCTATTTTAAAACTTCTTTTAACAATACACCCAATACCTCATTTCTTATTTTAATATACAACCTATTAAAATAATATAAATAATTTCAACCAGTTTAACATACAACCAATTAAAATATTAAATAAAAACTCATATACCCTTCTCTCTTCCCCACATGTCAGTCTCTCTTCCTCAACCAAATGGATCAAAGCCTTTTAACCAAAATCAAATGACCCAACCACCACAGCACAACCAGCAACCACAACACCCAACCACAATGACCCACAACACAACCCGTCACAACCTATAGTAACCAACTATCCAACCACCATCGTAATCATGGCTCAAAGACATTATTTTTTTTCCAACAATTAAAACATGTTAATTTAATTTATTGAGGGAAATAAGGTTTTAAGCAAATTTAACTAGCACAAAAATAATACTATAGGAGTGAGAACAAAGATCAGAACAAAGGCTTAAAGAGAAGAGATGGCATTTCATAAACCTTGCTTTTCTTGGAATTCCCATCTCTCATTGTTGCACTAACTTCAAATAGCTGTCCAGAATTACAGAACCTAATTTCAACTATTACTTGGAAAGGGAATTTGAATGTGGGGAAAAAAAACACTAGGACCATATAGCAAAATCAAACTCTAAGGAACCAAATAGAAACATCCAGAAGCTGGGTTTGTATTTTTTTTTTTTTTTTTTCTCTCTAGAATCAGCTAAGAAATGAAAGCAAAACCCCTAGTTAATGCTCAAAACAATAGGAGAAAACTCACTGATTTTCAATAGAATATAACAGAGCACTATGTTTCTTCCAGTAATGAAGAGAAGAAAACAAATAAGGGAACAGGGAAAATCCCAGTATCTTGGCATTATCTTTCCTGGGTTTCCACACAACTATAAAACCCAACAAAACCCATTTTATACTATCAATGCTCATTTACTACCTCTCCATTTCACAAAGACTTTATTTCTGATTACTACATGGATTTTTTATTTTTATGACAATTGAATTTTGTAAAGTCACAGGATATCTCTCCATTTTATTGAGATTAAAAGCTATAACTGTAGTAAAAGTTCAATTTTACTAAGTTAAAGTTGAAGAGTACTTACACTGCCAAGTCACCTGCAAAAGGCACCTGCTCACTGAGAAGAAGAGATATAGAAGCAAGAAATAAACTAGAAGGTTGCTTCCCTTCAATCTGTATTCTTTTCTCTGTAAACTGAACCTTCAAAAAGTGAAGAAAGAAAGATGATGTCTGCAACAATCACAAACAAAAAAGCATAAGCGATCTAAAAAACTTGTTAGAGCCAAATCAGAAGAAGGAAACAAAAGGTATGCATTCAACACAAAAGTGCTACAGAAAATCACATTAAATGCCTTTATCAAGGCAATTAAAATTTAGTTCATAATGAGGGCTTTTCATCATCCTAAAAGATTAATGATATTTGCCTATTAAAAGAGAAAATGGTATGAAGCAGAAATAATCGTGAATTTAAAAACACTCTTTCATTAACAGCATCAACTCTTATTTCTAGATATATTGAAACTACTAATGCTACACAAAATATTAAAGATCAGTAGTGGCTAATGAAAAGGTATATTCAAAGTCACTGGATCTCATTTACAAGTTATAGTAATCAATTAAAATGAATCTGCTGCCATTCTTTTTCCAAATGTGCACACACAAATAGGTGCGGTTACACATAAACAGTACAATGTAAGACAACTGACTTTGATTCCCAATTCCCTATTCCATTTGACATAGTGAGGCACTTTGTTCATTCATTTCAAAACATAATGCCCATCACCTTAGTGCCAATTTTAAACAATGTCATTGATACATCAATAAAAAAAGGCAGTTATATAAGCAAAACATAATCATAGACCACAAAAAGACTATAGTATAGCTATCAGGTTGTGTTCCACATGTTGCCTTGGGGTTGTCATTATATGTATCTAATATGCATGGGTTTTCCACCTTGCGTTTTTTGAAGCATTATTATTCTATTGCTAGTGATTTTGCTCCAATAAAATTAAGGGTTCCTCAAACAATAAGATAAGAGAAGCCAGGGGTGGCATCTAGAAGCATAAGAAAGATCACTCCCCCCACCCTCCCCATCATTGCAACAAAGTACATGCATTTGATCAGCTATAAAGATGTATATATAGAAACTATTGAATTGTACCTCATGGCAAATTTTAATTTACTAAAGTGAAAACATGGAAAATTAAGTGGCCTCTCTAAAGCCTTTGTTAAGTTCAGCAAATTATCCACTGAGAATTACTGCTAATTTGTATGTTCCTAATTGGCAAAGGGAATTTTCAAAAACCAAAAGTGGAGCATGGATGTGATGTATACACAGTTTCTGCATAAATTTGCGTAAGGCCTAAGAATGAGGAATCAACATTCTTAATAGATAGATGATACACATACAGCTATAAACCCATCATACTAAAGTTAAAAGTACACAACTTGAAAACAGAAGAATAGTTTCTGCATCTATAATAGGAACATCAGCAGATTTTTCTACATGAAAGGAAAAATAAATTAAATAGAAGAAAAGTAATGTTTAATATCAAGGCTGTATTAGATATTGTATGCACAACAAGAAGAAGCTTAAAACTAGGCTTTAGAATACTGGCATTTAATATGCAAGTGATGAGCATGACTTGCTGAAAAACTAGTGATGCTGTGAAGGCTATAATAATCATGTTATCCTGTATTGTCAATGGACTAGTTTGAGTTCCAAAAATTTCTGGATGAAATATGGTACAATGCTGCATATCTAGTCATAAAACGGTAATTCCCTTGTCAATAACTTCATCAATCACTCAAACTACAATTCTTTTGTTAGAATTCTGTATTCTCTCATTACAATTCTTTTGTTAGAATTCTGTATTCTCTCATTTATAATGTCCATGTAAACAAAGCATGCATCATTTGGACAACTTTTATATTCAAAGCAGAAAGCCAAAGCAATTGGTTTCACTACAGCAGAAAGCCAAAGCAATTCAACATAATACACACATACAATATGGCAAAATAAAATTGATTGAAAAGATCCATAACTAATATCCAAGTTCAAACACATACAATATAGCAAACATTGATTGAAAAAATGTATAACTAATATTATAAATTCCTAGTTATTGAATGTGCAAATTATATTAGGAAGTAAATCAAGGAAATATTATAAATTCCTAGTTATTGCAGTTGTGCTCGTACTCACAATCAAAAAAAAAAAAAAATCAATCAATATTTGTATGAAAACTGTAAAGGAAACAGAGATTATGATTAGAACTTGAATAATGAAATCACAAAAGAAGAACAATGAGAACTCGAAATAGGGAAATAGATGATGAGCTCAGTTTACAGAGAAATGTGAAACGAAAATCATGGGAAATCAATGTGAAAAAGTGTGGGTAAACCAAAAAAAAAAAATCAAAGACGAAATTAGGGTTTGTGACTTCCATGATTAATTCGTACCTAATCGGAATAACTCGTATGCCCCACGCCAAAAGACGAAGAGTCACACATTGCCGAGATCAATTCGTACCTAATCGGAGATGTGCGATTTCCGTGATCGTCGAGTCGAGCTATGAGTTTGGATTTGTGCTTTCTCAGTTTCTGTGAGAGAGTGAACTAAAGTAGAATTTTTTGCTTTGTGGCTATCTTTTTAAAAAAAAAATTTGTGGGCTTTTTCAAGGGCGGAAAATTTTGTCATATTTTATCAAGGATTTCGGTTTCATTCGGTCGGGTTTCGGTGTTTGGGATGGGAGAAAACAAAAGCAAGAAAAAACAGAGAAAAAGATCTGAAGAGAGAGAGAATTGGGGGAGGGGGGAGAGGGTCGGCGTCGAGAAGAAGAGAAAATAATAAGTTGCTAGAGTGTGACTGTGAGAGAGAAAAAATGGGAGCGGCGGCCGAAGAAAAAAGAATACGTTGCGGCTGGAATAGGATTTTTTTTTAAAATAACTATAAGTCCGAAACAATATTATTCAAACTATTTGCATTTCTAACCATTCGAGTCTAATAGACTCGATTTTGCTATTTAAAATTTCACTTGACTATCGAATGTGAGCAACTCGAGTTTGAAAATTGAGTGTCTCACACTCGATTTCCAAGTGTATTTTTAAATGGCAAAATCAAGTCTAACAGACTTGAATTGCTAGAAACAAAAATAGTTTGAAATGTTGCCTTATTAATAAAATAGTTTGAAGGATTTAGTTATTTTTTAAAAAAATCCGCTGGAATATAACTAGGGTTTTAAAATCTTACAGCCCATTTGGTAGAGTTGTACCGTTTAGTAAGTAGGTTTAAACATCAGTTTTCACTATTTTTGAAAAATGTGTAGGTGAAAAAATATGTAATTTTTTATACTTTTATACTATTATTTAAGGGGCTTTTTCTGTTTGGATTTCTCATTTTTTTAATTCAAAACGCCCCTACACCCCTTATGTTTAAATAGGAACAAAACTAAAGAACAATTTGGTAAAAATGTAACTTTAACTCCCACTAAAACACTACCTAAAAAATAGGACCACTTTCTTATTAATTTTCAAATTGATTTATTCACTTATAAATTAGATTTTCAAAATAAAAATTATATATATATATATATATATATATATAAAAACACTGTTTTTTTTCCTACAAAATAGGACCACTAACAAAAAAAAAAAAAAAGACTCATCGCACGCACGTGTGATAAGTCTAGTCTATACTATTATTTAAGGGGATTCTCCTGTTTGAATTCTTCATTTTTTTAGTTCAAAAATGCCCCTACACTCTTATGTTTAAGTAGAGACAAAACTAAAGGACAATCCGGTAAAAATGCAACTCTAACTCCCACTAAAACGTTGCCTAAAAAATGGGACCACTCTCCTATTAATTTTCAAATTGATTTATTTGCTTATAAAGTAGATTTTCAAAATAAAAATTATATATATACAGTAATTAAAAAAATACAGTTTTTTTTTTTTTACAAAATAGGACAATAAAAAAAAAAAAAAAAGCCTCATCGCATGCGCGTAGCGCGTGTGATGAGACTAGTATTATTTAAGGGGTTTTTCCTGTTTGGATTCCTCATTTTTTTATACCTAAAATATCTTTATCATACCCATTTACAAGTTTTCAACTAACAGGGATAAATATGTAAATTAAAACTCTTACACTTTAAGACCCACAAACTCACGTACGCTTTGCAGTTTCTATCTCACTTTCTATCTTTCATTCTTCTACAAATTGAAGACATTTAGTTTAGCTCTACATCTTTTTTTCTTTTTCTTTAGATTAAAGATATTTACTGTTAGAGGCTCTAACAAATTTTCAGGTTCTATCTTTTACAAGTTTTTCTTTGTTTTCTTTTCTTTTGTTTATGATTGACTTTCTTTGAGTTCTATTTATTTATTTTTTATGTGTATCACGTTAGCTCTTTTTTTTTTTTTCAATTTTCTTTTTTAAATGTAATTTTGAAATAAATGGTTCCTTCATAAAAAAGCATTTGTGAACAATTAAACAGTATGGCTTTCCTTACCTCATTTAGTAGCCTTTGTTTACATTTTATTTAAAATTTTGGAATTGAAATAAAAATAGTTACCACAATACTCCCTGATTAATAATCAAAATATAAATGATCAAATACATTTCCTTCTCCTTCCTCACTTCTTTTTTTTTTTTTTTTCCTTCTTCGTATTTTTTTTCCTTTTAAGGAATTTTTTTTTACCATCATTGTATATGTTTTTGGCATTAAATTTTCCAATTTAGGTATGTAGCAACCTTGAGTTCTACTTTTTTATTTTATTTTTATTTTTATGTATCACGTTAATTTTAAAAGATCAAGATTTACATTTTTTACCCAAAAAATGGATCAAGATTTAGAGGGACAACTCCAAAGTCCAAATGTCTCATCTACAATAAATCCCAAAACACAATCAATTAAGGACTACTATTTTTCTTATAAGAGGATTACTAAAGTGACTTAAAAGTGAATTTTTAAAAAACTTTTATTAGAGATGACCTATCAATTCATGTAGAGCCACCTTAAAGTATTCTTTTAAGACAGTTTTATGTTAACTTGAATTAAATTTTGTACATAAGTCAATGCAATGTGAAGTATGACTCAATACAAAAATAAAAGAATAGATCTATACTATTATTTAAGGGGTTTTCCCTGTTTGGATTCCTCATTTTTTAATTCAAAAATGCCCCTACACCCCTTATGTTTCAGTAGAGACAAAACTAAAGGACAATTTGGTAAAAATGCAACTCTAACTCCTACTAAAACACTGCCTAAAAAATAGGACCACTTTCTTATTAATTTTCAAATTGATTTATTCACTTATAAATTAAATTTTCAAAATAAAAATTATATATATATATATATAAAATAAAAAAACACAGTTTTTTTTCCTACAAAATAGGACCACTAACAAAAAAAAAAAAGACTCATCGCACGCGCGTGTGATGAGTCTAGTATTATTTAAGGGGCTTTTCCTATTTGGATTCCTCATTTTTTATACCTAAAATATCCTTATCATACCCATTTACAAGTTTTCAACTAACAGGGATAAATATGTAAATTAAAACTCTTACACTTTAAGACCCACAAACTCACGTACACTTTGCTGTTTTTATCTCACTTTCTATCTTTCATTCTTCTCCAGATTGAAGACATTTAGTTTAGCTCTACATCTTCCTTTCTTTTTCTTTAGATTAAAGACATTTACTGTTAGAGGCTCCAACAAATTTTCAGGTTCTATCTTTTGCAAGTTCTTCTTTGTTTTCTTTTCTTTTGTTTATGATTGACTTTCTTTGAGTTCTATTTATTTATTTTTTATGTGTATCACGTTAGCTCTTTTTTTTTTTTTTTCTTTTTTCTTTTTTAAATGTAATTTTGAATTAAATGGTTCCTTCATAAAAAAGCATTTGTGAACAATTAAACAATATGGCTTTTGTAGGGCCACGATTTTTAACGACCCAAGGATGGCGTTGGGCTCGTATGTAAAGGGCCCGAACAATACGATTTGTAGAGAGTGGGTTTGGAAAGGCTGGACTTTGGTTGTTGGGCAACGGTTTAGTCAGGATTTTCGTGAAAGCCCATACGAAGGTGGATTTGGCCTGTAGGGCTAAGCCTTACACGGATGTGGTGTGAAGATCTATCTCCTCAGACTATCCGAGGAACGTCTCATCCTCGCCATTCTTTTTTTTTTTTTTTTATGGGGCCTCCCCTTTTCTCAGCTCTCTCTCCTTTTTATACTAGTATTTCATTCCCGTTCTTCACCTACGTGTCCGTTTCTCCTTGTTCGGGGTGGTTACTCGTCTTATCAATCCATGCGTCAGAGTAGTTGGGAAAAACTGAATAGTATGGTATGAGTATGGGTTTATCAGGTGCTGGGCTCCACATTATAGTGTTGACAGCTTTCTCCCTCGTACTGCTCTTGTACTAAGTTTGTCCTTTTCTTCATGCGTTTTTATGAGGTGTCGAGCATGAGATTGTCCTTAGCCACATCCTTGTGCCTTCCAGGAGCTTTCATCGCGCGTCCTCAGTAGTAGGGCTCCTCGGCCTGGGCTTTGGGCTCTTAACACGAAGTGGGCTGGGACCTCAAATTTTGGACCCCACAATAGCCCCTCAAAATCCTGCTGCCCGACTTTTTAGTTGGGGAAGAGAGTTTTGATGATGTTAGGCCCACATTATGGCTCGCTCAAATCCTGTACTCTACTAGTATTTGTGTTTTTCCCATTTACATGGGAGACGTGCCAAAACAAGAGGCACTCCTTTATTTTTCATTCACGCGGAGTCCTTTGACATTTCGGTACTCGAGGCGCGCCTTCACAAGGATCTTCAGATCCTACGGCTGCAGATGAGGTTGGAAATTGAGCCAAGTCTGCCTTGTCCGTAACATTCCTCGGGAACTTGCATGAATTAAATGCCACCAGTTTGCTCTCTGTATAAATAGGATAGGGGGTCATTCCTCTTACATGTGAACTCTCCTGTTTCCTTTAGAATTATACTCCTTCCGCTATATCTACGATCTCCATTTCTAGTGCCATTCTGCCTCAGAGCAAGATGTTTGAGGTGTGGGTGAGGATGAAAAGTCTTCACACGCTTCAGAGGCACCGAATCCTCATGATACTCAAGGTGATGTGGTACGGACAAGGAAGACACAGATTCAAGTCCGTCCCTCGTTTTGACAAGGGGGAAATGGTATTTCTCCCTCTTTCAGTCAAAATCCGAAGCAGGTTCTGGTCACATCAGATTTTCGGTGTGTCAGAAGAAAGAATTTCCACCATCAGCGCCGTCTGCCTTGTCGCAGGCAAATTTTTGTGGAGGCTCCTCAACTTTCGGTTCCCGGCACCTTTTCTTCAACAGTGCGGGCCTCAAGTTGGGTTCCCTGCACCTTTTCTTCAGCTGCGCTAGCCTGGAGCCGGGCTCTCTGCACCTTTTCTTCAACGATGCAGGCCCCACGTTCGGTTCTTTGGCTGCCTAAGTTATAGGCATGTAAAAGTATTGAGGAATGGCTTCCTTAGACGAAATTTTGAAACGGCAGCGCGGCTCTTCTCTGCACCTCTTCTTCGGCTTTTCCTTCATTCCTTTGTATCTTTACTTTTCGCTTGTGTAGTTAGTTTTAATATGAGCTTATTTAAGCTCCTTCATTGTACACTGTACTGTTCTTTTGTCTTAATAAGAAATGAATTTGTTTAATCTCAAATACTTTCTTTTCAGCAACAACTACTTTGTGCATGATTATTAAATATGCACTTTCCTTTAATGATACTTAGAGCAGGAAAAAACCTTAAAATGAATTCCTACTAGTTTAAACTTACTGACATTATCAAGTATAACAATGGTAATTTTCAATAAATTAAACTCTTGGAACTAACCGGGATAACGGCCGAGCGCTGTGCGGTGCATGCAAGACAAATGTCCGAGAACGATAAACTCTAAATAATTCATCCGAGAGAGTAGCCGAGCAGTGAGGGACTTCGATTGTGTTTTTGGTAGCATATTGCTCCATATTGCATCAATCCCTTTGGTACTGAGGATCCGAGAGTAGACTGGGGAATCCATGCAGTTTAGGGATTAACCCAACTGTTAATGGGGAGTTCTCCTCGGATAGATTCTAAGGTCCATGTAACGTAGTTTTTCTTTTTGTACTTGGTTTCCCCATAGGCTTGAGTCCGAGGACCATGCAAGGCCTTGGTTCTGTCCAAAACTTGTGATTTTTCTTTTTTGTATTTATTTATTTTTCGAACGTAAGCCCCTAAACCAGGGCGGGGAGAGCTGGCTTGAGGCCAGAAGTCCCCATAGCTGCCTGCGCCATTGGCACTGCAAGGCATAGCCCCTAGCAGAAGTTTATGTAGGAGCAACAACTGCATGTCGCCGGAGATGGAGGAAACTCTGCGAACCTCTGCTTGCTAGAGAGTTGACTCCATCGCCACCTGCGCCAACGTGCAAGCCTTTCCCACAGACGGCGCCAATTGTAGGGCCACGATTTTTAACGACCCAAGGATGGCGTTGGGCTCGTATGTAAAGGGCCCGAACAATACGATTTGTAGAGAGTGGGTTTGGAAAGGCTGGACTTTGGTCGTTGGGCAACGGTTTAGTCAGGATTTTCGTGAAAACCCATACGAAGGTGGATTTGGCCTGTAGGGCTAAGCCTTACACGAATGTGGTGTGAAGATCTATCTCCTCGGACTAAGTCCGAGGAGCATCTCATCCTCGTCATTCTTTTTTTTTTTTTATGGGGCCTCCCCTTTTCTCAGCTCTCTCTCCCTTTTATACTAGTATTTCCTTCCCGTTCTTCACCTACGTGTCCGTTTCTCCTTGTTCGAGGTGGTTACTCGTCTTATCAATCCATGCGTCAGAGTGGTTGGGAAAAACTGGATAGTATGGTATGAGTATGGGTTTGTCAGGTGCTGGGCTCCACATTATGGTTTTGACAGCTTTCTCCCGCGTACTGCTCTTGTACTAAGTTTGTCCTTTTTTTCATGCGTTTTTATGAGGTGTCGAGCGTGAGATTGTCCTTAACCACATCCTTGGGCCTTCTAGGAGCTTTCATCGCGCGTCCTCGGCAGTAGGGCTCCTCGGCCTGGGCTTTGGGCCCTTAACACGAAGTGAGCTAGGACCTCAAATTTTGGGCCCCACAGCTTTCCTTACCTCATTTAGTAGCCTTTTTTTACATTTTATTTAAAATTTTGGAATTGAAATAAAAATAGTTACCACAATACTCCCTAATTAATAATCAAAATATAAATGATCAAATACAATTTCCTTCTCTTTCCTCACTTCTTCTTCTTTTTTTTTTTTTTTCCTTCTTCGTTTTTTTTTTTTTCTTTTTAAGGAATTTTTTTTTACCATCATTGTATATGTTTTTGGCATTAAATTTTCCAATTTAGGTATGTAGCAACCTTGAGTTCTACTCTTTTCTTTTTTTTCTTTTTTAATTTTTATGTATCACGTTAACTCCCTTTTTTTATCTTTTTTTTTTTTTTTTTAAATGTAATTTTGACATGTTAACTCCCTTTTTTTAGATCTCCATTATTTATTTATTTAAATAGTTGATGATGTGGTGATAGATTTTAAAGAGTCAATGATAGAGTTAAATTCTAAAAAATCTTTATCTTTATTCTAAACAATTTTAATAGGATTTTCAGGAAAAATGATCTCATCAAAATTTAAATCAAACACAAACTCTAACAAACTTATGTTATTATCTTTAGAGAAATAATATGTCTACAACATTTTTACTACAAATTCTAAGTAACAAGTTGTTACTAGTTGTTATTGTTGGGGCAAAAAAGTAATCTTAGCGTTAGTTTGAAATTTAAACCAATAACAACTGTGGGGCCCAAATAATTTATGGGCCAGGCCCATTTACCCGTGGGGAGTCCAAAGGCCCAAGCCGAGGAGGACTGTGGCCCAAGTTTGATAATATAAAGCACAAGGTAGCCTTGGGATACAGCCGAGGACAGTTCAGTCCTCGGCAGACCCAAAGTCCCACCGGAAAGAGGGGCAAAAACGGTATAGGACTAAACTTGGAAGAAAATCTAAAATATCCAGGGAAAGTTGCCTTTACTGCCATTCAATGCTTTGCACCTGACAAAGCCATATTCTTTGGCTTTTACAACCACCCCCAACGACTTTGGGTATAGGCTGATGGGACAAGTATCAGTCTTGGAAAGATTGACCCTATATGTGGACGAAGGACAGTGAACGCAAGCTAGTATAAAAGGAAAAATAAGTAATCTAGAGAAGGGGCTGGGAAAAATGGCCAAAAACCAGAGCCTCCCAGCCCACCTCCAGGAGAAAGACTCCAGGGGTGAAGAAAACTTAACCATGTATGAACACCACGAAAAACCTACCGCCTGGTGACCAAGGCCTAGCCTTTCAAACCCACGCTCTACAAATGATATTGTTTGGGCCATTTTTCGTGTGAACCCAACACTGCTACGGTTCGTTACGAATCGTGTCCTTACAATTGGCGCCGTCTGTGGGGAAGGCTTGTGTGTTGGCATAGGCGGTAGGTCGAGGAAGTTCCTTTGTCATTTCTAACAACTGGTTATAGAGTTTTAGTGTAAAGTTCCGCTAGGGGCTACGCTTCTTAACTAGGTGCTACGCTTCTTGACTAGGGGCTACGCTTGGTAGCGTTAATCGCATGGATAATTCTAGGGGCTCGGCCGAGGAGCTAACTCCCCTAAAGCCAAGGTCCCACGCAATGAGAAAACTAGGTTTTGGACAGAACCAAGGCATTGCATGGTCCTCGGACTCAAGCCTATGGGGAAACCAACTACTTGGATGAGAAAACTGGGTTTTGGACAGAACCAAGGCATTGCATGGTCCTTGGACTCAAGCCTATGGGGAAACCAACTACTTAGATGAGAAAACTGGGTTTTGGACAGAACCAAGGCATTGCATGGTCCTCGGACTCAAGCCTATGGGGAAACCAACTACTTGGATGAAAAAACTGAGTTTTGGACAGAACCAAGGCATTGCATGGTCCTCGGACCCAAGCCTATGGGGAAACCAACTACTTGGATGAGAAAACTGGGTTTTGGACAGAACCAAGGCATTGCATGGTCCTCGGACTCAAGCCTATGGGGAAACCAACTACTTGGATGGATGAGAAAACTAGGTTTTGGACAGAACCAAGGCATTGCATGGTCCTCGGACCCAAGCCTATGGGGAAACCAACTACTTGGATGAGAAGGTTTTGGACAGAACCAAGGCATTGCATAGTCCTCGGACTCAAGCCTATGGGGAAACCAACTACTTGGATGAGAAAAACTAGGTTTTGGACAGAACCAAGGCATTGCATGGTCCTCGGACTCAAGCCTATGGGGAAACCAACTACTTGGATGAGAAACTGGGTTTTGGACAGAACCAAGGCATTGCAAATGGTCCTCAGACTCAAGCCTATGGGGAAACGCAAACTACTTGGATGAGAAAACTGAGTTTTGGACAGAACAAGGCATTTGCATGGTCCTCGGACCTCAAGCTATCGGGAAACCAACTACTTGGATGAGAAAACTGGGTTTTGGACAGAACCAAAGGCAATTGCATGGTCCTCGACTCAAGCCTATGGGGAACCCACTACTTGGATGAGAAAACTGAGTTTTGGACAGAACCAAAGGCCTTGCAAATGGTCCTCGCGGACTCAAGCCTATGGGGAAAACCAACTACTTGGATGAGAAAATTGAGTTTTGGACAGAACCAAGGCATTGCATGGTCCTCGGACTCAAGCCTATGGGGAAACCAACTACTTGGATGAGAAAACTGAGTTTTGGACAGAACCAAGGCATTACATGGTCCTCAGACTCAAGCCCATGGGGAAACCAACTACTTGGATGAGAAAACTGGGTTTTGGACAGAACCAAGGCATTGCATGGTCCTCGGACTCAAGCCTATGGGGAAACCAACTACTTGGATGAGAAAACTAGGTTTTGGACAGAACCAAGGCATTGCATGGTCCTCGAACTCAAGCCTATGGGGAAACCAACTACTTGGATTAGAAAATTGAGTTTTGGACAGAACTAAGGCATTGCATGGTCCTCGGACTCAAGCCTATGGGGAAACCAACTACTTGGATGAGAAAACTGGGTTTTGAACAGAACCAAGGCATTGCATGGTCCTCGGACTCAAGCCTATGGGGAAAGCAACTACTTGGATGAGAAAACTGGGTTTTGGATAGAACCAAGGCATTGCATGGTCCTCGGACTCAAGCCTATGGGGAAACCAACTACTTGGATGAGAAAACTGGGTTTTGGACAGAACTAGGCATTGCATGGTCCTCGGACTCAAGCCTATGGGGAAACCAACTACTTGGATGAGAAAACTGGGTTTTGGACAGAACCAGGGCATTGCATGGTTCTCGGACTTAAGCCTATGGGGAAACCAACTACTTGGATGAGAAAACTGGGTTTTGGACAGAACCAGGGCATTGCATGGTCCTCGGACTCAAGCCTATGGGGAAACCAACTACTTGGATGAGAAAACTGGGTTTTGGATAGAACCAGGGCATTGCATGGTCCTCGGACTCAAGCCTATAGGGAAACCAACTTCTTGGATGAGAAAACTGGGTTTTGGACAGAACCAAGGCCTTGCATGGTCCTCGGACTTAAGCCTATGGGGTGTTTTAGATGAGAAAAAGATTGAATTTCGTAAGGTTGGCTACTTTATAACAATTCTAAGTTAGTCAATCCTCGGCTCAAATACTGTAAAAGGTTAATGCCAATAGGAGTGTTAAGAAGATGGTGAAATGCCCCACTATTCAGTGGCCTAGGGGGGCTGTTCATTTTGTGGGTGATATGTCCTCGGATGGTTACTTCCTAGACCGCATTGAGCATTGAGCTATCATCTCGACTAGTTTTGGAGTAAATATCGTTTTTCACAGGTCGGCATTGTTGTGCCAAACAACTCTATTAAAGTTATGGTGATATCTTTTTCTTAGCAAGCATTTTGGCCCTAAGTGTCATTGATTCAAATGCTATATTATTGTGCCGAACAGCACTTGCAAATTCATAATAGCGCCCTTCTCTTTGATAAAGGATTAGGGCCCCAAGTATTGTACTCTAAAGGTCGGTGGTATTGTGCCAGGCCGACTCAGTAAGCTCATCATAATGTCCTTTCTTTTCCTGCCTAATGGGAGTTTCAGCCCTAAGTATCATTTGTTCGATTTAGTATTATTAAGCCGGATTGTTTTTATAAACACAGAGCAAGATCTTTTTATTAACTGGGACTTTGGTCCTGGACGTCGGTCACGGTTTAAAAATAAAAAGAATTCACAAGATTGTATGTCTATGCATTGTGCTATCATTTCGAAAATATAGAGATAGAACATGTGAAGTAAAGTGATAACAATTTTTATTAATATAAAGATGTATTACAACGTACAAAGAGGGGTTTAAACAAGCCTATACAAAAGGTAGATTGCCAAAACAATATAAAAAAAAAAAGAAAAAAAGAAAGCAATACTTTAAGTAAACAATTAGATCTCTTTTTAAACTCGTCTCCGAAGTCCTTTCAAACTCTGCCTCAGTAGCACCCATATTGAGAGAAGGACCTCCTTCAGAAGAAGATGGAGGAGATGAATGAAGAAAATGGAGGAGATGAATGAAAAGAAGGAGGAGAAGAAGAGGGAAGAGATGAAAAGAAAGAAAAATGAGCAAAAGAGGGAGAAAGAAAAGCACCAGGATGGATTTGGTGGTGGAAAGAAGAAGAAAGAGAGGTAAAAGGAGGCACCAGTGAACGAAGAGAGGAAGAAGCAGGGGCACTTAGTCCCTGCCTCAGTCCTGACTCCTAACACACTGGTGTCATGTTAGGTATGCTCATGAGAGAGCGGTTGGTACTGATGATGGGTGTCCTCGACTCAGTCACACCGAAAGTTTGACGTGACGAGTCCCTGCTTCGGATTTTGGCTGAAAGGAAGGTGAGACAAATCTTGAGTCTCCGCCACCCTTGCCCTGACCGAGCCATTTCGAGCTTGATTAGAACATGGTGCTTTTGGGAGGAGTATGGTTCCTTTATTGCTTATTACTATGGTGAACGTATCACAATTTAAGGTATAACCAGAGGGTAAAAATAAACTCTGGGAGGAGTCTAAGGGTTTCAGATTTTGGGGAGATTAAAGGGGTTCACGTATGGGAGAAACAACTCTCGCCTTTTCTTTTTATATGAGGGGCGAAGCGGAAGGAGCTTAATGTGTTCAGATCTCCAAGAAAATCTGCAAGCAAGAATATGCCCGTTCCGCTTCCCTACATCATCAATAACCATTTGATCTGAAGGGTCTCGTAAAGGGAAACT
Organism: Quercus lobata; assembly: GCF_001633185.2. Taxonomy (NCBI): domain Eukaryota; kingdom Viridiplantae; phylum Streptophyta; class Magnoliopsida; order Fagales; family Fagaceae; genus Quercus; species Quercus lobata. Next base: position 42,110,592 of record NC_044912.1, on the reverse strand, counting down.
ATTAAAGACACGCTTTGGATAGCCAAACGACATGAGCGCGTTGTGAATAAATTAAGAGGAACGTCTCGTAGACCGGTACATTTCCTGGGCGGGTGGAGAACCGCCAACATCAATGAAAGGCTGAATTAAATGAGCCATAATAAAGGCTCGTTATTACCAAAACCCCCATTTCCAACCAAGAAGTCGGACAGCAGGATTTTGAGGGGCTATTGTGGGGCCCAAATAATTTATGGGCCAGGCCCATTTACTCGTGGGGAGTCCAAAGGCCCAAGACGAGGAGGACTGTGGCCCAAGTTCGATAATATAAAGCACAAGGTAGCCTTGGGATACAGCCGAGGACAGTTCAGTCCTCGGCAGACCCAAAGTCCCACCAGAAAGAGGGGCAAAAACGGTATAGGACTAAACTTGGAAGAAAATCTAAAATATCCAGGGAAAGCTGCCCTTACTGCCATTCAATGCTCTGCACCTGACAAAGCCGTATTATTTGGCTTTTACAACCACCCCCAACGACTTTGGGTATAGGCTGATGGGACAAGTATCAGTCTTGGAAAGATTGACCCTATACGTGGACGAAGGACAGTGAACGCAGGCTAGTATAAAAGGAAAAATAAGTAATCTAGAGAAGGGGCTGGAAAAAATGGCCAAAAACCAGAGCCTCCCAGCCCACCTCCAGGAGAAAGACTCCAGGGGTGAAGAAAACTTAACCATGTATGAACATCACGAAAAACCCACCGCCTGGTGACCAAGGCCTAGCCTTTCAAACCCACGCTCTACAAATGATATTGTTTGGGCCATTTTTCGTGCGAACCCAATACTGCTACGGTTCGTTACGAATTGTGTCCTTACAACAACTAACCACCTGTGATTTGTTGTAAAATATTGTAGACGTAGCATCTTTCTTATCTTTAATAACACGCACGCTAACTTTGGTTTGTTGATTAAATTTTTTATTTATTTATTTAGGTATGTAGCAACCTTGAGTTTTACTTTTTTCTTTTTTTTTTTAATAAGTGGATAAAACAATTTAAAAATTAATAGGAGAGTGGTCCTATTTTTTAGGCAATGTTTTAATGGGAGTTATAGTTGCATTATTACCGAATTGTCCTTTAGTTTTGTCTCTACTCAAACATAGGGATGTAGGGGCTTTTTTGAATTAAAAAAATGAGAAATCTAAACAAAGGAAGCCCCTTAAATAATAGTATAGAAGCCCCTTAAACAATAGTATAGAAGCCCTTTAAATACTACTAATTAAGGGGCTTCCCTTATTTGGATTCCTCATTTTTTATACCTAAAATACCATTATCATACTCACTTACAAGTTTTCAATTAACAGGGATAAATATGTAAATTAAAACCCTTACACTTTAAGACCCACAAACTCACGTACGCTTTGCAGTTTCTATCTCACTTTCTATCTCTCATTCTTCTTCAGATTGAAGACATTTAGTTTAGCTCTACATCTTCCTTTCTTTTTCTTTAGATTAAAGACATTTACTGTCAGATGCTCCAACAAATTTTCAGGTTCTATTTTTTGCAAGTTCCTCTTTGTTTTCTTTTCTTTTGTTTATGATTGACTTTCTTTGAGTTCTAGTTTTTTTATTTTATTTTTTATGTGTATCATGTTAACTCTTTTTTTTCTTTTTTAAATGTAATTTTGAAATGAATAGTTCCTTCATAAAAAAGCATTCGTGACCAGTTAAACAGTATGACTTCCCTTACCTCCTTTAGTAGCCCTTTATTTATATTTTATTTAAAAATTTGGAATTGAAATAAAAATAGTTACCACAATACTCTCTGATTAATAATCAAAATATAAATGATCAAATACTATTTCCTTCGCCTTCCTCACTTCTTTTCTTTTTTTTTTCTTTTTTTTTTTTTTCCTTCTTTTTATTTTTTTTTTTTTTAAGGAAGTTTTTTTTTTACCATCATTGTATATGTTTTTGGCGTTAAATTTTCCAATTTAGGTATGTAACAACCTTGAGTTCTACTTTTTTTTTTTTTTTTAATTTTTTTTATGTATCACGTTAACTCCTTTTTTTTAAAAAAAAATGTAATTTTGAAATGTTAACTCCCTTTTTTTTCTTTTTTTATAAATGTAATTTTGACACATTAACTCCCTTTTTTTTTTAGATCTCCATTAGTTATTTATTTAAATAGTTGATGATGTAGTGATAAGATTTTAAAGAGTCCATGATAGAATTAAATTCTAAAAAATCTTTATCTTTATTCTAAACAATTTTAATAGGATTTTCAGGAAAAATGATTTCATCAAAATTTAAATCAAACACAAACTCTAACAAACTTATACTATTATCTTTAATAACACACACGCTAACTTTGGTTTGTTGATTAAATTTTTTTATTTTTTTTTTATTTAGGTATGTAGCAACCTTGAGTTCTGCTTTTATTTATTTATTTATTTTTACATATGTATCACGTTAGCTCCCTTTTTTTTTAAATGTAATTTTGAAATGATAACTCCTTTTTTTTTAATGTAATTTTGAAATGTTAACTCCCTTTTTTTTTTCTTTTTTTAGATCTCCATTAGTTATTTATTTAAATAATTGATGATGTGGTGATAAGATTTTAAAGAGTCCATGATAAAGTTAAATTCTAAAAAATCTTTATCTTTATTTTGAACAATTTTAATAGGATTTTCAGGAAAAATTATCTCATCAAAATTTAAATCAAACACAAACTCTAACAAACTTATGCTATTATCTTTAATAACACGCACGCTAACTTTGGTTTGTTGATTAAATTTTTTTTTAAAAAAAAAATACTTGGTTTAACCATAATTCTTTTATCTCTCTTAGGTTCACATACGCACAAATTTTTTGGATTGTATTGAGGAGTCATTGGAATGGAATATTAGATAAGTTTGGGTGAGAGATTTTACAAGAATTATTATATGTATTAAACCTCACATAAAGTGGTTGTTATCTAAGAAATTGTTGTAAAAAAATTTCTTTTGTAATAGAAACTATATTTATCATTTGTATAATTCTATGTCAAATTCAATTTAAATTTTTTATCTTTTAAATTTCCCTAAAATTTAACCTTTTATTTTCTTTCAAAATCAGATATGTTAGTGCCTAAATATAAGGATATGGATGGAGAAGTTATAGTAGTAGGTTTATAGTAGGAGTCTTCCCCTCCCCCCCCCAAAAAAAAATATGGAAGAGATTTAAAAGAAAAAAAGAGAGAGACTAAAACGTGAATTTGGGTTTAAAAAAAAGGGTGGTCGGGTAGTTTTTAAATGTGGGATAGAAAGTGAGATTTTTTTAAATAGTTCATGGATAGAACATGAGATTTTTTTTTTAAATGTGTAGGTTTTTTTTTTTTTTTTTTTTTTATATAAAATTTTAAATAAGGATAGGGTCACACCAATTCCCCACCTTAATCTTTTAAATTTCCCTAAAATTTAGCCTTTTATTTTCTTTCAAAATCAAATATGTTAGTGCCTAAATATAAGGATATGGATGAAGAAGTTATAGTAGTGGTTTTATAGTAGAAGTCTTTTTTTTTCCCCCCAAAATATGGAAGAGATTTAAAAGAAAAAATAAGAAGAAGAGGAAAACTTGAATTTGGATGCTGTTCCTACTGCTATGAACTTAAACTACATTTAGTACACTTTTATTCAATAAAAAATTTGAAAGAACAGCATTGATGAATTAAAATAAAAGTTCATTATTATTCCTATTGGGTTTTTGTTAAACCACCTTTAATAATACTTTATAGTATTTTTTTTTTCTTCTCAACAAACAATCATGAAGTTTTTATACAATTGTTTTTCTAGATACTTCAACTCATTAATTCCCAATTGTATTAGCCTTTTGTTAAGGTTAAAGTACCATTTAATACTTTATTAAAAAAAAAAAAAATCTCAAAATACAATTGTGGTTTTATACAATTAACGTGTATCTCTTGCCATAAAATTTTCAATTTAAGCTTTTATTTACTTATGTTATGGATGTGTAGTAAATGGCTAAATTTTAGGATTAAAAAAACTACATTTTAGGATTAGACAAAAAATGACAACTATCATACATAAAATTAAAAAAAAAAAAGAACAAAATCAACAACACCAAAAAGGAAAAAAACACAAAAAAAAAAAAGAAAGAAAGAAAGAAAAAAAAAACATGGATGGGTAGTTACTAAATTTTAGGATCTTTTTAGGAGCATTTCCTTTAATAAAAATCTTATTAATTTACAGCTCCATAGAAAATGTTATGTACCTTATAAAATACAATATAAGTATTGACTAGCCTCTGAGCACGCGCTCACGCGTGTGCTTAGAGGCTCTTCTATTTTTTGGATAAAAGTTAATTTAGAGCATTTATTATAATTTGGGATTACTATATTTTCCGATTACAAAAAAATCTAGGGGTGTGATGAAAAATTATTTCTCTACACATGATACTTATCACACTCCTAGGTTTTTTTTGTGATCGGAAAATGTAATAATCTCAAATTAGAATAAGTGTTCTAAATTAACCTTTACCCAAAAAATAAAAGAGCCTCTGAGTACGCGCGTGAATGCATGCTTAAAGGCTAGTGTTATTTAAAAATTGAAAACATGTGTTTAAGTTTATGTACCAAACGGATCCTAAACAACTCATTTTCAATTTTTAAACAACATTACACACTTTTTTACACACTTTTTCACCCACACGTATTTCAAAAAACTACAAACAACATTACTCAAACTCCTCTACCAAACAAGCCCTTAAAAACTTTTAAAACCCAAACTCCTAGCCAACAAACTCACATCATACCACCAAGCTACACACTCATACATGTTTTAATATTACATATATATCTATATATCGGTTTGGTTCGATTCAGTCGTGCGGTGAAAAAGAATAAGTCTAGTATCACACATTTTGGCACAACAAATGCCACAACTCGCCACATGGCAAGTTGTGGTTGGTGGAGGGGTGATGGAGTTGTGGCATTTGTTGTGCCAAAATGTGTGGCACTAGACTTACTCGATGAAAAAATCCAACACCGCCACTGAACCGAAAACCGAAAAAATTATATATCTCAAATCGAAACCGAATCGAAGTAACAAAAAACCGACCAAAACTCTAAAATTTCGATTGGTTTCGGTTAGTACAATCAGTTGGTCGGTTATTCCTACACCCCTAGTTGCTTAGGAGAAGTCGATAAAACACTAGTTCCAAGTTCTCCCAACTCAAAAAACAAATCAGTCTACATTATCATGAAAGTGAGCAGGTCATTTTGGAGTTTGATTTGTGTCCTGTCCTCAAAAGAACATCAACAAGCTAGATCCCTTTTTGTAATAAGGCAATCTTACAAGATTAGATGATAAATCATCTTACTCCATTTTTCGATGTTCAACTCTACCTAAAATTTCACTAGCTTTCATGGCTTCTAATCTAAATGTCCATTCCTATGTCAACACAATATAGTAATTGATGCCACTTGTCCAAGTTTGAATTTTGTTACGCCAACCCCAATAAATTCTAGGGTTTTAAAAAACTAGTCTAAGTAAAATTTCAGTTAGTTCAACTGGTAAAATTTCTTGTCTTGGATTTCAAGTAATAAACTAGTCCAAGTAATAAATAAATAAAAACCTTATAGCCACAAAGAAAGAATTTTTCTAAATGTTTTATAAACAAAGCGAACAACCTTTTATTTTTTTTCTTTTTTTGAGAATCTAAGTGAACAACTTAACACATACTTATTCGGATTAATATGCAAGTTAGCATGTAGATTTGGTTTGCACTTAAATAGTAGTGAACCACCGCGCATCATTAATATGATGGTCACTCTATAAGTATAAGTGTTTGTGGGATGTGAGGGCAAGAGTCGAGATTCAAGTCTCTAAGAGAGAGACTCACACATATATACACTTAGATTATACTAAAGTAGAATTTATATCTTATAAAAATAAATAAAAATAAAAATTCAGTGAAAACCACTCTTCTAGTGTGTGTGTTATTTATTTATTTAACTTTCTTTACTTTATCGTGTAATGCAATGGAAAACAATTGAACTAATATTGTTCATGTCCGAATTCCAAAGGATATGAAATGGTTCTGTAGACCGATTATTAAAAGTTTGCCAAATATTTTGAGGAAATATATAAAAGATTTTAACTACATTGTTGCGTTGTGTAACATTGTTAGGTAAATGATAGTCTCAAACCACCCCCCCCCCCCCCCCCCCCAAAAAAAAAAAAAAAGTAGATCTATATTCTCTGTTGAGAAATATCCAAAACAAAACTGAGAGTTGGAACTTTACTTACCAGTTCATTGTGTAGCATTGCTTCGTAACATTACTTCATGAACTTTGCTACATGTTGTCAAGTTCAAAACTGGGCAAGTTACTTCGATTCACTAAAATGGATTGATTTCTTAAAGCGTGTTTCATTTCCATCATCTAAAGGCTATCGCATCTAGCTTTTCTAGCCGGGAAAAAAAAAATAACAGGAGCTAATTATTCAGTAGTCAAACATTATACACAAAAAGATTTAATTAGGAAGCAGATTTTTTCTCTCTACCCTTTTCTTTTTCATTAGTAATTCAGAGGCACATATCTCAATACCATGATTGCTAGAGGAACAATTCTCGGAACAAGGGAAATAAAGGAGTAGTCGTCAGAACAAAAGTCATTATTTTCTCATTAGGACATCATCTAGAATGTAGCTGCAATCTGATGGAAGGAACCCACCTACATACCTCTAAAATAAACAAAACCATCCACCCCAAATTAAATCTGAAACTAAACGCGGTGTCGAGGTCCAGAAACTTCATAAATTAAACTCCCATTCAAGTGGCAAAAAGAAAAGGGGTTACACAAACTGTGTGCAAAAATACTAAATGGGCTTCTTCATCTTATTTGTCTAATTACAAATGGATGATAAAAATTAATAAATACGGTGTTTATTCTTCACTCATCCTATCCATATCCACTTAAACTTCTTTGTTCTTCTTCTTGTTGTGGATCTAATTTTAAGACCTTGTGTGATCAACTCACTGAGACTTTACAGCACTTGGTTGGTCAGGCTCAGGATGGCTGGTTTACCTTCAAGCTCTTGAACCTTTAACATTATGCTTAATGATTACAGTTGTATAGTTGTCTACCTTTGTCAAAGGTGAGAAAGATAAGGAGTTTTTTGAAGATATAAAATATCAGGAAGTTTATTCACTCTTGATGGTTTAAATCAATAAATGCAGTGTCTGTCCCTAAAGTTAAGAGTCTGCAGAAGAAACTATTAGAATTCGTGAATGTTATCATCCAAAATATTTTCCTGTAAAATCTGCTCAGTTTCTAAATGAGGATCATTTGGGTTATATTACTAAGATAGAACTTAATTATAGATTTATTCGCAGAATTGTGTGTTAGCACCATGTTAATCTGACATTCTCTATTGTGATTGAATCCTGCTTATAGATGGAAAAGAACTGGAGGAACTCAAAGTTGGGAGCAAGGAAAAAGATAAACTTTATAGAGATGAAATGTGCAGGACCGCCAATCTCATAGAGGAAAAAGGTAAACATTTTGCTTGGCAGATTTTTAGGTGGCATTTGTCATTTTTATTGCTAAAGGCTGACAGCTTGCTCCTCCTATGGACTGCTGGTTCATATGGAAAAATGATAAAATATAACCGAATAAATTTAGATCACAGCAATTATAGAAGAACTTCATTAGGCTTTGATTTCACTATCTATTTATTACTTTGGAAGACATTTGAAGTTCAAGCATCAAAGCACCACAAGATTTGCATATGCTAGGTTCACCTTCACGGCTCAAAGAATAATAAAGCAGATGGCCTTTGGAGCTATGCAGTTATAATCAGTTTTGGAAACAAAGCCAAATTCCTTACCATATGATATATACATCTTAAAATCTCCAATTTTTAGAAAGGGTTGCATTGAGGGGTTACAAAACAAAATAATACCACTTTAAACAGGCTTAGACACAGAAAATTACCCCAAAGGACTGAACTTCTGATGAAACCATTGATTTGAGAACTCCCACTTCTAACAAACCCGCCAACAGCAACTTGTGCTTAAGAGTAGAGTTTATCTGTAACAAAATCCTTTTAAAATCTAACAAGTCAAACTAATTTTATATAATCACAAAACTTCAAACTCGTTACCTTATCTGTTTCCCCCATAGTAGACTGAGGATTCTTATGAATTAGGATTGTCCCACCAGGCTTCAACACTCTTAATATTTCCTCAAACAACCAGTCAGTGAGAAATTCAACTGATCTACAGATACAAATAACAGTCTCAAAAGAGGAAGACTCCACGGGCAGCTGATCTATTGTAAGTCAAGACCATAATCGGAAGAGAAATGAGAACAGAATATTTGAATTAGAACTAATATGGAAACATTCTTTAAAAAAAAAAGAAAAAAAAGAAAAAAGAGGCTTGAATTTAAAAGACCATCTAAGAAGGTCAGGTAAAAAAATATAATCATGGCACCTAAATAAAAGGGCTAATAGACTTATAAAATTATGTATCTTGTTAGGAGGGGCTTGTAAAACCAAGCTATTTATAATCTGAAATTATACAATAAACAGCACAAAGACTTCCCTATAATAAGAAGCATAAGAAACGGCTATAAATAATAATCACGATCCAAAATTTTCTATAATTAAACTAAGAGAAAAATAAATAAGGAATAATATAATTACTGGTTAAGTTTGTGAAAATGAAAGTGTGTTTATATATATATAAGTTGTTCAACCCAAACATGGCCTTGAATTTCAAAATTATTGTAGGAAAAATAATATTCTATGCTCCCCAGTTATATATCACTGAGATATCAGGCTGAAGCCACAGAGCTTCTATGCATACACAAAGAGTTCACACAACTTGACTATAAGCTACACAAACTACCTTCATACAATCTATTTCTAACTTTAGCAAGAATGTTGTATATTAAGTTCAGAATTAAATTAAAAAAGGCACATTCTTTTATTGGATAAATAGAAGGGGGAAGAAAGTCACAAATCATAATACACTCCTCCTGATATCATAGAGGTAAATGAAAAGGCATCATACCAATCCCACACGAGAGAGAGAGAGAGAGAGAGAGAGAGATGAATGTGTGTATCTTTTCGAGGATATTACTTATATAATATTTTGGTCCAGTGAATGGCTAGTACCCAGTAATAATAAGAAATAAGTTACACAATCCTAGCAGCAACCTCAATTTGCATGAATAGGCACACAATTAATGCAGTCTAACTCAACTCTCAATGGATTCCCCGATGTTTACATCTATAGAAATATGAATTGCACATAGATCACTGTTACAAAACCCAAAAGAGGCAAGAGAAAGAGAAACATACTCAAAAGAAGATGCTTGAGTAATAATTTTAGGATCACATTGTTCAACCCCTTGAATACCGAGCTCACTCACTGCAGTAGAAACAATGTTAATTGAGAGAACTGAATCATCTGTAAATGCCAGTAGACTACCCTTCATTGTGGTGATAATGATATCCTCCATATCAAAATGTAAAATGTCCGGCTGCCCAATCAAATATCAATCTTCCTTTAGCAGTTAAATATCCCATACTTGCTTAAAACTCGAGTTCCAAAACTGTGCTACATAACTAAATAACTTTGTCAAAGTGCATTTTTTTTCTAAAATTGTGCTATTTGGCCAGATAATTGCTAGCATGTTTATTCTTTCCATTATTATAATGGAAAATAGTGCCAGCTTAACATACAACTGATCTATACTCAGATTTTTCTTTTATATTGCAAGTTGAGACACAAACATAATACCTAACACTAACACCCTAGGTAAATACCTTAAGCAGATTGTTCCATTTAGCCATAAATAATCACACATTATCCCAACTATTAAGATATGAAACTCAAGAATATAAATGACAGTACATAACTGCAAATTCAAAAACTCTAAATTATAGTGTCACATATTATTTGTGTTAAGTTTTTTTTTTTTTTTTTTTAAAGAATACTAAGGGTCTGTTTGGTAATATTGTTTGAACAAAAGTTTTCATTGTTTAAACAATACAACACGTATTTTTTACAACACTTTTTCACCCACACATATTTCCACAATACTTAAACAACATTACTAGAAATATTTTACCAAACGGAACCTAAGTATTTTAACACACACATATACACAGGAAGAGTAGAGAAGTTCTTAAAGAAACTGACAGTGATATATATCCAAAATAGCCTAACTCTTGGATACACAACACTGATTTTAAATCTCTTTAAATCAAACTCATTTTCTAGTGTGGGATTAATTTTCTGTTTTTTCTTTTTTTAGAATATAATAGATAATAAAGAGATGTACTGTGGCCTAGAAAAAGAAATTAAAAAAAAAAAAAAAGCTGTCAACTCAAGTATTGTTAAAAATGTGACAAATATTGTACATGTGGGCATTACTTTTTTTTAAGTAAAATCACTAATTTATTTATAGCCATTTTTCAAAACCAAAAAAAAAAAAAAAAAAAAAATTATAGAGAGAGAGAGAGAGAGACCTTGGTGTGGCCTTTGCGCACATCTCATTACTAAGCGGAATCTGATACAGATTTTCTTTTTCTTCTTCCTCTGAATCCGAATCACCAAAACTCAACCTCGGTGACAGTCTCGACTTTGGAATGGAAGACATTAGATGATGGATCATGGATCATGGGCCGGCCCACACTATTCAGACCAACTATCCCTTTTCTCTTGTAAGTCTAGCCCAACCCAATACTCAATGCTCTCTATTAAAAACTCATTTCAACTTTAACCCATTAATCTTTCTATTAGTGTTTTTTATTTTTATTTTTTTTATTTTTTTAAGAATCACGTTTCTAATAAACTTAATGTAATCATTTTTAATCCCTAATGTCTTTGGAATAATGATAATTTGTTAGTTTTTAGTTTGTTTATATTTTGTAAGTGATTAAAAGCAATCACTTTAAATTAGGGATGTCAAAATCACCTCGTCCTGCTTGATTCAGCTTGTCTTCTACAAATTTTCCTCGCTCAAAGAGGTGACGGGCCAAGAACGAGTTTTACTCGTCCCGCACCACCCCAAATGTATATAGATATATTTTATTTTGTATATATTTAAATTATTCATACATATAATTTAATTTTTGGTATACATATCCTAGTTATAATTTAGTTTTCTATAAACATTCTATATTACTATTTTCAAAGTGCTTTTCTATAGGGTTGCCCTTTCCCTTTCTATTTCATTTTTATTTTGTCAATGTTAGAACCATCTCATTAAGGTTAGTAAAATACCTTCAATTTGCCTCAAACCCAACTTGCCCTGCTTACTACCCTTACGGATTTTCCCCACCTCAAAGTTGGTACAAGGCAACCATGATCCAAACCTACCTTGCCCATTTCCATCCCTAATTTAAATTTTAAGGAGTAAAATCACTCATGTTTTAAAGTTTAAAAACCAACCATGTATTTTTTTTAATTCATTACCATTTGTTAAAGAGGTAAATTAATTTGTTTTACGTTACCTATAGATATAAAATAACTATTTATGTAAAATAACTTTTTTTCTTTTTAAAATTTATGAATAACTAATTATGAATATTCATTAAAAAAAAATTTATTTGGAATATTACTTTGGCAACAATTGAGACAAAACGCAACCAAATAATAAAATGGATTTAATAAAACATGCAGTCAAGAATATAAAAACTTGATTATGCACTTAAATTAGTTAAAATAATTAAATATTTGTGAAATCCCTCAAGTAATACATTCATAATCTAAATTATATGGCTATTAACAATTTGTATTTCCTAGATTGTTAAAGTGTATGGGTGAAATAGAAAAAGGAACCACAATAAGGATTCTTAGTGAATGTGAAGATGAGGCAAACTGAATAGAATCCAATCAATGGGTGGGTCGAAGGCACTCCAATAAGCCAGTGAGTGATAAGAACACACAATAAGCTTCAAGAAAGAATGAATGAAAGTAGAGAATAGAGAGAAAATATCTCTGATTTATGAGATATTTCTAGGGTTCTCCTAATGGATTTTGGTGGTTATTTTACCATTCAATTAGACGGAGAACTTGACAACACACCACCCCCTTAAGTCAGATGAGGGGATCTAATCATAAGAAGTCTTCCTCATGGTTGTTAGGGGTAAGGTCCCTATTGTGTTTTTTAGTAAATACAAATGGTGATAGGTGAGTCATAATAAATGCGAATGCGAAGGATGATGGTCCTTTGCAAATTTTCTTTTGTAGGCAAGTAATATTGGTAGCTAACCTTTGTGCATGCTTTGTAGTTTGGGTTGAAGTAGACTACCTCAAACAAGAGGTTTGACTGTTCTAGGTGTAATTCGATCGCACTACACAATTTTGACCAAAGAGGCATGCTCAGGGACTTGATTGGCTAATTGGCCTCAAGTTTAGCAAAATGTCTTCAAGTCAATGAAGAAGTCTAGTTTTGCACCATACTCATTAGGCTTGGCCTACTTGGATTGAGCCCCCTAAGCCTACCAATTCCAAGCTTGTGCATCCTCTTTCTAAACTATTGGGTCTTTCAATTTCTCGAGACAGTTGAGTTGAGGAAGTGGAATCTTGCAAGTTTTGTGGGTATTTCTAATTGCTTCGAAGATTGGTAGGTTCCACTCATTGGAAACGAAGCTCTTTGTTTGAATCATTGGGGTGTGAGCCTTAATGGATAGTTGCTATTTTGAATGACATTGCTTCAATTCCTTTGAAAAAGTTGCGGCTCATTAATAATCCATTTATTTATCATTTCACACACAAATTTTAAGGGAAAATGTTATCGACACAAAAAATCTCATAACTTTTGCCACAACTTGCTACGTAGTGAGCTGTGAATGGTGGAGGTCAAATGATGGGTACATATCTTCATCACTCATAACTTGCCACATGGCTAGTTGTAACAAAAATTGTGAGAGTTTTTGTGTCCCTAGCATTGCTCAATTTTAAGGCATCAACATGTAATTGCCATCTTGGTTATTGGCTAGTTATATTACTACGAATATTGGTTTGTTTCCTAATAGCCGTACTAATTTATAAAAATGCACACTAGTGTTCTCTTTTTTTTTTTTTTTTTTTTTCTTTTTTACTTGCTTGCATTTCTTAAGTCTAACTCTATTGTTAAAGAAATAAACCCCCAAAAAAATGGTCTATGTATTTTTTTAAATAATATAACAATTGTGTATCTCAAAAAGGCTATTAAATTTGATGGGAAAAAGTTTATATGGGATAACATAAAAAGCTTTAATTCGTAAAAATGAGTATATTTATTTGTACATATGGGATAACATAAAAAAGAAAAAAAAAAAGAGTATATTTATTTGTATTATTATCCTTGGTTCCACCATAGAAATGAAAACCACCCTCTTTCCTAATCTCCCTTTTGTGTGTGTTTATTTATTTATTTTTATTTTTTAAAAAGAATAACGATCTCACATTATTTAAGAGGGTGTATTGTATGTATTATAATTTGCTCCACTCTTTTAAAAGTTAAACGTGACTTTTGAGAGAAGTTTGTGGTGTGCATTTATGTTAGAAGTTAGAACCACATTCCTTCTCACTTGCGTGTGTTTATCTATGAAAAAATGTTTTGAAAAAAGAAATGTTATGTTCACTATATTTTCACAATAATGTCACAACAAATTATAAATGGCTGGTTGTTATTTGCAATTATGGGTGGACAAAAAAGTAATTTAAGCTGTGAATTCAAATTAGAACCAATAACAACTTATCATATATGATTTTTTGCAAAAATGTTGTGAAAATGTTATGGATGTAACAACTTTCTTATCACACGCGCTCTGCATGTGCGATGAGACTTTTTATTTATTTATTTTGAGTTTAATGTAAATTTTTAATTTGAATTTATCTATTATTAGTGACATTACTGAGGAAGGAATTTTTAAGAAACTAAAATTTAGGATTTGAAATGGAGTAAACTGTTTGTTTGTGTTTGTTAGATTTTAAGAAAAAATGTATCAAACGTGTATCAGATATATTAAAATAGAGAATGTGCCAATTTTTAAGTTTTTTTTTTTTTTTGAATTACAATTTTAACTCCATTTTTTATTTTTTAAGAATAAAGATTATTTAATTAGATTAGGGTATTTTTGAAATTTTTTGAAGTCATAACTAACTTTCTAAATCCTCTTAATATATAAAAATAAAGATTATAATAATTAAAATACTTAAAAATTTGTTTATATAAAAAAAAGGTCATGCTAACGAATGCCCTTACGGCATTGGTTAATAATCCATTTTAGGAAAATTTTGACATCATTTTTATAGGAAATGAAAAAAATATTAATTGTTTTTTTTCTTTTCCCATAAAAAAATTTCTTTAAATGGATTATGGGAAATGCTAACGAGTGCCCTTAGGGTATTGGTTAACAATTCATTTTAAGAAAGTTTTGACATAATTTTTATGAAAAATGAAAAAAGCTGTCAAAACATTAATTACTTTTTTTTTTCCTGTAAAAACTTTTTTTAACTGGATTATTAACCAATACCCTAAGGGTACTCATTAGCATGACCCATAAATTATTAACCAATACCTTAAGAGTATTCATTAGCATTTTCCTTTAAAAAAAATATAAAAATTTGTTTATATAAAAAATAACTTCGAAATTAAACTCAACAAATTCATAACCACAGTTTATTGCGTCTTAAACTCGTCAAATTCACGCGCGTGCTTAAGTTAAGGCGGTTAACGTTAAATACTGTCTCATCTTAACAACTCTAGTTTTCTCTTTCTTTCTAACTCTTAACTCCGACTCTCACTCTGACTCTCGCTCTCTTTCCTTGTGCTCCAAGACTTCCAAATTTCTTTTATATATTTCACTCATACCTCTAACCCTAATTCTCATATCCTATCATTTGCAATCTTTCTTTCACTTTCTGAGACTCTCTCTCTTTCCTTGTGCTCTAAGACTTCCATTTATTTTTTCTTCTCTTTTGTGATTATAACTGACCTGTTGGTGATATGATTGCTAGTCAAACATGAAAAACGAATTGGATTTCTGGCTTCAGAAAGCAAGTTCGTTGATTAATAAGGTTCGAACTCGGTTCGCAGATGACGATAGCATTTATGAGTCGTTCTTGGTTTTGCTCAGTTCATACCGTAAGGGTAAGGGTAAAGGGCAACAGGATATGGCTTCGCTTTGTGATCAGATCCACCATCTTTTCAAGGACCACCCTGATTTGTTCCAGGAATTCTTCAGCTTTGTTTCAAATTCGGTTCCTAATGAAACCAGTACCACTAAGTCATGTTCTTTTGACTTGCAAGCTTTGTCCCAGCAGGGAAATTCTCTGTTCAAGAAGATTCAAAGCTGTTTATGTGGGTCGGATTATCATTACAACTACTTTTTGGAGCGTATTCACTGCTACACTTCTGGACATATAGGGCTTGATAGTGTTCTTGGAAGCTGTCCTCTGGGTTTCGTGGATGAATTGCAAAATTTTATCAAATATTGTGAGAATTTGGGTGGGTTTCCTGCTTCTCCTGCTGGTGTATTATGTGAGAGTTCATTGGGCTCGGGCCAAAAAAAGCGTAAAGGGTCTCATTTGTCTACTGGTTGTGGTAGTGGTGAATCTGGTGATGAAGTGAAATCGTCTCGTAAAGGCCAACAGTGGCAAAAGTATGTGAGGGATGATAATTTTTGTGGATTTCTCGCTCATGCTCATGCTGTTCCAGCATTATGTGAGAATTCATTGGACTGGGCGCGAAAAAAGTGTAAAGGCTCTCATATGTTTGCTGCTGGTGGTGGTAGTGGTGAAAAAGCAAAACCATCTCAGAAAGGCCAACAGAGGCAAAAGCTTATAACTAAGGATGATGAAGACCATGAACCTGACCTCTCTAAGTGTACAAAAGCTACACCTAGTTACTGGATTTCGAATGGCAATTTGGTGTGTGCCAATTTGGATTACTCTATAAAAAGAATCAAAAAAAGCAAGGAGCAGAAAGTTTGCGAGGATTTTGAGGACCTAAAATATGATCGGGATAGGTTCCTAACACCTATACGATCAACAATAGAGTGTGCAGAGTGGTTAATGAATGAGATACAGGGTAAGTCATTGGAGGAGCCTATCATAGTAGAAGACTACTACTTTGGTACAAAGCATATTGAATGCATTGAGACACACTGTAATGTCAAAGGTGATGAGTTACGGGAAAACCCAAGACATGTGTTACCTGGAATTCTTCATTGCCTTCGCCAAAAGCTAGAAGAGTTTAAGAAGGAACAAGGGTCTGTTACATTCAAAAATTACTGTATCTCTACGGGAAATATGAGATATAGTTTGAAGAAGTAGATTGCATATGATTGTTATGTATCTCTTTGTTTTTGTTTCAGTTAGATATCTTGTAAGTATTTTTTCAAGTGAATAAAATTTTTAGATGTGAATGATCAATCTGACAATATGCAAATTTATGTATTTTAAGTACTGTTAATACATTGTGTTATGATTAAATGCTTATTGTTTAATGACGGATAGGAGGAATCCAGCTGGAAAAATTGCAGGTGGCTAAAAACGGAATTATAAACTAACTATATGTCCTTTCGCCTGATGTTCTTTGTGAAACGATTGCGCATGAAGTTGCCATCAGTTTAATCCCTGTTTCTTATCTGCTACTTTAAGAAACAGAAGAGTTTTGATGTTAGCCAAATTATTACTCTATTAATAATTGACTGTTTCCTTTTTCCTTTTTTCTTTTTTTATTATTTATGATTGTTGAAATCTGAGCTGCCAATTTATATGCATGATTACTTGTGGCCATATATGTGACTTAAATGTTCTTGCAATAATTTGTTGGGTACCAATTTTAAATTTTGCACAAGCTTAGACAATGTTTTAGAGGTTTATATATTCAAGTTAAGTTATGATTTTGTCACAATTGCTGATTGAGTTAGTGACATTGTATGCTATCAGCTTAAATGAGTTTGACATGGTACTCAAAACATCTATGTGTGTTAAATCTGTTGATTGGAGGCTGGTAATGAAATAAATCAACACTCATATTCATGACCAGAATTTTTATTCATGTTATTTGCTGAGGATACAGGGTTTACTCCTTGGAACTCATCATACTTAAAATCTTTTTTGATTTTCTTTGAAAAGAAAACTTCTTAAGTGGAAGAAATATTGCCTTGAATGTTAAGGATGTGTAATAGTAGTGATAATAATGCATTAATGCTGCGGATGATGTCTAGTTGCTGACTGATTAATAACATGGGAAACTTTGTGTAACATTGAACATATGATTGGGGATTTTTCTGTTTGCCAAGCGAAAGTATTATGATTGGGGAAAATACTCTCTCTCTCTCTCTCTCTTATGTCTATGAATTTATTATACTAGTGATTTCTATGTAGAAAGACCAACATTTTTGAAAGGCATACTGATTTCTATTTCTCCAAGTGAGTATTGGAAATAGGTGACAATGACCTGTTTTTCAAATGAAACCTCCTCTCAACTTCAGAACTGGGTGGAGGTTAAGGCCCACTTATTTATTTTTATTTGCTCAGTTTTGAACCAGATTTAAAAAATAAATAAATAAATAAAAAGATGTAAATGTTTGGTTTCTTTGATTTCTGCTGTCTTTTATATATTGCAACCTAATTTACTTTTTAATTCATAGAACTTCTTTCCTTGGTATTAAGAATGGGGTCTTTCTATGCAGCCTGGTTATCTTTGTAAAATGTTACCAGTTCTGTGCTTAATCATCCAGAATCATTGGAAAATAAATTTAATGGCAACATTAGCTAGTTTTTTTGTTTTCCTATCACTGCATGACTAATAGAAAAGTAATTTATAGAATGATTATGTAAGTTTCTTTTTATTCTTATTTTTTTTTTCGTCAAATGCAATTGAGTCTTGCTAAATTGTCTACTCTAAAATTCAAATTTTCCTTCAACCCCCTGCCCCCCGGCAGGTATGTTTTGGTAAAAACATGTGTCATGTACAAATTTTGTGTGCTTCTAGATGTTCAGGCAAAGATATTACCTGGAGTAACCCATTGTCAGAGCATGAACTATGTTTTTTGCATATTATCCGTCTAATAGCAGCATCACTAGATTCTTAGGAGAAATGCTGAGTGCTGGTCTTTACATTGTATGTTTCAGTTTTATAACCTCTCCTGCAGCACAGAGCTTGAAACGATTGTCCTGGATAATTACCTGATGTGTGATGATTTCCTTTAAGCAGGTAAGGTTTAATACAGTGTAAAGGTGTAGCTTCTTCTTCTTTATTTCTCAAGTCAAAGTTTTGTGTCTCCCAATACTGAACTTATAAACAGTTTTATTTATTTATTTTATAGCTTTATATGCTGAAATTTGGGAGTATTGGAATGGAATGAAATAGATTGTAGTTTATTAAATCTTGGGTTATGGAGATTGCTGAAATAATCTGATATCTCTGAACATATATCAGAATTAGGAATATACACTGACCTTAGGTGTATGAGCTAAATTAAAGGATCTTTAAATTTGCAGGATATATGCTTTTTTTAATGGAGTGCTTTTTTTAATAGGTTTTTTACCTGCTGATGATATGGTGTACAAATATTGTAATGAGTTGGATTGAGGTCTTGAACTCTTTTTTTAGATTGAATATGGACTGCTTTTGGAAGTTAAATTTAAACCTCAAACTTAGGCATACAAGGGTAGTTTTGATATTTTGGAATTGGATTGTTTTTCAGTTTATGAAGCATTCAAAATTATGTTGCAAATCTTGGTGTAGGACAAGGTGGTGGAATGATACAGGGCATGACAAGTGAAGCTGTTTTAGTTTTTCTATTGGCTGCTCTTGACAATAATTTAAGGAGGCTTGGCAAAAAAGGCCTTGAAAAGATGTGGTTTATGCAAATGATCAAGAAAGGCCTTTTAGTGTCTGTTTGGGAACAGTTTATCTAGTTTTTTGCTGATAATTTTTTGATGAAAGTGTGCTGAAGTATAATTTGTACCTTAAAACAATTTGAAAAAGTGAGAAAAAAAGGGGAAAAAATGATGTCTTGAAAAACTGTACATAAATGTTAAAAGCTAAAACTTAACTTAAAGCTGATGCCTAACTCACCCTTTGTGTCCATGACTCGAAATTGGCTTGATTATAAAATCAACCACTGTCCCCAACCTATCCACTTGGCGGGGCAGAGGAAAACATGCAGGGTGAATGTGTCTTTCAATCCCTATCCTTTTACGGCATTGAAAAAGTTAGCAAGATGCTTCTCCTTTTAAAAAATTCAATGTGGATTAGATATTATGTATTAGAATTTACCAAGTTTTCAAAAAAGAAGAAAAATTACAAGAGACAGAAATGGTTTGTTAAAGGCAATTCATTTTCGTAATATTGTATGTCTCTTTAAAAAAAAAAAAAATTCTTTATGTTCTCTTTTGAGAAACACCAAATAGACTCTTTCCAATGTTTTACTTGTTATGGAGGAGTTTGTGTTTTATTGTTATCAGTGTTAAAAGAGCCTCAAGACTGCCTCGTGAGATATTTTTATTTTATTTTATGTAATTAACGCATTAGAAGATTTGGACAATCTTACAATGCTTGCAATGCATCTTCTCTTAAGATAGAGCGATCGGATGTGGTTTCATGTAGATGCTGCATATGCTGGAAGTGTTTGTTATATGTACAGAGTAACACCACTACATTGATGGTATCGAAGAACTTGACTCATTTAACATGAATGCACATAAATCATTCTACAAATTTTGATTGTTCAGGACTTTGGGTCAAGATATTATATCATATACTTGTGCACATGTTACCATTAAATGCTGAAGTTTGTTTTATTTTTTTCTAATTGTGCTCGTTATGTTATCTCTATATGCAGAAGTCCTTTTCTGTTTTTTTTTTTTTTCATACTTTTGTCAATACATTCCAACAGGATTGAAATGACTTGGTTTGTCTACAAATCACGAGTTTCTGAAGAACAAAGTAAGTTTTTTTCTCACATCAGCTTGAAATTCTTTTGCAATTGTGAACAGAAGCACCATATAAAATTTGAATTGTCCATGCAATGATGATGCCGAGGACTTTGACATTGGTCTAAGGGTGGCAGCTTTTATTTCATCCTTAAATGGGTCCCTTTTTTTTAATTATTTTTTTTTTTAAATTTAAGTTTTGTCCCCAATCGTTGCATACATGTCAAACTGTCGAAGTGATATGATGCTCAGATCAGCCCCAAAACCTCATGGTGGATTTGTAATTTACTCTAAATCATGTGTGTATATACTGTATGATTATGTTATGAAGAAATGATGACTAACTATTTCAACAAAGTGTTGAATAATTGATATTCTAAAATTTCACTATTAATCTATGCGTCTTATGTGCTTTATTTGAGTTTGGTTTTCTTCAATCTTTGCCTACCTATACATGCTTTTTTTCTTTTTCTTTTTTTTCTTTTTTATTATATTAAAAAGAATACATGCATGTTTTAAGGACAAAATTTTCTAGAAAGTATATACTAAAAATTGGAGGTATCAATCTATTGCTTATGCATTCTTTTGTAGGGGAAATTTTTTTTTTTTAAATCATATAAGGACTTTGCTTTGAAACTACCTTTTCAAGTCCCTTAAGAACCCCACACAGAGGACTCTTCCAAATTTTAAAGAAATGCGTCATATTGGGTTGGTACATGTATATATGTTGTCATCTTTGGTACTTTTGCGATTTACTTTTGCGATTTCATTTTCTTCTCTTCCAATTACTGAGCAACCATTCTGACAGTTTATGTTTAATGTTTTGGTGTACAAACGTCTAAATTAACGCTGTTAACTACAGAACAAGAGAGCAAATTAGTGTTTCTTTTTGGTTTCCTTCTCTTCCAAATATTGAGCAACCATATTGAGAGTTTATGTTTGATGAGTTGGTTTAATTAACTTCCAATTACAATGATAAATGAGAGTAATGGGCATATATAGTTCTATCTTAAGCAACCCATCTTGTACAATGACAATTTGTGATGATGCATTCTAATTTCAACCATTGTTGTATCTTAAACATGTTAGTAAGTTATTTTATGAAAATTGAAATTTCACATGATGTAAGAATTCGAAATAGTATCATTTAGACGATAGTCAACTAATTTTGGTTAGAATGTATTGGGATTTCCAGACTTAACTTATGATTGATTGTAATGCTGTTGTTTTTTTCACTCGTGTAATGTTTGTGCAAATGTTGCCTTTTTTTTCTTTTGTTATGCCTAACTTTGTTTTTAAATAAATAAATAAATAATCATAATGTTTTTCAATTCTATTTTTTATTAGTTTGTTATTCCTATTTGGCCAAAACAAAATTTTGTTGTGACTATTTTCAGGGTGCTCGCAAATCAACCCAAACAACTAGAGGGGTAAAGAAGCCCCAAAGAGAGAGACTTAGTGTGAGATGGAGTAAAGAGAGTTTTGATTGTAATTATTATTATAATTTTTTTCACAAGGAATTTTTTAATTGTAGTTATACATTTTTCAGAGAGTTCAGGTATTGTAAAAAGCCAAAATTCTTAATTTCTTTTAGTTTCCAAACTTCAGGATTTGACATTACTGCTCTCTTATTTAGTTCATTTCTACCACTCATAAACTCCATATCTCTAGACAAAGGGAGTCTCTTTAACTTCATGTTTAATCACATTAAACCCCTCAGAGCCACTAAACACATAATCTCAGTTATCTCTTAATGCCTTAACAATTTTATTAATAATTTTAAAAATGATAAATAAATAAAATAGAAAATATTATTCAAGGTTTTAAAGAATTTTTTTTTTAAAATAATAATAATTGCATGGTGAGAGCTATTTGGCGACTCATCTTAATAATAAGTTCATGAGGGGAAATCTTTAGGCATTTAATTTGCAAAATTTCCAGTGCAGGTCAAGATTCAGATTTTTGTGTGTGAATGAAGTTAATCGATTTTGGCATGGGTGTGGACTATATTCTCTCGGGCACATGACTAACTTTTAAGACTTAAAGACTGATACTGATCACTCAAAAGATAGTAAATCGGAAGCCTTTCAAAATATACTATTAGAATGTATCAAAATACTGATGCAACTAAAATCATCCTGACTATAGCTTATCATTGATAATTATAAGCAAGAGATGAAAGCAGTGTGGGACGATGAACGCCATTGTACTAGTGTTTCATCACACATTACATTCTTCCCTTTGAATGGTGATAACTTCCAATGTAGGGACTTTGTCTAATGAATAATTACCACTTTGAATAAGGTGCGTACCTTTAGGAACAACAAAAGTAATTAAGGGAAGCAAAAGAGTAGATGAATACCGCACTATCATCTAGTGTGCTAAAATAAAAAAATAAATAAATAAATAAAAAACCTAATTTAGCACATCATTTAACAATATACTCTACATTGGTGTTTTTTTTTTTTTTTTAAATACACCCTACATTCCATATGTTATTTTAGCATACTAACCCATTAAAATAACCTTAAAAATAGCTCTTCATAGCCACACACACACACACACACACACAAAAACCCAAAAAATGCCCAACAAACTCAAATTGGGATTGAATTCTTGGTGAGAAAAGGAGAAGACAATATCAATTGAGAGTTTGCAGCCAAGGAATAGGAGAATGTAGTCTAAGCATTGGGTGGTAATGGAGGAAGGAATGACGCTATTTGGTGAGGAGGAGAAGGAGGAAGAGGAAAGAGAGGTAGAGCAGTGGTTGAAGAAGTGAGGTGCATTGTTGTTTTGGCAGGTGGTGGTGGGGGGGGGGGGGGGGTGTTGGGGAGTAGTCTTAGTTGACGAGAGAGGAGAGGGAAGAGAAAGAGAGAAGAGAGAGTTAAAAGGAAAATAAATAAATAAATAAATAAAAAACAAGTAGATCAGCAATGCTAAAATAAATTTGCAATTTTTTGCTCAAGTAGCACATCCAATAGAGGGGTTTTTTATTCTTTGATATGTTAAAATAGTATTTTAGGTGTTTTAGCACACCTAATGCTAAGCTTTAAGACCATTTCAAAAAGATATTTTTTTAATTTTAAATTTTGATGAAATATCAGAATGATTAGTCTAACTCTTAAGATAATTTAGAAACTTATAAAGCCAACATCTTACTTTTTCTGAGTGAAAGTCCCAAAAAAAAAAAAAATCTTTAAAGGCTTATAAAGCAAACATCTAACTTTTTTTCTTAGTAACATGGGATTAAAGCCCAAAAAAAATACTCTTTAAAGGGTTATCCTTTTCTTATGTTTAGTAATAAAGTGTTTGGGGATCTAGAGGGGAAAGGGTTCGAACTGCGCGGTTAGCAGCATGTTGTAATTAATTCTTAAAAAAAAAAATATTAGTAATAAAGGTTTCCAATTTCATATTGATATTGGAGCCAACAAAAGCTGCTTATATTTTGGACGGAATATATAAATTATAATTATTCTGATTGAATAATTATGTCGTGTTCCTCAAAAAAAAAAAAACCTGTACACAACAGGTTGCTTATCTATAGAGCATATGGATGAGTGTAGTAGTGTGTGTATATTAATATATATATATATATATATATATATATTGGGGCCAACAAAAGCTGCTTATCTGTTGGATGGTATATATAAATTATAATTATTTTGATTGAATAATTATGTCGTGTTCCTCCAAAAAATAACTTGTACACAATAAAGTGCCTCAGTACAGAACGCGTATGGGTGAGTGTAGTAGTGTAATGTGTACAAGTTATTTCTTGAGGAACACGACATAATTATATATATATATATATATATATATATATATTAAAGAGTTTCAATTTATGACATTTGTTCTATGAGAAATTTTTATCATCAAATAAAAAATATAGTATATATTATTATATATATAAAACTTGTGGATGGTATTTGTGAAATGATAAGACTATTTATGTTATTTTCTGTCCATATATATTAAGAGAATTCAGAAAGTGAGTTATTGTTTTTTTTACTATCAAAAATACCTCTAAATTAATTAATCAACAACTTAAAAATGAGGTTAAAATAGTAAATTGACAAAAGAAAGTTAGTTATTTTTTTTTACTGTCAAAAATACCCCTACCTAAAACTAAAAAATGGAGTTAAAATAGTAAATTGACAAAAATAATAAATTTCTACTTCTATGTTGAAATGTTTTCCTACTTCTAATAAATTCATACTTCTACTCAATAGCTTAAAAAACTCCCCACGCATTTACCATCCCCATATTCTTTGAATAGAATTTTTCATAAAAAAGAAACGTGTACAATAAAACTTCTCCACATATTATTCCTAATTGAAATAGATTTTTTGTTAGTTGCACATCAACAACAAACACATAATATTCATCACACTCTTGATTTTTTTTTTTGGTTATTCGAAAATATAGTAATCTCAAATTATAATAAACGTAAATTATTAAAATTTATAAAAAAAAAAAAAAAGTAATTAGAACAGGACTGTTTTTTATTTTCATAATTAGCACTTTGACTGTTTATTTTCATATTACATCAAGTTTGTGGTTGTCCTGCCGTCCTGGTGGATGATAAAAATGACAAAAAGTCCTCATGGAACCACGCAAAACAGTTGTAAAAAACGAGCAAGATTTTGTCCACTAGATTTTGTACACGTCCCCACAGGTCAAACCAGAGCGAATATTAGTCACCACGCTGATCCTACCTACTGGCTACTGCCCTGTTTGATTGTTTGTATGACCGATATTCATAAACTTCGCTCTCACTGACCCTTCTAAAACCTGCTTTGTTCTTTAAACTCTTCTTCATCTACATTCACTTGCTTTGCTTCCTTCCCAAAACTAACAATGTAAGTCATGAGTATTGTCTAATTATTTCTGGGTTTTGTTTGTTTGTTTGATTGTTTTGTCTATGTAGCACCAAATGAAAATTTCATTAGTTGGTTTTTGTTTCTGTGTTCTGAGTGTGTTTATTTGATAATTCCGTTTCTGGGTCTTGCTTATTGCATTTTTTTAATGTTTGTTTGTATCATTTTGTTATGTGGGTCTTGCTTTTTACACTTTATCAGGGATGGGTATAATAGGGATGGTGACTTGAAGCCAATGGATGCTGAGCAATTCAGAGAACATGCACATAAGATGGTGGATTTCATTGCTGATTACTACAAAACCATTGAGAATTTCCCTGTTCTCAGCCAAGTTCAGGTTTTGGCAATCTCTATTTCTCTACGTACACTTGTGTCTTTGAATTTATACTAGTGATGTCTATGTATAAAGAAAAACCAACATTTTCAAAAGGCATATTGATTTCTGTTTCTCAGTGTGCGAGCATTGGAAATTGGTGCCAGTGAGCTGGTTTCAAATGTGTGTGTGTATTCTTGCCCTATCATAAAATAGTTCAATTTTTCTAAAGATTCATCTTTTTCAAACTTCCGCATAGAAAGCCCAGTTTTGACTTTTGATGGTATAATGATCAAGAAAGACCTTGATGTACCTTTGACCTCCAATGCTGGTATATGACATAGGTCCACAGATATTGGAATGCGTCATTTCCAAATGCCTTAACCTTAATGCTCATTATTTGGATTCTTTTGGAAGAGGGGTTATAGTCTTGCTTGCCTAGCATTCGCCCTTTGATAGTTACAACTTACAACAAATGGGGGAGGGGGATTTAAACTCTAGTTCTCTTTATAAAGGAGACAAGTCAATACCACTGAGCTACAAGGCTCTTGGCGATGTGTCTCTTTTATTTCTTCTGTCTTTTATATATTGCAGCCTAATTTATTTTGCTCTTCAATAGAACTTCTTCCTTTGGTATCAAGAATGGGTTCTTTCTGTGCAGCCTGGCTATCTTCGTAACATGTTACCAGATTCTGCACCTAATCATCCAGAATCATTGGATGATATATTTAATGGTGACATTTCTCAACTAGTTTTTTTTTTTTTTTTCCTATTACTCCATGGTTAATAAAATAGTAATTTGAAAATAAATTTCTAGCATGATTATGGGCTTCACTTATTCCTATATTTTTGGTCGAAAGCAATTGAGTCTTGCCAAACTGTCTAATCTATTATTCAATTTTTATTCCAAATCCAACCCCCCCCCCCTCCGGAAAACCTTCTCTGTTTTGATAAAAAAACATATTTCATGTCCTTTTTTTTTGTGTGGTTCCAGATGTTCAGGCAAAGATATTACCTGGAGTAACCCATTGGCAAAGCCCGAACTATTTTGCATATTATCCCTCAAATAGCAGCATCGCCGGATTCTTAGGAGAAATGCTCAGTGCTGGTCTTAACATTGTGGGTTTCAGTTGGATAACTTCTCCTGCAGCAACAGAGCTTGAAATGATTGTACTGGATTGGCTTGCTAAATTGCTTAAACTGCCTGATGAGTTCCTTTCAGCAGGTAAGGGTTAATACACTGTGAAGGTGTAGCTCCTTTTGCTCCTGCTTCTTCTTCTTTATTTCTCTAGTCAAAGCTTTGTGTCTATTCTGCTTGATATAGACAAGTGAGAAACACTGGGGCTTCCTGATGTTGACAGAGAACTTAAACATTTCTTCCTTCAAAAAAAGAAAAAAAGAGCTATATGCAATTAATATTTGGTAGTAGTGGAGTGGAAACCATATGACACATATTGTATCATTTCAGCAATCTCAACCACATACTAATTCTTTAATGCTTGTGTAGATGAGCAAACCTTGCAATTAGGAATACACCAACCTTAAGTGAATGAACTAAATTAAAGGATCTTTAAATTTGCAGGATATATGTTTTTTTTTTTTTGTGTCAAAATATATTTTTACAGTCTGATGATACGGTGTACAAATATTGTAATGAGTTGGATTAAGGTCCAGAACTCTATTTTAGATTGAATTCAGACTGCTTTTGGAAGTTAAATTTAAACCTTAAGCTTGGGCATACAAGGGTTCTGATATTTTGGGATTGGATTGTTTTCCAGTGTCTGAAGTTTACAGAGTTATGTCACAAATTTTATTGTAGGACAAGGTGGTGGAGTGATACAGGGCACAGCAAGTGAAGCTGTTTTAGTTGTGCTATTGGCTGCTCGTGACAAGGTTTTAAGGAGGCTTGGCAAAAATGCCCTTGAAAAAATTGTGGTTTATGCATCTGATCAAACACATTCTGCAATACAGAAAGCCTGCCAGGTATCTTTATAAACATGCATAAGTATCTAAACAATCTATTTTTTATTATTTTAATTTTAGTTTCTTTTTTCATAGTTTTGAATTATTTTTAAAGAATGCTTCCTGATACATGTGTGAATCATGAATTCATATGCTAAGGTCTGTAATGTAAACTCACTGAAAATTCTCAGGATGGTCAATGTTGTATAACCAAGTTTACATTGTGTGTCTCTTAATATATGCATCCATTAGTAGGCTTATTTTGTTTATATAAAAATGATTCAGCTTCAACAGCTTTTGTTCCATTTATTCCTTTTGTGCCTTTTCCTTTTTGCTCTTGCCAAGTTTCTTTTTTTCCTAGGTGAATAGGGGGAGGGGGGCTGGTGGGGTTCAAACCTTAGTGCCTAGGCACCTCAAAGGGTGCTGGGTGCTGAGCATCCAAAGATGCTTCTCTTGCCATTATCATACAATTTTATTTAAGCTCTTAAAATACTTGGTGCTAGTACTAACTAACTACCCCAACCTCTGGGTTTTGCTGCCAAATTCTTTTGTTTCATCTCTTTGGAACCTCTGCATCTGTCAGTGCTTCAATGCCAATTCATTTCTGAGCAGACTTTCCCTCCTCTCTGTACAGAGTCTTACATATGATAATAGAATAGATATGAAAGCAAATTGTACTCAGTATGTGGCTGTGAACAATGGTAGAAAACCTGAACAAAATAATAAATTATTAGCACAAGAATAAATTTCTTTAGTGTTTTTATCTACCAAATCAAACTGCTAATTGCGGTACTCTTCTTTCCTTTCAAATCACCAAGTGGTTTCGTATGATTACCTTAAGCATGTGATGGTAACCAAGAAGGTGCAGTTCTATCTCAAATTCTCAATGTTTCTCAGAGGTGCTTGAGGCATAGCCTTGAGACATTGTTAAGACAGTTATAACTTTTGAGTTACAATTATTATGGGTGTGTTCATATTAGTAATTTCATCTTATGTTGCTTGGTTATGGTTATGAAGTTTATATTATTATTTTTTTTGTGAAAGAAACAATTTTTCTTCAACAAACACAATAACTAGTACAAACGGCAGTGTGCATAAAGAGTACAACAGCAGCTTCTGCTGCAGAACAACGAAACTTTGAGAACAGAGCTACAGCAAAAACAAGCAAAGAACAAGTGTCAAGAGTCTTGTAGCTCAACTGGCCCCTCTTGGACTTTCCAATGGAGAAGTCCAGGGTTCAAGTCACCCCTCCTCCATTGTATCTATTGGATTATCAAAAACGCAAATAACAAACCACAGATCAAACACACAACAGAGTTCTGTTCAAAATAGACTTCTTGATCCTTTTCAATCAGAAAAGCCTATACCAAATATAGAAGCAATGGACCTGCACCTACTCATACTCAGACCTGATTTTGCCAATATGCAAGTTCATGTTAATTTTAAGTAGTTCCAGTATATTGGTTAATAATAAATGTTTATTGTTTAATCGCAGATAGCAGGAATCCATCCAGAGAATTGCAGGGTGATAAAAACGGAATCTTCAACTAACTATGCTCTTTCGCCTGATATTCTTTGTGAAGCGATTGCACATGATGTTGCCATTGGTTTAATCCCCTTTTTCTTATGTGCTACTGTAAGAAACTAAGGAGTTTAGATGTTAGCTTGTTTCCTTCTGTTTCTATCATCATTTTATTTTTCTTTTCAATGCTCTGACTGAGTTACTAATTGGTTAGAATATTCTGTGTTTTCTTAACACCATCTTTTGAACCCCCTCTCCTCCTTTTGGCACCTTCAACATGATCCAAATTATTACTCTATTAAAAGTTGAGTATTCTTTTTTTTGGTTGGTCAAATCTGAGCTGCCAATTGAAATTATAATTTTGCACGACTACTTTTGGCCATATTCGTGACTTAAATTTTCTTGCAAATTTTGTTGTACTATTTTTAAATGTGCACAAGCTTAGACAATTCTTAGAGGTTTGGATATTTAAGAAAAGTTACGATTTATGATATTAACTTGAATGACTTTGACATGGTACTCAAAACATCTATAAATGTTGGTCGGAAGCTGACATATTCTTTATTAGGCTTTTGATTTTCATTTTTCTTTACAGACTGGTAATGAAAGAAATTACCAGTCATATTCATGATCAAAAATTTTCTTCATGTTATTTGCTGAGGATGCAGGATTTATTCATTAGAACATGTCATAATTATAGTTTTTATTTTTATTTTTTCTTTTAAAATAAAATTTCTAAAGTGCAAGAAATATTGTCTTGAATCTCAAGGATGCCTAATAATGGTGACAATGATGTCTAGTTGCTAACTAATTTTTTAACAGGTAAACTCTGTGTAATGGTGAGCATGAGCCTAAATTCTTTTATGGTTTTTGCCTTTTATATATATATATATATATATATATAAATATTATTATTATTTTTTAATTCTGCAGGGGTGGGAGTGTTTTGGGGGGGGGGGGGGAATAGGAACTATTGAACTCTGAAATAATGTAATGTTAGAAGTTAAAATTAACTAAAGAAGCTTTCCATTTATACTTGTAGGTTGGTACTACTTCATCAACAGCTGTTGATCCTTTGCTTGCTCTTGGGAAGATTGCTAAGGTAACATATTTGACTGAACTGATGGGAAAACCAAGAGATCTCCTTTGCACGCTATATCAGTTTCATATACAGATCTAATGTTGATGATTTGAGGTGTCACCCCCTTTTTCTTGTCTTTTTATAATTCTTTAGTAAATAATACTTTTTCAGAAAAGCAAAAGGGAGGGGAGACAAACCGCCTAACCACAAATGTGTGTATGTATGCGTGAGAGAGAAAGGGGGCGGGAGGTATTAAAAGAAATAAGAAATGGCTTAATTGAAACCATTAACATTAATGTTTAAGGAAATTTGTGCTCTGGGTAGGGCAGGGAGGCAAAATCCTTCCCACACCCTGAAACTGGCTTGGATTATAAAGTCAACCCCAATTCCCAGCCTAACCACTTGGTGGGGCTGGGAAACCTGCCCCATTCAGGATGGATGTGTCTTGGACTCTTGGCATCCCTAACCTTTTATGGCATTGAAGGAGTTAGCAGGATTTTTTCCTTTTAGAAAATTCAAATGTGTATTATGTATAGAATTGACCAAGTTTCCTAAAATTGGAAGAGATTGAAATGGTTTGTCATAAGACAGTTCATTAATGCATTATGGATTAAAATGGACCAAATTTCATTAATGCATTATGTATTAAAATGGACCAAATTTTCCTAATATTAGTAGAGATAGAAATAGTTTTCCACAAGTGCATCATTTAAAATTATTTAGAACTTCCAACATTTTATCCCCAAAAAAAAAAAAAAATTGAACTTGATGACCACTTTGTCATTTTAAGAAAAGAAAGGAGAGAGAGCTTCAAGATTTTCTTTCTCAACTGTTTGACATTCTTCTCACGAAGCAGGAGAGAAAATAAAAGAAATAATCAAATTTTCTGTTCTTCCTGAAAAAATTGTTTTATGAATTATATAATTTTATGATATGTAATTAACACATTTTTAAGATTTGAACAATCTTACAATGATTGCAATGCATCTTCTCTTTACATAGAGCAATGGGATGTGGTTTCATGTAGACGCTGCATATGCTGGAAGTGCCTGTATATGTCCAGAGTACCGCCAATACATTGATGGTGTTGAAGAAGCTGACTCATTTAACATGAATGCACATAAATGGTTCCTTACAAATTTTGATTGTTCAGCACTTTGGGTTAAGGTATGCCATCATATACTTGTCCCCATGTCACCATTAAAACCTAAAGTCCATACTTCAATTCTTTATTGTACTTATTACTCCATATGTATATGTAGAAGAGGGTGTTTTTTCCCCCCTTCTTACTTTTGTCAATTCATGTCAACAGGATAGAACTGCCTTGGTTCAGTCCCTATCGACAAATCCAGAGTTTTTGAAGAATAAAGTAAGTTTTTTCTGACATCTTCTTGAATCTTGATATTCTTGTGCAACAGTGGTGAACAAAAGATCTATAAAAAAAAACTTTCCATGTAATGATGTGCCAAGGGTTTTGACATGGCTAGGGCAAAGGGGTGGCAACTTTATGTCATCTTTAATGACTTCTTATATATATAAGATGTGGTCTCTTGCCGATTTTGTTACCTCTTAAGGTTTAAGGATAAGCTCTTTGAATAAATTTGATTTTGCATAATTTACTGTGTTTTTTCACACATGTCAAAGTGATAATATGCTGAGATCAGCCAATCAAATTGGTTTATAATTTAAACTTATTGACTTACAGACATAGAGGCAGTTGAAAGTCTTTTTTAGGGAAAGACTTCATTTTGCTCAGGATGGTCATATGAAAAAGCTTTAGATTGAATTAAAACTGGCTGGCCTGATCTGGTAGGGCCAGCACCATTCACCATCCCTGATCATGGTAGATAATCTAGCATCTATGGAGCTACCCAAATCATAGATAATCCTCTTACAATATTTTTTCATTAGAGGGCCATTGGAATGCCCAATTATCATGCCAAACATGGAGGCTTTCCTTGTTACCAACTATAAATATTAAGAAATTCCTGGCACCAGCCCTGGCTTGTAGTAGCTTCCTCCACCTCCAAGAGCAATCTTGAGGAATTTTAATATCTCATAGGCTTTTTTTCCCTGAAAATGTAAATCTTTATTCACACCACCCAAATGGATCCAGAAATTGCAGATATATTCCAAATGTGCCTCAAAATTTTAGTTTTTTCCAATCTGACAGCTTCTTGAGTCCTAGACCTCCTTCTTGTTTAGGTCTGGCCAGCACCTCCCAAGCCACTTCCACTCCCTTAATCTTAGCATCTTTATCCTTTTGTAAGAAAGCATTAAGCTTTTGTTCAACTGGATTTATCACTTTCTTTGTTAAGATAAAAATATTTGACCAAAAGACCTGAAAACTGAACAAAACAGCTTGAAATAATTGCAATCTCTCTGCAAATGATAGCATTCCAAGAATTTATCCTTGCAGTGATCTTCTCCACAAGAGGCAAACAATCTTTTTCACTGAGTTTCCCAGATATTATTGGATCCCCAAATACCTAACAGGAAGTTTACCTTAAAATCCAACTCAATTACAATTTCTTGCTTAATTTCCTCATTGACGCCTGCCATGAAAACCTCAGTTTTACTACAATTTACTGACTGGCTTGATAAGTGCTTGAACTGATTTAGCATCGTTTGGGTAATTCAGTCTCCACCTTTTCTCCACCAAAGATAATTAAATCATCAGAAAAACAAAGATAAGTATAATAAATCTTCTCATGTTTAGGATGAAAAACAAACTCACTCACTTCTTGGCAGCAACTTGCATCATTATTGAGGAAACCTCCATGCTCATATCAAAGGGCGAGATCAATTGCTTGCTTCTTTTAGTGGTTCTCTTTTTGATTGGTCTCAAGCCTAATCTAGGTGATTCTCTCCCTTTGTGCCTTAGTTCTCTTTGCCTTTGTAATTAATCTTTTCTTTTTTTGTGCTTCTTCTTTGCTCCTTGTACTTTTTGGACTGCATTTATTAAAAAAGGGTGAGATAGGATCTCTGGGCCTCAAGCCTTTCTTTCCTTTACCCACAAGGATGTCATTGATAACTACTGAGAACATAGGGGTAATGTTACAGGTCTTAATCCACCTTCTAAAATTCATTGGAGCTCCAATTTCTCTCAAAATACCCACTACAAAGTCCCATTCTACCAAATCATAAGCTTCATCAAATCCACTTTGATTGCACATCTAGCTACTCCATTGTCTCTATGATAATTCCTGACCAATTCATGTACTAACAAAACATTATCAACTATCCTCCTACTTGGCAGAAAGGCACTAGAACTCAGAAAGCCATCAAGGAAAGCCTTCAATCTCTCTGCAAATATTTTAGATATACATTAATAGAGGACATTGCAACATGAAATAGGTCTGAACTCGTCTATCTTAGAAGGATTTACAATTTTGGCAACCAATGTAATGTAATGATTGTAGAGTTTGCTGTTTGAAATCCTTCTTTAGCAAAGTCTATTACTACTCACAATTTTCTAAGAAGCTTTGAAAAAATGAGAAGTGAACCTGTCCAGCATAGGAGCCTTGCCACTGCAAAGTGAAAAAATGGCCTTCCTAATTTCCTCTTCAGAGACATCAGTCTGCAACATTAATTTCTAGTTCTCTTTTATCTGAAAATTCTAAGCCTACACCATATATATCATTGATTGGCTCTCTGCTACTCGATCCCAACAAGTTCTTGTAAAAAATTTCTACTAAGCCCTTGCTCCCATCAATGCTATCAACCCTATCCCCTTGATCATCCGCTAGACACTTAATCTGATTTTTGCCAGTCTAGAATTTTGTCACCCTATGGAAAAAAAAAGCTGTATTCTGATCTCCAAGCTTTAACTAATATATTCTTGATTTCTACCTAAAGAATGCCTCCGCAGAATGCCTTAGTGAAGATTACAAATTAAGCAAGCTCTCTTTCTATCAGTGTAGTTTTGCTGACCTGAGTTGCAGAGCATATAAACTTTTGAGCCTCCTTTAACCCAACCCCAGTTTAGCTTGCTTTAGCCTATTACATAAACAACCAAATGTTCACCCTTAAATCGTTTCAATCTACCTTTAAGAGCCATCATTTTCTGATATTGCTGATACATAGGTGTCCCCCTAACCTCCATCTTTCACGCACATTCCACTATCTACATGAAATCTTCATGATCAGCCCAATGGTTAAAACTTTAAAGGGCTTTGGACCTAACTCACCCTAGGCATAAATGTTTTTTTCTTGATTTGTAAGTTACATACACACCCAGTGGTTCTTAAACCTAGGACCACCCTCCAACCAATTATTATGGGAGAAGGAAGTGCCAGTAGAGCATAGCTCATTGGCACCCTAGGCATAAACTCCTCAAGCATTGCAGAATTATCAGAGACTCCTAGAACTAGAAACTCCACTTCTTTTTTCTCTTTCTTTTATTTTTGATGATGTGGAACCTCACCTAGATTGCTCAAACAAATGCAAGCACTTCTCATTTACTACTACTCCATCCAACTTTTTGGCAATGTACTCATTAGCCTCCCTTTTGTTACTCCAAGCATAAAAACAACTAGTGTAAGGATGATCAACCAAATCTGACTGGTGTAATCAAGAATCCAAAACAATTTCATACCCATTAGACTCTCTATCAAATCTTTCACCCTCCTCTTGAATACTGTTGAAGTCACCTGTTGTGAACCAAGCACCATCGTGCACCTTATTTTTTAAGCCAATCATACCTTTTCAAAGTTTTCCCCTCAGTAGGTCATAGTTGGAACCATATATGAAAGATTTATATTACATAAACCCTCCATCAACACTCTCCACATAGCAGTATACACTGATGTGACATGCTAATCACACTGAACCTCAAACACTCTCATATTTTACCAGCCCCATGCCAAGTGTAAATACCAATATTTTCCCATCCCCCTACAGCATTTTCTTTGCTGTCAAAGCATTCATCTGTTTTACTCTAGTTTCTATTAAATCCAGCAAACAGATTCTATTTCTGATCACTGTAGCTCGAATCTCCTTTTGCTTGAAGGGGCAATTAGACCCCTACATTCCAAAACAGAAAATGCATTTGCTTTGAGCAGGGGGCTGACCTATCTCACCCTCCAATTATGGAGGTACAACACCATCGTCACTACCTTCACCGCACTTCTTTCTAGAGCTCCTGGAAAAACTGTTTAACATTTTAGAATCGCATCTTCAATAAACTGCTGCAAAGTAATATGAATTCCAAAACTATTTACCCTTTTAAAATCGGACCTACTTCTGATTGATTTATTATTATCACTTGCTGATTCTACATTGACAACTGCACCAGATTTTGAATGAGAGTGATATATGCTGGACAGTATCAAAAAGGAAGATAAAAGGGGGGAAATTAATAAAATGTAAAAGATATACCTAAGAATTAGCACTTACAGTTTGGAATCAACACCAAGCAGAAAAACTTTAGAATCAGCACCCAAGTTGCTAGGAATCAGCACCCAGCAATTGCAAATCTTCTAATACAAAATTTCATTCACCAATCTGCTTTACATGTTTACTTGAAACTTTTTAATTAGGCTTTCAATCAGTACATTGATAAGGAAAGTAATTCAAATTACATTAATGAAATTTCAAAATTTGAAATTCAAATTAGCACTAATCCTGGTGCATCTTGGTGTCTGCACTAGAGTGTTGATATTTGATAGTGGATTGCCATGTGGTTTGAGATTAAACATTCCTGTGATATTTTTAGTGTATTAATTTGTTTTCCTATACAACTTCTATGATTGATATTGCAAAATATATTTCAGGCATCTCAAGCAAATATGGTTGTGGATTACAAGGATTGGCAAATTCCTCTTGGACGTCGCTTTAGGTGTGCCTTCGAACATTTTCCTCAAAAGAAAGACATTTATGTTTTGTTGATGTGCTATTCATGTTATACAATTATATCTAATAGGGGTTAGGCTTGTGACTAGATACTCCTCTCAAGACCTTTCTTTGAGTTAGGGGCTTTAAGTGAATTTAGAGCGTTTTGAAGGGAACTTAGGAAGGCTATTTGATGGAAATTATCTTTAATTTGACAGAAATTTATAACTTTAAGGGCCTATTTGCAACACTCACGAAACCTCACAAATACAAATATTCTCAAAACCTCTTACAAACACAAGCTAGCCCAAATTCCCATTAAACCTAAAGCAAACTCTCAATACAAACTTACAAACTCACAAACAAGACTTGCAATTCCAAAACTCTAATACACCTAATGATAATGGTGCTCTCTCACTTAAACAATAAATAAACATCAAAATACTCTCTAAAGAAACCTACTCCATGTTCTTTCAAGAGTCTTCTCCTCTCCATTCACACCCATACTTCACCTTTATAACCCTCCTCCAAAGATGATCTCTCACAGTCCCATATCTCCACAACCATTCTCCTAACAATTCTTGGTTAAATATTCTCAAATTACAAACTCCCAAACCCCCAAACTGCAATGGTTCACAAACCTAAGCCCAGTTAACCAGGTGGAACTTAGGTTCCTCACCAATCCCACTCCATAAGAAATTTCTTTGAAGCTTCTCAATATGGTTAGCCACTTCCACAGGAATAGGAAAGAGAGAGGAAAATCCCACTCCATAAGAAATTCTTCTGAAGCTTCTCAATATGGTTAGCCACCTCCACCGGAATAGGAAAGAGAGAGGAAATAAGTAGGGAACCTAAATTCCATCTATTTAACTGGGCTTAGGTTTGTGAACTGTTGCAGTTTGGGGGTTTAGGAGTTCATAGTTTGAGAATATTTAACCAAGAATTTTTAGGAGAATGATTGTGGAGATATGGCACTGAGAAAGATCTTTTTTGGAGGAGGATTATAGAGGTGAAGTATTGGAGTGAATGGGGTAGATGGTGTACGAAAGGGGTGTTGGGCCCTTATGGTGTGTCTTTGGAAATCTATAAGATGATGTGGACGATGATACTAGAGTAAAATTTTGGCATGACTTGTGGTGTGGTGTGGTGATTGTCCACTTAAAGAAGCCTTCCTAGAATTATATAGAATTTTCTATGATAAGGAATCTTCTATAGATGAGGTTATGCATTTCCCTAATGGGACACTTAGTTTTCTAGATTAGTCCAAGATTGGGAGCTGGATCCCTTTACTGCTTTTATGGATTTAATTTGTTCCACCTCAGTGAAGGGTGAGGATCTTGATAACCTCTGTTGGAGGCCAGCCAAGAGCCGGGGCTTCGAGTTACGCGGTTACTACCATTCTCTTACCCCAGATATCAGCATGTCATTTCCTTGGAAATTGGTGTGGCGAACAAAGGTTCTTCCCAAGGTAGCTTTCCTTTCATGGACTGCTGCCGTAGGGAAGATTTTATTTATTGAAAATTTACAACAGAGAGGTATTATTGCACTAGAATGGTGCTATATGCTCAAATGTAGTGGGGAGTTGGTGGATCACCTGTTTCTTTACTGTCCCATAGCTTATGATTTATGGACAGTGGTGTGGAGTTTGTTTGGTCTTCTATGGGTTATGTCATAGAAAGTCCTTGATTTGTTGGTAGGATGGCAAGGTTCTTTTGATGGAAATTGAAATATTGCTTTTTGGAGGGCTGTGCCGCATTGCATCATGTAGTGTCATTGGCTTGGATGAAATGCGAGATTCTTTGAGGGATGTAAACGGTCTATTCTTGAGATTTAGTCTCTCTTTTTTCACACTTTACTAGATTGGAATGTTGCTTTCAAATCTCCTCCTTGTTACTCTTTATTAGATATGCATAAGCATTGTAATTTGAAAGATTGATTGTGATGCTCCCTATGTACATCGCTGATGTACATGGGTGATTATATTTTGGTTCAATAAATTTTTGTGACTTATCCAAAAAAATGTATCTCTTGGGCTAAAAGCCACAAAATCCTTTGTAGCACTCTCTTTATATAAGAGTCAATACTGTTCCTTGGGGGACTAGAAATACCTTCCTTAGTACTTTCTATGTATAAGAGTCAATATCTTTTCCGGCCTAGAAATACCTAGTGGAAAATGAATACCAAGTCACTTATTTAACAAGGAATAACTTTCCTTCTACTTGAAGAAAACCCAAATCAAGTCAATATAGAATTTGAGCCCATTTCTAATTATACACTATTTGGACTGTTAGTGACAAGTGGACCTTTAACGGTGTTGGGCTTCCCTGCGTTCAGATTAAGAATTTATTTTGAGATTATTGTATGAGTGAGAAGCTCCTGTTTGGTTGCATCCAGTTTTCTTCTTTTATAGATATTATAAATTGGCTGAATCTTGTATGTATTCTTTAGGTGATCCTCTTTGTATATTCTGTATAGTTAAGGTCTTTCATTTTGTATGCAACTCATATTTAACTACTGAATTTTTGTATGCAACTTCCTATTTCTTCACCACTATTTGCACTCTCACTTATTACTGATATTGCAACAGTTAAGGCTTTTGCTCATTAGGCTTATAAATTTTAATCCAGACTCTTTCTAGGAGCTCATAAATTACAGACACTCAACATACACACTCACACTAAACCTAAATGATTTATAATCAATCATGTGCTATATTTTCATTTACTGATCCGTATACTGATTCCCAGATCATTGAAACTTTGGATGGTTCTACGACTATATGGTATAGAAAACCTACAGTGCTACATAAGAAACCACATAAAGTTGGCTGAACATTTTGAAGGCCTCGTCGCTCAAGATCCAAGATTTGAGGTAATGGTAATCTTTATGAACATATTTGTTTGATATTTTGATTTGATATAGTATTCTTTTAAGTCCTAGGAGCCCATTATATATTCTGAAGTTCAATGTAATTTTATGTACTTTTCATGTCTATAGTTAATTCAAGTGATTTTCTGCAAAAAGAGTTTTGGATTAGTGAACAAAAATTCATGTTTGCAGGTTGTTACCCCTCGGATATTTTCATTAGTTTGTTTCCGCCTTCTGCCTCCTCGAAACGATGAAGATAATGGCAATAAATTGAACAATGACCTATTAGAAGCAATAAACTCAACTGGGAAAATTTTCATTTCTCATACAGTAAGCATATTTTTCTTCATGTGACATTTATAATGGTATTCTTTCTTTTGTCCTCATTTAGAAAACAAAAAATAGTTATTTGCTTCCATGTGATGACTTTCAGTGCATGAGCTAAGTTCCTTGCATGTAACAATTATTTGCAGGTCCTTTCAGGTAAATACATACTACGTTTTGCTGTTGGAGCTCCATTGACAGAAGAGAGGCATGTCACTGCAGCTTGGAAGGTTCTGCAAGATGAGGCATCTGTCCTGCTTGGAAGATTGTAGGATAAGTTCATCAACAGTGTCAAAAATTAGTTGATGACATCCATTACTTGATGACACCAATTTGTGAATTTTTCCCCTACTCTGTTCTTTTCATATCTCAAAAAAATAATAATTCATTTTCCCATAAGTCATAAATGGGATTTTTCTTTTGATTGTGTTGATTGACAATTAGTGCTCTGAAAGTTTCAAAACATTAACATTTGGGAAGACTTGCTGATCTGGCTTTGGTCTGACCTAACTGAAAATAACCAGAAAATTAAGGTTTCTAGACACGTGTAATTTTCTTCTCATATGACCAGAGATTTTTGAAGTAGTAACACCCCAAATTCCAAAAAATGGACAATGAAGTAGGCAAGGGGTCCTGGGCTTTGAATTTGTAATCTGATCTGAACAAGGAAAGAGCTAGTTTGAATTTTGAGTCTTTAACAACCAAAAAACATGGGAGGAAAATAAAAAGGGGACACGTGGATGATCTTATGACCATCACATAGTAGATTGAATGAAATTTCTTCCAAACCACTTTGGAAGAAAATTTTATCCTTTAGAATGATCGAGTTTTAAGGAACCTGTCTGATTTGAAATATTGTTCACTAGACTGGGCTTGAGTCCAATTGTGCGAAGTTGGGCTGGATTGACTAGTTGGGATGGCACTGACGCATACTTCACCAATCCCAGCATGGTCCAAAAGAAAAAAAGGGAAACTTCCATTAGTTTTTATTTGGGCTTACCACTGACATGACCCAATAAGATAAATAAACTAATAAATTTAAGTCATAGCAAATAGAATCCAGTAATGTAAAACCCTTAAAAATGCAAAATAGGTAACGTTGTAGCTAAAGAGAGGGAACAAAACTAGCTCCATCCGGTTCTATATTTTGCATAAAAGTATTCACATAATACTAAAATGCTTATCTAAATATATAAAAGCGCGGTAGCTTATGTAAAACTTTTTCTCACTTTTTTATTAACTCTGTCTCTCGCTTCTGAACTAACAAGAAAAAAAAAAAAGATTCTTTTAATATGATGTGATGTGTTTTTTTTTTTCTTTTTTGAGAAGATGCGATGTGTTGATTGGGTTTGTTGAGAAAGAAAAATATTATTTTAACCTTTAAAAAAAAAAAAAAAAAAATTTAATATGATGCTTTTAAAATTCGGATGTAGTGTTTGTTATAAAAGTGGTTATGCCAAAAAAAAAAAAAGAGTAAATTTTTGAGATCTAAAAAAGCATATAATTTTTTTTTTTCATAATTAGATGAGAATGCACTAAAGAGCATAAGCGGCTTTAAAAAATATATAAAAATTCCTCATAAACTGTGCTATAATTTGTGTAACAAGAGAAGTCTTTTCCCAAAAAAATAAATAAGTAACAAGAGAAGTACAAAACTGTGCTACTATTTATTATTAAAAGCTTTAACTTTTAGTCTTTTCTTCTATTTTGGTTAAG
Organism: Quercus lobata; assembly: GCF_001633185.2. Classification (NCBI taxonomy): domain Eukaryota; kingdom Viridiplantae; phylum Streptophyta; class Magnoliopsida; order Fagales; family Fagaceae; genus Quercus; species Quercus lobata. The sequence continues at coordinate 42,070,172 of NC_044912.1, read as the reverse complement.
TGATCTTTATGCATATAGTATTGGGGTATAAACACTCCTAGTTGCTATTTTATAACTCAAGATAGCAAAAATTCACTCTATCTGGATTTGTATACCTAACAAAATTTGCAATCTATGAATGGTAAGATTGCATATATGCAACCTTACTATTCATAGGTTGTAAAGAAAAAATTAATATTTAATCTTGTGGTTGTGTGTAAAGGGAAAAAGATAGTGGAAGGAAACAAAGAGATAAGAATATTTTTTATTATTTTATTAAGTGGTTTATATTATTTCATTGGATTTTATGTAAAATTAAAAACTGAGATGTGGAGTGAGTTGTAAAATGTGTTAGTAAAATAAATAAAGTAGTGTTTGAAGATGCAAAATAGGGTTTTTTTTTTTCTCTCTCTAAATTTGTATTTCACGTTACCTTCACTAGTGAAAAAAATATTGTAAATGAATTCTGCAAAAAATATAATTGTTGTAAATGGGAAAAAAAAATCACAATAATGCTATAAAAAAATTATAAAAAAAAAAAAAAAAAAAAAAACACCAATTTGTTTGCATTGTGCTAAGCTTTGGCCAATTTGCACAACTGTGAGTGTGCATGGTAATCAACCATTGTGACAGATACCTGAAGATTGTGACTCATACCTGTGAGGAGCATCCAAGAGAGGAACATATGGTAAAAAGCTTGCTTGGGACCATATATATCTTTCATTCTCCAAAATGGTTGTTTTCTTCGTGACTAAAAAAGAAAACAAAAAAAGAAAAGTCATTTCTAGTGATTGAAGTGTGCATGAAATTAAATGAATAAACAATGCTTGACCAAATAGAACAAAAAGAATGAAAGTGACTGAAGTTTGTGATTGAATATAAAGATATCCTTTGGAATGTACACAAATTTTCAATTTTGTTGAGAGGGAGGAGGATTTGGGGATCAGATTCTACATTGGAGAATATTCAATTTGAGTAAGAAGGAATTTTTAGTTTGACATATTCCAACGGAGCTGCTATATATATTTAATGTTTATCCACTTATCTTCATGTATTTCATGAACCATACATTAAGAATATTCATTGTATAACTACAATTTTTTTATAAAATAAAATAAAATAAAAAGTTTATATAGTTTCTATTGGCTAATTTGGATTTTGTTTCTTTGTTGTTTTTGGAGTAAAGGAAGTGCAATAAATAAATCAAACTAAAGTATTGCAATTACAGGCAAAGCTAAGATTTACTTCTAGAAGGATCAAAATTTAGAATTTACAATGCTCACATGCATATATACATATATAAATAAAAAATATATATATATACATATGAATACACACAATATAATATACACTGATTTTAAAAATTATTAACCTATAGAAATTAAATAAATAAAAACTAACTTGATAAAGATTTTTTTTTTCTATTTCTTTTTTTCATCTATCCTAGTTTTGCTGTTGTGTTATAAAACTTAGAGACAATAAAATAAGGAAGAGATGATAGTTTGTAAAATATATTAATGGCAAATACATAAAAGAATTCGTCGTCAATGGAATCAAATTATAAGAATGTTGTTGGGTGATGAGGAATTTCTCTCTTCTTCTTATTTGTTTATTTATTGTTTTTCATTTCTTTTTTTTTTTGAGAATGTTGTTTTTCATTTCTTGAAAGGGCAAGACCACCCTTAGGGAAAATAATTTTATGTTCACCACATATAACGGTGACACCAAATACTAGCTCCACCCTCCGGCTTCGCCTTTAATTTCAATCAGTCTTGCAAATTGTAACACACGAGTCATAGGTGCTGATTTTTTTTGGGAGAATGAGTAAGTATGATCCCAACAGAAAGGGATAGGGGAGAGACATAATGCATGAAATTACATGAGCATATATATAAGCATATCCAATTTCCTTCATCTTGTTTTGCTGACAAAATATGCCATAATGAAAGTGGTACAGATGAGTTTGTTGAATTGAACCAAAGAAAAGAAGACAAAAGAAACTGCCACAAGTTGGAACCATAGACCATCCTAGTAGCACTAATATATTCTAAGAATCACGGTATCTAAATTCTAATCAAAAAAGGTGGAAAGGTTTGTGATTTCTAATGGCAAAACATAATCCTTTAGGTATCAAACCACTAACATTAAATATTAATATGGTACTTGGGAAGAATCTGATTCTTCGGATGTTGTAGTAGTGAAACTTATGCATTCAAGAATGGATTTATTCCAATTGTAACTTCCATTCAAAAGTTATTTTGAAGTATATATATGTGTTATTCCAGCTTGTACAACACGAGTAGCTTCGCAACTTGATGAGCTATGAGGTCCTATTGAGGGACAAAAAATTCCTATTGGCAGGGTTTAAATGTTACTATGTTAATTTGGCCAAGTTTAGACTTTAGACCTGAATTATCAAATTTTGAGCTAAAAATTAATTGCAGATGTCGTTCATTAGGAGAAAGATTATACCAAAACTTTGTTATATATGTCCATGCACACAAATACAAGCAAGCTCCAGCCAGAGTAAATCATCTAAAAACCAAAGAAAATACTTCAATAATGATAAAAGTGAGAAAACCAAAATTATTTTAAGTTATATGATAAAAGCAAATATCAAAATAAAAAAATCATTGTAGATTATAAAATAATTCTAAAGTAACTAATGAAACTTCTTTTAGATTTTGATGGAGAGAAATGGTGGGGATGGCCATGGATCGAGTCTGGGTCAGGTATACCCAAACTCGACACGAAAGGTTTACCCATGAATACCCAATTCCCAATATTTGTTAAGTGCTCATACCCAATTTTTACTCAGATTTTTACCTATGGATGCCCAAACATGACCTGAACCCTGTTTTTTTGGGTTTTTATTTATTTATTTTTTGTTATTCTTGTTGAGAAATTGATACATGTAGATTTGGTTCTTGTATTTTTTCTTTTTCTCTATTTAAAGAGAGGGAATTAATTACTTAATTTTTTTGTCTTAAAACATTTTTTTTTTTTTTTTTTTTTTTTTTTTTTTTTTTTTTATCTAGTGGAATAAAACTATGTTTTAAATCAAAATATTTTTTTTTAAAAGGCGGGAAGGTCGGGTAATACCCATACCTAATTCGCCAAATTTGGATATGAGTAAAACTCACCCTTGATGCCCGAATTCTTATTGGGTAGGGTAATACCCACAATTATCGAGTCGTGTCGAGGTAGGTTCCCATAACCATAAGGGTTTTTGCCATCCCTAATTGAAAGGTGTCAAATCAAATCAATCTTAAGCGAGGAGGCTGATGTGGTAGCTCGAACTGATTAGTCATTAACTTGGCCACAACACCTAAAAGCCCTTGTGAGCACAACACCCTAGGAGTTTATATGCCTCAATCAAGTGGGCTCCAAGGTGAAGGGTTGGAAGTCACCACTTTGTTTAGGTCTAGTAACCAATTTGGTCTACGATGTAGAGGTTTATGCACTAGACATTGAGTCTGGAGTAAGGGAAGGGCTTATACACAAAGTCCACTTGACCTAGTGGGTTGGACTCCACTATTGTCATTAGGCCATTTTTAAAGAAGGAAATTATTAAGAGAGTCCTAACCCTAATCACACACTTTGCATTAAATAGAACACACAAGAAAATATTTTCAAACACACATCAAGCAAAAAAGGAAACATTTCAAAATTCAAATTATCATATTCTATTAAATAGGGAAGTCAACAATCAAACCAAATCAAACATGATAGAAACGATCTTATTCAGGTAACGAATTCAAATTAAAACTACTATGGAAATGTTGACTAATCAAAGCATGGAAAGTAATTAGTTGCCATTTATTACTTAGTCTTAAGAATTTAGAGTCAAACAAATCACAAGGAATATATAAAAGAGAGATGCTACGTCTACAACATTTTTACAATATTTTTACAATAAATCACAGGTGATTAGTTGTTATTGGTTCAAATTTCAAACTAATGCTAAGATTACTTTTTTGCCCTAATAATAACAACTAGTAATGACTTGCCACTTAGGATTTATTGTAAAAATGTTGTAGACATATCATTTTTCTATATAAAATACTCAATTTAATCAAAACGTCATTTTTTATCTATCCTGAGTTCGAGCGCATAATCGAACATGCATACATAGGTGTAGGTATTATGTCTGTATACACACTTGTTGACACCCTATTTTGCAACCCGTATTTAACCTCACATGGAGGGTAAAAGGGTAATTTCACATTGGAAATATGCATCTTGATTCTGGTCATTAGATCCTTAATCTCATTTCACCAAAATTATCTTGATGTTGTAACGATCAAATCGACTGGTCATGAACCCTAATCGGACCATTAGATTGAAAGTTATCATCAAATCAAGTTTTAATGGTTAAGATGCACTATCACAAATTGAGTCCGACTATATGTGATTATGAACAATTGATTTCAATTGGTTATAAGTATAATCAATTTGAAATCGATGATGTGTCATAATTTGATTGGTTAGGACTATATTTTTTGGTAAGGTTATACACACCTAATTAATTAGATAGTTAAACATTAATTATTCAATGAGTAATTTGTGCAATTATCTTTTAATTAGGATAAATTTAGAACCAATTAAGTCTGAAATGGGAGTGATGGGAGCCATTTAATGTTAATTGGGAGTTAATTTGGAACCTATTAATGTTAATTGTGCTGAAACCATTTTCTAACAAATGACCTCTGCTCACTATTTCATCGATATCTTTCAGAATATTTTGAATATGTGAATGACGTTAATTTTCCCAGAAACTAGACATCCGGGGCTTCAATTTGAGCATAAGAATGAGACAATTCCAATTAGAATTGAGGCAGATATGATTTTTCAAAGTTGGCTCTACAAGCTGTTACAGCAGCTACGGAAAAACTGAACTTTGCTTGCTCTTCACTCTCATCAATCTCCACATTTAATGCATCAGATTTCCCCAAAGGCTAAAATGAGGTCTAGGTTCATGATTCCTTGTCAACTCTTATTAAATGGCATTCCATTCATATTTCCTCCACCACTATTATATAAACCCCCCCTCTCCTTCATTCCAAGACCAAAAAAAAAAAAAAAAAACCCCTCTCTTTTCTTTTCTTTTCTTGAGTTCTAGTAAAGCTGAGTAGTCTTGTCATATCTTGGTCTTCTTGAGACTCAAGGTATTGAGTGAGACTCACTCTTCCTCTCCTAACTCTTCTTTTCCTCCACCCTTAGGACCTCCATCAAGAGTCTCCTCCTCCACCATATGGATCTTGCATGAAGGTATAATCTCCTTCCCTAACTGTTTGTTTATGTTGCCATGATAAGAATTTAAGATTAAAGCATGATAATTCCCTTAAATATGTTTGAATGTTCTTAATTGTTCTTATGTGTTCTTCACATGTTCTTGATTGTTCATCACATGTTCTTGCATATCACTAGATTTAATCTTAAATCCACATCAAAAATATGAAAAATATGTTTGTTTAATAATTCTTTCAAATCCTTGAATCTAGGTTATCACCATCTACACACATTCACTAGAATTTATTTTTTTAATCCAAATACAATGCTTAATAAATTGAATTAGGGTTTATCACATGCACACACATCAAATTCAACATGCAAATTGATTGATAACATATTGGATGATGTGATATGAATGTTGGCCACCATAGTCTAGAAGACTGGTTTCACTGGGTAAGGTGGGTGCCTAACACCTTCCCATCTTGTAACATAGCCTCCGAGCTTAGATCAAGGGTTAGTAAATCAAATGCTTATCCATGTAATTTTCGATTTTTAGATTGTAACTAGGAAACAAAGCCATGTACTTTATCTTAGATTGTATCTAGGACCAAAGCCATGTAATTTTCCTATGATCAATGTAAATTCAATTTCAAATCAATAAAATGAGGAATTTTTCAATTATGGTTTTCTTATTTTTCCAATAATTAAATAAGTGGCGACTCCATTGTAAAACCCTTAATTTAAAAGGAAAAATATAACTAGTCGAACCTCCATTTTGAGAGACAATAACACGACTCCACCCATTCACATGGGTTTGGCCCAACATCCCATAAAAACGGGCTGGGGGCACGGTCTCTCACAACACTTTTCAATGATGTGTACACATCCTAGCATAGAAACATAAATTATACATTTTTAAATTTAATTGCCCAAAGTTTAAGTATACAAATAAAGAAAAATATGAAGAAAACACCCAAAACTAAACAAAACCAAACTATGGTTAGCTTAAACACATAGCAAAGAAAGATCATAATCATCAAACAAATTAAATATGCATACTCAAACTAACATCAAATAAAGAATCATGTTGATCCTATCTAGCAGAGTAGAAAATCATAGAATAGATTCATAGAAGCTAACCTTGCTTATGAATCACTATTTTAAAGCTTTAAAGTGACCTCTTAGTGCCTACAATAACAATGTTGGATTGAAATTACAAGGAAAGATGAAAAACACTATAGAACTTTGAAACTAAAAAAACAAAAGATTAAAAAAAAAATGTTTTGAAAACATGATTGAAACCACTTTATGCCTACTAGTGACTCTTAGAGAGAGGTTTTGAAGATTAAAAACATGCAAGTGTGCTTGTGAGAGAGATTAGAGAAAGAAAATTTTGGAAGTATAGTAGCTTAAAAAAAAAAAAAAAACTCTCCTTAAAAGTGATTTAGAATGGGGGCATAAGGTAATAATTTATAGGTTGAACACTAGAATTTTGAAGGTTGTTGGAGGTTTCTACAGCCTCCTATACTTATGGGCATCATACCATTGAAGATTGAAGTGTTTGAGACTTAAATATGAAAAAAAAAAAAAAAAAAAAAAAAAAAAAAAAAAAAAAAAGAGGGTCTTGGGACATAGTTACATACGAAGCCTCAAAGCTTGTATTTGTAGCCTTAAGCTTGCACAACAACCTTATGCAAAATCATACTTTCTTGACAACACTATTGTCCTAACTTCAAATGAGACTTACTTACTCTTTCTAAATCCAAATTGAGTCAAATTTCTATCCATTTTAAAGCTTTAGATGTCTACCTTCCAATAGGAAAAAAAGCTAACTTAAAATTCATTGTGATTCAAGATATACTGGCAAAATTGTGAGAAACGTTTATCATTTTTAAAGCAATTTTGAGCATTTTTTTTTAGTTGTGATTACTTCTAAACTATTGAGTTGTACACTTTTGACTTGCATATGGAGCTTGGTCACAAATGCAAAACTCCAAAGACAAGTACAACCACCATTGACAAATTGTGCCCCTAAAGGAAAGTGTGAAAATCAAAACTTAAAATCTCCATTCACAAAAGTCAAGAGCCAGAAGTTATAATCTCACCAACTATAGGGCTAATTCTTGAATCTTACCCATGATAACGACATCAACACCCATTAAGACCACAACCAAGATAATGACTACAATTAAGAGCATTTGTAGCAGTAGAGCTAAATAGCTATAATGCTATTTTAGCTCCACTAAAATACCAAAAAGGGTCACGCAGCGATGGAGGCATAGCTATAATTTTTAGCTGAACTGCTACAGTGCACATCTATCTATAAATGTGCACTGTAGCAGACATCTAAAAAAAAATTTAATTTTTTATTCACCCTTCCAAATTAAAATAATACTGGTTTGTTTATTTTTTTCATTCTTTTATTCTCATCTCACGTCCTCTCTCTCACTCTCAAGCTCCCATCTGAGAAATTTCTCTCAAGCTCTCACCTCTTTGAAACTCTCAAGCTCACTCTCACCATCTCACCTGAAACTCACCATCTCTCAAGCTCAAGCTCTCAGACCGACACCGTCCCAATCGAAGCTCGACCCATCACCGTCCTAGCCGCCGATCGCCTCAGACCGACGCCGTCCTAGCCGCCCATCTCTCTCAAATCGCCTTAGTGCTTGCTCGCCGATCAATGCTACTTCACCAGACCCATGCTGGAATCTATGTTGCTTCACCAAACCCACGCCGGCATCAGAGCTGCTTTACCAGACCCACGTCGGCATCAATGCTGCTTCACTAGACCCACGCTGCTGATTGGAGTACTTGCTCTCCGATCGGGTGGGTTTCTAGTGATTTTTTATTTTGTTTGGTCTGGGTTGAGGAAAAAACTTGGAGATTCGGGTTTTTTTTTTTTTTTTTTTTTTGCCTGCTGTGTACTGGTGGTGGTGGTGGTGGTGGTGGGTGTGGCTGATGGTAGAGGTGGTTGTGGCCGGTTTTGTGTATGTTTTTTTTTTAGTGGGATATATTATTTTATTGTAGTGGTTATATTATTTTATTGTGATGTTCATATTATTTTATTGTGTTGAAAGCTAAAATAGATCCACTGCTGCATCATGAGTGTAGGTAAAATAGATAAAGTAACTTTTGGTGGAGCTAAAAAGCTAAATTTTTTGCTCCACTGTTGTGGATGCTCTAAGGAGCAATTAGACAAGTCATTGTCACCTTTTGCATGAAAATTGTTATAATTCAAATCAATGTATGCGAGATGCAAAAATAAATTTAACGAACCCCAACAATCATTCGAGATAACGATCATGAAACAACAATTGAAAAGTATGGTAAAAATTATACGAGAGCTAAGATAGATATTGGAAGTAATGCAATGGCTCTTACCTCAATAGGTACTACTCTAAGGAGAACCGTCATAGTAGGAAGAGGAAGTCCATTATCCTACAAATAGATATTAGTCAAATGAATTTTCAAAAGTTTCCTCCAAGTCAGGAAAGATTAATTACTCTTTAAGATAGAACAGAGAAATGAAACACATGAATTTCAAACTAGACAAAGTGATAAGGGCTTCGAAAGTGGGAAGGCAATGACCTTAATGGATGGTTTGGTCCACAAAATTGATTCCTATTTTTTCAATAGACATTGTCGCTTGTTCTTTGTCATTGTGGTTTAGAGAATTCTAGTATACCTACAAAGGTGTTCGTCAAATAACTTAGGCCAAATTGTGGTGCATGCCCTTGGTTAGGAACATTTGACATTTCTTATGAGGGTGTTATGACATATGATGTTGTTACACCTAAACTTTATGACATAGACGCAAAACTCAATATGCCAAATGTATCCCTTAATTCTCAACATCTAGCCACTTCCATTCAAATTAACCATACGGAAAATCAACCTTAAGGTGTTTATACTTTTAGGTACTATTGTATGTTCTTCAAATTCATAACCCAATTGTTAGGATTGATGATTTTACACAACCACTCTATCAAAATGATTCTAACATGTCTTTTCTAATGAATATGTCGAGTTCCAGGAAAAAGAAAAAGGAAAACATCATGAAATTTGGCAAGAACAAAGAGATTGATGGACATTAAGATAGTGTGAAGGCAAAGTTTCTAGTGTTTGATGAGACAATCTAAGCAGAGGCATTTATGTCATTGAATTTTCTATTCATGGAGACATGGAAATTTTTTTGGCAACTTGGAAGATGAAAGTGGCATTGATAGAAAAGATAATATACTTGATAATAAGGATATTACACTAGATAGGATTTTTTTATTTTTTTATTTTTTATTTTTTTGAGAATGATTAAAATTTTGATTATTGAAACATGACAATTATTAAAAAGATGAAGATCTAAGAAAATGTAACAAATATGAATTTTTTATGATTCTTGGTTTTCTACTTTATTTTTTGTTTTTTCCTTCTTCTTGCATGAGAAGTCTTTTAATTTTATAGATTCCAAATGAGTCATTATACTTGTTACTGTACTTGTTTTCTTGCATCAATAAGGAATTCACATGATGTTACCGTGCTTTGCTTTTGGTGGATTGTTAGAACATCATTGTTGCATATCACACTTATTTTGTTGGAAATTATATGTGAACATTATTACTGCATACTATAAAATATATATATATATATATATATATATATATATATATATATATATCATATAACACTTTATTTAAATGGCTCTAGCTAGTTTTAGATATGTTAGCATTAATTGATGATAAAATTTTTAAAATTGAATATTTGGAAAATTTTAAAGCCACAATAGAAAAGTCTGACAAAAAGGAAACACCACCTAAAAGGAATTACCAACTTTAATATGATATATAAAACATAATGAACAATTTGATAGAGAACAAACCATCCATTAACAATTAATCCATAAAGTTTGTAAAGAAACAAATTTTGTCAAAACAAAAATCAGAGAACTAAGAAATTTAATATAAAATAACAAGTTTCAAACAACCAATTAATTCAATAAACCACAATGTTAAAGCTAGATTGGCAAAACAATAAAAATTGTGTCACAAATTTTTAGAAAAATGTGCAAGTTGTCAAACAATAAGAAATCAACAAATTTAACTAATTGGGTTCAAATGAAGGAATCCCAAACCAAGAAGAATTTGTAAATCTGATTGCAAGAATTAACTTTCAAAATTGATATACCTAAATAACAATTATTATAGATGAAGAATTTCAAATAATAAGAATTGCATTAATAGACTCAAGAGCTTATCTAAATTGTATACAAGAAAGAATAATACATGAATTACTAGGATTCAACATGAATGTGAAAAGGAGCACCATGTTATTATACTCTAATAGTACCTAATAATTAATTAGATTGTCAGAATGAATATATGACAAATTTGATTGGTGGAACAAGTATGATAAAATGTGTTTATTCGAACTAACATATTAATGATAAGGATTACATGCATGTGCCACACTATAGATATCCCACTTGAATCATTTTGATCACATTGATGGTACCAAATACTTTGTGCTCACTAGCAAGGTGTGTATAATTCAAGTACTAATTCTTGTTCTTAAAATAATAGTCCGACTATAAAGTTGATGATTTTACACCACCACCACCCTATCAAAACAATTCTATCATTTTTTTTTTAACGAATATTTTAAGTTCTATGAAAAAGAAATGAAAACATCATTAAATTTGGCAAGAACAAAGAAATTGATAGAAATTAGGATAGTATAAACGCAAGCTTTTCAGTAGTTAATAAGACAATATACGTAGAAACTTCTATGTTTTTGGATTTTCCAACCATGGGAGACTTGGTTATTTTCTTGGCAACTTAAAAGATGGAAGTGGCTAGGATGCCTTGTAGTCTTCATGGTGCATTTAATATAGAAGACAAAAAATTCTCTGTTACTTTAAGTGAGATTGAGTCAAAGAGATATAGTACATGCAACTTATCACATTTCAAGTTATCCAAACATCTATCATTATTATGTATGGTGTATATAAATATTAGTATAAATTAATTGTGTGAGTTCAAATATGGTTTCAACTCCACATAGGTTTCTCTAGACTCTTTGAAGTCATTGTATGTGATTTTTTTTTTACTTGAAAGGTGGGGTTCATATCTATGTAGCTCTATTATGTTAATCAATCACATATCAATAAATATACTCTTGAAAAGTTCTCATTAGCTAGTGAGCCCTTGGGTTGTTAGCTAAAATTCCAATAAAATATGCATATTAGTTTATGAGCCAAGCCACCAAGGATAAATTCCTAAAAAAGTTTAGGGCAAGGGGAGAATAATTCATAATCTAAAATGGTTGGTTTTTAGTGATTGATGTGTGTAATTGAATACAATGTACCTTATGGTTAGTGACAAAACCAAAAAAATAAATTTTAAAAGGGAAGCAATCTATATATCTATATATATATATATATATATATTTATATATATATAATTTTAAATCCAAACACACACACATACAAACACATTTCTGTGTGTATAATTTATGACCATATATTTAACAAAATTTATTGTATACACCATGTTTTCACATATACCAAAAAACATTATAATTCAAGACTTATTTTCTTTCATTGAGTCGTGTAATTATCTCCTAAATTATATTAGTCACTATGCACTCACCATCCTACACACAGGGTTTTGCCCTTAATAGTATGTCTCAGTTGAGTGTGTCAAAAGGTAGAGAGTTTGGAGCCACCCCTTAATTGAGGTCAAAGAACCAACTCAGGCCCCTTGCAAGAGCATTCACACCCAACATTGAGTCTAAAATTAGGGTACAAGATGGGAAGATATTAGGTACTTAAGATCTCAACCTATAAGCTGCCTTCCACTTATTATGTTCCATAGTTCAATTATATATATATATATATATAATCCCATAATTAGCTTATTCTATACAAGCATACACAGACACACACACATGATCATCATCATCATCCATATGTGCCACATACATATCACATCATATAGCATTGAATTATCATGTTCATCAAATCACGCCATTTGTTCATTCAATATACCATGTGATAACATTCATCATTCATACCATTTGTCGTGTTTTCCACATCATACATCTCATTTCAACACATCATACATCATGCACAATATATCATCACACCTCATCATGCTATCCATTGGTTTTGTCTATACGTGCGATCGTGTTAATATGCTTTCACTTATCTCATTGCATCACCACAACACCACTTGATAGAATGCATATTCATGTTAAATTCCCACTTTTAATCCAAATCCTAAGCATGTTTCTGATTAATCATAGATCCTAATCATGCTTCTAAGCTATCACAGAAACCTAAGCATGCTACAAAAAGCATATAGACCAAACATTCAACAATTTTAGAAGCACAATCTAGAAATTTGAGTGTTTGGTGGAACATGCATACACATGACTAAGGTTGCGCACGCAGACTTGTGGAGTAGCATCTGCAAGTTTGATCTTGCACACATAGCTCGACCCAGAACCCAAAACTATTCTATCTTATTCTATTTTACTTCTATTCCTAAACAAATTACTAAACTACTAAAAAGAAAGCAATAAAACTTAAATAAACAAAGGAAGTAGAACTACATAATTAAAAAAAAATGGAAATTTCTTGAATGCAAGTTTTCTTGACTACTTCCCTCGGTTAATCTAAAAAAAAAAACTAACACAACTATCAGGAAGTTAGTAAACTTAAGCGCTTAGCCAACAAATGTCCCAACCAAATAAAATTTAAACTAGGTGTTTCAATAAATTTTTTTTAAAAAAAAAAAAAAAAAAAAATCATCTTGAATCACTTCTTTTTTGGGGTGATTTTGATGTTTTGAAAAATGTGTCTTTTACAGTGTTCAAGAGGGAGGTGTAAAGTAGTTCCTTGGCGATGTGGGACCAACTCTATACCTCACTTCCGCGAAATTTTTTTCTTACAAAGCTTCACCTCCACCAACTTTAGCCTACGTACACGAGCTCAAGATCCTATGCACACAACGTAAGAAACTATAATATGTGCATAAGGCTAGGGTTCATGTGAGTTTTTCTTAATTCAAAAAATTCCTTCTAGTTAAATCATCATTAGGGAACAAGGGTTAAGTCATAAAGAGTGCAAAATGGGCTATCTATAGTCATAATTAATTTTCTTTAAATAATTTTTTTAATTAAATAAATAAAAATTACACATTATACTTAAATAATAGTGTTAAACATAAAAGGTATAAAAATCAATTAATTTAAAAAAAAAATAAATAAGAAATATTATTTTATAGGTCTTAACATATACATTGTGTACTATCACTAAGGTTGGGGTCAAGGGCAGGTCTTTTACTAAGGCTAATACACATAATCCATCCCAACCTTACAAATGTAAATATTATGCCAAGAAAACAACACGACTAAACTTGAGAGAATGCATTTTTAAGGCAACACCAATAGTGTATACCGTTAATACAGCTGCAAGGTCAAAAGGAGAAGGAACATTCTCTGGTGTACTGCTCCATACCCAGAGCACTACCATGAGTGGTACCGGTTCATGCCTAAAAGGGCGCTAATCTGGGCACTGTTATTGGTCAGTGGTCTGCAGGGACAAGGATAGTACATATGTGTAATGCTCCTAATAGCTTGAGGAGAGGGTAGTACACGATCATATCTCCATCATAATCATGCCTGGTACTGTCCTCCATCTCCCATTCCCCTCCTCCATTTATCTCTCATCCTCCTAGCTGCAAGGAGTGTACGAATGCAAGCTATCATTTTCACATATTTGAAATACTGATGAGATGATGCCTCCTGTATATGTATACCAGTTGTCTTTCTTGTACTATAAAAGAAAAGGACATTGGTCATACTAGGTAGAGAAGAAGAAATAGGAAAAAGGGACACTGGGTAGAGTAGCAAAAAGCTCCCCATTGTATGGTTCTTTATCAATATAATCTTCCTTGGACTAAAGATATTATATCCTTACTCCATTGTAGTTTTTTTCTCCCCTCCTTGGGGTTTTCCATGTACATCTACTTTAGTTCTCTTTTACAATTTGTCTCTTATTCATTTTAGTAGGAAAAAAAAATACCATTTTTAAGTGTTGACAAATGGTGTTTTAAATGTATTGAAGTTACAATTTAGAGGTGACCATTGTTTTGCCCCTAAAATCTTATTGACATGTACACAATGTAATATAACATATTTCAAATAGATTAAATAAATTTCAACTAAATGAAAAGCTTTTATTTTTTGTTTATGGATGACAAAATAGAAATCTAAAATCTTAACCATAAAAATGAGTAAAAACACAACTTATTTTCTTCTAATGGAAAAAAAAAAAAAAAAATCATGCATATTAGGAGTGGTTATTCATGTTAGATGGTCGTGTTCATATTGTGTTAAGATAAGAGTATTTGAAACATAGTTCAACCTTAATTCAATCTATTTAATAATCGTATAAAAACCCCTCAACTCTGGCACAACTAGTTTATTAAGCAGGTTGACATGACACAACCCAAATCAATCTCATTAATAAAGAATTTAAGGGGGCAAAAAGCCAAAAAATAGAATTATATATATATATATATTGGGTCAAATGGTTAAGAATTTTAGAGTTTCACTGAAGAATTATTGGTATAACAATTAAAATTCTTTTATACTGAATTATATTTGAAATTCAAATTTATGTTAGATAAAAAAAAAATTTATTTATTTGAATATATATATATATATATATATAGTCATTTTGTGTTAATTGTGGATTAAGTATGTTAACACAGAATTGATCAATCCATTGAATGTGTTAAAGTGTGTTGATCCTCTTTGACATGATCATGTCAAAGAGGATCAACACTAACATGTGAAAACTGTGTTGTGTTCATGTCTTGTTCATGGGTCATGTTAAGTATTATCACCCCCATTCTCTCTAGATATAATAATGAATAATAGTTTGCTTTTTAGAGAGAAAAAATGGTGCATTTACTTCTTTATATATATATATATATATACAAGATAGAAATTCTACTCTAACCTAATCTAAATGTATATATGTGTGAATCTCCCTCTTAGAGATTTAAACCTTCAACTCTTGTGGCCTTGTCCCCACACAAGAAAAAAATGAACACTAAAAAAAATGAGGATTTTTTAGACATTACTTAAATGGGGCTGTACGTTTTTAGACCCATGTAAACTAGATTGTTTAACCTAATTAATTAGCTAAGTGAATACTTAGGTTTCTTATTCAGATCTAGGTTAAAACAATAACAATCATATCATGTAAAGTAGCGGAAAATATAAAGAACACACGATATAATAACCCAGGAAAATCAAACCAGTAAAAAACTCGGGAAGGATTTAACCAAACTATCCTCAAGGTAAAAGCAAATCCATTATGAAAGAATTAAAATTTGTACAATAGAACTTAGACCACTAAAATTCTATTACTATCTTGAGTAGAAAACTTACTACCACGACCCCATGATAGCTCCGAGTCTACGGACTACTTCTTTCCTTGGCCTTTGCAACAACACAAGCTCACTTGCTTGTAACTTTGAGACTCCACTCAAAGGTTTTGGATCTCCTTAAATGTTGATCTTGTATGCAACAACTTCTACAACACCGGATCTTGAGATTCTTCAAGGAATAACACCGGTAGAAGACATTAGAGAGTTTTTGGGTACAAAACCCTAGATCTACAAAAGAGGCACAAGATGCACTCTAATCTCTCTAAAAAAATTTGAAAACACCACCTAGGGTTAGCTTATAATATCCTTTAAATACTGGGAAAAACGGCTCACGATTTGGGATTCAAACGGTCAAGTTATGGTCTTTTTACGTTTGCTAATTTTGCTAATTTTGCTAATATGCGACTTTCGATTGATCGAGTACCAATCGAATAAAACAGATTGTAACTCATTTTTTTTCATCTCGAACATGATTTTTTTGCCTCGGGTTTCAATGTAGACCATTCTAAACTAATAAGACCTAGTTTTTGTCATGGTTTGTCATGGTTTGCCAACATTACAAACTCAAAACCTAACAGGGGCCTTGAAACAAAATCTACTCATACTTTAAAATTGTTCTTAATAAATCAAAGGGGGAGGTAGAAATTTTAAAAAGCCAAGGGGACCAACCCCTTACTCTTTCCCTCCTCCAATGCTTTTGGCATGCTTTATTCCTATTTCTAAAGAATAGAAGCTCCTTTTGAGAAAAGAAAACGAAAATCCGATTTTTCATGCAGTATATTCAATTTTGAGTAAAGAACAATTTTTGTTGGAAATATTCATATAGGGTGCTGCTATGCTATATCCACTAATCTTTACGTCTTTTCCTCTGAGCTAGATTTAAAGATTTGTTTGAGATCGGGTAATGTTGGCTCGATTTAGGGATGCTTTGTTCCCAAAAATAAAAAATAAAAAGATTTCAGGATGCTTTAAATAGACTGATACGTAGTACGTACACCTTTTTTTAATTTTATTTTTTAAAGAAGAATAGATACGTACACTTCTTGTCACAGCAAACTCCACTCATTTTCCTTTTCTTTTCTCTTTTTGTAAAGCAAGGAACAAAATAAACATTTAAAATAAAAAGAGAGAAAAGAACAGGAGTGCAAAAAAAGAAGAAGAAGGAAGAAGTTCGAGAATCAAAGACCATGCCACTAATGTGATCAGCCATACATATATGATTCAAGAATATATAGAAATTCTGTCTAATGAAAAAAAATCTTGATCTAATTCTTTGCTACGAATATATGTTTGAGAAGAATTCGATTCTTTGAAGTCTATGAAAAGGGTCTATATATCCAAATTATTGTGGCTTAGGCAAGGGCCCTTTTTACAAAACTTGGATGATTTATAAGATGCACGACAAATTTATGTTGGCAAGATTTTCATTTGCATCACATAATGCTATAAATCTTATGTCATTTTTCCACTAGTAATGTGGCATATATATATATGTGCAAATCTACTCAATGGTGGACAAAAGCATATACTAAAATCCATTTCAATGGTCCTTCTCCTTCACGGAATTCCCAGCTACCCAATCCTCGTAGCTAGCATAGGACCAGCCAAACTTTTTCTCTTCATTTTCCTTTTTTAATCGAAATGATAGATGTTTTTGACACATGAGTTTTGAAAAAAAGAAAAATTAGGGACATGCTTAGACACCCTACAAGTAGCAACATATCCCAAAAAATCTATTTAATGCAATTTTCTTCTCTCCATTATAGACAAGGATGGCACTTTCTATTTTTTTTACTCGGCCCAATATTTCTAATGGTAGGGGTATTTCGAATCTTTTAAATGGGTATAAGATTCTCGGGAAAAAAAATATCCATTATAATTTGGAAATGATTTAAGTTTCATACTTTGATACCCAAATCCGGTTCGATTATGTATTTAATTTATTAAAATAATAAAATTCTTTTATTATTAAAAAAAAAAATCTAAGGTTTCTATCTAAAATAAGCTCACATCTCTCTATCTCTTAAAAATCTACTGTGAAAACCTGTTTTCAAACCTGTTCTTGAAAACATCTTGACAAAAAAATCTAAGGTTTCTATCTAAAATAAGCTCACATCTCTCTATCTCTTAAAAATCTACCGTGAAAACCTGTTTTCAAACCTGTTCTTGAAAACATCTTGACAAAAAAATCTAAGGTTTCTATCTAAAGTAAGCTCACATCTCTCTCTCTCTTAAAAATCTACCGTGAAAACCTGTTTTCAAACCTGTTCTTGAAAACATCTTGACAAAAAAATCTAAGGTTTCTATCTAAAAATAAGTTCACATCTCTCTATCTCTTAAATATCTACCGTGAAAACCTGTTTTCAAACCTGTTCTTGAAAACATCTTGACAAATGTACTTTAGGGTTTTTTTTTTTTTTATATTATCTTTGATTCTTTATCCATAGTTGGTTATACATATCCATACTACGCATGAACAACAATTGATTTCAAAGACTTTGGAAAGAGGAAAGTGGAAGTGATGTGCACATGTCTCTAAATAATTATTTGGTTTTTATAAAAATTTTGACCTTGTTTGGATGGGATGAGTTTTGAGTGATATCACTCAATTTTTTGTTTCCATCATCCAAAACAAGTGGGTCCCATAGATGGATGATTGTTTGGCTTGGTTTTGGATGATTGTTTCCATCACTCAATTCTCTGATTCAGTTTTCATAATTATGTTTTCAATGACATTTCTGTAATTAAAACTACATACTGGGTCCCACGATCAGAGTCAGCCACAACTTTTGACCTTTTTTTTTTTTTCTTCACTGGGTTCAGTGAGTTTGGTTTCTTCATCTTCTTTTTTTTCTTTTTCCTTTCACACTAGGTGGCTTCTTCTTCTTCTTCTTCTTCTTTCACTGGGTTCTGGTTTGTTTTTTTTTTTTTTTTTTTTTTTTTTTTTTTTTTTTCATTGGGTTCAAGTTCTAGGTTTTTTTTTTTTTCCTAGGTTCAGTGAGTTTGGGTATTGGGGTTGAAGGAAAAAAAAAAAAAAAAGTAAAAGTTGCACTAAGTTACAAGTATGGGGCCCACAAACAGCTGAAAATTTTGAGTGATGACAAGTTGAGTGATAGTGCCAAACGGGTGGGGTGTGAGAGTTGAGGTATTTTAAGTGATGAGTGATGAGTGATGAAAACTGAATGATGAAAAAAAAACTAACCAAACAAGCCCTTGGATGCTTTGAACTTAAAGCTATGATGTAAAATAATTTAAACCTTTGAGTTTTCGCATTGAATTATGATAATGGTTAGTAGTTATAGTACGTGCATGATAGTTATTAGTTAGTAGTTATAGAACGTGCATGATTCAAACTCAATTTCTTTATTCGACAAAAGACTTTATAAGTTTTATTTTTTTGGATAAATATGATAGATTTTTAATTTATGGTATCTATTCCATAATGGTTGTTTTTTTCATCAGATCAAGATATCAATTATTTTTTATTTATTTTATATATAGATAGGGTTCGAACTATAAATCTTTTATTCGATAACAAATTTTTTTACCCATTGAACTAATTAATACCCACAAGATACTTATAAGTTAAACTAACTGGAATTCACTACATATTGTTTAATTTAATATAAGCATACCTATTAATTATTGGATGTGTCTATTTAATTAGGTTAACACCTAACCTAACCTAACTCATTCAACCTGAATAAAGGTAAGATAAATGAGTGGGTTTGGGACGGATTTAAAATTTTCAAATATAAATAGGATGACCTAAGGTTTTCGATGTCAATTATTTAATTAATAGGTTTGGGTTCGGGATGACCTTATAAGTTATAACTCAGTTTTTTATTATTATAATTTTTAACAAGAGAGCTTTTATTATTTGTTTTTCATTTATGTGCTATTATAAAAAAGACGAGGCATTTTGACATGTGAAAGATGCATCTGAACAACCATCATTTCACAAGTTTTTCAGAATCTGTATTTTCTCTACTTGCTACAAAGGAGGAATAATGAATTAATGAGCCTCTTGTATCTTTCTTCATCCACATTCAAAGTTTGGGACCAAAAACTTTAATTTACAACTGGAACTGCATTGCTCCACACGTACAGGCTTGAATTAATTGATATACTGGACAAAATAGTCAGACACTGAAACCTTGAGCTTGGTCCTACTCTTGGATCGATGGTTTGTACACTCTTATGTCCTTTACCAAAGATGAATGGAGAAGAAACAATATCCCATGTTCTTTACGCTGGACCTTAGTCATAATTCATAAATCATAATGCACAAATTGACACTGTTCATAATTTTTTTTGAAAGTCATCTATTATCTCATTTTGCTAGAGAGCCCACCAATATTGTTGTTTTTCTACTCTTGATGAACAAAGTGTGTGAGAGTATTTGTTAACTAGCAAAATTAATTCTCGGGCAATGTATTAAATAAATTAAGAGAAAGTATTTACTTTAATGTGATAAAAAAGTGCATGTATGATTTCATATATAAAACGTGAGTAATATTTTATATTAAATAATTGATATTTACATGCTTTACGTACAAGAAAGAAAAGTTCTACATATATATATATATATATGTAGAACTTACTAAGTCCACAGTAGAGTCCAATGAAATAAATATACTAGCAAAGATTCATCTATTATATTTATATTTAATTTGTAGCCATGTAGAAAAAAAAAAAAAAAAAAAAAAAAAAAAAAAAAAAAACAAAACAAAACAAAATATAAACGATGATATTGCCTGAGAAAACTTGTTAATGAGATTTTTTTTTTCCCACTTAATTTTTTTGCAAGAGAAATGCAATAAGCATCATTCATTAATTAAGACTTTTAATAGAAGTCGCCATTATTCATTCCCAAATGCATAATATTCATGAGTTTAACGTGCTTTTTTTCTCTCTCTCTCTCTCTCTCTCTCTCTCTCTCTTTTAAAAAAAAAAAAAAATTATATGATTATATTGAAGACCAAAGAAAACCCTTTTTTACTTGAAATATAATATAAAATTTTCTTATTCTAATATATAACTAATTTATTTAGATTTACATTAAAAAAAAGTTAAATTTCTAAGTGAATAAATCTCTTATTAAGCAGCCCTTTTTCCAAACCTAAGTCCTAGTATATTATGATATAAAACTGGAAATTTTAACCTTAACCATAAACTTAAAAACCAATAATAATAAACCTCTAATGCTTTATATTTTTAATCCTTAATAATTATATTAAAAAATTCAGCAAGGGAAAGTTTTATCTTGATGACTATCAGCTGCAAAACTTTTTTTTTTTTTTCTCTCTCTCAAACTAGTCATTTTTCTACTTAATTTTTTGTGTAATTCAAAATTTGGGGTAAGTTTTTCAATTTGAAGCTCACTAGTGAACCAGAAATAGAAAATATTTCTTATTTGGGATTGCATTTGTGAATGTATATTTCTATTCATATATTTATTTGGAAAAGTAAGAAGTTCTAACGATTCTACATGCAAGTCAAACAACAGAACATATATAGTTTTTTGCTAATTATCACCACAAAAAAATATCAATTTTTTAAAAAGTTGTTTTCTGAAAAATACATAATTTTTTCTTTTTTTAAAATTCCATTGAAACAACAAAGGATATATAAGTTAACTAAAAAGGTAAAGATGAGAGAGAGAGAGAGAGAGAGAGAGAGTCCCTTGTGTACATGGAGCAATTGGTAAGGATTTTCAAAAAGGATTTAAGTACATATTTAAGTACGTATATGAATAATAAGGGTTTAATAGTTTGCATAAAAAGATGAAAGGGTACTTTAATTTGAAATTGAGGTCAAGGGAATATCTTATCTTCATTAATTTTTTCTATTGTATGCATGCACCCAATATTGTTAACATGTACAGTCGGTAGAACTAGCTAGAAAGAAGATCCTTAGACATCACATACCGTGTCTCAAAGATGATCACTCATTTTTAAGAGGTTCTCAGCAAATCTCATCATCAAGGACAAATTAGAGCATTCGTAATATATGAACATTGTGACTCTGATTTTTTATTTTTATGGTTCAGTTTTGCAGCAAGTTTAGAGTACTTTTTTTTTTTTTTAATCTAAGATAAAAAAAATCTTACTCTAATCTTATAATCTAAGAGCATCTCCAGCAGATTCATCAAATTTTTGTACTTTTTGGAGAATAAACAGTGACTTTTACCTTTTAATTACCCACTTTTTCAAATACACTTTCCAACAGATTCTCTATCCCATTTAGATATTATTTCTTCATTCATTATTTATTCTTTTTTTAACAACTACACATCTTCCAACATTTTTTTATTCAATACCTTATTATTATAATAGAAAAAAAAAATTGAAGAATGAATAGTAGCCCATCAGACTTGATGAGCTACTATTCATGAGCCAAAAAAAATTAAGTCCATAGGAGACTATTTTTATGGTGTCATTCTCTATTACAGAGATTTTTATGCATTTAGTTACACCATTGGAAATGCTCTAACATCTAACATAATCTAAATGTATATGTGTATGAAGCTCCTTGATGGAGACTTAAATCCCGACTCTTGCCCCTCCATCTCACAAGAACTTATACTTATAAAGTTACCATCACACCAAGGTGTGCAGTGGTCTTGTGTTGTTGTTATTGTTATTATTACCATCATTATTTATGAGAGAGAGAGAGAGAGAGAGAGAGAGAGGTTTTCAATTTCATCATTTTGCAAGAGTTTGGTTGCACACAATAAAATGGGAAATTATTGTGTACTCCTAGAGTATCATAAATGCGTATTCTCTCATCTTATATAAATGGTAAGTCCCACTAATTAAATTCATGGTGGAACCTACTATTTATGTGAGAGGAGGAAGTACATATTTATGGTACTCCAAGAATATCTAATAATTTTCCTAATAAAATAGGGATTCAATAAATGAGCAGATGATTTATGATAATATTAATATTTTGGTAACCTTTATGTTACTGTAAATGAATCAAACACTTTAATATTGACAATGTTTGTCATTATGACGAGCCAAACCGTCTCATAGTGTTGAAAGTAAGTATTGAAAAAAAAGAAAAAATAAAGAAAGAGGTACTGCCATTTACATGGTCGTTGGCCAGAAAGAGACAAAAAAGTTTTAAAAGCATTGGTCCAAACCAAATTTAGAACACTCAAGCCAATAAGCATGAGCACTAGCATTTGAGGTGTAATTGAATTGTTTATATTATTTAATGTTGTAATTTATATTATTTTAGTAAGTTTTATATAAAAAGAAAAATTAATATGTTGGGTGAGTTATAAAATAAAATGATAAAAAAGATAAAATAAATTTTTAAGAGGTAAAATAGAGACTGATACGCATCTTGATGCTAGTGCTTTAGTGCTGACTGTTGAGTCTCTTCAACGCAATGCATATTTCCTACAGCACATGCATTTGTACCGAACTTACTAATAGATAGGCTATTTATTATTTTTGAGCAGCCGAAAGCTCGTTTTAATCCTGATCTAAAAAGTCAAAAAAAGTGTGCTGTTTGTAATTACATAGATCTTTTAGGTTGAAGTATTTCATAACATTTTTTTTTTAAAATACTAAATATTTTTAACACATATAGAGAGGGAAGTTTTTAAAGAAACTTACTATGGTGTATATTCAAAAGGACCTAAAAAAAAAAAAAAAAGTATTCCATAACATAAATAAGTTAAAAGTTAACTGATGATTTAATGGTCTACTTTTGCTGCCAAGTGCCAAGCGCCAAGAGTCCTATTGCTTAATTGGTTGGCACTTTCTCAGATATTCAACCTAAACATCTACGGTTTAAATATTTTTTCCCCCTAATTATTGAATTATTAAAAATAATAATCTGCTTTTGCCTATAGATTATTTGAAACCGCTTCATGCAAAGGTCTCCTAAGATAATTTTTTCTTCCATCTCAATTATTGTCTAAGAGGTTTGCATCCAAATTACTGAGCATTTGGATTAACTTTTTTGTGAGCAAAAGTATATTTATGCCTAAAAAACAAAATTTTAAAAAGTAAAATTAAATGATTAAAAATAAATAAATCAAATACGCTCTATATAAGCACGATTAAATTCTTTTTAGTTTAGTTCTATATAGAGAATAAACACCCACTACTCATTGCAAAAAAATAATCTTATGAAACGGTCCTATAAGATTTTTCTAGCTCCCACAACAAGTGTGCATGGGATCACATGTGTATGTCTAAGTCTAACATTTGGTACTCCTTTCTTTGATGCTATTATTAGTATGATGGGATTGCTTGTTAGTTTGTTAGGTTTGGTCCCAGCATACTTTAGTGGCCACTTGGTCTTAGCTATACTCGGATTACATCATTTACATGGGGACTGGGTATGCAGGCTTGTCTTTTGTGTGAGACAATAGAAAGTTGGAAATGAACTACGTCCATGTCATGGCCACTTCGGCCTCACCTATCTCGTATGTTTGTGTTGGAAAGCACAAACAAATATTGCAAACGCATAGAAAATTGTTTTTTTTTTTTTGGGTTAATTCCATTGTTAGGAGAGGAAAATTGAAACCCTAAACATCTTTATGTTAGAAGTATTAAGTTGTATCAATTGAGTTACGAGACTCTTGATGAAATGGAGAGATTTTAGCTTCAAGGGAGAACAAAAACCTTCCGAACAAGCTTTTAAGCATATGTTTAAAATAATAGTAATTCAATTCTATTCATTATTTGAACACATGCCAAATATAAAGGGTCATACACTTTATCAACTAATCCAATATCATTATTCAAATAAAAGGGATAGAAATCACAATGAAAATACGTTTCTAATCTCTAATTAATCTAATTTGAAAGGATAAGAAAAGATGTATATATCAAGCTGCATATATCATTCCCTCCCCTAAAATCATCCTATATGAACTGACCTAAATTTGTTGTCATTATTCATTAAAAGCACAAATCCTTGTCTCACTTCTCCTTAATTAAGCTCTGTCGTTTCTTGATAATCTTATTGATTCATAGAACGTAAGTTGTTAGAAGGGCTCCTCATTCTCTTCGGTGGAAGTAGTTTATGTTGAGATTGGAACTTGTTGGATTATTTTAATAAAAATTGATATTTGTGATTGATTTTCCCTTATTTTTAAGTCAAAATTTGACCATATATATATATATATATATTTTTTTTTTTTTTTCATTTATGGAGTTTTATTTGAGAGTTTACTGCGAGTCTAAGATAGTATATCATCATCGACCCAAACCAACTGCACCGATCATACTGAGTCCGTCAAAGATGGCTGACTATGTACAGACACACCATGCAATACAATGCGGTGCAGTTGCTAATTTCATACAACTAATAAGAGGTTCAATCTAAGGTTCTTTATTCAACAATAAAAAATTTAATTAATTGAACTAATTAAAATTCACAAACGAAAGTTACATGTTCAAAACACAACCTACACCGATCATACTGAGTTCATCAAAGATGGCTGACTATGTTTAGACACACCATGCAATACAATGCGGTGCAATTGCTAATTTCATATAACTAATAAGAGGTTCAATCTAAGGTTCTTTATTCAACAATAAAAAATTTAATTAATTGAACTAATTAAAACTCACAAACGAAAGTTACACATTCAAAACACAATTTTTAGTATATCATTAAACTTGAAATAATGTTTTAAAAGCTTAAAAGCATAAAACCCACTATATATCTTTTCTTTTTCTTATTCTTTTTTTTTTTCTTTTGAGATAAAGTGAAAGATCCACCACCATACATCCTTGGATGGTTTTAAAACTATAAACTTTTCATATGAGTTATTAAAATAGTCTCTTATTCACAAAAGGCCCCAGTGGATAAGGCCTATAGATATATATGTATTCAAATAAATAATCTTAAAAAATCGAGAGAACGTCAGTGCCATAGTGCCATACAGAGAATGTCTCATCGCTTAATTAAGGAGAAAAGCTTGTGCTTTATTAAAGAAAAATAAAGCTTCACTTACAAAACTGCTTTTTCATACTTTAAAACTCAACCGCAATGTCTAGTGATCAAAATTTTTTAATTTTTTTTTTTTAAAAGAGCTTTAAATTACCTTATTATATGTCACAAAACTAGGGCACATCCAAAGCACAATTCTGGTTCTTATTTCAACGTGTTCGTGGTTCCTTAAAAGGCAAATGATGATATTGGGCCAAATGTTGGATGGGATGTCCATCAGATATGCTACTTTCTTTCTCGATAAAACACTGTTCAAAATAATTGTGTTTTATTCCTTTTAGGCTTTAGATAACCTATCACAAGGAGAAAGATATGCCTATAGATCAGGCATCTTTAATATTCACAATTTGCTGCCTACATTTTGCCAATATCTTTATAAAAATTCACTTTTCCTCTCTCTATGGGCAAATTTTACCTGTATTAGATGGAAAGCCATCATCTTTTAAATAAATACGATAAGATAATTAAGATTTGAATATTTGACATCCATTTTATAATAATTGTTCTTTATTATTAAGTCAATATATCAATTAAGCACAATACAACTTATAATAATAATAATAATAATAATAATGTATCTCATTCATTTATTTCAAACCACCAGCTAGTGTGGCTTAGTGGTTGCCCCCTTCTTGATGGCTGTGCCAGGCACGGGTTCGAGTCCTCATACCCCATAGGTGTGGGGTTTGGACTTTGGTTTCTAAAAAAAAACAAAGTGCATGGGTGGAGTCCAAGTCGCGGGCACCATTATGTGCTGGTGGTACTCACAGGCGATGTATCTGTGGGGTGTGGTCGGCTGTGATATCACACGTGAGCCACCCTTTTCGATTCTCAAAAAAAAAAAATTTATTTCAAGTTTAGAAAATTCACTATCTTCTAATAATTTTTTGTTTCATTTTACAAAGGACACTGGCTGGTTTTTTTTTTTTTTTATTTTTTTTTTTTTTTTTTTTTATGGAGGATTCAAATTTAGGTTCTTCTCAATTTCAAAAAAAAAAAAAAGTTCTTCTCAAAAAAAGAGAGGATTCAAATTTAGGTTTGTTATTCGACGACAAAACATTTTACTAACAATCTTTTTATTATATTGAGAAAAATTGCTTTGTTTTTTTTATTATAGATAACATGTATTTTTTTTTTTTAAAAATTACTTCTCTTTCTTCTTCTGTTTTTCATTAATAATAAAAAAAAAAAAACATATTCTTAATTATGGTATGGTTCAAGGTTAACTAATTTGAATGAATGATGTTAGAGATATAAACTATTTTACAAAAAATTTTACAAAGTGCTTATGTTGTAAGCGATTATTAGTAAATGAAAATATGATATTAGTGATTGGCCTAAATAAAAACCAATAAGAGGTTAGTCACATTAATATTTTGTAAAAATATTGTAAAATAGTTTGTGACTGTAGCATTACTCAATTTGAATAGAAATATTGGTGATTCTAAAGTTAAGATCACTAATTAAGATTTTGATTCATAAAAACCAAATGATAGCGATCGAATTTTTTTTTTTTTTTTTTTTGAAGTTAAAGAGATCAAAAGTATTTTTTTCCCCTTTTCTTTTTAAGTGATGAATTGGTGATATCATTATTATTATTATTTTTTTTTTTTTTGAGAAACATCATTATTTGAAAGATGGATAGCAGCCATGTTTGAGCATTTCTGCATTTTTTTTTTAATTTTTTTTCCTTGAATAGCGCCTCTTGCACTGTTCATGGGATATGAACAGTGTAAGTAGGCAAAGCTACAGTATTAAAAGAGTGAACAATGTTGCAGAAATTATTATTTTTTATTTTCAATTTTTAGCAAAATGAGTTGTATCCTAAAGCACACATAATTTTTTTTTTTTTGCAAAGTGATATACTTTGACGTGTCACCATAGAGCTTTGTTGACCTTAAGGCACCTACTGCGAGCTGTCCATTGGGGCCCAAATTGGAATACCTAAGCCTAATGTGGCCCATAGTAAATGTAAACGTGATAAATGTTAATGCAACTTTAAAAACAAAACAAAACAAAAGAAGAAAGAAAGCATTAAAATTCAACAAATACACGGTTTTGTTAAAATTCAATCTAGACACGTTTCTGTTTTATTAAGTAGAATAGTAGATACTTGTTGGAGGAGGAGGAGATTAAACAACATAAAAGATATTATTACTAATTACTATTAACTTATTCCATAAAAAAAAATTACTATTAACTTTTCACTCGAAGTCTATCAAAATGCACCTCTTTGTCTAGGTTTAAATTAAATATTCAATAACTAGCCATAAAAAATTAGACAAAGATATGCCATCTTTCTTCCTTTACCATTAGGATAATGAATAATACTACAATCTAGGCCAACGTTTCTCAATTCATTACTGATTAAGTCTGCTATTTTTCATAATATAATAAAGTAATCTTCTTCCTAATAAAGTTACAAGTTTTTCATAAAAAAAATTAAAAATTAAAAATTAAAAAAATAAAGATCTCTCAATCAAACTTGTAGGCACCACACAATAGAAATGAGTTGTTATTGTTTCACAAATTTAAGTGAAAAATATTCCTTAATTATGTTAAAAATCGTTAGAGTGCCGAGTGCCGACTGTTCTCCGCATTTTTTTGGTAAAATCTTTAACACAAGAAGAAGGGATTGATCTATATCATCTCGGCTAAGTTATGATTTCTTTGTGATAGAAATGAATGAACTTTCTAGTAATTAAGACTATGACCTGATGTCGGAGGACACATGCAGTCACACAGACGTGTGCTGGTCAAATTAGCGTGTCATGACTCACGCTGGTCAAACCGTCCAAATACAACCTTAGCTAGGTTGAGAGCGGCTGGTCGGGTCCAAGCAAGGCAAGAACAAAATAAATGTTGCTTAAGTCGGCATCAAATGAGATTTTGAATATTAGTTGAATAAAGTTGTTAGATGTTTAATCATGACACCCTTTTGTAGAAGAATTACATATGTCTAGTAAGTTCTGAAAAGTGTTTTATTTATGTGCTCCCAAGTCCCAACTAAAGCTCAATATCTGTAGTTCAGTGTCAAAACTCTTTTATAAGTAACACTTTTTATGCTAAACAATTCTAAAATACAAAACATTTTTGAAATATTCACACGTATACAAGTTTTTTTTTTTATAATCATGTTGATTACCATATATATAAGAGTAATGATACAAATACAAACTATTTTACAACATTTTTACAAACCGTTAATATGACAAATTTTTACTAGTTCTAATATGGGCCAATCACTATCATCACATTTTTACTTGTAATAACTATTTGGAAAATACTAAAATCACATCAGCAGTTTGTAAAAATGTTGTAAAATAGTTTATGTCTATAACATTACTCAATATATAATAGCTTAAAGTACCTTTCTACCTATAATTTTTATTTTATTTTTTATTTTTTTTTTATACAAGATAGAATTCTACTCTAACTTAATCTAAGTGTATATATGTGTGAAGCTCCCTCCTAGAGACTTGAACCCCAGCCCTTACCCCCCACACTCCACAAGCACTTATACTTGTAGAGTGACCATCGCACCAAGGGAGTGCGATGGTTACCTATAATTAATTAATTATCAAATTCTCTAAACATTAATTAAAAAGCTTTGAAGTTAAGGTCCTTTATCACAAAAGCTTTAAACAACTAAAACTCCACATCTAAACTCTATTTTTACAGTAATAAGTGCATTCCCATTGGATGATGCAAAATGCATTATAGATGATGATAAGGGTAATTCTAGAAGTTTGATAGATTCGAGGCAAAACTGATGAACCCAATAAACCCGACGACCTTGCTTGTGCACCGTAAACAGCACCATAAAGCCGACGGTTCCACCTTAATGCCAACGAGTGCGCCTAGAGATCAATGATGCTCGAATAAGACGACCAGGATGTATAGACGGGCTAAGAAGCTGACGGAAGGAAGCTGAAGGGGATGGGTAAACCTTTGATGGATCTGACGTGGCCTTGTTTGGCCCCCATGCATGAATATATAAGGAAACATCGTGTGCTCCACAACTAACCCTAATCAAAGGGACTCCTATAAGGAAAGGATCCTGTAAGGTGCGCACATTAATGAAGATCTTCCTCACAAGGAAAAGCCCTCTATGCTAAGAAACGAATGTCAACCCTACCTACTATAAAAACCCTAAAACCCTTATAAACCAAGGTACGCATAATTTCCCCAGCTCTGGCACTCTAAAGTTGTGAAAGTTATCTAACTTGACCTTCGAAGGGTATTTGGCTAGTACCACACTAGTACTCTCTACAAGGTCTTCTTTGTTTTCATTTCGCAAGTGTTGTCTCAAGCACGTGAGGACTGTGTGACTTACTGACGATTTTCGGCATCATCAGTTGGCATCGTCTATGGAAACTTACGACTTGTAAGCCATACTTTTACTTCCCAGATAAAGAGTTACATGGTACTTACTGGCTCGATGACGACCACCAACAATGCTCAAGGAGACGAACCACGTACCACCGCTCTCGAGAGACAGGTTCAAACTCTTATTGCTGCCGTAAAGCGCCTCATCAAGCAAAACCATAATCTAGAAGAATAGTTGCGCCAAAAAGAACACGCGGCTTAACACTCAAGATGAGGACCAAGAAAGCACCAGCACTAAAAGAAGGGACCAAGAAGGGCCGGAAGGTAGCAACGCCCCATGCAGACCAAAGCGACAGGATACGAGCCGTCCATCCGTCACAGATATGGCTCCACCTCACATGGTCGTAGAGATACAGATGATGAAGGAATGGATGGACTTCGTGATGAATGCCCTCAGAGGACGGGTGTCTAGTGACCTCGATGACCTGGTCCATCGAACTGATTCCCCATTCACGGCATCCGTCACTTCATTCCCCTTTCCACCAAAGTTCTGTATGCCATAATTAGAGACCTATGATGGATCTAAGGATCCCCTGGACCACCTGGAGTCTTTCAAGACCCTAGTGCACCTGCAAGGAGTGGCAGATGAGATCATGTGCAGGGCCTTCCCCACTACGTTGAAGGGACCCACAAGGATTTGGTTCAACAAGTTGACGCCCAACTCTATTAGCATCAAGGAGTTAAGCGCCCAATCCTCTTATTTTATTGGGGGACATAGGTATAAGAAGCCCACTACATGCCTAATAAACATTAAGCAACGAGAAGACGAGACACTGAGGTCTAACATAACCCGTTTCAACAAAGAGACCCTTTCAATCAATGAAGCTGACAACAAGATACTCATGACTGCATTCACGAATGAACTACGGAAGGATAAGTTCCTATTTTCTTTATATAAGAACGACCCAAAGACATGTCGGATGTGCTTTACAGGGCTACTAAGTACATAAATGCAGAAGACACATTGTTGGCCCGAGAAGAGAAGCCCAAGAAGAGGGAAAGACGGGAGGACGTACGGCAGGATAGAGGGCGGAAGATGGGTAGGACCGGAGAATGGCAAGAGGACAGGCACTCCAAGCCCCCCACGGGGAGATTCATAAGCTTCACCTCGCTAGCTGCCCCTATCAACCAAGTCTTGATGTAGATCAAAGATGAAGGAACTCAGACTTTTCCCGACAAGCTAACGTGAGATCCCAATAAAAGGTCTAAAGACAAGTATTGACACTTCCACCGTGACCACGGTTATGACACAGCCAACTAGTATGACTTGAAGCAACAAATAAGAGCTCTTATCGAACAAGGAAAGTTGCAAAGGTTCGTCAGCAAGGAAAGAGCGGACCCGCTGCAAGAGTAGGTTCCTTGACAGGAGAATAAGCGTCCTAGGCCGTCTATTGGAGATATAAGAATGATTGTGGGAGGCATTGCGGCCTCTAGCTCATCCAAAAAGGTCGGTAAGACTTACCTCAGGATGGTTTAGAATGTCCAGTTAATGGGTTTTGTCCCAAAGATGGCACGGATCTACAACCCCATCATCAAATTTTCAGAAGAAGATGCTTGACGACTCCATCACCCGCATGACAATGCACTCATCATTAGCATTCAGGTAGGAGACTACTACAACACACACCAGGTCCTGGTCGACAACGAAAGCTCTGTTGACATCCTTTACAATCCGACATTCCAGCAAATGAGGATTGACAGAGAACGACTAGTCCTGACCAACTCCCCACTTGTTGGGTTCGAAGGGACTATAGTATACCCCCTCGGCATAGTCACATTGCCCGTTACGATTGGTGATTATCCTTAGCAAATCACTAAAGATGTTACATTCCTTGTTGTAGACTGCTCGTCAGCCTATAATACCATCCTCGGATGACCTACCCTCAACTCGTGGAAGGTTGTGACTTCAACCTACCACCTGATGATCAAGTTCCCCACTAAATACGGAGTAGGAGAAGTACGTGGAGATCAAGTGGTTGCACGCAAGTGTTACATAACAATGTTGGAGATGGACGACCGTGTGTAAACAATGAACATTGAAGAGCAGTGGATGGTGGTAGAGCCCGTTGAAAGACTTGAAGAGATACTTCTCAACAACTCCAAGCTAGATCGAACAACAAGGATCGGCACCCTCGCCAGCTAGATGGTCTGCCAAGCACTCACCACTTTTTTCAAAGAGAACCATGAAGACATGCCAGAAATCGACCCTTCGATCATGGTGCACAAGTTAAATGTGTTGCCTTTCCACCCATCCGTCAGAAGAAACGGGTGTACGCCTAAGAATGAGATCAAACTATAACGGAAGAAGTCCGCAAATTACAAGAGACAGGCTTCATCAGGGAATTTTACTACCCCAATTGGCTTTCAAATTTGGTAATGGTTAAGAAAGCCAACGGGAAATGGAGAATGTGCATGGACTTTACAGACCTGAACAAAGCACGCCCTAAGGATAGCTATCCCCTCCCACAGGTTGATGTCCTAGTAGACTCTACGGCTCAACACCAGTTACTAAGCTTCATGGACGCTTTTTCAGGTTATAACCAGATCAAAATGGACGAAGCGAATCAGGAGAAGACTTCGTTCATTACCAACCAAGGCCTCTTCTGCTACAAAGTGATGTCGTTCGGCCTCAAGAACGCAGGAGTGACATATCAGAGGCTCATGAACAAGATGTTTGCACATCAGATTGGAAGAAATGTTCTAGTCTACGTTGACGACATGCTAGTAAAAAGTAGAAGGGAGGGCGATCATTTGGATGATTTCAGGGAAACCTTTGACACCCTTCGCTCTTACAACATGAAGCTCAATCCGAGCAAGCATGCATTTGGGGTGACGGCAAGAAAGTTCCTAGGGTTCATGGTGTCTCAGAAAAGTATCAAGGCCAACTCAAACAAGATTTGGGCCATAATAGAAATGGTGCCCCCAAAGAACGTGAAAGAGGTACAAAGCCTCAACGGCAAGGTAGCCAAGCTGAATAGGTTTGTGTCAAGAGTAACAGATAAGTATCTACTTTTCTTTTGCATGTTGAAGAAATCTTTTGAGTGGATGGTCGAGTGCTAGTAGGCATTCGAGGATCTGAAGGCTTACCTCTCTGCCCCGCCGTTGCTGAGTCCCTTGAAACCAGGGGAAAAATTGTTCCTCTACTTGGCTGTATCCCCGGCCGCCGTCAATGCAACCTTGATCAGAAAAGAAGACCAGGTGCAAAAGCCAATATACTACGCCAGCCGGGCACTTCATAGTGTAGAGGAGAGGTACCCACCGATGGAGAAGCTCGCCTTTGCTTTAATTACAGTAGCCCGTAAGCTCAAACCATACTTTCAAGCCCACACAGTGATCGTCCGGACTGACAAGCCCTTATGGTGAGCAATGAGCAATCCTAAAGCTGCCGGACGAATAGCACTATAGGCAATAGAGCTAAGTGAGTTCAACATACAGTACAGCTCGCATACTACCATTAAGGGGCAGGTGGTCATTGACTTCATTGCGAAATTCACTAACATGGAAGGTTAGGGGGCAGAAGAGTATCCTCAGTGGAGTATACACACGGACGGGTCGTCCAACAAATAGGTTGGTGGAGCAAGCATTGTACTTCGTTCTTCAGAAGGGGACGAGATTGAATGTATGGTTCGTCTCAACTTCCCTATGACCAACAATGAAGTAGAATATGAAACCCTGGTAGCGGGACTAGATCTTACTAAAATGGCATGGGTTGTGAGTGTGGTTATTCATTGCGACTCCCAAGTCGTCACAAACCAAGTAAACGGTGATTACGAATGTAAGGACGAAAAGATGAAGAAGTACCTAGAGCAAGTAAAGAGAAGGGTGGATGACCTACAGGCCAAGATTGTTCAAATCCCCAGAGGAGAGAACAAGCAAGTCAACCGTCTTGCCAAGGCCGCATCAGCAGAACACATGACCATTCTTGACAAGGTACTTTCCTTCGTTCAGCTTTCACCATTAATAGATCCCATCGATGTGCAGGAGATAGGTTCTGCAAGAAATTGGATTGCACCATTAGTCTCCTACTAAAAAAACAACGAGTTACCAGACGGACTGACAGTAAGGAAGCCGTAAGGAAGTTGAAGGTCCAAGTAGCACAATTCCTTTTGATAAAGGATGTCCCATACAAGAGAGGCTTCTCCCGCCCATCTCTAAGGTGTTTAAGCCTTGAAGAAGCGGATTATGTCATAAGAGAAGTTCATAAAGGGATCTACAGGAAACACTTAGGGTCGTGGTCATTGGTACACAAACTAATTCAAACTAGATACTATTGGCCCACTATGCAAAAGGATGCCCAGAGTTATGTCAAAACCTGTGACAAATGTCAAAGGTTCAGCAACGTCATCAGAAAGCCAATGGAAGAACTGACCCCAATGACAGCTCCGTGACCATTCGCTCAATGGGGACTGGACATCATGGACCCGTTACCAATAGCAATGTGGCAGCTGAAGTTCCTTATAGGCGGCATAGATTATTTCACCAAGTAGGTAGAAACCGAAGCCTTGGCCACCATCACAGAGAAGAACGTGAGAAGTTTCGTATGGAGACACATTGTTTTGATTCATATAAATCGGTGCAAGTTTTAGTGTAAGTTGATTTGCCTTGTTGCCTAATTAAATTATAAGTGCAAGTTTTGATTTATAAGTTTTGCCCAGTTAAATTGCTTAGCTTATTAACTAAGCAATTTTAGATAGGTTGAATGGAATTACATTATACATCTAACAAAGAAATAATCTTTGTGTGTGTCGAGAGTTTTGTGGCTTAATAATAATGCTCGGTTCTTCCATTAAAAAATAACTTGAATTTGAAATTTGAATCCCCCTCCCCCAATTAATTGTTAAAAAAAAAAAAATACCATAGGCTTCGCCCACCACTTGACACAAAATAAATATGACTCTTATTGTACATTTTTTTTTTCTCTTTCTACTCTTTTAATCATACAAGTGGTTAATTGATTAAAAGTTATTTGGAAAATATTCTGTAAATTGAAATTAGGACGTGTCTTTTCCAAGGTGGTTGCCTCATGCTAATAATGCAAGTACTAAATCAAAATGGCATGTCAACTATGGGTGGTGGGATTTTGATTGTTTAAGGAAGCCAAAGTCGAGTAGAGATTGTGGAAGTTTTTGCTTCTGGATTCCACCATATCCTTAGCCTTGATTCTATAAGAGCACAATTGAATCATCTCGTTATCACAAGACGATGCTCTAATAATTAAATTAGAAGGATTTTTATGTAAAATTCCATATGATAATTTTGATGTTTTTCAACCAAAAGACACACCTCTCATAAGGGATCGGGTCTCTCTTTATACTTATTTTACTCTCTCAAATTTCTCTTGTTCTAAGGTCCTTAAAAATTAATGTCTAGGTGATTCGATCCCTAACCAGTCAAGTTTTCTAGAACCCATCAATTGATCGGATGAGTGGTTAGGGGCTCATTTAATGTGGATTAGATAGACTTTGCCGTGTCAGACACTTCAAATGACTATTTTTTTCATAATTATGTACAAAATATTTTCGTATGGCCAACTTGGTGACCTTCCCTTTAAACACGTTTTTTTTTTTGAAAGGCCCCTTTAAACACTTGATCATGTCATATTGGACTAAACCCCATCCGACTTGATTCTTAGTCATTGGTCTTGGTTACTAGTCCCTCCATCTGCCATATATAAGAGGAATGGATCCTCCCATTATTGATTAGCCATACGAAAGAGTAGCTTGTCAAATGATTTAGATACGTTCAAGTCCAATAAAGAACATTTCAATTTCTATTGAAACTTCTATAAGAAAAATTCTTGTAATTGTGGAAGTCAATTTATTTATCGGAAGATAGTCAAAATTTTATTAGACTAGATTCAGGTAAATTCATCATAGAACGTGGTTAGTCTAATAAAATTTTGACTATCTCCAATGACTTTTTTTTTTTCCCCGGTTAGGAAGGACTGTCTCCAATGACTATCAGTTTCTCAAAAAAAAAAAAAAAAAAAAAAAAAAAAAAAAAAAAAAATCAATATAACGTAAAAGTCATATGTTCTTTTTTCAAAAAAAAAAAAAGAAAAAGAAAAAAGAAAAAGGTAAATAGTATTCACCTTCTTTATTGGTTTAGTATAAACTCAATCAATTAACATAGATTTACAGCTGACATTAGCTTAATTCTTATGTTAATTTAGTAATCTAGTGGATCCTAAGGCTTTATAAGATTCTTTGCTCAAAATAAATAAATAAAAGGCTTTATAAGGGTACGTTTGGTACACTGAATGTGGATTATGACAGGAATTGTAATATCTATTATTATGAATAAAATGTATTATAATGTAATAACTAAACCTATTCATTGATTTGGTTGTGAGTTATAACATTAGAATGAAACCTAACATTTATTTTAAGAAATTTCTTACTTATACAATTATATCTCTTTAAAAATTGTTATTTTTAAATTTCAGAAAGATATGTATTATTTTTTATGATTTTTTATTTTTATAATTGTTAGATGTATATAGAAAGTTTGTTTATTTGGAAATATATTAAGTTTTGAAATTATTGCATTTACTAAGAAAGAGCTAATACAACCTTTTAAAGAAGAATAGTTATTCCTCATTTTGAAGAATAGTTATTCATAAGGAATTATTGTTCCTTGTAATAAAAACATAATCAAACTAAAGAATAACTAAACTATAGGAATAATTATTATATTACAGTGTTTATTACAGTTTACCAAACATGCTCTAAGATTCATGAGGTCTTAGTTCAAAATCTCTAACCAATAACTTGGGCCAAGAGAATACCTCTATATAACACTTGCTAAAAAAAAAAAGGAAGAAGGAAATGGAATTGGCTCCCAAATAAAGAGAAGGAAATTTATATTGATTTTGATTTTGCTTTATTTCATTTCAATAAAATATTACCCTTTTTTTTAAGTTACCTCAATCAATAAATTCTATTATTATCGGAAAAAAAAAATTGGGTTTAAATAGTGTGTACACAAAAAAGAATTGACAAAGTTTAGTTATAAAATTAGTTATAACCTTGAGCTATGACCTTACTTAATATCTTTTTATTGGAAATGAATTTTAACAAATCCACTATTGGATTACATCTTCTTCTTATATCTTCCATGCTAGCAAAATTTCTAGAAAATCAAAACTCAATAGCTATGCCATCAATAAATTGTTTAAATTGTAAGTTTTTGTAGTTTAAAATGATGCATGAAATATAAGTTTAAATATTATAAGCTTAAAGATTATATGGTTGTGGGGCTTTCTTAACTTCTACTACAATATTTATAGCAAGGATATAAATAAAAGGTTGACCATATCAGCAGTTTGTGGCAACTTATCACCTAGAATCAAGCTGTTATATCTTTCATAATTGTATCATCTTTTTAAAACCATTTATTTAGGGATTTATGAACAATATTTCTCCTTGAGTAATGCTATAGTTACAAACTATTTTACAACATTTTTACAAACTGCTTATGTGACCAACCTTTTATTAGTTTTCATCTAGGCCTATCATTAATATCATTTTTTCATTTACCAATAATCACTCATCACATCAGCAGTTTGTAAATTTTTTTGAAAAATAAATGGTTTTAAAAAGATGATACAATTATGAAGGATATAACAGCTTGATTCTAGGTGATAAGTTGCCACAAACTGCTGATGTGGCCAACGTTTTATTTATATCCTTCCTAAAAATATTGTAGTAGAAGTTAAGAAAGCCCCACAACCATATGTACATTTTAGGGTAAGGGGGGAGATCTGAAAAAATATAGGATTACATCATTTTGTGCCATAATTCTATTGCAATTTTGATGTGGACAAGATCGGTCCAACACATTTTGTGGTTTAGTTTCTTTCAATATTTATTGAACACTACTTTATAAAAAGCCATCAATTTGATATTTGTTTCAAAAAAAAAAAAAAAAATTAGTCACTATTGAATTGGGGTTTTTGTACTAATACCACTATGCTCATACCAAAATCATGAAATATTAAATATGTTATTAGCATTTATATTTATTACATGCAAAATATGGCTACAGTTCTTTGAAGATTTATAAATTTTAAGAGAAGTGCTACGTCCATAACCATTTCACAACAAATTATAAGTGATAAGTTGTTATTGGTTTTAATTTAAACCTACTCCTAAAGTTACTTTGTTATAAAAGTGTTGTTAACAAAACATTTCTTAAATTTTAAATGCTGACATTTCTATTAAATACCTTAATTCAGTTTCAAATACATTCTTGTCAAACGTCACTCAAATTCATGGTTCACAAAAATAAGACCTAGTTTAGAGTTGACTCAACACATTTTAGGGTCAAACGTAAATGTAAAATGTATATTTTATATTTTATAAGTTATACATGAATTAGAAAAAAAATAATATAACATTTTTATATAATTTAATACATTAATTTAGAAAATATTTTTAAAAATTTGAAATTCTAAAAATATTGAAACAATTAGTATCAGAATAGATATCATTTTTTTAGAAACAAACAAAGATCAATTTTTAGATTGTCACTATCTCCCTTGGCAACGTTGAATTTCAGCTATTAAATAATGAATTTGTATAAAAAACTATTAATTCTAATTTTAATTTTGATAGAGAGAGAAAGGAAGAGTAAAATTTTTACAATCTTAAACTACTACAAACATAGTAAAACATATTAATAAAATGTTGAACATTCGAAAAGAGTATAATATTTAAAAAATAATTTTTTATTAAATTTTTGGGCCCTAATTAATTTATTTTATATTGTAAGAGAAATAGATAAGACATTCTATTGACCAATAGAAGATGACTTTTTTCTTTTTTTCTTTCTTGGTGGGAGTCATTACTTTTTTAATAATTATTTTATACAATATTATTAGACAAATAGATATAATATATTATATTTTAGAGGCTTTAGGCCATTGGAATAGCCTAAATACTTAATGGTTGAGCTGCCATTGGATGTGGCAAACTAATGAGTGGCAGAGAAAAATGGGTGAGCCTATGTGGAATTGTTAGGTAATTAATCATAATTTGCCACTTGGGCTGGCTCTAGTATAAAAGCAAGTAAGGCTCTCACCTAAGGCCCCCAAGTCGAAAAATGCCCTAAAATTTTATCCAATAGAGTGATTTTTTTATTATAAAAGTATTCATTAAGCCCAAGTATTAGCCAATAAATAAAATAATATATTTTTATCAAATGAAAAACAAGACAAAAAAGAGAAAAATTTTGTGTCCACAATATTTTTCACAATAATTCCTAAGTGGTACGTTGGTACTGACTATTATTGGTGGGAGAAAAAGTAATTTTAGTGGTGGGTTTAAATTAAAACCAATAACAACTTAATACTTATGAATTGTTGTAAAAATATTGTGAATATATCACTTTTCACAAAAAAAAAAAAAAAAAAAAGCAATGCACAAAGAATTTCATAACATTTTTCATAACAGTTGAGTTGATAAACTTTTACTAATTTTCATCTAGGTCTACCACTAACATTATATTTTTACTTACTACTACTGATCTGTCACATAAACAACTGCGAAAAGTTTTGTCAATTTTTTTTTTTTTTTTGTCTATAGATTTTCTAAAGAAAAAAAATATTCTTCATCGTTAATTAGTAAGTTTTTATCTAAAACAAATTAATAGAATTCAAGTAATATAAAATTTTTTTATTTCTCAAAAAAAGTTATATTTAAATATATAAAAAGTCTTAAATCAGTTTTCACCTAAAACCCCCCCAAATGCATCAAGTTGCTGCCTCTATCTATCGTATGATAGTTATAAAAAAAAATTGGTGTGGAAAAGAGTATGGTCTTAAAATTATTCTATTTGGATCACCATCGGTCCTCCATACACCGTAAAGTTAGGTGATTTGGTCATCATTTTTACCTTTTCGGTAGCAGCCAAAAACGAGTTTGATAAGTGGGGTAGCTGATACATTCTCAACTAAGCAACAAATTCAAATGACATAGGCAGTCCATGACTTTTTACGGCTTGGGTCCCTATTAGTTTGTTTGAACAGATGACAGTAACACTATATACTGCCAGTTTTCTCTTTTCTGTATCAAAAAAAGGGGCAGTCCTGGGTTTTAATTTTTCCACACATTTTTGTTTAACCTATGGTTGGTGCAATTTTACAAGTGAGTGCTCAAATCATGAATCATCACCTACTATAATATTCAACCCAAAAGGCTTATCATTATGGCATCTCACTCATACTTTCATTTCAACTCCACCGCCACCCCCCCATTACTTTGTTTACACACTGTAAAGTGTAAAAAAACAAAATCCCATCTCTCTCTCTCTCTCTCTCTCTCAAAACATGAATAATGGAAAGTTCATTCATAATCAGATATTTCTTTATAAAAAAAACATTCTGAGATCCCTATCATCATGGTCTCATCAATAGGCACACCATGTAAATAATATTCTATCTTCTTTTTTTTTTTTCTTTTTTTTGACTGAACAATATTCTATCTTTAAAATACTAATATTCATATTCTTCTAAAAAAAAAAAATTAAAAAAAAACGTACACATTCCTTTGTCTCTCTCTTATACAGTTGTCTATATATAATAGTAAATGAAGCAATTGATCAAAACAAAGACCAAAATCTGGGGAAATATATTAAAAGCCACAAAAGGACACCACCTCCCATTCAGTGTTTGTTTTTACCTTCCCTTCTCAAAATCTAACCCCTTTTGTTTGTTTTTTTTTCTTTTTTTTCGGTTTTTGCTTCGTCATCAGCATTCAACACTCCTTTCTCTTTCTCTTCCTCTTCCTCTCTCACACGGCAGTCCCAGTGCGCGTTGACAGCAAACAACAAATACAAAGGTACCAGCAGATAGATAGAGATATATTAGTTTATACAAAAACCAAAAAAAGAAACAGAGAAAAACCCTTTTAATATTTTAGAGAAAGAAGAGGTGGAGAGGACACGCACACACTCTCTCTCTCTCAATTTCTCGACGTTTATATAGCTTACTTCATTCATCGTTATCGGTTTTTTGGGATTGCTTAACTCTCTCTTGAAAGGAGTCAGAGGAGCTTGCTGTGTAAAACTTGTTCTCTCTCTCTCTCTCTGTTTGACAACAACAACATTCACAGACTTGCCTCGGCAATCTGCACCGGCTCACCAAACGAATATACAAGACACAACAAGGTTAGTCCTTTTTTTGTTATTTCCTCTAATGGGTTTCGTTTAGATTTTGATTTCTCCTTCTTGTCTTTGTCCATTTCTATTCACCTCCAGATATCATAAATACACACAAAACACACACACACACACACACACACGTTCACAGAGAGACAGAGAGAGAGAGAGAGAGACAAGCAAAGTTGAAGCATTCTCATTTTCTCTTACTTTGTTTTCCGTGCTGGTAAAAAATAAAAATCTGTTTGTTTTGATGTGCAATGTGTCCGCAGATTCTGTCTCCAAATACGCATTTGCTGCTGTCTCTCACAGCCCAGATGGTGAAATGCCCTTCTTCACAATAGGATTTGATCTCTCTCGCTTAGTTCAACCACAAAAGCAACACCGACTCACTGTTCTCAATCGCCTCCTTCACCTATATGCCATTTTCAATAATGGGTATCTCTCTTTTGCTTGATAAAATCCCAGCTCTATCTTATTCATCACCAGAAGCACAATCACCGAATGCCCTTTTGAGTGATTTTCAAGGTGTTCCACTATTGGAACTTTCTTCAATATGTATCAATTTGACGCTCTTTCTTGTGTTCCTCTTCATTGTCTCCGCTAGGCAGATATTTGTGTGTGTCGGTAGGATTCAATTTGTTAAGGATGATTCGGCTGCTGCAAATGCCAGCCCAATTAGGCGCAGTGTAGACGGAGAAATCCGCGATGTTAGTATTGGTACTGGGTTTAAAGCTACAGTGCTTTGTTGTTTCTATGTGTTGTTGGTTCAAGTTTTCGTTTTGGGGTTTGATGGGGTTGCTTTAGTAAGAGAGAGTGTTAATGGGAAGGTTGTGAATTGGTTTGGTCTGTTGTTGCCAGCTGCACAAAGCTTAGCTTGGTTTGTGCTGAGCTTTTCAGCTCTGCATTGTAAATTCAAGGCGTCTGAGAAATTCCCATTGTTGTTGAGGGTGTGGTGGTTTTTTTCCTTTTTGATTTGTCTGTGCACTCTATATATTGATGGAAGACAATTCTCAGTAGAAGGTTCAAAGCACCTGTGTTCTCATGTTGTGGCAAATTTTGCTGTGACTCCAGTTCTTGCTTTCCTTTGTGTTGTTGCAATTAGGGGTGTTACTGGTATTCAAGTTTCTAGGAACTCTGATCTTCAAGAACCTTTGCTTCTTGAAGAAGAACAGGGGTGTCTTAAGGTTACCCCTTATACTGAT
The DNA here is from genome assembly GCF_001633185.2 of Quercus lobata. Lineage (NCBI taxonomy): Eukaryota > Viridiplantae > Streptophyta > Magnoliopsida > Fagales > Fagaceae > Quercus > Quercus lobata. The sequence continues at coordinate 42,027,769 of NC_044912.1, read as the reverse complement.
GCCGGAATTTTTTCCTTGGCCACACTTTCTTGGTTGAACCCACTTCTTTCAATTGGTGCAAAGAGACCGCTTGAGCTTAAGGACATTCCCCTTCTTGCACCAAAAGATAGATCCAAGACCAATTATAAGATTTTGAAGTCAAATTGGGAGAAATTGAAGGCTGAAAACTCTTCCAAGCAGCCTTCTTTGGCTTGGGCAATTCTCAAGTCATTTTGGAAAGAGGCGGCTTGTAATGCTGTTTTTGCCGGTCTAAATACTCTCGTTTCATATGTGGGGCCGTACTTGATTAGCTACTTTGTTGATTACTTAGGGGGGAAAAATACCTTCCCCCATGAGGGGTATATTCTTGCCGGAATATTCTTTTCAGCAAAGCTTGTGGAGACGTTAACAACCCGGCAGTGGTACCTTGGGGTAGACATTTTGGGTATGCATGTGAGATCAGCTTTAACAGCGATGGTGTATCGAAAGGGGCTCAGGCTCTCAAGCTTGGCAAAACAAAGTCACACCAGTGGAGAAATTGTAAACTACATGGCAGTTGATGTCCAGAGAGTGGGGGACTACTCTTGGTATCTCCATGATATATGGATGCTTCCTTTGCAAATCATTCTTGCCCTTGCAATTTTGTATAAGAATGTTGGAATTGCTTCTGTCGCAACATTGATTGCCACCATCATCTCCATTGTTGTTACTGTTCCTGTGGCAAAGATACAGGAGGATTATCAAGAAAAGTTAATGACTGCTAAGGATGAAAGAATGAGGAAAACCTCTGAGTGTCTAAGGAACATGAGGATTCTGAAGTTGCAAGCTTGGGAGGACAGGTATCGGGTTATGTTGGAGGAAATGCGGGATGTAGAGTTCAAGTGGCTACGGAAAGCCCTATATTCTCAAGCTTTTATTACATTTATTTTCTGGAGCTCCCCCATATTTGTTTCAGCTGTCACTTTTGGTACTTGCATATTGTTGGGTGGTCAGCTCACTGCAGGTAGTGTTCTTTCTGCTCTGGCCACTTTCAGGATCCTCCAAGAACCACTCAGGAATTTTCCTGATTTGGTGTCTATGATGGCTCAGACAAAAGTTTCTCTTGATCGAATTTCCAGTTTCCTGCTGGAGGAAGAGTTGCAGGAAGACGCCACCATCGTCATGCCGCGAGGCAGTACTAATGTGTCCATAGAAATTAAAGATGGTTTGTTCTGCTGGGACCCTTCATCTCCTACCTCAACATTATCAGGAATACAAATGAAAGTTGAGAGAGGAATGCGAGTTGCTGTTTGTGGTATGGTTGGTTCTGGGAAATCAAGCTTTCTCTCTTGCATCCTTGGGGAGATACCAAAAATCTCTGGTGAAGTACGTTTGTTTATCAAATTTCTAATTCTGTTTTCCGTCTCAGTTTTTCTTGGCTGCTGTTTTGTAAATCCTGTTATTAATAGCAGTTGAATATTCATAGTACTTGTTACTTTGATGTTCTTTTCAGGTAAGAGTATGTGGTACTGCTGCCTATGTATCCCAGTCAGCATGGATACAGTCTGGAAATATAGAAGAAAACATTCTTTTTGGAAGCCCAATGGATAAAGCAAAGTACAAGCGTGTTTTACATGCTTGTTCACTGAAAAAGGATTTGGAACTTTTTTCACATGGAGATCAGACCATTATTGGTGATAGAGGTATAAATTTAAGTGGTGGCCAGAAGCAACGAGTGCAGCTTGCTAGAGCACTGTATCAAGATGCTGACATTTATTTACTTGATGATCCTTTTAGTGCGGTTGATGCACATACTGGTTCTGAATTATTTAAGGTTAGACATAAATTTTGTCATTGTCATTAGTATTGCAGTTCATATGAATGAACTATGCCTAGAATAAAAATAATAATAATAATTGAACTGTGGCTAAATATATGATATGGAACTGCAGGAATACATATTGACAGCTCTAGCAACTAAAACTGTGATTTTTGTGACCCATCAAGTTGAATTTCTACCTGCAGCAGATCTTATACTGGTATGAAATTGTCTTCACACTTCATTTTTATATGTTCCTTATGCATATAGAGTTCTGTGCTGGCATCTGTTTTGTGTCCAAGCATGCGAGGTGGCATCTTGTGAAATTAATCTTGGAAGCTCCTCATGAGTGTCTACCCAGACTGGTAGTACATCAATTTGTTAGTTTTGAGGCTGCATGTCCATGTAGCTTCTGTTGCTAATTGCAAAATCCTCAGTTTATTTAATCTCTTCCCCCTTGTTTTAGTTTTCTTGTTTCTATTTTACAAAACCCTATGTTTTGAGGTTTATGAGATTTATTTAATTTTTAACCTATAGTTTATTAAAAAAAAAAAAAAAAAAAAAACCTAAAAAATTCATTAAAGTAATTAGCTCAAGTTTTCTTTAGCTGATGTTATTGGTTGTCTGATCAAATATATTATTGTTCAAAGAAAGGTCAAGTGAAGGAGACTTGGCAGAGAATAATAATACACTTTGAACTAAAGTATAGAAGAAAATAATGACAGGACCATATTGCAAAGCTGGCACAAAGTTGCCAGAAGATGACTGACTAGATATATGTGATAAACTTGCATCTATATATTGTTTTTAGCATTTTTTTTTTAATAAAAATGGGACTGTTTCTGCTTATGTATTGATCCAATGTGAAGTTGGAGTTGAATGATTATGTGAATGAGCATATAATTCTATTAGTGCGATTTTTTTTTTTTTTTTTTTGTATAATGATTTTACTAAAACGGAAGTTAGTTTATCATGTTAAAAAAATGGCTATTCCAACAATTATTCAATAGAAATTCAGGTGTTCTCAGCTTATTTTGATTCTTTGACTAAAAGCTCTAGCCCTCAAATAACTTTTGATATTTTAGTATTTTGGTAAAAATATTAGAGCATGGTCAAAATCCAAGAGTTAAATAATTATTGGCATTTTATCTTTTGAGTCACTAAGCCTTTGTGGTTGCTTGACTTTATTACTGAAATTTTTTATTTTTTATTTTTTTATTTTATATTTTATATTTTTCTATTGTGGGTTTATAAATTAACACGAATGAGGTTTTGTATGCTTTAGCTTAAATATCCACCAGAGACTCTGATATGATGGTACGGTCCTGAAAAAAGCTAACAAACAATTCTCTATATTTGTAGGTTCTTAAAGCAGGCCGCATTATACAAGCAGGAAAATATGATGAACTTTTACAAGCTGGAACTGATTTTAATACTTTGGTCTCAGCTCACCATGAAGCAATCGAAGCGATGGATATTCCTTGTCACTCAGAAGATTCAGATGAAAGCCCATCTCTGTCTGGGTCCCTTGTACTTGGTAAAACATGTGTTACAGCTGAAAATGGTATTGACAGTTTGTCGAAGGAAGTGCAAGAAGTTGTGTCACCCTTGGACCAGATAGCAATAAAAGAGAAAAAGAAAGCAAAACGCTTAAGGAAAAAGCAGCTTGTTCAGGAAGAGGAGCGGGTAAGGGGAAGGGTCAACATGAGTGTGTACTTCTCATATATGGCTGCAGCATATAAGGGCTTATTGATTCCACTCATAATTGTTGCACAAGCACTGTTTCAGTTCCTTCAAATTGCTAGTAATTGGTGGATGGCTTGGGCTAATCCCCAAACAGAAGGAGATCAACCTAAAGTTAGTCCTATGGTCCTATTAGTTGTTTATATGGCCTTTGCTTTTGGAAGCTCTTGGTTTGTATTTGTTAGAGCTGTTCTGGTAGCTACGTTTGGTCTGGCGGCTGCACAGAAATTGTTTCTGAATATGCTTAGAAGTGTGTTTCGAGCACCAATGTCTTTCTTTGACTCTACTCCAGCTGGACGGATCTTGAATCGTGTAAGTTGCTTGATTTCACTGGAAAAACATATGCAACTTGAAATTTTTTTTCTCTTATGTATCTGTCTATCTCTCTATGTAATATTTATTTCTATTTTTCTTTGATCTTCCCTTTGTTCACATTATCTGATGTCACAGATTATTCATGACATTGCAGGTGTCAGTTGATCAAAGTGTCGTGGATCTTGATATTCCTTTTAGACTTGGTGGGTTTGCTTCAACGACAATTCAGCTTATTGGCATTGTTGGTGTTATGACAACGGTTACCTGGCAAATTTTGCTTCTTGTTGTTCCTATGGCCATTGCCTGCTTATGGATGCAGGTGAATTTTTCTCTTTTTGCTCCCATTTTTGTAATATCAGGCTCATTTTTCTTTTTGTTTCAAATGAAAGGGAAAGAAATTGCTAAATTTTTAGCTTCCTTCTCAGGCACTTTTCCATTCTTGTTATTTCCAATAACCGGTGTGTATATAGTTCAGTTTTCAAATTTTTAAACACATAATTTATGTCCAAAGATGGTCTGCATCAATGTGCATTGAACATCTTATGCTATTAAGAAATCTCAATTCTCAAATATTATGCATCTTTTAATCAATTCACCTTACACCTTATTTCTTCTTTTTTCTCCTTTTCCTTTTCCTGCTTGTATACACAATACTTACTGTGTTAATGGTCCATTCCGTCAATCTTGTGAAAGTTAATATTCCACTTAATTATTAGGGGAGCACTTCTTTGATATAATTTGAAGCAAATATGAACCCTCTCACTAATTACTTCGGACTTGGAAGTGGTGATTTGAAAATTCTGAATCTTATTTAATGCCATTTACCAAAAGGACTATGTAACTTATATTCGTATATCTCTGGCATGGCAGAAATACTACATGGCTTCATCAAGGGAATTGGTTCGCATTGTCAGTATCCAGAAATCTCCAATTATCAATCTTTTTGGTGAATCTATTGCTGGAGCAGCAACGATAAGAGGCTTTGGACAAGAAAAAAGGTTCATGAAGAGGAACCTCTTCCTTCTTGATAGTTTTGCTCGCCCATTCTTCTGCAGTCTCTCAGCTATTGAATGGCTTTGCCTACGGATGGAGTTACTCTCAACTTTTGTATTTGCTTTCTGCATGGTTTTACTTGTGAGCTTTCCACATGGGAGTATTGATCCAAGTAAGTATATTGCCTCTCCCATCCTCAAATTTCTCTGCCTATTCTTATGAGAAAAATTCTGTATGAGTGTGGAGTGACATGTCCAGTGAAATAATAAGGTGAAAATGTTTTGATGTGCCATTTCCTGCATTTAAAGCATACACTCCAGACAGAAAAAACCTGCTTGGTAGTTGGTGTAATGGGACTATTAATTTCTGCGATGTGGTATTTTTTACCATTCGGACTTTACACTGCCAACCTATTGAGAGCCCTCAATTGTCAAAAACTAACTTTGCACATGATATTTCCTTTTCCTTTTCCTTTTCTAATTTATTCAGTTTGTGTTGACTTGTGTTTTCGGCATGCCACTTCAACACTTTTTAAGTCACAAAATGTTCTTTGTGCACATGTATGGTATCTTAAGATTACTGATTTGTGTTTGTCATATTTAACTTTGGTCTTGGGGAGGCAAGTGATGAAAAATTACTTGATTTTGAAAATAATAATGGAAGAGTAAAATGTGAGTTGGAAGTTCCAAAGTAGGCACCTGATCAAATGCCTTAATTTTTGATAATATACTTTTGCTAAGCATGGTTGCTTCTTCTCTGTAGGCATGGCAGGCCTTGCTGTGACATATGGCCTTAATTTGAATGCACGCCTATCGCGATGGATACTTAGCTTTTGCAAGCTTGAAAACAAAATTATTTCCATAGAAAGGATTTATCAGTACAGCCAAATTCCAGGAGAAGCCCCAGCGATTATTGAGGACTCTCGACCTCCATCCTCATGGCCTGAGAATGGAACAATTGAAATGAATGACTTAAAGGTATGCAGTTCAGTTTGACCTTGACATGCTTGTGCTTTTTTAAAATTGACGATAAAGGTTTCTTGGCATTTGAACTTTGTTGCTGACATTTTTCCCTTTTCTATTCTTTCCTCTCTCTCTTTCTCTCTCTCCCTCTCTCCCCCCCACCCCCTTTTCCCTATGTAGGTTCGTTATAAGGAGAATCTGCCTGTAGTTCTTCGTGACGTAACCTGTAAATTTCCAGGTGGAAAGAAGATTGGAATTGTTGGGCGTACTGGAAGTGGTAAATCTACTTTGATCCAGGCTTTGTTTCGATTAATTGAACCAGAAGGTGGGAGGATCATTATAGACAACATTGATATTTCAAAAATTGGCCTTCATGATCTTCGTAGCCGTCTGAGTATCATACCTCAGGATCCTACCTTATTTGAAGGTACCATTAGGAACAATCTTGATCCCCTTGAAGAGCATTCAGATCATGAAATTTGGCAGGTTAGTATCAACTTTAATTCACATTCCTTTTTTTTTTTTTTTTTTTTTTTGTTGTTGTTGAAGTTTTTATTGTTTCATTCATCTGTGAAGCACAGCTTAATCAAGAATCATATGTAAACAAAAGAAAATATTTCAATATAAAGGTCGTACCTAGTGCACAAAGCTCCCATTTTTGCGGGGTCTGGGAGAGGTGATTGATAAGCAGCCTTACCCCCAATTTTATTTTGGGAGAGGCTGATTCCTGGACTCAAACCCATGAATGCACATCGCGTAAGACCAAGTTTATATAAGAAAACCAAAAATTATAATAGATTATAAAATAGTTTAAAATAAATAGTGATTATGTATGATAATATGCCCCTGACTAATTGGTTTATTTTGATTTGGCACAGGCACTTGATAAGTCTCAACTTGGAGAGATAATCCGGGCTAAGGAGCAAAAGCTTGATGCACCGGGTATGTGGCAAGATATCACCTACTATAATTATGTTGTAAATTTCTCTCTTTCACTAAGCCTTTGGAGTTATGTGTGATTGATCGGCTGTACTTTGTTTTGCAGTGCTTGAAAATGGAGATAACTGGAGCGTGGGTCAGCGGCAACTTGTGTCCTTGGGTCGGGCTTTGCTTAAGCAGGCAAGGATACTGGTGCTTGATGAAGCAACAGCATCAGTTGATTCAGCCACTGACAATCTCATCCAGAAGATTCTTCGAACTGAGTTTAAGAATTGTACTGTATGCACAATTGCACATCGTATTCCAACTGTTATCGACAGCGATCTAGTTCTGGTACTCAGTGATGGTATGTAAAGTTTAACTCTGAACTCATTATTTCATTGCGACATATAGGTCTGGCCTCAGTGTGACATTTGTGATTAGTACTAATGAACTCAAGTGGTATTTCATATAGGTTAGGTTATATATCTAAATGTTCAGTTTTCATCATGCTTTTTATACATTCAATTGGTGGATGTATCTGTTAAGGAAGGGTTAAGAATGTTATATGGAAAATGTGGCTGGAAAAGGGAGCATACTTGGAAGTGTTTCAAGATCATTAAAAACTGTATCCATTACATTTGCTTCATTTTATACTACGATCTTCCAATTTGGTTGTAAGAGGGTTTTCCTAAAGAATTTTTTTTGAACTATCCATACATATGAATGTAAAGCAAATTTTAGGCATATTGCTGTAGATTATGCCCCCACCAAGTCCACCACGCCCAGATTGTGATAGCCTTATTGGTGGTCTGGTTCACTTTATTCAATCATAATCCATGTATGTGAGATTTTATTCAGATAACTGAAAGTAACTTCAATAATATGAGTTTTGATGGTAGATTAATTTCAGAAAGTTGTCCATGTGCTTATGGCCTTTCAATGATTTGACTGTCCTTTTTTGCACTGGATGCAGCTATTATTGCTCCTATTACTGTAGATTCATGATCTATTGTTTATTTCCCAAATTGACACAGGAAACTAAAAGTAAATCTGAACTCCTTGAAACTCTTTGGAATTGGGTCTGACAGGGCATGATTCTGAATTATCTTAATATTAATTTCCACTACCTGATTTTTCTGTGGCTTCTGTTTTCTGTTTCTGGTTGGGATTTAAGGTTGGGGGGAATGCACACAGGTTCTTTGCTCATGAAACTTGTTTTGATAATTTTGCAGGCCGAGTTGCAGAGTTTGATACTCCAATGCGACTATTAGAGGATAAATCATCAATGTTTTTCAAATTGGTAACTGAGTATTCATCACGGTCAAGTGGCATGCCAGATTTTTAAAATGGATGCCATGCATGCCTGAGAACCAAGTCAAAGCAGCAAGGACAGAGGACTACCCAAAACTGAACCAGCTGAGTCTGCTCCACTTTTGCTGCTCCATCCAGCACATTGATACACAAACATGTGGAACGAAGGTGCGTGTTGTGTTATCAAACCAGCAGGACCCCAAAGGAAAAAAATAAGTTATTAGTTCAAAGTGATTTTGAGTTAATTCATCCCCTTAAGCATAACTGGGGAATTCATGCATGGTTGGCATGCTTTGTAACACAAAAAATAAGTGGGGTTGGTAGAGGTAATAATAATTACACGGAAGAGAAAATGGGCAAGAAATTAGTGTTCAATAATGTAGTGTTTAGACTGAAGCAGGAGGTTGTTATTTTGTTAGGGAATTTGTAGAGCTGAACTAGTCAATGTCAATCCCACAATTTCTAGTGAAAATGCAATTTAGATCAAGATGTTAGACTCAGAATTCAATTCATTTTTTCTATCATGTTCATTGTCTCTTGTTTTCATTTCCAAGTCCAGTAAATGTAGAAGCCTTTTTATTTTATTTTATTTATTTTTTTCGCAGAAAAGAAAAAAAGAAAATGTAATAACTTGGTTACACTGAATCCCCCTTAATCCAACTACGAATTGCCTTCATAGTACGAGAGGGATGATATTCATTGTGTTTACGTTAAATAGAGTGATCCCTTTATTGTTCTTGTGGTGGAGCATACTCTTACTCTTCCCCATTGCTTCTTGTATTCTCTTTATATTTTCTCAAATATATGGAAAAATAGAGAATATTTTTAAATATGCATCTGCAATAGGTTGACTATTTTTCTTGGATGTTCCTTCTAACTTCCAATCCCATCCCACAAGGAACAGCTTTGAACAATGTTTACGTGCTATCTTTGAATCTCATTGCTGAACTGATTCCTAAAAGCGTTTGCAGCTTCCTTTTAATAAAGGATTGTACCTCCGGATGCCCCTCTTTTTTCATTTTTTTTATTATTTAATCTTATTTATATTTTCCTGGTTTCTTTCTTATCTTTTTCTTTTCTCATAATATGGAAAGTATATAAAAATTTTAAATTTGCATTTGGAATATGTATATTTTCCAACTCACACACACACACCCAAAAGGCCCAGTTTATGGGTACATGTGTGAGCTATGAAGTGAATATTTTCCAGCTTGATGTTTTTTGGGAACAATTACTATAAATGCATAGAAGAACTTGAGGTTCTAGTTGTAAAAAATCAGGGAGTTGTAGATTTGAGCAGTGACAAGCATGCCCAGGTACCCCACAGCCTACGTCATAACACAATTATAAGTGGTGCGAGAACAATGACCACACTAGCAAATCTTTTTTTACATTCACATTGAGAGAGGGGGAGAGGTTCTAGTTGTATAAGGGCCTGGTACTAGAATTTCAATTTTCAACGTCTACTTTTCTTTGGATATGAAATTGGAAAAAAAAAAAAAAAAATAGTGGCTTATAAGGAAGCTTGTTTGGATGGAGATGCATGCATATCTGATTAATAAACTTGGTTGTTTTACCTTTCATTCAAACCGTACTTGGTTTAAAATTCAAAATATGGGGAATGGGAGACGAATGTTTTGGGTTGGGATGGACAAGACTATGCCATTTGTAGAGCGGAGCCTACTCTTCTTACTAACAAGAAATATGGATAGCAACGATTGGCACACACATATCCAACCTACCCCCCAAATATTTCATGACCGAAAAGTCATTGTCTTCTTCAAACTCATGACGTTTAAGAGAGAGAGAGAGAGACAGTAAAAAATAAACACGTTTCTTTCTCTAACTCAAATTTTCATTGATATACAGTCACTTTCATGTTGGCTTAATATGTGAAAGTTGTCGGTAATCATATGAACACAAACCACCGTTGCTGCTGGTATCAGCACAATCGGCAGTCGACAACTCATGTATATATAATATAACAACAATTAAACTTGGTTTGTGTTTAGTTTCATTCCTAAAAATACTGTCAAAAAATATTTTCAAGTGTTTAGTTGTGTATCTAAAAAAGCTAAGGAAAACATTTTTTCTACTATTTTCCAGCATTTTCTCATCTCCTATATATATATATATATATATATATATATAAAAGGAGAATTTTAGATTTAAAAAAAAAAAGAAAAAAAGAAAAAAAAGCATGATTGGCTGCCAGCTGAGGTGGTTTGCGAATAGAGACGGGACATTAGTGGAGGAAGGAGGTTTGGTTGATGAATTTTTGAATTTTTGATGAGACGAAAAATGTTTTACGATAAATGAAAGTGTGAATCATTTTCTACTAGAAATGCCTTTGTTTTACAATCAACTAGAAATTATACAATTTCAATTGTCCCAAACACTCGTAAACGCTAAAAATATTTTTCAGAAATTAATTTCAGTCAAATCAAACATAACTTTAATTCCAAAAATTTATGATTGGATATAATTTCTTAAAGAATAGTCTCTTTTTTTTTTCTTTCTTTTTTTTTTTTTGGCTGAGATCTTAAAAGAATAATTGTTGATGCTCATTTCGGGAAGCCTAGTAGAAGGAAGAAGCCCAGCACCATGGGTAGAAAAGTGTTAGTAAGTGGATAGAAAAAACTATTAAGCCCAAGTGGCAGGAATAAATAATGGATCATAGGCCCATAAAATAAACAAATGGGTCTTGAGGAAGCAAACGGGTCTAAATGAGCCCAGAGAGAGAGAGAAGTAGCAAACTCATGAGTAGTATGTGAGGTAGAAAAGTGAGAATGTGTCACAACAAGCCCGAAGTAATGCAAGCAAAGAAAGTAAGGGGTTGATGGCTATTTTTGGGAAAAAATTAGGCGCGTGGCATGCATTCAAAGTTATTTAGTAAGTTGGACTCTTTTTGAAAGTCGAGTTTGGCAAACTTGACTTTGGACTGGAAAACAAACACTATAGTGACGTTTTTTTTAGTGGTGTTTGTCAAAAACGCCGCTAGAGGTTCCCTATAGTGGCATTTTATATAAACGCTGCTATAGGCACTAAAAAAATACCACTATAGTGTTCGTTTTCCAGCTCAAAGTCGAGTTTGCCAAACTCGACTTTCAAAAAGAGTCCAACTTACTAAATAACTTTGAACGCATGTCACGCGCCTAATTTTTTCTCAGAAATAGACTGTTTGGCAATTTTTGCCCACGCTACTTCAAACGTCTCACTTGATGTTTCTATGACACACACTCACTTCACAAGTCTCTCACACCTTCTACATTACCTTTTTTTTTTCACTTCAACCATCACTACATCTATTTATACTAGCTTCTAGCTTCTTTCTTTTATTGACAATAAAATAATGACTTTCTCAAATCTTCCAGACAATTTGAAAAAGTGTGGCTGAACTTAAACTGAGCTCTAGAGAATTCGAGAGAGAGAGAAATTGAGATATACTTTAGATATTTCTAGAGAAAGAGAAAGAGGCCATGCTTCTTGTTTAACACACACACCAATATATATATATATAAAGTTGTTATTTGGTGTAAATTTTTATCATTTTTATGTAATATTATTTAAAAATTAAAAATAAATTATTGGCATAAATGCTCTTTTCGTCTCTACATTTTGGGGTCATTTATATTTTGGTCCCTACATTTTCATTTTACCACTTTTAGTCCCTAAACCAATTAACACGTGTCATATCAGTCCTTGCCGTCAGCTAACTAACAGAAAAAACTGACGTAGCTGATGGCACTATTAAAATAATAATAAGAAAAATTATTTTGGCATAAAAAAATACCACATCAACATTTAAATTAATTTTAATTAAATAAAAAAATTAAAAACAAAAAATTACATGAAGTGAGATCTAAGAACATGAGAACATAAGAACTTGTTCTTCAATGTTCTTCTTAAATCAAGAAATAAACCCAGCAATGACATCAAATCCAGAATCAAAGAACAAACTCAGAATAAAAGAATATGAACATCAAAGAACATGAACATCAAACCTACAGGAGAAAAAAAAAAAAAACATGAACATCACCAAATCAAAGAGCATGAACAAAAGCAAACATAGGAAAATGAAAATTGACACAAACCCGAGAAGAACATAGCAAAAACGAGAAGTCAACTTAGAGAAAATCAAAAACCCAAAGTACAGAAACCACAATCCAAACCTACAGAAAATCAAATAGCAAAAATGAGTCCACAAACCCTAGATCTATGAAACTAAACTACAGAAAATCAAAGAGCAAAAATGGGTCCACAAACCCCAGATCTAGGGGATCACGAAGGGATTGGACTGTGGCAACCAGTTACAGATTTGAGAAGGGATTGGACCAGAGATGGAGTTGTTGGACAGATATAGGGTTTGAAGGCTTCGGCAATACTTCAGACTCTCCGGAACCTCGCCGGAAAGTTACATCGTTGGAAGCTGAATGCTGATGAGCTGGTTCTTCTCGTTCTAGCACATAACTCCTTGGAGCTTGCAGATTGAAGCGACGGACGAGTTCGTGAAGGTCCATGAACTCAATTTGTTGGCCGGGTCAGAGAGAGAGTTCTTCACGCCTTGCAAGCACATCACATCGTCTTCAATGGAATTGCTTAGAGAAAAGTAGAAGATTGAAGCTAATGAGAGAATCAGAAAAATCTTCATAGTGTTTTAGAGTCAGCGTTTTGATTTTGATTTTTATGTTTTGTTTTTGTTGTTTTAGTTTGGGTTTTTGAGAGTGAGGTGGGTTTGTTGGGTTCAGAGATGGGTTTTTCTGAGTTTGAGATTTTTTTTTTTGGTTGTGTTGTATTTTTTTGGATTGATTTGGTACTTTGGTGCTTTGGGATTTGATGATTTTGCTAGGTTTGAGAAAATGGTAATTTTGAGATTTTTTAGTTTTTGGATTTTAATTTATGGGTTTGTGTTCTTAGATCTAAATTTGTTCTTTCTTAATCTTGTGTTTGTTTTCTAAGGAAAAAAAAAAGTCAAATAAAGGAAAATTTTCTTCTTGTTCTTAAATCTGGATTTGTGTTCTTATTGTTCTTGTTCAAGGCACTCTTAAATCTCAATTCATGTTATTTTTTGTTTTTAATTCTGTTTTTAATTTTTTTTATTTAGTTAAAATTAATTTTTAACTTAAATGCTGATGTGGCATTTTTTAATGCCAAAATAATTTTTTTCATTATTATTTTAATAGTGCCGTCAGCTACGTCAGCTTTTTCTGTTAGTTGGCTGATGGCAAGAACTGATATGACATGCGCTAATTGATTTAGGAACTAAAAGTGATAAAATAAAAATGTAAGGACCAAAATAAAAATGACCCCAAAATATAGAGATGAAAAGAACATTTACGCCTAAATTATTTAACAATTCTATCAAACGGAGTTAAGACTTTACAAGGGTGACTGAAGAGATGAATGAAAGTCTAAACAAGAACTTCACCAGGGAGGAGGTTGCCACTGCCCTCAAACAGATGCATCCCACAAAAGCACCTGGCCTGGACGGTATGTCTGCCATCTTTTATCAAAAATACTGGAATATAGTGGGTTGTAGCATTACTAATATGGTTTTGAATGTTCTTAATGGTAATATGTCTATGGCTAGCCTTAATAGAACCAATATTGCTCTCATCCCAAAGATTAATAATCCCAAAAAGATGGCTGATTTTCGGCCCATAAGCTTGTGCAATGTTGTTTAGAAGCTCATATCAAAAACCATTGCAAATAGATTTAAGGCCCTACTTCCTCATATTATTTTTGAAAATCAAAATGCTTTCACCTCTGACAGGCTTATTACTGACAATGTGCTTGTGGCGTTTGAGTTAATGCACTTTCTAAACCACAAAAATGCAAGCAAGGAAGGCTACATGGTCGCGAAACTTGATATGAGTAAGGCGTTTGACAGAGTTGAGTGGTGCTTTATTAAGGCAGTTATGGAGAAATTAGGCTTCAGTTCCAAGTGGGTGGATCTTGTTATGAGGTGTATCACCTCGGTATCTTTTTCTGTTTTAATAAATGGTGCTGCTTGTGGGAACATTACTCCTTCCCGTGGGCTTAGGCAAGGGGATCCTCTCTCCCCAACTCTCTTCCTTATTTGTACTAAAGGGCTTTCTGCTCTTATTCACGAGGCAGCCCGAAACCATAGTTGGACAGGCATTTCTATATGTAGGGGCTGCCCAAGAGTCACTCACTTGTTATTTGCGGATGATAGCATTCTCTTCTGCAAAGCTAGTGCTGAGGAATGTCAAGTATTGAAGCAAATCCTCTAGAACTATGAGGAAGCCTCGGGTCAGAAAATTAATATCGAGAAATCCTCCATTTTCTTTAGCCCCAATACATCTCAAGAAGTCAAGGATGAGATTTTTGCTACTCTTGGTCCTATGCAGGATTCTAGACACACGAGATACTTAGGCCTCCCATCCTTTATTGGTAGATCGAAGAAACAAATCTTCTCTATTCTCAAAGAGAGGATTGGACAAAAGTTAGCCGGGTGGAAGGATAAACTTCTCTCTATGGGGGGTAAAGAAATCCTTATAAAAGCAGTTGCTCAAGCAATTCCCACATACACTATGGGGTGCTTCCTTCTTCCCCAAAGCCTATGTGAAGAAATTGAGAGTATGATGAGAAGTTTCTGATGGGGCCAAAGGCAACAAGAAGCAAAGATGTGTTGGGTGAGCTAGAAAAATAGAAAGCAAGCGGTGGAATGGGGTTCAAGAATCTACAAGCTTTTAACAAAGCAATGCTTGCTAAGCAGTTATGGCGAATTCTGCAAAACCCAAGCTCTCTTGTGGCTAGGATTCTCAAATCAAGATATTTCCCTTCTGGAGATATTTTAAATGCTAAGCTTGGTAACTCCTCATCATACTCCTAGAGAAGCATACATAGCAGCCTTGACATTATTAGAGAGAGAACTCGTTGGAGAGTGGGCAACGGGAAACTAATTCACATATGGGATGACAAATGGCTGCCAACCCCGTCCACCTACAAGGTCATTCCCCCCCCCCCCCAAAATGTTATTCCCCAATTCCCAATGGTCTCATCTCTCATAAACCCAATGACAAAATGGTAGAATGTGGATTTGGTTAGGGCAACCTTTCTCCCATTCGAAGCAGAAACAATCTTGAAGATTCCTCTAAGCTGCACCCTTCCAGAAGACAAAATAATCTAGATTGGAAATAAGCATGGAGAATTCTCAGTCAAAAATGCCTATCATGTAGCTCACGGTCTGATGGGGGCAAATGATCATGGTAAGGGCAAATGATCATGGTGAAAGTTCTAATGGGGATCCTTGTAAGCCCTTGTGGAAGCGGCTTTGGCATCTCCACTTGCCAACAAAAATGGTGTTTGCTTGGAGAGCTTGTGTCAATGGTCTCCCTACGATGGAAGCCATTTTCAGAAGAGGGATTTCTCAAAATATGGCCTGCCTTGTTTGTGGAAATGATGCTGAATCTGTTGATCATGCTCTTCTTACATGTGATTTCTCATCCTTGGTTTGGGACTTCTGGCTTGAAAATCCTCTTCACACCCAAGGAT
The DNA here is from genome assembly GCF_001633185.2 of Quercus lobata. NCBI lineage: Eukaryota > Viridiplantae > Streptophyta > Magnoliopsida > Fagales > Fagaceae > Quercus > Quercus lobata. Next base: position 42,012,229 of record NC_044912.1, on the reverse strand, counting down.
TTAAAAATTCCTTCCTAGACTTGGCTCTATCTATCCTCTCTCACTCAACTCTTCAAGATTTGGAGCTCTTCTTTGCCACGGCTTGGGCCATATGGTCTAACAGAAATAGTATAGTGCATAAGGAGGGTGGTCTTTCTCCTCTCCAAGTTTGGCATAGAGCAAGAAATGCTGTGGAAGAATTTACATGCTCTGCTAGTTGGGATTTTGGCTTAGTAAGGCCTACCTCTTCTAGATGGAGCCCACCCCCTCCTGGAGTTTTTAAAGTAAATGTTGATGGTGCTTCTTCAGAACAAGAAGGTTCTTCCAGTGTGGGTGTTGTTATTAGAGACTTCAATGGTCAAGTAGTGGCTGCTCTGTGCTTGCTGCTTCAGTCTTATTTTTCTGCAAAGCTTTCAGAAGTTTTTGCTTTGGAGCAAGGTGTCCTTTTTGCTCAAGAGCTTCAGCTTCCTTGGATTATTGTTGAATCTGATGCTCTGGTAGTTATTCAAGCAATTAATGATAAAGCTACGGGGAGCATATTTGGCCACCTTATTCAGGAACACCCTTTCTAAATAACTGTAATATGCTAAGAATTTCGTTAGTTGCCCGGTTACGAAAGACTATATAATACTAGCATCTCGAGTTTCTAAAACTCGAGATCCAATTAAAAATCGAGCTTTTAAGACTCGTTTTTGTGGTTTTTCATATGATGACGTGGCCAAAGTTTTCCACTTGGATAGCGAGTTTATAAAACTCGCTTTCCAAAATCGAGTTTTATAAACTCAATTTTTTTTTTAACGTTTTTTTCTTCTAAAACCGAGTTTCAGTTACCACTTAAAACAATCTATATTCTCAGACCCTTTCAACATCTCTCAATCTCAGACACTCCGCTCTCTCAAACTCATCCCCTCACTGTGAAAATTTCAAAATCAACTCACTCTCAGACACTCCGCTCTCTCAAACTCACCATGCCGAAGGTGCTGCTCCCATTGACACTTAGCCACTCAAACTCAGTGCTGCTCCCATTGACAGTCAGCCACTCAAACTCAGTACTGCTCCCATTGACCCACCGTGCGCCAAAGGTACTCTCTCTTTCTCCAACTCCAATCTTAGGTTTTGGAATTTCATGATGTTACCTATTTCGTTTTTCAATTTCGGATCTTTCTGGGTTTTGGTGGTTCATGTCATTTCAATGAATGCATGTATATTATTCTGTTTGGTTGTTTGGAAAATTAATTTTTTTTAACTAATTGAGCATTCGAATTGTTGGATAGTGTAAAAATTGTTAATATCTGGATTACATTGATATTTAATCTAGTTTGTTTGGGTTTCATTTGATTTGTTTGTGGGTTTTGTTTGATTTGTTTGTGTATCTTGTTTCATGGTATTTTCACTGATTTGTTTTGGGTTTGTTTTAATTTTCTGTATGTATTTTCTTTTGTGGGTTTGTAATTCAAATTATGGGTTTGATGAAATGCTTCTATGAACAGTGTATGAGTTGTGAAGTAATAATTGAGAGAATATTCATTTGAAAAAAATGAGAACTTACACCAGAACATCTGTATTTGAGTGTGGACATGGTTTTGGGGTTGTGCCACATTTGGTTCAGCCATGGGAATAAGGAATGAGTCATTGTTTGGTTTCCATAGATTGATAGATTGGGTTTGAAAAAAAAAATAATAATAATTTTGGGTTGCGTTGAGTTTGAGGTTAATAGTTTTTTGAAACCATCTGATCCAATCATCCATCCAAATATATATATATATATATAAAATTATTTTATTACAATTATCTCACTATAGTTTATTTAATAAATAAACCAGGTAGTGAATGGTGTGAAGATTAAAGATTGAAGAATACTGAAGCTTTTGGGGGTGGACTATGAATCTTCCACTAACCTTTTGATTTTGTGGGGATGACTTTGTTCTTGTGTCTCGCTTTAGCTTTTACGCTTTGAGTTTCTTATAGTTTTGCATAGATTAACAATTATGTCTTTCTTATCATAATTCACACAAAGAGATTTTCAACTCACTATAGCTATGCTGGTTAAGCACTTATAACCCCACTCTTTTTTATGGGGGCTAAGAACCAAGAACAAAAAGACTTGCAAGAAACTAAATCTGGTTAACCACTTAACCCTACTTGGTGCTAATAAAATAGTAATTCTGGAATCATATGATGATAGTTCTGCTATGAAGTCTCAAATGTTGACAAATGGTCTCCAATGAGATGGCTCAAGCTCAGTAAACAAAAAATGAAAGATTGATTTTTTCCCCATGTTTGGTAGAATGGAGTAGTTGAAATTAAGAAAAAAAAAAAAAAAGTGGTCAGATTATTATTTTCTATCTGGGTTCATACTTTTAATCTTCCCAACATGGGAAGCAAATATGAAAAAAAAAAAAAGGGTTTTACATGGGTGATTAGATAAATATTGTCCTAATTTATAATTTATTACTAAAAATAATTCAATATAAGAACACAAACCTCTCTCAAATAGTAATTTTCTTTTAATAGTACTAACAATGATTAGGAATAAAACATACCGTGATAACTTCTAGAAATAGAAGCTATAGTAGTTTGCTTAATTGGGGTAGGTTGCAAGCTTACATTTTTTGAAGAAAATTCTATTTTAAAGTAGCAGGTCATTTATGTATGAATTGAATCCTTAAAAGGTGGACTTGCTTTTTATTTTAAATTAATGGGCACATTGACTGAAACCACATTTGTTTGATTGGATGAATCATTTGATATGTGAAATATAAAATATCTAATGAATTAATGAGATTACTCAAAAGAAAATCTAATAGTATTTGTCAGCAACTAATTAGTATTAAAACGTAGTGATATAGGTTTTATCAAATAGCAATTATCAGTACGATATCACTGCAATATTAATGATGCCATTCCTTAGCCCTTATTAACTAGTAGCCTCCTACTACTAAAATATAATCCATATTCCCACTCCAGGTTTACTTTGACCAAACCAATTAAATCTCAACTTGGTCAAGCTTGTGTTTAATTAAATAAAATGAAAAATTGAAGAATCAATTGCCTTGTTCTACACTGGTACTCTAGTAAGACCATTCACTATCACACTCACATTGTGTAGGTCCCACATACAGTACATAAATCTTTATTACTTATATATATATATATATATATATATATTTAAAGCATTGCAGTTAGCCAATGGCATGCATCCTTGTGTAACTATAAATAGACAAGGTAGTGCATATTGTAGTCATCTGTTTTAATTACTTATCAAAAAAATAGTATAGTCATCTTTTATAATCAACAAGAAAGCATAACTAAGAGGCATTTTCCAAGATTTTGTCTCTTGAAGAGTTGAAACAACCCCAGCCTGCTCTAAGAGACTTAGCCTTGCCCATCTTTCCAAGTTGTAAACTCATTCTTTCTATCAATTTGGTACTGCATTTTGGTACTGCATTTTGGTGCTATCCTTTGCCATCCTATGAAACTAGAAAAATTAAAGGATCCTTTAACAGTTTTTACTAGTCTGAAGCAGTTTGATTTGTCAAATGTGCTCAATTCTTCCGCCATTACTAGAAAACATCTCTACTGTAGCTAATCCCACTCAACATTTGGCTGAAGATTCTATGGACAGGTGTTTCTAGTAGTGATCTTTATAGTGAAGAAGTTAAACCTTCTGTTACATTCTACTTAATTTGACAATCTTTCCATGTGTTTTTAGAACAACAAAATGAACTACTATATGAAGAAGCACATTGTGTTTATTAATGCTTCTCAAGCATTTTTACATAATTACTCATCATTGTTTTTGAGTTTTCTGTAAACAAAGTTGTCTTATTAACTCATCATTGTTTTAGCATCCTTTTTTAAAAAATGCCAATAAGCTACTCTTCAGTATAGATTTTCCTTGCATGTAGAATAGCACTCCTTTACCCCTACACTATTAATGATCTCACAGTAGCACTCTTTGTAGTATGGAGCCTCGGATCGATGAGGAGCTAGAGATCTTACACCTCGGTCCGCTTCAGAGGTCATTGTTGATGCGACAACCATATCATCGATCAGAGGCCATTTGGAATGGCGAGGTGAAATTTCTAGTTCTAACAACCGCTTTAATTTTTACGTTGTCTTTGACTTTTAGTTAGCAAGTTCTTTCAAAGTTGTATTTCTAGTTCTAACAACCGCTATAATTTTTATCGATTTTGTAGGACTCGGGCCCACTTACGTGTCGTGGTCACACTAAGGAGATGGCAAACGTTCAGATGCAAGATGATCGAGTGATTGACATTATCAAATTGCTAAGGATGGAAGGATTGTTTAGAGCCCCTTCTAGAGAGATAGATCATTGCCTAATATTGGCCCTAGTTGAGCGATGGTGGCCGGAGACTCATACGTTCCATCTTCCACATGGTGAGATGTCAATCACCCTACAAGATGTGGAGGTAATTTTCGGACTTCCTATAGACGGTGAGGTCTTGGTTGGGCCGACTATTGTTGTGGATGGGGATTGGAGTCAACTGTGTAGGGACTTGCTTGGTTTTACTTCGCCGAATGACAATAAAACTTTGGTGGGGCAAAGAATTCTCATCAACCGACTTGTTGAGGCGATTGCAGCACCACTGCCTCATGACGCAATGGAGATGCAGATACACCAATATGCCCGGTGCTATATTTTAGCGCTAGTAGGGGATAAACTTTTCATGGACAAGTCAGGAGATCGGGTGCATCTAATGTTCTTGGACTTCATGCGCAACCTTCGTGATACGCCACAGTATAGTTGGGGTAGTGGTTGCCTGGCCTGGTTGTACAGAGAGTTGTGTCGGGCAAGCGAGAAAGGGGCATCACAGATTGGTGGGGCGTGCACCTTGGTCCAATATTGGGCAAGGGCAAGGGCAAGGTTGCCATTCTTGTGCCCGAGGATAGAGCCCCCACCTGGATGTGATTATGGCCCATGGCCATATGCTCCACTTGCATTTAAGTAAGTCTTTTCCTAATATTTAGTGTGTTATGCAATGTACTCTTCTTAGTAACTAAATTGTATAATCGTTCTTATGTTATTCGCTCGTAATTGTAGATGGGTGCGGGTGCCAAGCCCGAAGAGTAGGCCATCCAACACGGCCTTGATCCACTATCGCGAGCAATTAGTTACAATACAGCCAGACCAGGTAATAATATTCAAAATTTTTGTTTGGTTATGATAATTTTCCTTAAGAATATGATTGCTTCATCCTTTAACATATCTTTTGTTATAATTTTTGTTTTTCCCTTTATCTATGTATTCTCCCTTGTTTCACATTTTAAGATGTTATGATAATTGTTTTTTGTTTCTATTGTAGATTGTGTGGCAGCTATACGAGGCAGACTTTGGCCACCTTCCTGAGTTCTGTGTTGCAGGGAGGGATACGTGGACAGCAAGGGTGCCACTTGTGTGTTTTTGCATAGTAAAGAGACACCACCCGGACCGTGTCCTTCGATAGTTTGGCTTGGCGCAGGAGCGGCCTGACGATGTTGTCTACGATGATAGACTGCATAAAATAGACTTACATGGGAAGGTGGAAAAGAATTGGAGGGAGGAGCATGGACCGTATATCATTTCATGGGAAATGAGACGACAACAAGTTTGTCATGCACCTCCTCAGATTGGTGAGATGCCCCGTAATCATGCTTATTACCTATGGTACCGTCCGGTCACTCGAAAGTATGTCGACCGCAACAGCGCTAAATTAGATATAATGGTAATGTATTCTAATTACATTTTATTGCCTACTTCATTTTACTTGAGTACATGTATGAACATAGAATCAATTTCTATGAATTTTTCAGCAAATCTGGTTTGATTTGACTGACATCTAATTAAAGAGTTTCTGATACATATAGTATTCTAATAGAACTGTTAGTTTTGAGTTGAGTATTTGAGTAGATTAATAAGTATTATATTATCCATTCATTAATTGATACATAAATGTCTCAAATCTGATTGTACTGGTTCTTTCTCCGTTTCAGATTCAAAGCCATTTAGCGTTGTTGGAGATGCTTCCTAAAGGCAGCCAAGCTCACAACCATGTCCAATGTGTCCTAAATATTGTGGCTGGCCTTGGTGGTGGTCCTGCAGCAAATGGGTAGGCAAACAATAGGCATGAGATTGAACTAGCAGCTACTGCAACCCCAAGCACAAGCGCAGCACCTGTAAGTACACCGACCCGTAGTCAGCGTGCTATTGCAAGCCCAAGCAGAAGCGCAGCTAGGGGTCGTGGTCGGCCTACTACAGCAAGCCCAAGCACAAGTGCAGTCAGGGGCCGTGGTCGGCGTGCAACAACCCCTCGGGTTGTAACTAGTCCTGAGATGCCTCCACCCATCCTACACGCATCTCCTCAACCTGAGGTCCCTCCACCCATCCCAGATGCATCTCCTTAACCCGAGGTCCCTTCACCCAGCCCACCTTCGCAGCCCAATTTTGATGTCAGTATTGATCAAAATTTGACCCCTCCTATACTCCCCAAGACACCCTCATACCCACCCACCAGCTCTACTGCACCCACTCCTGGCCTTTACATAGAGCATCATTACCCACCTACCGCATCCTTATCTGACCCTCTAGGACCTCCGGTTGGGATTGACACTCTACAGCCACATACTGATGTACTGGACGAGCATCCCCCCATCAGTCCTCACCCCCACGAGGTAGACCGCAATGCACTAGAAGAGCACCCACTTGTGGGACAGGTGGACACAAAATAAGACACCGAGGTAGCTCTATGGTATGATAACATTAATTAGAACGTAATAATATATTTTCTAGTTCACTTTATTCTTATCATTATACCGAATATTGATTGCATGTATCTAATGGAATTTGCAGCACGATGATGAGCCCAAGGATAATGCCCCGTAGCCTCCTCCCTCGCGCAAACATTACACGAGGGCTAAAAAACACAAAATTGGTGAACCTTGAGTAAGTGCTAAAGTCATGGAATTGGAGCATAATATCGAGTTCTCAATATGCATTACTGCATTCTTTTAATTGATGGATGGAGCTGCCCTTTGTAAGATTAGAGATTAATCAATCTTTATGCTTCAGTAATGGCTCTTTTATAAATTCATCCTTTAGTAGTGGCTCTTTTATAAATTCATCCTTTTTGTAGCACGATGATGAGCCTAAGGATGGTGCACCGCAGCCTCCTCCCCCGCCCAAACATTACACGAGGGTTAAAAATCGCAAAATTCGTGAACCTTGAAAAAGAGGTTTGTTAACTATCTTGTTTAGTGGTGTCACTCTATGTCAATGCTTTGTAGTCACTCTATGTCAGTCTATGCTAAACTGGAAATCACCAATGCTTTAAGTACTTACTGTGGTGCTAAACTCCATTTGTTTTTGCACCCTAACTTAAATAAAAGAGGTGAGAACCTATAAAAAAAATCTGGAAAATGTTCCATCAGAAAGTTGAGGTACATTTGGATAGTTTCACATTCAAGTAACGCCTATTAAACTATAAGGCAAAGTACAGGTAAGCTGCTTGTCTACCACATTCTGTTATAGATTAATCTTGTGTTGTTTGATCAGGACAGTAAGAAGAATGGTGAGTGTCCGGAAAAAAGTAATGACGTTGCATCCCTTAGATGTACATTTGAGTTATTTGATGCCAACTTCTTCAACGATAAAAAGGTGACTTTTTATAACTTGTTATACTGCTGTTTTGGTGTTGCTTTATATTTGTAAATTACAAAACAATCCATGTTGTTAGGAAAAAGTGGAAAATAGAGTGATTGTCATGCCATATGTTTCTATAGGAGCTCAATATGCAGATATGTTTACTAAACCCTTATGCAAGATTTGATTGGATTTACTATATGGCCAGCTGGGATTATATGATATGTATGTCCTAGTTTGAGTGATTGTGTTATGAGTAGTATTTACATGTTAAGAGTAAGGAAGCACGAACAATTTAAAAAGCTTAGCGTGTCCATGTTTGATATAGACATGCCTTAGAGACGGTTGCTTATGTGTTGATGTGGTGTCCAAAGATTCTTTTTGGACACAATCAAGACATGTTTCAGACATAATTGCAACACAGAGATGAAATCAATTTTTTAAAAAAGAAAAAGAAAAAGGAAAAGAGCTAGAGTGGGATTTTTGACGTGGCCAGCACTGGTCTCAGCCCATTGGCAGTGGTCTTAGACCTTCACTGCTGCTCTCATCGCATCAGCATTCTTGCCATTAGTTGCCTTCATATGTTCTGCCTTCTTCTTCTTCTTTCATTTTCTTTTTGGTTGCTTTGGATGGTTTGAGAGTCAGTGGCTTCCGGAAGAGGCTTTGAATTATTTTCTTTTTGAAGACCGGGCTTATCAAATTTTCTCTCTGTCAAACAAGCTGTGAACAAAAAAAAAAATACATGTGGCTGATGCTAACTAATCTGTTGAGGATTTTTAGCCAATCCCAAAATTTGGGAATAAGGCTTTTTGTAGTAAAACAAGCTGAATGCACCTTAACTTTTGCTCTTAGAGCTTAGAGCATGTGGCTATTAACCACAACGTCGAAGTTTCAAGCCCTTCCTAAAAAAAAAGGTTTTGCTCTTACAACACTCATTAACAAAAGCCTAACATTAAACTTGTTTAAAAATGTAAAATACACAAAATATTAATTAATTAATTGCTATGTTACTGTTGTGTCTTGTGCTATTTTTTTCAGAATTGTTATGTCACTATGTCTTGTGCTGTGTTTGTGTCCATGCTTCTTAGGTTAAGAGGTAAATGTGTAATAATGTACTAAAGTTGTTAGTATAAATGCGAAGCATGTGTTAGGGTAAATGGATTAACCCAAACACACTTTGCAATGCTTAACATGTCACAGATACAGAACATAGCTCATAGATGGGAATATGAAATATGTAACAAATGAGGGACACAGTTCAGTTTTGTTGATAAGGAGATATGTTTTGAATGTTATGTTCTAACATTATTTAGCTCTTCTACTTTTCTATTACAGTCTCCAACGTCATTGAAGAGTGAAGAGTATCATCAGTTGTTTCCGCTTCCACCAGATGAAGTGAGTGACTTAAGGGTTTTGTAATATCTATTTGGAGTTTAGATTCTTGCAATATATATATATATATATATATATGGACTCTTTCAGTGGTTTGTAGTTGATATTCTCTTTAGCTTGTAAGGTGTCCGTAGTTTATGATGTTTGATGTGAAAATTCTGATGTGGGGTTGCATCTTAGAAACTTTGTTTGGGAATTTCGTAATTTTTCCTTTATTGTAGTTGTTACTTGTTAGAGCTGTTTTTTTATTTGATTTGATTTGATTTTATTATCTATATATATATATATATATATAAGACCGAAGCCTCTGCTGGCACCACAATTTTCCACGTCAACACAATATTTAAAAAATAAAAAATAAAAATAAAAACATTATAACACCTCAAAACCCTAGCAACCTTACCCCTCTCTCAAGTTAAGAAATATAAATCCACAGTTTCTGCAAACTCTCTCTCTCCAAACGTAAATATCAAATTCAACCCCTTTAATTTCTCTTTATATTTTTGAGGCTTCTATAGAGTTATAGTGAGTTATGCTGATTTTGTTTTTTGTGTGTGTTTATAGATGGTCATAATACTCCGTTATTCGAAGAGAAGTTTGTGTTTTCATTAATTGAAGGCCTTAGAGAGATAAGTGTTGCTATTTGGAACAGCAATACAAAAGACGATTTCATTGGCAGCAGAAAGTAATTACTTTGTCTCATATTTTTGTTTTTTGAATTGATTTTGTGTGCTTTTTAGACCCTTTTGGATCAATTTTGTTAATTGGGTGTTTTTTTTTTTTTTTGATAGGGTCCAATTGGGGAAGGTTCTTTCAAAGGGTTACGACGACCGCACTTGGTGTCTATATACTAATAGTGGGAGGTAAGTGCTATAAATTACTTACCCTTTTAAGTGTATAGTCTGTTTCTAAAATTATCTATAATATTTTGTCCTTCGAAAATTTTATCTCTTTAATTTTAGTATATTGTGTTTCTTAAGCTATAGACAGATTTTCTTTGTTTCTTATTTTCAATAATAAATCATTTTATTGCAATACCGGTAATTGTTTGAGAAATCCAATATGTTCATATCTCTATAGAATAGAGAATATTAGAAGCCAATTTTATTACAACTACTTAAATTGAGTTGACTTAATTCCGTACAATTACAAAGTATAACATGAAAAATAATGAAATTAATTGTTTTTCAAATGATTGTACCAATAAAAGTGAATGTGTATAAATTTTGTTTAATTATCTCATGCATCGCACGGGTTAGCGACTAGTCTATATATAAAACCGAAGCTTTTGAAGATTCCACAATTTTCCACGTTAGCACATCATTAAAAAAAAAAAAATAATAATAACAAATAATAAAACAAAAGAAAAAAAGAAAACCATAAACAATGATAAAACAAAAGAAAAAAACGAAAACACCCTGCCTTCTCTTTCACTACCCGATTGCCTTCTCTTTCCCTTTCACGAATACCTTTCCCTCTCACGAATACCGGACCTTCCTCCCACCGGACCTTCCTCTTCTCTGCCTTTTCCTTAGCTCGATTCTCTGCCTAAAAAAAAAGAAAACCATAACCAATGATAAAACAAAAAAAAAAAATGAAAACACCCGACTGCCCAGATTTTGTCATGCAAGCCTCTCCTTCCCCGAAAATCAAAACCCTCTCCTTCCCCAAAATCAAAACCCAAAAACCCAAAACTCAGATGCCGTCGGTGTCATCGAGGAAGCTATGAGCAAAAACCCTCTCCTTCCCCAAAATCAAAACCCAAAAACCCAAAACTCAGATGTCGCCGATGTCATCGAGGAAGCTATGAGCAATCTAACGCAGCCTCTGAAGCAGGTTTTGGAATTTTCTTGAGATTATTATTATTTTTTTTAAATTTATTTAACCGTTCATGGTTGGTAGTGTTGGAGAATTGGAATTATTAGGATGAGAGGAAAGGAGGATGGTATAACCCCAAAAATCAAAATTTCTTTTTGTGGGTATTGTTGAATATTGCTATATGACTGAAATATTTGTTTTGGGTTTGTCTTTATTTTTTATTTCTATTTTTGTTTGGTGCACATATATCATTGTTATTTAATTTAATAAATAAAAATATCTCATGAAAATTTGGTTTTTCTGTTTTGTTACTAAATGGATTGAATTAACTCACTTATATGAAATGCATAATTTATTGGTCATTAAAAAGGCTTCTTTTATTCATGCTGTATACAAATTACTTGGCTTGTATGGCTAATGTTTTAATGGTGATTGTTTTTTGCTTTGTACTTTTACCTTTTAGAACCAGCCTATTTTCGACATATAAACTTAGTTGGAAATGTCCACACTGTATCCCTTTAGATTTTTCCTTTTAGAGTAAATAAAAAATCTTATTTTGTCTATGATAGACAGTATTTCTCCATGTGCAATGTGGTATTAAACTCTCGAGTCATATCTTCTAGCAGAGGTTTTTTGTGTATATGTCCCTATAGAGTGATTGTTTAATTATGAAGAACAAATATATTATAGATGAAGTTATTTTTAAGCTGTGTTGAGAATTGTGGGGGAAATTATTCTTTTAAGGGAGACAACAAATATATAGTGGCAGCATGTGGCTACAGTTGAAATTGTTACCATCTCCTATGTTTACGCTCTATGAAACAAAAATTAGAAATGGTTTTACTTGCAGATAAACATTGTGTTGAATAGACACTCTTTTTGTTTCACTGACAGCTGGGTGGGTTAAGGAAAAAACACTAAATCTTAGCTATTGAAAAGCATAGCATGACTTTTTTTTATGTCACTTCACAGTAGCAATTCCAAATCTTCAAGCCACTCCACTTATCCCCTTCCTACATTACCACCAAAAATAAAAAACCTTGCAAAAGCCATAAATGTGAGAATTAGTTCTCTTATCACTCTGCACATCCAAATACCTCTTGACATTTATTTGATCAACTCGAATGTCATCTCTGTTTCACTTTCTATTCTATAGAAGTCGTTATTTTTGTTTTGGAGGTTGGGGTTGGTTACTATAGCTGTTTGAGATTCCTAACAAGTGTTTGATAGAATGCCTACAAGATATATTAGTAAATAGACAGTTTAATTATCTATATCGATTAATTATCCTACTTATCTCTCAAATTTTGAATGGTGGTTGCTTTTATTCGACAAAATGATAAAAAGAGTCTCTATAATAGTGCCTGTGAGGTGTTTGATGCTAGGTCTCAATGGGATTCTGCATATGGGGAGCAATGATAAATTTGACAGAATTACAAAAATTTTGACTTTTAATTTGCTTAACATCTGAACTTCGAAAAATAACAGGATTGATGTAGGAGAAGGAAAAAAGGTCAATCATGAGAGATGTTCTAGATCGAAGCTTCAGCTGCAATGCATCAGATATCTTGGTCCAGTGAGTCTCATGTCCCTGCTTTATGCTCCCTAACTAGGAAGTAGAATTTGTATTTTGATAAAAAGCAATCATGCATCATGGAACAAACACCATACTTAATTTGAAGTTCAATCATCATGCATTGTAGGCAAAAAGGAAGGCTTATGAAGTTGTGGTTCAAGATGGGAAACTTATCTTCAACCATAGTGTGATAGTGGAGAATTCCTTCACACAGTAGGAGGTATCAAAAGTTCATTCTCTTGGGTAAGTATCTTTGATTATTACCTAAACTGCACTATGATTATTACACAATCATTGATTTAACTCTCTCCTTTTTTGTTTTTGTGTGGGTGATTTTGTAGATTTCCATGCACCAATGTATATCTTACATGCCCACATTGTGTGCTACAAATAATAAAATAATGTTATGAACAATGTTAATGTTGTAGCTTCATTGATGGTATGTACTTAAAATGATTTCAAGCAACTTCATTGATGGCATGTACTTAAATGATTTCAAGCAATTGCTTCAAATATTTTTTATTTTCTTGCTCATAGAAATAGCTATTAATACATTATTGCATTGTCTCTATTTAAATGCAATATTTTGAATTTTTTCCATAGAGAGTGGCTTGGCTGAGCCTAATAGCACTACTTCGAATAATTGTGTATTACTTTCAACCCAACATTTGGTGTTTTTGAAATTGATTGTATGCCTTACTTAAGATTTATCCAAAGAGTTTATGAAATTTGGTTTTAATTGTTTATAGAGAGTTGAAACTGAAATATATAGGCATTTTGTTTGATTCCTTTCAAATAGACACTCTTTCAAATATATAGGCATTTGCATGTACTTAAGATGTATCTAAAGGAAATTAGATGCATCTAACACAAATATATGTTGCTGCAAATGATCTCCTCAACAGTTTCCAAGAAGCCAGCATAATCAAAATTGGGGGTCATAAAGAGTAGATAAGCAAAGATACTTAGACTATTTGTTAGCTGTTTCTTTTCAAAGTTTTGAATATTGTGTTTATGAGTTGCTTCTTATAAGAGATAGTGGGATAGGGCCCCATGTGTTTATGTGGCATATTATTCCCTGGCAACAAATGCATGGTCTTGCTAATGTTGTCATGAGATTATTTATACATTTAAATATTCATTTTATCAATAAATTTTTTTATATGATTTATATTGGTGGTAGACTATAAATTGATTTGCAATTGAGCATTATGTGAATTCATATTATGCCCAAATTTGTGTATGAGCTATTGGAATGTTGGCTATAATTTTTTCATCGACATAGAGAAACCAAGGTGTGATCTTTATGTGTTATGTGAAACACCCTAAATTTATAATCAAAGAACATATTTTGGGCCCTTTGTGTGATTATTTGTAATTGTTATTTAACCAACTATCCCGTGCATCGCACGGGTTAACGAATAGTTATTATTATTATTATTATTATATTAGCCTAGGTGTATTCTAGGAAATTAGTGGATTCACACATTTATGAAGTATTACTTGAGAGTTTCTATGGTAAGAAGATTCTATTTCTTTTCTAACATGCCTATAAACGGTGCTGTTTTTCTTCCTGTTAAGATGTTTCTATTATGTTGGACTTCCTATCATTATCGGTTCATATTTTTTTCTTGCTTCCTTCTTTGAATTCAATTAGTTATTTGGACTCTTTCTATATTAGGAAAATTGAGTCCTATAAATTTCTTTACAGGTTTGATTGTTTTGTGAAGTTTTGCTTGCTGCAAAAAAAATTCTACAACCTATAGATAAGGTCCATTGCTTTTATTCTCTGCACTCTCACCTCCTCCCCTTTAGAAGGCATTGCTGCTCTAGTCTCTCCCATATTTTTTTTATTTTTTATTTTTTATTTATTAATGCACCCAATAGGACATCAACCTATGATCTTACCCACCACCGAACATGGAAGTGCCATCAAGCCCAAAGGCCATTGGCCGACATGAATTTTTCTTCAATTCATATTTTTCTTTTCCCCCTATCTTATTCACTGGCATCCTCATTTTGGTTGTGTTTACTCTATTAGCGTTTTGTTCCTTGCTTGTGTAGAATCCCCTACTACAGGGCATAGCTACTCTTGTAAAACTGGTTGTATTTTTTTCACATAAATTCTGAAATGTTATCATTTCAAAGAAATATAAATTAAAAAAACACCAAATGACACAGGAATGTCTATTAATGCAAGGGAACAAATTGTCAAGATTTGTTTCTGTAGTCTTTTGGGACTAAGGCTTTGTTGTTGTTGTTGTAGTAGTAGTGGCACATTGGTTATCTGCTACCAATTCTTTTTTTACGCATCCATTTTAACTTCTTCATTGTAGGCTTTAATGCTTAACTTTCTGTATTTTTTTGGGTCTAATTTCCTTGGATGTGTATTGGTTGCAGGGTCATATGTACCTGTTTGTTAATTATATTTGCTTTTACTCTTAACATATTCGGATTTGAGAGGAATATATCTGAAAATGTCTGCTGGGATCGCATCTAGATCGGGAGGACTCAAGAAATTTCTTTGGCCTAGACTTCAGCCTATCGATGTTCAGTCTGCTGCCTTGTGGGGTGTCGCCGCCACCACCACTGCTCTTTGGATCGTTCAGGTCAGCTTCCCTTTCCATCCAATCCAATCCAATCCAAAGCCATTTTTTATTCTACTTGTACTTTATAATTATCTATTATTTATTCCTAATCTCATTTTCTAAGAATATGAAAAATATTTGTATTGTGATGGATTGCATCTTTGTATTCGCCAAATCTAAGATTATTTAACGAACAAGAACAGTTTTTGATGCTCATGTTTCATTGCGCATATGGTCTATCTCTTTCATTTTTTTTTTTTAAACTGATAATTTCATTGAAAAAGTGCAAATGGTGCAAGCCTAATACAAGTTTTATTTAAAAAGTCCCCCTAACAAATGATAATATTTTCTAAGGATTTGTCAGTTGTTAGTTCATTAGTTCATGACCATTCTCTCTTCTTGTACATGGTTGTATTTCACATTTATAAATAATGTCAATGATTAATTGGGTCACCATAAAATGTCTTATATATATAAAAGATATCATATATCATGGTTGTATTGGTTTTAATAGTTGTTGATTGTAGACATGTTAACTCTGCTTGATTGTGGCCTTAGATTTTTTTTGAGATAGTCAGTCATTACATTTTTCTTTTTTATTTATTTATTGAGGTAATAGCAGTTCTTAATTTGTGTTTCAATTAGGTATATTTTATCAGGTTTGCAAGCATTAAATAGCACTTTTGCTAGTTGCAGTCATGGTTTTGAAATCCGGACCGGACCGTACGGTCGGACCGGAAAAACCGTGAACCTCCCACCATCACGGTTCTTTAAGCTTAAAAACCTGTCTATGTCAAAAAAGCAGGGAACCGTTCGATCCGCGGTTCAACCGCATGGTTCTAAGAACCGTGATCAGACCGCTTCTCACGGTTCCCTTTGAATCTGAACCTTAAAAAAAAAAAAAAACACAGAAAAACAAAAGAAAAAGAAACACAACTGCTGGGAAGAATAAGCCGATCTAACTTTGCTTCAATCTCAAAAAACATCTCAAATAATCCAAACACAAAACACAAAACAAAATCCAATTCTTACAATGAAGTTGAATCAGAACAAGAAAAAAAAAAAAAAAAAGAACATGCCAATTTGACCCAATCTGGTGGTGGGGAGGAGGACGAACGGCGGTGGAGTGGCAGGCGAGGTAGTGCTAGAGAACGCTTCATCCTCTGGTGTTGTTTCTCCTTCTTCTTCTTCTTCTTCTTCTTCTTCTTTCTTCTTTTTCTCCTTCTCTTTCTTTTGTCCGTCTGCACTTTCTCTCTTTTAACTCCACTCATTAGTTTTTGTATTATTTTTTTTATTTGTGTTTTTCCAAAGCCCTCCACGTGATTACATTGGAAAGGTAAGAAGAGTTTCAGCCATCCATATTTTTCACCTTCCCAACATGATGTGACAACTCTCTTAATTGTTAAGTACTTTTAATTAATATTTACAATTTTTTTTAAAGAAAAAATCTAATACCGAAATTTGTCTTAACTTTTTTTGGTTGTTAGCTTTTTTTTTTTGGTTGTAATTCTGATGGGATAGAGAGTAGGCAGTAGAGGAAAAATAATGGATTTATATATATTTGATAGGTATTCAAATTTACAATTGTGCCCAAAAAAATATAAAATTGTGTGATTCTAAAATTATTTTAATTTAAAACTATTAAATAATTTAAAACTTTTATTTTATTTAATATAATATAAGTGTCCTTCTAATTAGTATATTATTATTGCTATCACAAGTTTAACTAATCAACATATAAATAAATAAAGAATACCATATCTACCTTTACTTAGTATTTAGTATTTCTTATTTGTTTTGGGAAAGTTATGATATAAAAAATATATTTGAAAGATAGATTTTTATATTTAATTAAATTATTTTAGTTAATTTTTATATTTATATTAATTTAATATAATTATTTATATTTAAATAATTATTAAATTAATTATGACGTCATCACGATTCGATCCCGGTTCGACCTCGGTCCAACCTTCAAAACCTTGAACCTCTCTCTTTTACGGTTCATTGAACGGTCCGGGTTTCAAAACCTTGGTTGCAGTATGATTGTTTAATTTTTGTGCAAGAACTTGTTTTTTCATTCTAGGTATCTATGGATCTTTTTCTATCTTTTTTTTTTTTAACATTGTTTGTATATGTTTGATTTTGCTTCGCGAAAGGGATTAGTGGTCTAGGGATTAGAGTAACACCGTGATCGACTGATTGTATGTATTTTGTTGTGTAAAAAAAGTGAGTAAATTTATATTTACAAATTTGGGTTTTTTATTTTTTTCTTTTTTCTTTTTTTGGTTTTTCTTTAAGCTCAGAACTAACAGTTTGACTCAGATGAATATACTTGTGCTTTTCCAGCAAACAAAAATTGAAAGCAGTTATGATTTGGGAAAGAAAAAACAATTGTTAACTTTTCTTACCTTATGTGTTTTAGACATCTAATTAGCTGTATCATGCAATTTTGTAGAATGTGCTAATAAGTTTGTGTTAGTTATGTTTATAAGCATTTGACATTTTAAGGTAGGTAACTTTTCTTGGCTAATGGTTTTCTCTTGCACAGAACACGAGAATGGAGAAACCCAATCTGGACGAATTCTACCACGTATTTACCAGTTGCGCAGTCAAAATTCATCGACTACCGCATGATGGGTGATGGTTCCAAGTGTGAAAGCTGGAAAGAATTCAAG
The DNA here is from genome assembly GCF_001633185.2 of Quercus lobata. Lineage (NCBI taxonomy): Eukaryota > Viridiplantae > Streptophyta > Magnoliopsida > Fagales > Fagaceae > Quercus > Quercus lobata. Next base: position 41,994,559 of record NC_044912.1, on the reverse strand, counting down.
ACAAGTTGTTTAGGGAATTTCGTGAAGAATTTTGTGAGGAAGAGCCTGGGCCAAGGTGTAAGGCTTTATTGTTCCCTCCAAATCAAGTACTTCCTCTTTATTTTTGCTATAAATTCAAACTATTTGTTTGATTCCGATTTTACTGTCTCCGTTCGTATTTGTAATTTCTCGTTCTTATTCTGATCTTCTATATATGTTAAGCATTACATCTTAGATCTGAACTTATTTGATCCTTCGTGATTATATTTCTATTTGTGTTTTGCAATGATAATTAGAAAATCGAATTCATCAACTTCGACGTTCACTATCTCAGGCAATATATATTGAATATATAATTACTGTAAATGGTTACTTATGTTGGTTAATGGTTTGTTTGATTGTGGTATTGTTAATAATCATTTTTCCTAAATTCAAAATCCAAAAAAGAAATAAAAAATTTACTTACAAAAACAAAAGTTCAATTGTAATTGTTTCGATTCTGTAGGTATGTCAATGTACATTGCACTTTTCTATTTTGTTTTTATAAAGAAATTAATGGCAGTCTAATTATTTTTACTCCGGCTCTTTCTTTAATTTCTTATTTCCTTATGATTATCCTCTTTCTTCTTTTCTATTTTTCTTTTTTCTATGCATTTGTAGGTTAAAGCTTAGTCATTGCTTTTCTTCTTCTTTTTTATTGCAATATTACTGTGAATTTCTTTGATTACAATATTATAATACAACAACTGTGGAATTTGGATGAGTATCAAATTGTATAAAAGAAATACAAATTGTGCAATTTGGATAAGTATCAAATTGTATAAAAGAAATACAAATGGTGCAATTTGGATAAGTATCACGTATTAATTAATTATATTGCACTTACCTCTATTTCGAAGCATAAAATATATAGGCAAAGGAGAGTGATTGACCATTATATACATATTACTAATATATTTGTAAAAAAAATAAAAAATAAAAAAAATAAAATGCCACAGATTGAGAAAAATGGAACAATTATTACTAAATAATAGACTAACTTTTACGGATAAAAACCTAAAACGCGGCGGTTTTATTTATTTATTTATTTTTTCTTTAAAGATAAAATTGTAAAATCATGGAGAAAATTGCTTCTAAATAATAGGCAAAATTTTAGGAATAAAAATACCGGGTAAAAACCTAAAAAAGTTTTTTTTTTTTTTCCTCTTTTCTTTAAAGATATAATTATAAAATCATAGAAAAAATGGCTTCTAAATAATAGGCAAACTTTTAGGAATAAAAATACCTAAACATGGGTTTTTAAAATTTTATTTTTTTGCTTGAAATTGTAAAAAAATTATCAAAGCAACGTTCAAGGATCACAATTTATTAACTGAAACAATAAAAGTAATGGATTTATTTTTCACCAAAACTCTATTGGATATTGTTATCCTTAAACATAGCAATTTATCCTTAACAATATTGCACAATCCAAAATCCTGAATCTCAACCGTCAAACATAATAAGGAAAGTAAAAAAAAAAAAATGTAAAACAAAAAGATAATTTAGGATTCTAAAATCCTAAAACATGATTTTTTTTTTTTTTTTTAAATTTTTTATAATGGGAAACTGTGCTGGTTAGTAGGCCATTAGTAGAGAATCTGAAATCCTAAAAGTTAGGATTTTTTTTGGCTTGAATTGTAAAAAAAAAAAAAAAAAATACTACAAATTTTTAGTCTTAAGTATAGTACCTTAGGTGTTATTCCTTAAGTTATTTTCTTAAAATTCAGTCATGTGGTTACTTAAATAAAAAATACTAGCCTCTGAGCACGCGTGTCAGAGGCTCTTCTATTTTTTTCGGTAAAAGTTAATTGTGGGGTCATGGGCCCTGATCATACAATTGGGTTTTGGGCTTAAGGCCCAAGCCGAGGATAAAGGGTTGTCTGAGGATGGGTAAGTATAGCCAAGGAAACCCATACTAGTGGATAAGGAAGACAATATTGAACATAATGGCCTAGGAGTTTGTGCCGAGGATGAATTTGTCCTCGGCTAGCCAAGGCCGAAGTCCGTAAAGGATGCCTGCCATCTAGGGGTGCGATCCATGAAGTTCTGAAAATATGTATAAGCCTTGCAAGAACAAAAGACAGAGAAGAATCCCAAAATATCTTGGGAAAAGCTACTATCACCGCATTGAATGCACCCTAGCCAACTCCCTGGCCGCATTAATGAGGAAGTGACCTCTGCACAGTATTAATGCAACCCAACAACTACCCCAGAAGACTTCTAGAGGGGGTTGATGGGACAAGTATTAGCATAAACCATCAATTATCCACGTGTAGGGTAGAGATGAAAGAAAATATGTAGTATAAATAAGAGTAAAGACCCCAGAGATCAGGGGCTGGGAAAAAAGGCCAAGAACCAGAGCCTCCCAGACCGTATCAAGGAGAAAGACTCCTCGAGCAAACACGGTTTAAGTTTGTATGAATACCATGTCTAACCACCGTTCGGTGACCAAGGCCTAACCTTTCAAATCCACGCTCTAAAAATTATATTGTTTGGGCCTCTTTTACGTGCGAACCCAATATCATTTTGTGGTCGTTACAAATTGAGTCCTTACAATTGGCGCTGTCTATGGAAAGGCTTGTGTGTTGGCACAGGCGGTGGGTCGAGAAAGTCCCCTTATCACTTCCAATAGCCCGTTGTAGTGCTCTAAAGTAAAGTTCCATTAGGGGCTACGCTTTTTCATTAGGGGCTATACTTCGAAGCGTCAGTAACGCGGATGGTTCTAGGGGCTTGGCCGAGGGGTTAATCTTCCCAAACCAATGTCCTACGGCTTGGCCGAGGGGCTAATTCCCCCCCTCCCCCCCCCCACTTAATGAAAATATCTAAGTTTTGGACAGAACCAAGGTATTGTATAGTCCTCGGACTCAAGCCTATGGGGAAACCAACTACTTAAAAGCTAAGTTTTGGACAGAACCAAGGTATTGCATGGTCCTCGGACTTAAACCTATGGGGAAACCAACTACTTAAAAACTAAGTTTTGGACAGAACCAAGGTATTGTATGGTCCTCGGACTTAAGCCTATGGGGAAACCAACTACTTAAAAGCTAAGTTTTGGACAAAACCAAGGTATTGCATGGTCCTCGGACTCAAACCTATGGGGAAACCAACTGCTTAAAAGCTAAGTTTTGGATAGAACTAAGGTATTGCATGGTCCTCGGACTCAAACCTATGGGGAAACCAACTACTTAAAAACTAAGTTTTGGACAGAATCAAGGTATTGTATGGTCCTCAAACTCAAGCATATGGGGAAACCAACTACTTAAAAGCTAAGTTTTGGACAGAACTAAGGTATTGCATGGTCCTCAGACTCAAACTTATGGGGAAACCAACTACTTAAAAGCTAAGTTTTGGACAGAACCAAGGTATTGCATGGTCCTCGGACTCAAACCTATGGGGAATCCAACTACTTAAAAGCTAAGTTTTGGACAGAACCAAGGTATTGCATGGTCCTCGGACTCAAACATATGGGGAAACCAACTACTTAAAGAAATATCTAAGTTTTGGACAGAACCAAGGTATTGCATGGTCCTCGGACTCAAACCTATGGGGAAATCAACTACTTAAAGAAATATCTAAGTTTTAGACAGAACCAAGGTATTTCATGGTCCTCGGACTCAAACCTATGGGGAAACGAACTACTTAAAGAAATATATAAGTTTTGGACAGAACCAAGGTATTGTATAGTCCTCAGACTCAAACCTATGGGGAAACCAACTACTTAATGAAAATATCTAAGTTTTAGACAGAATCAAGATATTATATGGTCCTCGGATTCAAACCTACGCTAAACAAAACCTACGCTAAACAGAACCTTAGCCATGCATGAGTCCTCAGACCACAGGCTTTGGGAAAATTAACACACATAACTTCTTTCTATAAGTTTCAAGACAGACCCAAAATTATAACCAACTCCTCAGATTGGTAGCTTTGAAAGGAGCAATTTATAGTACAAATATGGGGCGCGTGAAACGGCACTCCCTCGGGTGTAAATCAAAGGATCAAAGCAGAATTAACTCTTAAGAATTCAAAACCCCACATTTTTCCTCGGATGAGAGGAAAAAACCGGAGTTTTGAGGGGTTATTGTGGGGTCATGGGCCCAGATCATACAATTGGGTTTTGGGCTTAAGGCCTAAGCCGAGGATAAGGGGTTGTCCGAGGATGGGTAAGTATAGCCAAGGAAACCCATACTAGTGGATAAGGAAGACAATATTGAACATAATGGCCTAGGAGTTTGTGCCGAGGATGAATTTGTCCTCGACTAGCCAAGGCTGAGGTTCGTAAAGGATGCCTGCCATCTAGGGGTGCGATCCATGAAGTTCTGGAAATCTGGATAAGCCTTGCAAGAACAAAAGACAGAGAAGAATCCCAAAATATCTTGGGAAAAGCTACTGTCACCGCATTGAATGCACCCCAGCTAACTCCCTGGCCGCATTAATGAGGAAGTGACCTCTGCACAGTATTAATGCAGCCCTACAACCATCCCAAAAGACTTCTAAAGGGGGTTGATGGGACAAGTATCAGCATAAACCATCAATTTTATCCACATATAGGGTAGAGATGAAAGAAAATATGTAGTATAAATAAGAGTAGAGATCCCAGAGATCAGGGGCTGGGAAAAAAGGCCAAGAACCAGAGCCTCCCAGACCGTATCGAGGAGAAAGACTCCTCGAGCGAACACGGTTTAAGTTTGTATGAACACCATGTCTAACCACCATTCGGTGACCAAGGCCTAGCCTTTCAAACCCATGCTCTACAAATTATATTGTTTGGGCCTCTTTTACGTGCGAACCCAATATCATTTTGTGGTCGTTACAAATTGAGTCCTTACATTAATAATATGCATAAATTATAATTTGGGATTAATGTATTTCTGAATCACAAAAAAAACCTAGGGGTGTGATGAGTGTTAAGTGTTTGTGGTAAAATAATTTTTTCATCACACCCTTAGGTTTTTTTTCTTGATTGGAAAATATATTAAAGACAAATTATAGTTTATGCATATTATTAACTTTTACCCAAAAAAATAGAAGAGCTCACGCGCGTGCTCAGAGGCTAGTTTTAATTATATCACACTTCATTAGTGGTGATTAATTTCATTTTGTTAAGAATGTAAAATTACTGATAGCATGCAACATCTATAATGTAATCTTTTATGAGAAAAATAAAATTTATCTTCTTCTTACTGAATTTAAAAAAAATTTCTAAAATAAATTATTGAAGTTTTAAAATTTATGTTGTACTCTTATTTAAGTTAGAATCTTTTTATCCCCTTTCATCTCTGTGTAGAGAATATTGTAAATGGATATTCCTCTCTATGGGGCTTATGTGCAGTACAACTTCCTAGATGAGCGACTTGTGAATTGATTGGATTAGAGGATGTTTTTAATTTTGTAATCTTGATATTTGTACGAGATCACTAACATAATTTGTGTATGTGCTAGACTGGCTATTGCTTATTACTTTCTTGGTAACATAATTTTTATCCCATACTTATTGCATTATTATGTAATAACTAAATTATTTTGATTTTTCTTATTTCATGGAAGACCTATTGCATAAATTTGTTTTAAAATTTATTTGTTTAACTTCCCAAATGCAGGTCCTTTATGGGCTAGAATATGCAGGTCTTTTATGGGCTGGAATATGCAGGTCCTTTAAATTTTATCAATTTTTTCCTGTTCGATGCATCTTCTGGCTCTCATGCATACGGTGCTGAAGCAAATGCATCTTCTGCATCAAATGTTGACAAGCTTCATCAAGAAATCTCAGTTCGTTCACTAATAGTCATAATTCCATTGATTATTGTGTGGACACACACACATATTCGTTGGAGTATTTTCAAGAAAATCCAAAGAGGAGGTACAAGAGAAGAAGATGTTGCTGGAAAAGCTACAAGTCAGAATGAATGAAGCAGAAGCAAAGGCCAAGAAGCTTATAATGTCATTCGAGAATCTTCTCAAAAAGAAACCCGAGGTTTATTATTTGAAAAAACTTAATATCTGTTTAATGGTAGTTATTTGAAAACATAAAAAGAAAGAATAAAGAAAACATAAAGAACGAATAAAAAAAGAATATTTAAATGAAATGGTAAAATAATAGAAGTTTTGATATTTGGTGGATTGCAAATTGTTATGTTAAAATTGATAAAGCAGGAATTGAACTGAAATTGTAAATGCTCAAATATTTAGCAGTCTTGATAAGTATGCTCTAATGGTTTAGTCATAAAATCAGCACTTGTATTAAAGGTTTAATGTTCAATTTAATCATTACCCGTGATAGTGGCTGCATGATTTGAACTCAAAATACTATGATAATTTCTCATGGATAAAGCTATTAAATCTGATTATGCTGGACATTATAGCAAGCGGCGTTTATCGTAAAGTTAACTCAAAGAACCTGCAATCCATAATAATGGGACATGTTTGTGTATTTGGGATAACACTCGATTAGAGTCTGTAGACGTTATATTTGTGTATTTGTTGATACTGTCATACTGGCTTTAGAATTGTGTTGCTTTATTGGGTTTTGGTATGATTTATGTTTTGAGGTTGGAGACGGGTTTTTTTTTTTTTTTTTTTTTTTTTTTTTTGTTCTGCAGGGAGTTATGAAGGCAATAAATGTGAACAAGATGACATCTGCTGGGTGTAGAGTGAAAATATGGATTGTAGATTGGTTTGCCCAGCTAACCAATAAGATGGGAGGTGAGTTGAAGAAAATTGATGTTGTTGGCCGCTACCTCATTGAGATTTGGAAGGCCGTTGTGATGGATATTGATGGACGGAAGGTGGAGTTTCTGTGGTCCTCGAAGGAGATAAACTGAATCAAGCTCATGAGTATGGATATAGCACAAAGGAATACGGAGGATAAAAAGGTATTGTATGATGATTATTATTACTTTAACTAGTCACAGACCCGCACGTTGCGCGTGATTATTTTTTATGGTGATCTCATTATTATTATTATTATTTTGTAATTTGAACTAATTTAATGAAAAGTAATGCATTTCATAATCATATTTATTACAAAATAATTTTTTATTATTGTAGAATTGTTTTATTTAAAATTTGAAACCTTAATTCTACCATAGTTGGTTGACTAATTTTTACATCTCTAAGTCAATTAAACACGTTTTGCATGCTACATGTAAACCTTCTTTTCCATAAGGGTTGAAATAATGTGCGTAATATTTTTTTTCTATGGAAATTAAAAAGAATAAAATTCACCTTGTCTTGATGTTTTCTAAAAATTAAATTTGGAGATTCTCTTTCAATAATTGTGAAAACTCCAAGCAATAATTCAGAAGGTAATACATGTTACATGTTCATGCTTTGAATGTGTAATTGTATGATTGATTTGGGTTGTAATTTATAAGTTGAATATGGTGGTGTATATCCAAAAGGGCCTAACTATGTTGTTTAGGATATTGAATATAGTGTTGTGTGTGATTTATAGAGTAGCAACGGTTGTAGTAATTAAAAATTGGTTTTTCATTGTCTTTTAAGTTAATAAAAACCTTACCTCTACTTTTTTTTTTCAAAAAACCTTTACATATTTTTTTAACGTGAATCTTTATATATACCTTAATAAGTAAACCCTATACAGTTCATTTTCTTAGATGCATAAAAAAAAGACATCTATTCCATAATAATAGTGGCTAATTAGTTTTTTCATGTTCTCATTTATAATGTTTCTTACTATTATCATATTTTACTGGCTGTTGATTTTCATAATAGAGGCATTAAATGAGAGTTAAATTCTTCGAACCTTTCATTAGATTTTAAAAGTCATGGTGTGTGAAGAATATAAGCATTTAAGGACTTTTTTATATATTTTATTATTTATAAATAATGTTAAATGAAATGTCAAAAAAAAAGATTTTGAAAATTTTCATCTTTATTTCTTATATATTTCTATTATTACTGAAGAACGTTTTCCTTTTAGTTTTGATAATAAATATGATTTTCTAGATTAGAGTTTGATTAGTTTCAAGTTTAAATTTTGTATGATTTTATTTAATTGTTGATTATATGATTTAATTAAGTGAATTTAACGATTTATTTATTTGCATTGTAAAGTTTATAATAACATTCGTAGGGTCATCTTTAATTAATTTTTTACTCCTTTAGCCGTCGGTCTCTTTGTTTTCCAATTAACGGTTACTAATTAATTTATTTAATTGACGTTTGATTTCTTTTACTAATCTCTTTCTCTCCCTCTTTGTTAACATCCTATTGTTTTCCCAAATTTGATGATAATTCTAATGTACTAAATATGCATATTGTAACGTTTATTTTTATTTTTATTTTACTCCATTTTGCTGCCATGAAGTTAGTACATCCATAACTATTAGTTTATTATTTTATGATATGTTTGGTTTGATTATTATTATTATTATTATTATTATAAATTTAGTGTTTCTAAAATAGCATGTGTTTTGTATTCTCTTTTTCTATTAATGCATTGTAACTTTTTATGGGAATACTTTATAAGAAAATTGTTTATTCTTTTTTTTTTTTTTAAATTGAGTGTTTCTAAATTGATATTTGTTTTGTATTTCATTTTTCCATTGATGCATTGTAACATTTCATGGGAAGACTTTATAAGAACAATTTTTATTTATTGAATAAAATATTATACGTTTAATTTTTAAAAAAATGAGACAAAATATAAATAATTATGATATGGAGGATGTTGCTAAATTTAAATGTTGAATAAAATAAGATGAGAATAAAATAATAAAAATGAAATGTATAGCAATAAACACCATATTATTTTAGTTATGCTATGTAATAAAATAATATTATATTTTTATATACTATCTTTATAATGCAATAATATAACATTTAACAACCAATGTGAATAAAAAAGATAACAACATAAAATATAAAACTAAATCGTATCAAGCTGGATTACCTGTCAATTCCAATTTTAGCAAACTAACTGACTTCTAGTAGTCTAAAACTGATTTCTGCGATGCATTTGGTGGAGCTTTCAATACTGCATCAGTATGTTTTGATGGTCAACCTGTTACACTAAAATTAAAAATATATATATACCAAAAATTGAAGGAAAATATATATATATATATATATATATATATATAGAGAAAGAGAGAGAGAGAGGGCTTTTGTGTGTGGAAAAATAGAAATTGTGCATGGAATAAGAGGGAGAATGACAATTTTATAGCATGAGGATAAGAATAAGAAGAGTAAAAAATAAAGGAAGATAAAAAGATAGAATAATATTAATATTGAGAGTAGTGGGGATATGAAAAGTGGAAATGGAATGAGAAAGGTTGAAGAAAGTTAAGGTAAAGAGTAGTGGGGATATAAAAAGTTAAAATGGAATTGAAAATTTAATAATAAAAAAATTGAAAAAAAATTGATAATGACATAACTGCTGACGTGGCTCAATAGAAGCGTAGCAACATTAAATACTACGTTTCAACTTTTAGTAATATATTGATATGCTGGTGATGTGGTCGTTATTTTTACTTCTATTATATTTTGCTATAGGTGTGGTCACATTATGGGTCGAAGTGATGAGGAAGAGTTCACTGCAGCACAAATTTTCTACCCATGCATGCAATGTGCTTATGTGTTTTTTTCTTGAAGGTGCTTCCTTCTTCACTTCTAGTTTGTGAATGAACCATTTGATTTTGTGGAAAAACAATTTTTTTTTTCAACTGTCTGAATTTTTTATAAAATAAATAGGCCGACATTTGCCAATTGGGAATGGATCATCGAAAGGTGAATGTACTTGCAAGAGAGTACTCTGATGACATGAAGAGGAAAAACAAGCCTATTATTTTGTCACACCATATGTTCCTAATTCTTTATACTGACTATTTGTCTAATTATTTTTGTATCCTGTAACATTTTGTGTATAGTTGTGTGGTCTTTATTTGTTTTGCTTACTGGTAATTTACAAACATTTTACCCAGTTTACAACAAGGTCAGGAGAAGATGTCAAAAAGTGATCCACTATCTTCAATTTTTATGGAAGATGACGAGGTAGGGTGCATGTATAGGGGTATCAAATTGCCATTTAGGGGTTACATTGTGTTTTCTTTATTAGTTGCGCATAGCATAAGGATAGTGGATTATAAAACTAGGTTAACCTTAGATTTAGTCTGCCTCCATGTTGTAGGCCAAAGTAAATTTGAAGATAAAGAGAGCATACTGTCCTCCAGATATTGTGGAAGGGAATCCATGCTTGGAGTATGTGAAGTACCTCATTTTATCTTGGTTTAAAAAGTTTGTAATAGAGCGCAGTGCAGAGAATGGTGGTGATAAGTAAGCCATAAGGATTTTATTATGAATGCTTTACTTATTTTATTTAGTTAATGCTACGACATCTACCTTTTCACATGATGGTCAACCCTTGCATCTTGTTCAAAGTGCGTGCTCCTTAAGTAATTTCTATAGTTGCTTGAGCTATTTTTCCAAAATCATTTTTCATTGGGAATAGTAACTCAAATTGTTTTCTTCCAATGTAAGTTTTCTCTACAATCCAAGAGCTTCAAAAGCTTTGAAGAATTGGTTGCTTACTATGAAAGTGGAAAGCTACATCGAGCTGATCTTAAACCAGCCTTGGCAAAGGCTTTTAATAAGATACTAGAGGTATGTTGTTTCCATTTATCCATTTAGCTCTAATTAATGCTTCTTAGGTAGATTGATTCCCCATCACTTTGGGGAGTGATGCCACTACTTTACACATTTTGGATAAATGATGTTGGACTTTTGCAACCCATTACCATGTTGAAGCTATGATTAAATTGCTAGGACCTTAATTTGATTGGCCCACATCCTTTAGGGTATGTTTGGAACTGCCCCATCCAAACATAGGGTGAATTTTTTTGGAAGGGTGGGGCTATTGCAAAGTATGCTCAAGGGAGCCTATAAAACATCAAATTCGTTAATTCTGTGGTCTAACTTCTTTGTTCTATCTGTTTGTAGCGTGTAAGAGAACACTTCAAGAATGACAATAATGCAAAAGATCTTTTGAAAAGGGTTATGGTATGGTCGATTGACTTTTAAAATTAATTTATTTTAATAATGAGTTTTGAAAATGTTAAGAGTGAGAATTAGCAGTTGCACATATAAATTGTGCCTTCAATCAAGCCTTGCACTAGTGGTCAGAATTAGCAGTTGCACTAGTGGTCAAGCCTTGTTGCAATGACAAGTGCCTTTCACCAAAAGTTGTTGTGGGTTCAACCTTAACCACTCCGAAACCCCACAAATAGTGAAAGTTTTGTGCACTTAGTACTACGACCTTGCAGCCAGTTGTATTCCTTCATTGAGAAACATACTCGTTTTAGGCAAGTATTAGATTCAATGTTTTGAAAAAAAAAGTTATTATCAGATACATTTTCAAATTTTCAATTGCATTGGGTTTTGATTATAATTATTGCTCTATTTGTAGACACATAGATATCATTGTTATATCAAACCTCTTGAAGCATTGGAAGGTGAAGATTCCAGGAAAAGAAGGCAGACCGCTTCTTCATCATGCAGGGCTTGTTCAAGCTTTATCAGCTCATTTTTTGCTTTTTCCTACTTTCAATTTCCCATTGTGTGATTGAGCTCTAACATATTATTATGGAAGAAAAAATAATGTATAATTGGAATTTGATAGTTCAAATAGTGTAAAAATACCCTTGAACGATTAGACCCCCAATTTACAAATTAACCAATTCAAGCTTTATGTCAAACAACTAGTGTGCGGAAAATGAACAAAAGCTGTAAAACAGAATTGGAAAACAATCTAAGCCAAATTAAAATCACAACCCACAGCAGATAATAAAAGGCGAAGATAGGAGGGAAGGAAGATACAAACACAAAGACAACACGCGATGTGTTACCGAAGAGGAAATCGAAGCCCTCGACGTAAAACCTCTCCGCCACCCTCCAAGCGGTAAACAATCCACTAGAAAATGTAGTTGGGATATATGGACATCAATAGACCCTCCAAGCCTAATCTACCCAGTGCACCTAAGCCCTCCAAACTTCTTGCTCCAACAAGGTTGCGCCGAACCTTTTTCTTTTCTAGCTTCCCGGATTCCGCTACTTGACCATAGCATCAACCAATGTAAATTGATTCCTTCCTAACTGCTTCCTAGAACACCAAACAGCCCTCTCACAGTAATGAATATGGTGAGAACAAGGTTTTGGTAAAATGCCTCTCAAGGGTTTGACAATGGAGAGGAAGAGAGTTGGGGAATTTGAAGAGACTCTTATGTAAAGATTGTAGATGAATCAATCTTGTTTTACTCTAGGGTTTCTCTCTCAAAATTCTCTCTGGAAGCTCTCTTTCATTTGTGGGTATGAGGGGTATTTATACTGGGGTGAGAAGAGAATGTGAAACGTCAGGTTTTACAAAACAGGGGTGGCTCGCGGCTTGGCCTCGCGACTTGACTAAGTCGCGAGATCCAATCGCGAGATAACTGTATGGCCAGTTGTCCTATTTTGTCCTGTAGTGCTCCAGCTAGCATGACTGTTCACCTTCTGGCATGCTTGGCACATGTGCTGCATCTAGCGGCTTGCAGCCGCGAGTCACCCGTGAGATCAAGCCGCGAGTCTCTGTTTTCTTGCACACTCTTGAGCATTCAACACTCTATCTCACTCACTACCCTTACAACAAACCCACCTAAATACAGGGTTACTAAATGCTGAAATACAAGCAAATTTGGCATGGAATAAAGCCAATAAGATGGTTGATTAAATTCAACCTTACAGAATTATTTATAATAAAAACAAAATATGAAATGTAAAAACCTTGTTAGTATGCCACATAGATTCTCGAATGACACTTTAAGCTTGTTGGCCTTTGCTTCTGCTTCATTCATTCTGACTTGTAGCTTTTCCAGCAACATCTTCTTCTCTTGTACCTCCTCTATGGATTTTCTAGAAAATACTCCAAGGAATATATGTGTGTGTCCACACAATAATCAATGGAATTATGACTATTAGTAAACAAACTGAGATTTCTTGATGAAGCTCGTCAACATTCGATGCAGAAGATGCATTTGCTTCAACACCATATGCATGAGAGCCAGAAGATGCATCGACCAGGGAAAAATTGATAAAGAGATAAATAATGTAAGTTGGACTTATATTTGATATCCATCTAAAGTGTGAACCTCCTTCAAATTCAGGATCCTTTGCTGAAAAGCAACTGCTTTTCCCATTTCATAATCTCTAACAAGAACTTGCTTCTTAGCATCACCCTGGAAGGTTGAATCCCAGACTTGAAGTTGCTACTTGTCATTTTTATGTCTACGCAATAAGCATGCAAAATATATCAGAAACTTTTGTAGTACCAAACATGATTGTTACACATAACTTGTCATGTGTTTTCTTCATAGTTTTGTTTCTATATATTTTTGTTTTAATGGTAAAACTAATTAGCTTGCATGAATATACAGATATATGCTATCTCCATAACCATAAGGACATTGGTAAGCTAGGAGTATTTTGCATTTAAGTACTTTTTGTATAGTTCATTTTCACTAGCTTAAGTGCTAAAGGTTTAATTCTTGCTTTTTTGTTTCAACTTTCGTATAATTCGTTAATGCAACCTTTTTGCAGCTTGGTTTCGTGCTTCTAGCTTTGATATGGGAATATAACTTCCCACCTTTCATGCTTCTGATAATCGCAATACTGAATGATGGTATTATTTCAAAGAGCCTCTTGCAAATATTTCTTTCTTTTTTCTATTACTTAGCTGGTATTCTTGGCCTCGTTTTCTTTCTAAAGAAACTAAAGAGTTTGTAAAAAATATATAATAAATTAATTTGATAAATATTTGAATGATAGATTTTTGTTTTTTGCATTATATGGGAAATGTGATCAAATTCTGTTTGTGATTTGTATTAGGGACCATCATGACGATTTCAAAGGACCGGGTAAAGCCATCTCCAATGCCTGACAGTTGGAAGTTGAATGAAATATTTGAGACCAACACTGTCATTGCCTAATATCTTGCTTTGGTTACCGTCTTAAAAGGGTGGATAACTTTCTTTTCCGTGCCATTTCTTAGTGTGATTGCAAATTTTTAATAGAGAGAACTATGTATTGAGCTGTGGATATTTAAGCCTTGATTGGCAGAAATTTTATGTTTTGTTAGGTGACTCCCAGAAAAGAATGGTACTTGACACATTTTTTTATATCAAAAGCTTATGTGTCTCATATTATTTGGAGTTAAGATCATTTCACTATATTGTCAAAAGCACTCATTTGGTGTTATGGAGAGGAATAATTTATTGAATGCAATGCATCTATAGGTCACATTGCTGTTCTTAATGTAAAGTTTATAGGAATTTTGAAATGGATGTAGCATCACATGTATGGTGTCAATAAAATCCTTGGGATAGATGTGAGTAATCGCATTAACTGATGCTTTGCTTTCTTCTTGAGTTATTGTTGTGATTTTTTTTTTCTTTTTGCTTAACATGTTTATGTTGCTTATAGTTTTCCTAAAAATAGTCACAGGTGAAAATCTTGAGGTAATCCAATCCCTCTCCCTATTATTGCCAACAAAGAAAAAACAAGGGTAAATGTGAGGCGAGAGTCAATTTCTATGAATTACAATGAGCATAAAAATTTTAAAATTTCATATTCGAAAATAGTGTATATGTGAATTTAAAATGATCATTCATATGCATGTCATTTATATAACTTAGCAATAATGCTAGCTGGAAGGCATAACAATATAGGAGCCGGTGATTCCAATTAATTTAAGACTGAATGCGGCAAAAGCTACTTCCATGAGGAGGACCATTTTTGAACATGTATTTATTATAATTTAGAGCTAATAGTATAGGTTTTAGTATTGGCATTGGGGTAACACAAGAGCTCAATCAATTAAAGTTAAAAAAAAAAAAAAAAAAAAAAAAAATCCCAATGTTCACATCTACCCCACATAAAAGGAGGCCAAGTAGTTAAAAAAAAAAAAAAATTACAAAAACATAAACACAACTTTTTCCCTTAAAAAGTTCTAAAAAGCTCATTTGTAGAAAAGAACAAAAATTGTGAGCTTTAAAAAAAAATAAATAAATAAAATAACTCGAGTGTTTAAAACTTAAGATTCCCAGTGGAACTCGAGTATTTAATTCTTGAGAACAAAAGAGCATCAATGCTCTGTTTAGTCCGAGAGGTTGCTCTGTTTTCCTCTGTTCATTCTTGAAACTTGAGTTCCACTGGGAATTTTTTTGTTTTTTTTTTTTTTTTCTGTTTTCCTCTGCTCATTCCTGAAATCCTTCACTGGGAATTTCTTTATTTATTTTTTTCCTGGTCACGCAGACAAACCAGAAACTGAAACGTGTGCATGCACTTGTTGAGAACCAGAGATAAAGAAACTGGGAATGTAATCCATAAACACTCATTGAGAGGCAGAGAAGCTGAGAATGTAAATGCACTTAAATTACATCAAAACGCGTTCTCAGTACGCACGAAACTATAGAAACTTTTACGCTCTCTGCACAAACATGGTTTTACAATACAATTGCACTTACATTGCAGCAAAAGGCATTCTCAATATCAACATTCTAAACATGCCCAACCACACTTAATTTGCAGTTCTAACCATACTACTCAAATCACAATCTTCATAGAGGTACATTGAATAGAGAATTACAAGTACTTTCAACAAAAACCAAAAAGTTCACATAGAGCCAATACAACGTAGTCACTTTTCCTAAGATCGGCGGTCCGCGCGATAAAAACATCGTCCATGGAAGCATGCCTGAAAAACGTAGAGTAATCACGTTAGGAGAGAAGATAGTAAACATTAGGTAAACATGGAATGAACAACAAATATTTAACCGATGCATAAGTATTTGCCATCTACCTACCTAGTGTGGAACATGACCGCTTGTGGAAGCACCACGGGACTACGAAAATTTTCTGCGGTTATGCTCGGAAGCATGACACAGTCCACATGTCTGCTTGGGTTGACTCTCTATCAAATCTACGTCCTCCCTCCGCCATCCCAGTCCTCGATCCTTATTCCTTACTCCATCCATCTCATTCCTTATTCTTGACTTCACTGGTCTACAACAATGCTGGATTAGACAACCACTTTAGCCCTATGGGATCCCTCCACAATGACTGCGACTTAGGAACCACAAATGCATGCTCATAAGTGTTAATGGCATTGTTCAAACCATAACATGGGTGAATATATGTGGTCGAATCAATATGTAAATAGTCACATACTCTAATTGCATGTGAACATGGGATCCCTATGTTTTGCCATTTCCCACAACTACATGTTCTTTCCTGTAACCGAACTTCATAACTGTAGTTTCCCCCTCCTGCGCTACACATGTTGAGTTGGGTAACTACTTGAAATATCAGCTCTTCATTGCTAAATGGCTTAAAATAGTGTTTCTCGGATTTACACTTATTTCCATCCCACATGGAGAAGGCATATTCACTCCATTTCTTACCCTCTGAGAACTCAAAATGGTATTCTTTGCAACGGTCGTGGAAATATTGAACAAGTTTGTTCTAAGTGAACTCAACCAACGCGGTAATAGAAAGGCCTCGTGCACCTTTCAGTACACCATTGAAGTACTCTGATATATTGGTTGTCATTGCTCCAAAACGTCTCCCACCATCATGTGACTGGGTCCACATATCCACAGACTCGCCCATTAGGTATGTGTATGGAAGATAATCTTGATTCTTTTCCTTGCCATCCTTCCCCGTCACCTTCTTCTTATTTCTAATGGTCTCAATTTCCACCTGCTTAATGGTCTCCATTATGGTATAAAATTTCACTACCTGACTAGCATATCTCACTTTCAACGCCGTTGACTTTAGAGTCGAGTTTTGAAAATGTGTGTTGAAGTTGCTAGCAACATGTCAAAGGCAATATCTATGAAATACCAGTGGTCTTCCATCATCCCTTCTAGGCTAGTTTGCAATGGCGTTTTTGATATCGAGATGTCGGTCAGAAATTATGCAAATGCCTTCGTTAGGTATCACGTGGCCAATCGCATCTCTAAGGCATTGTAAAAACCACCTCCAACTGGACCTTGACTCAGAATCCACAATAGCAAAGGCAAAAGGGAATACCTTATTGTTAGCGTCGGTTGCCATTGCAACCAACAACTTTCCCTGATATTTACCATACAGATGAGTCCCATCAATACTGATAACCGGCTTGCAATATTTGAATCCATCAATGCTTGGACTGAAAGACCAAAACACTTAATTCAAAAATACTGTGTCATCTTCACCGGTGGATGTGGTACGATAGAACACCTGGATAGTCGGATCCTGATCAATATATGTCATTAGCAACTTTTGCAACCTTTGGTAAGACTCTTCCCAATTCCCAAACATCTTCCCAATCGCTTTTTGTTTCGCATCCCAGACCTTGTAGTAAGAAGGATTCTGTCCCTCATATTTCAACTCTATCACAGATCTGAGATGCTTAATTGGGGTAGTGTGATCCTCACATAACTTCTTAAGGATGACATCTACAATAAAATTACAACTCATCATTCTACCATTATTTCGCACCCCAATCCGTATACACGTGTAAGGACCTTTGTACACGATGACCATCCATAGTCTGTGGAACTTGGGTTTCATGACTGCGCAGACATACCACTTGCATGACTCATCCATGCATTTCGCACAATGTTTTGTCGTGATCGACCTAATGATCGTAAAATGTTTGTTTTCCTTAAGGGCACACTTTGTTAATACGCGCTGCACCTCCACTTTATTGGCAAAAGTCAAGCCTTTGCACAAATTCATCCCCTCTCTCCAAGTAGACACAAATGGTGTCTCAATATGTGAAGGATCAACCACATTTTCCCAAGTATTTTCAGAAAATGACAAGGCAGGTGGTGAGTAGGCAGGGATTGTGTTTGTAATGTTTTGGACACTAAGAACATTGTCTGCATCAGGTTCACTACCGTCCAATGTCTCATTGTCATCAATGTCCCTCTCAAAGTCCCTAAAGTCCCCTTGTTCAATCTTGTCTTCAATCTCATCTCTATCACCAAAATCTTCACCGTCAATGGTAACTCTCATCAACATAGTCGTCATCATCATCATCATCCTCATCCTCATCCTCATCATCATAATCATCATCATCCTCATCCTCATCCTCATCGTCATAATCATCATCATCCTCATCCTCATTCTCATCCTCATCATCATCAGCATGAACATCATCATACTCTACATGTGTAAAATACTCATATTGAGCATTCGAAACTGTAACTTGTAAACTTGTTTGTGTTTGTTGGATTTCCTCGATACCAACTTCTGCACGTGGCTCCAACTGTATGTACAACTCAATGTTAATTACTTCAGGTATTCTCTCCAACTTGTCAAACATGATCTTCACATGTTTGTCTGCTTCTATCGCCATATACTTGTAATTAATCCGGTGCTTCAGGATTTCACTTGGCATACGATAAGTAATTTGTATGTTATGCACAGCAGGATTCTCACACAACTCTTCCATAACCATCATCTTCAATTTGTCAAGGGTCTTTAACCTATGATCAATTTGGGTATAATAGGTCTTTATACTCGGCCCTTCAAATGGCAAACCCTTGTTCGCATTGGCATTCTTCAACGGACCACCGTGGTATATGATTATATCAATTTCAGGCATTGTGAACTTGTTAAAGTCAAGTTACTATGCTAGTTAACAAAAATTTTCAAGTTCCCTGATCTAAAAGAAACTTGAAGCAGGTCTTTAACTTTCTAATAAAAAGAAGCGGCCGAGAAATTTTTTTAATTTGCTTTTCATGATACAAACTGAACATTTTTTCCTAAAATTTTGGCTGTAGTATGACTATATTTAACAATTGGACATATACAAATCCATCTGTCCTTCCTATATACAAGAGGCTAATTACAGCAGGATGGTATGAGAGGCAAACACATGTAAAGCAAAAGATAATTGCAAACGCAATTTTTTGTAACACATACAAAATTGCAAAAGATAATGGGGGACTAAATAATTGCAAAAGATATATCATATAATTTTGTAACACAAACACAGCCAAATTTTTTTGTAATACATACAACCACCCCCCCCCCCCAAAAAAAGAATTGAGACCTTTTTAGTATTTCCAACATATTTCATGCTTAAGACTTTAGTATCAACTGAAATCTCAGTCAACCATTTTATTAGATTCCAAGACTACCTTTAATAACCACATCAGAGTGGACCTTTTAGCCTAATGAACACACAATACACACTCATTACAAATTAAATCTGCTTCAAAATTGTGATTGTTCTCAACAAAAGCCCCTTTGAAAAAGAATAAGAGAACCTTTGCTATTCTGTACAGAGCACTTTGGTAATGATTCCGTGAAAAGTCGTTACAAGATTAAAGTCCATAAAATTTTTTCACACATACACATCTATATTAACCTGTACTAGAAGTAGATAGCGTATTTTCTAACCTTTTATCAAAAAGAAGTAGAGAGCTTATTATTGAACAAAATGGAAAATACAAGAACCTTGATTACCTTAAATTTCTAACCTTGCTATTGGACAAATATTTACTTCTTACATGCTTGAAAGTAGGTTAAAGTTGATCTTAAGAGGAATTTCCAATATGCTAAGGCTGGCAGCATGTTTAACCCATTAATCAAATACAAAGAACCATCTGGTAGAAAACTACAACTAATACCCATGGACCGAAAGACACTAAGAACCACTGGAAAGTTTTCTCAATTTAATCAAACACTTTACTCAAACATTATTTAATTCTAATCCATAAACTCATATCTTTGCGAACATTTTTAAAGCACCAAAAAAAAAAAAAAAAAAAACCCCTTGAAATTTACATATATATCTAATCATCTGCGAATTTTGCAAGCATGGAAATCCAATGAAAGTTATTAATTTAATAGTGCAACATTGAAAAAAGTTACACCAAGTGTAATATGAGCTTATATCTTACATATGTTGGTAAGTCAAAAGCCCAAAATCCTTAGAATAAATAAATTTTGTTACTGCTCATAATAAATTAGATAACAAAACTCAAAACAAATAAATTAACCCAGTGTTTGGTAGCACAGAATGGGAACATGAATTGTGATAAGAAGTCAATAAAAAGATTTAAAGACACTAAGAACCATTGGAAAGTTCTCTTAGTGGCAAAACCCATAGACAACTAATACCCAACTACAATAACAATCAAATCAAAAAACCTTTACCTGAAATATGAAATTGTTGAGAGGGAAGAGCAGTGAGAGAGGCAATGTGGTGAGTGAGAGTGAGAGGTGTGAGAGTTAGTGAGGCTGAATGTATGGGTGAGAGTTGAGGATGCTCTGTTTTTGGGTGAGAGGTTAGTGAGGCTAAGTGTATGTAAGGTTGAATTTATTCAACCATCTTGTTGGCTTTATTCCGTGCCAAATTTGCTTGTATTTCAGCAATTAGTAACCCTATATTTAGGTAGGTTTGTTGTAAGGGTAGTGAGTGAGATAGAGTGGTTGAATGCTCAAGAGTGTGCAAGAAAGCAAAGTCTCACGGCTTGATCTCGCGGGTGACTCGTGGCTGCAAGCCGCCAGAAGCAGCACATGTGCCAAGCATGCCAGAAGTTGAAGCGTCATGCTAGCTGGAGCACTACAGGAGAAAATAGGACAACTGGCCGTTTTGTTATCGCGCGGTTGGATCTCGTGACTTAGTCAAGCCGCGAGCCACCCCTGTTTTGAAAAACCTAACGTTTCACATTCTTTTCTCACCCCAGTATAAATACCCCTTATACCCACAAAAGAAGTAGAGCTTCCAGAGAGAATTTTGAGAGAGAAACCCTAGAGTAAAACAAGATTGATTCATCTACAATCTTTACATAAGAGTCTCTTCAAATTCCTCAACTCTCTTCCTCTCTATCGTTAAACCCTTGAGAGGCATTTTACCAAAACTTTTTCTCACCATATCCATTACTGTGAGAGGGCTATTTGGTGTTCTGGGAAGCAGTTAATTTACATTGGTTGATGCTATGGTCAAGTAGCAGAATCCAGGAAGCTAGAAAAGAAATAGGTTCAGCGCAACCTCATTGGAGTAAGAAGCTTGGAGGGCTTAGGTGCACTGGGTAGATTAGGCTTGGAGGATCTATTGCTGTCCATGTATCCCAACTACATTTTTTAATGGATTACTTACCGCTTGGAGGGCGGCAGAGAGGTTTTACGCCGAGGGCTTCGGTTTCCTCTTCGATAATACATTGCGTGTTGTCCTTGTGTTTGCATCTTCCTTCCCTTTTATCTTTGCCTTTTATTATCTGTTGTGGGTTGTGATTTTAATTTGGCTTAGATTGTTTTCCAATTCTGTTTTATTGCTTTTGTTCATTTTCCGCACACTAGTTGTTTGACATAAAGCTTGAATTGGTTAATTTGTAAATTGGAGGTCTAAACGTTCAAGGGTGTTTTTATACTATTTGAACTTTCTGTGTGGACTAAATAAATTTCTGTAGAATGCGTGTTTAATACTTAGTCCTAGAGAAACTCAAGTCTATAAGACTTGAGTTTTGTTCAAAATTTAATTAAAAAGCAGGCGTTTGTTTAATTAAATCTTGAGTCTTAAAGACTCGGTTTTTACTATGTAAAAATCAAGTCTTTAAGACTCGAGATCTACGTGGCAATTTTTGCCACCTTAGCAGTTCACAACAACTGCAAAACGACTTTATAACACTCACTTTTTAACTTAAATCTCGAGTTTTTAAAACTCGAGATGTTACTTTTCTTAAATCTTTCAAACGATTCCTAACTTACTATTTTCAATCACTATTCACATCTATTTTGCACATTCCCTCCCTTATTCAGGGAATTCATCAAGTTTGTGAGTCTTTTGAATCTTGCCATTTCAAGTACTTAAGTAGAAGTTACAATTCAGTGGCCCACGAGCTCGCACAGCATGCTAGAAGAACTGGAAATTGCCAAATTTGGAAGGGCGTTGCCCCTCCCTTTGTTCTGTCTTTTCTGTGATCTGATATGCAATCTGATCTATGTAGTTAATGTTACTCTGTCCTGCTTTACAGGCTCTTTGTATGTTTTTCCTGGTTGGTTTAATGAATATATTTCCACTTCAAAAAAAGAAAAAAAGAAAAAAAAAAAAAGACTTTACAAGTACTATTATTGCACCGATACACACGTAGCACTACTACACACTCCACTCACCAAATTCACATTCACACCTACTGACACTAGAGCTCTTCTTTGTTGACTTTGCTTCACTTCTCTCTAATTTACTTCACCTAACACTTGACTTTATTTTCTTCACTTCACCTGCTGCACTTCACGTCACACACTACTTCAAACGTCTCACTTGACGTTTTTATGACACACACTCACTTCACAAGTCTCTCACACATGCTGCATTACCTTTCTTCACTTCAACCATCACTACATCTATTTATACTAGCTTCTAACTTCTTTCTTTTATAAAATAATGGCTTTCTCAAACCTTCTAGACAATTTGAAAATGTGTTTCTGAACTTAAACTTAGCTCTAGACACTACAATAAATTTGGGTTTAGGCGACGTTTGTAAAACGTCACTAAAAACCCAAAAAACGTCGCTATAGAGTGGTCACTATAGGTTTATTGCGACGTTTAGAAAAATGTCACTATATGGTATTCTTTAGTGGCGTCCAGAAACTTTTGGTGACGTTTTATAAAACGTCACTAAATAATATAACATTTTCGCACATGATGTAGGAAAAATACATTTAATGATGTTTATAAAACGCCGCAAATAATCACACGAATAGCGACGTTTCAAAAACGTCGCAAAAGCATTTATCCTTTTGCTTTTTAGTGACGTTTTTAGAACGTCGCAAAACCTATCATTATTTTTTTTTAAAATATATTAAAAATGCTATATAAACCTACTGAAATTTCAACAATAACTAACATATGCTTGCAATAAGCTTGTAATAAATCAAATAGACCTATCATCATTATTCCACAATATCAAATGTCCAATGTTAATGAGTCATGGTGCTTGAAAATTTAGTAACAATATATATATATATATACACACACACACATATAAAGAGCATTTAGTTGAGATTATTTACACATTAGTGGGTAGTGAGCTTTTAAAAAAAATAAATTTCAAGCTAGCTAAAACATAAAACTAATAACAAAAAAATTCAAAATCTACACACTACATAAAAATTGTAGGAAAAAAAAATATTTACAAACTTGTACATAAACTTACAATGATTTAGCCTTTGATGCTCAGGTCTTTTTGCTCAAAAATCCAAATTTCAATAAAAGTTTTCTGTACCAAACTCCAACCAAAACAAGCAAACAAAAAAAAAATTAGCACAAAAGTTCCATGACCTATTAAAGAAAAACTAAATCAAAGCAAATTTATAAGCGAAAATACAAAGACTCCATGACCCATTAAAGAAAAACCAAATCAAAGCAAACCCATAAATCAAAACACAAAGACTTACACTTTAAAGAAACTTGAACACCAAAAAAGTGGGAAAAAAGAATGGTGGTGGCAATGGGTGGTGGTTAGAGAGGGAAGAACTCATACATCAATGGGTTGGCGGTGGCAATGGTGGCGGCGGCAGTGGCTGGCAGTGGCTAAGTATGAAGAAGTGATAAGGGTGGGCGTGGGGGGAGAACATGGAAGTGGGAAGGGAAGTTTGTTTGAGAAAAAAAAAGAATGATAAAAAAGAAAAAGGACTGAAAAAACATGTAAGGAAAGGAGACCAAAAAAAAAGAAAAAAATGACAAAATGGTGGGAACTTTCCCACTCAGTGAAATTTTGAATGGGTTACATATAGCGACGTTTTCTAAACGTCGCTATATGTTTATCCAAAACAAAACGTCGCTATATGTTTATCCAAAACAAAAAGAAAAAACGGTGGGAACTTTCCCACTCAACGAAATTTTGAATGGGAAAAGGACAAAAATTTTGGGGAAACATATAGCGACGTTTTTCTAAAAACGTTGCTATATGTTTATCCAAAATGTCGCTATTTGTTTCCCCAAAATTTTTTGGATTAAATGGTGGGAGTTCTTTAAAAACTATAGCGACGTTTTTAGAAAAACGTCACTATAAACAAAAAATACGCCACTAAAATTGTACTTTTTGCGATGTTTTAAGAAACGCTGCTATTGTTTTGGGTTACAACGATGTTTTGAGAAAAACGTAGCGAAAGGATCACCTTTAGCGGCGTTTTCTAAAAATGTCACAATATACTACTTATAATGGCGAATTTAAAAACGTCGCTAAAAACAACGCCGCCTAAATCCAGATTTCTTGTAGTGAGAGAATTCCACAAAGAGAGAGAAATTAAGATAAACTCTAGATATTTCTAAAGAAAGAGAGAGGGTTAATGCTTGATATTTAACATATATATATATATAAGTTGTTGCTTGATGTAAATTTTTATTATTTTTGTATAATATTATCTAAAAATAAAAAATAAATTATTTAACAATTCTACCAAACAAGCCTAAGACTTTACAAGAACTATTATTGCATCAATACACACATGGCACTATACAAACACTCCACTCCCCAAATTCACATTCAAACCTACTGACACTATACCTCTTCTTTGTTGTCTTTGCTTCACTTCTCTCTAATTTACTTCACCTAAGTCTTGACTTTATTTTCTTCACTTCACCTGCTGCACTTCACGTCACACGCTACTTCAAACGTCTCACTTGGTGTTTTTATGACACACACTCACTTCACAAGTCTCTCACACCTGCTACATTACCTTTTCTTCACTTTTAACGGTTGAAGTTCAACCATCACTACATCTATTTATACTAGCTTCTAGCTTCTTTCTTTTATTGACAATAAAATAATGACTTTCTCAAACCTTCTAGACAATTTGAAAATGTGCGGCTGAACTTAAACTGAGCTCTAGAGAATTCCAGAGAGAGAGAAATTGAGATAAACTCCAGATATTTCTAAAAAAGAGAGAGAGAGAGGGGCAGTGCTTGATGTTTAACACACACACACATACATATATATATATATATATATATAGGATTATACTAACGAATGCTCTTAGGGCACTAGTTAAGAATCTAGTTAAAAGAAGTTTTTATGGGAAAAGAAAAAAAAGTAATTAATGTTTTGACAGCTTTTTTTATTTTTCATAAAAGTGATGTCAAAACTTTCTTTAACTGGATTCTTAATGAATACCCTTAGGGCACTCGTTAGCATTTCCCATATATATATAAGCGTTGTTGTTAACGGGAAACTCTAGATATTTCTAGAGAGAGAGAGAGAGGGGGGGGGGGCAGTGTTTGATGTTTAACACATATTTATATATGGGAAATGCTAACGAGTGCCTTTAGGGCACTCGTTAAGAATCTAATTAAAAAAAGTTTTTATGGGAAAAAAAAATTAATATTTTAACAGTTTTTTTCATTTTTAATAAAAATGATGTCAAAACTTTCCTAAAATTGATTCTTAACTAGTGCCCTTAGGACACTCGTTAGCATAACCCTTTATATATATAGAGGATTTTATTAATATGTGCTTAAGGTTACACTAAAGTAAATCAATATGTGCCTTTAGGACACACATTAACTTGATTCATATATATATATATAAAAGGGTTGTGTTAACGGGCACAGTAAGATACTCGTTAACAACAATCTTTTACAGCTTTTTACTGCATTTATTCTACTTTTTCAGCTTTTTGATGATTGTTTAACAATTTTTTTTTTTTTTTTTTTTTTTTTTTTTTAACATTTCCCTATATAAAAAAGTTGTTGCTTGGTGTAAATTCTCATCATTTTTTCTATCCGGGCATGCTCAAGGATATCTCTTTTTTTTTTTTTTTTTTCCTTTTTTTTAGATAAGTAACATCTGTCAAAGTATATCTTCTTTCCATCTTCTTACCAAAAAAAAAAAAAAAATCTTATTTCCATCAAAGTTGCCTATTGAATTTGCATAAACTAATAAAAAAATTAAATAAATAATAATTTCAATTTCAATTTTAGATAAAGCTAATAATGAACTCAACAAGAACTCAATCAGGAATAGCAGCAGACCTAGATGCCAAAAATGGGTTTGCGAAAATTTTCATAAACTATATTGCAATTTACTATTGTTTCAAAAATATGTAAGGATTTATCATTTTTTTGATAGTTGAGTTTGTCAAAATTGAGTTTTTCATGATATTCGAGTACTATGAAAAAATTTTAAAATTTTTTTAGAGTATATTTTTTCAAAGAACTCGAGTTTTTAGAACTTGAATTTCATAACTAACACAAGTTAAAAAAAAAAGTAATAAATTTTTACATATTTTTAACCTTACATATTTTTAAAACAGTAATAAATTACTAAATTTTTTTTGCTAAATAGTAGGTGTGAGCCATTTTTACCATGCTTTTCGGCCTTTATCATTGTTTCTTGACAGAGACGTCAAAGTCCAGCCAAGCTTATAAGGACTACAAAAATTTTATCTCCAAGTGGGGCTATGAATTGGTTGAATAGTACGTGCGAATTTTCAAGGTTGGATGTAAATTAGCCGCGCTGGTTTGTCCATCTTGTTGTGGTCCTTGCGGACTGTGGAGTCAATATTAAGGCTGTCCCTTTGCCAGGCGCATGAGACGTGTGGAGCCCATGAGAGAGAGGTCTCCTGCGCCTAGTGAATGAGAGATTTTCTCCCCCAATTCCCTCATCAATAAGCAAATGGAAACGTCAAGCCCAGGTTAAAGTCATTGTGGCCGGTATGCGTTGCGACCACATGTACTTATTTTAAAAAAAATCATATAACAAATTTCACAATAAAATGTTAAAGTTATTATAAGTTTAAAAATTAACATGGCGATGAATATCATTGATGGATTTCAATTTACTTATAAATAAATATTTAAAATATATTTTTATGATTGGTGACACATCAATTTTTAAATTTAATACAATAAAACTTATAGTATATATGTAGTGCTTCTCAATTTTCATAACATGTGAAGGTTGTATGTTTTGGTCAATGTAAGAATATTTTTTATTAAAATCACGAATCACATCATGATTGTAATACATAAATTATTATCACCTCAACCATTATAAATTAAAATATAGACTAAATCTTATCAATATATATATATATATATATATAGACTAAATTGAAAGCTTGAAGTAATTTTGATTTTATTCCTTAAAATTAATTTTGAATATGTTCACTAACTCTAAGTTTCAAAATTCAAATTCACTGTTCTTCCTCTAGATGACACAACATTCCACGTTTAACTTTTCTTCTTTTACAAACTACCCTTTTAATATAAAAAATTTATGTATATATATACTATACAAATAAACTATTAAAAACTATGAGATGACCATATGTACACTAAATGTCAATTTCGTGCAATTTAGATTAAAGTGACTTAAAGGTAACAGTGGATTCATGAGCTTAATCTAGGGGAAGGACTAAAAGATAACATTGAAAGAAAGTTTATTTAAAAAATATTTGGGAAATTTAATCAACAAAAATGAGTATATAGTTAAATAAAAAATTAATGATCATACAATAGATAAATACAAATAAGAAATGTAATTGAGATGGGAATTAAATAAAATTCTTAAAAAAAGGATTTGAAAGAAGATTTGAAAAATCCATAATATAATCTAGTTATACTCATATAAGTTTTAACTCAAACAACTACATGCGCATACAATTAAAAGATATAAACAAAAATAATTAATACGTAATCATTATTCATATTTCCATAAAAAATTTAAATCACTAACATATATAAGAAATTTAAACATGTCAATTGAATATTTAAAATTGAATTGAGAATATAAATAAGGATTATATGTCGTGCTATCTTTTATAGGAATAAGTTTTTTTTTTTTTTTTTTTGGGTATGTGGATGGGGCTTACATATGAGTCTCACAAATTAAAAACATATACACTCAATTCACCAGATACTTTCCAGTTTTCAGTGAATGGGTCATAGGAATAATTTTAGGGTGTGTTTGGATACCGCTTATTTTGCTAAAAATTGAAAATTGAAAATACTGTAATAAAATAATTTTTAAATAAGTGAATAGTGTTGTGAGACCTATTTTTAATGAATGTTTTGTTGAAAAAAGATGTTTGTAGGTCCTGTAAACAGTACATGAGAGCCATTAAAATCTCTCAAAAGTTGCTAAAACGTGCTTCTTAAAAAAAAAAACGCTGGATTATTAGTGGTGGGCCTACATAATGTGGTGAGTCTGTGAGTAGTCATAGTCCTCTAATAGCGGTATTGAAAACAAAAAGTAGAGAAAGAAAGAGAGGGAAAATGAAGGAAACCAGGGAGAAATAAGATATCAGAGAGATTTGAGAGCGATTTTTGAGAGAAATTAACTAAGTTGGATTAATGAGTAATTACACAATTACAGTGTATATCCACATGAATTAAGTCTTAAACTCGGCCAAAATTGGCAAATGCCCCTTTCACAAAAACTTTCTAGAATTTTGCCCATTTTCCCAAACTAATTAGGGAAATGCTCCTGTTTTGAAACTCGAATTTTCTAAAAATCGAGTTCCAAATGTAAAACTCGATTTTTAGAAAATTCGAGCTATATTAAACGTGGGCTTAGAGAAATAAAAAAGAAAAAAAAAAAAAAACTCGAGTTCCATGAACTCGAGTAGTCTTAGAATTTTTTTTTTTTTTTTTTTTTTTTTTTTTTTTTTTTTTTTTTTTTATAAATTTTTCGGTTCGCTATAACTCAATTGTCCAAAAATCAAGTTTTATATTGAAACTCGATTTTTAGAAAATCGAGTTTCAAAACAGGAACATTCTCCTAATTAATTTGAAAAATGAAGTAAAATTCTAGAAAGTTTGTGTGAAAGGGACATTTGCCAATTTTCTTCACCTAAACTCAATGTAGTTATTATTTGAACATGTTGGAGGATCTGTCACAAAACTCTAACCAAACCCGCCAATCACTTTAATCAGTAACTGGTGAACTCATGGTTCACTAATTCTAAATATCTTCACTCAACTAAACGACACTGTGTGAGGGGATAGGATCCGCTCCAGTTCAAATTTCTCCTGTTTCCTCCAGTTTTTATCCGGATGCAAGACAAGTGTCAAAAAAAAAATCCAAAGGCACAAAACAAAGCACCTAAGGGTCAAAACATAACAACTTTAAATACAATTTTCATAGCATTATTTTTCCTTCTTTCTCTCTCTTCTTTTCCCCCTGTCTCTTTCACCTGAGTTTACCAAGCAACTGTAAAAACAAAGAAGAAGCCACAGCCGTCACACCATCAGTTCGAGCCTCCCTTTAGATCTACTAGTTT
Organism: Quercus lobata; assembly: GCF_001633185.2. Lineage (NCBI taxonomy): Eukaryota > Viridiplantae > Streptophyta > Magnoliopsida > Fagales > Fagaceae > Quercus > Quercus lobata. The sequence continues at coordinate 41,965,267 of NC_044912.1, read as the reverse complement.
TTCTCCATCCTTTCGCGAAATCGACGTTGCAAATCTCTTCTTTGGCCTCCGATTTGCAAAACCCAAGAGTTTGATCTCCATTTTCTGAGACACGCACGGTGGCCGTCGACCCACGCGCCGTCACAAATTTCCCGTCACAGTTTGATCATTATTTTTACACATGTCACTCATCTATTTTAAAATGGGAAGAAACTGGAGGTTTTGAAACTGGAGGTGATTCTTACCCCTCAGACTCAGCCTCATCACATTTTCACATTATTTCTGATATGGCACCGTTTGATTTACCACTTAATAGAGCGACATCGTTTTGTATTCCTTGCTGTTGCTTTGTTTTAATAGAAACGATGCCCTTTGGTTGCTGTTGTTTTGTTTCGACAGAAATGCTGCCGTTTGGGATTGTACCGTTAATAATAGACTCAACCCTCTTTATTAAAATTTTTTGAAAATATTATCATTACAAACATCTTTTTTTTTTTTTTTTTTTGGGAGAATCATCATTATAAACATTTACGTGTTGGTACCAAGGTGTTGGTCCATTCAAAAGAAACCTCGGGTTCTTAGAAGAAAATATTATATATAAATTAATTCAAGAGAATTCTAAGTTCTACAAGTACAGATTTTGTCCAATTCTTCACTTTCTATATTATAATCTTCACTTCCCCAATCAAACAATGAGAATCACAAGTGGGATAATAGTCACCAACCAGAATCACCGATGGGGTTGGTATAGTAGCTTCCAAGTCTCATATAATCTATGAGGTATTCAAGGACCTCAACTCAAATTTCTTAGCCTATACCTTAAAGTAACTTTATGGAATTCCCTTTTTTAGTTACTTATGTTCTATTTGGAATGGAGGAAGGGGAAGGTCCATCCAAACATTGGGTTAGTGTTTTTAAGAATAGGGGCTATAAACTTGCATTAGGGATTCATTAGGTAAAATTGTTTGTGCATTTAGAAAAAAGGCAAAGTGGGTATCAATAATACCTTACAATAGTTCACACGGCCAAAACAGGGATTACAAACAAGTTAAATTATAGTAATAAAGAACATATATATCTCGATGTTTTCCTCCAAAAAAAAAAAAAAAAAAAAAAAATCAATGTTAAAGTTTTAATAGAAAAATAGAAATATTATGTGAAAGAGTCGATTGTGCAACATTTAAATGCGCTATATGTACATAAATAAAATATAAATCATTTACTACAAAACAAGAATTATTTATTTTTCTCATCAAAAATATATATATATATATATTTATTTTTATCATAAATGACAAAAAAAGAGTCATTATTTATATTAGAAAAAAGTTTGGCTTAGAATAGGTTTAGAACCTTGAGTTCCAACTACTAATAAGAAGATAACATTAGTCTTGTTATATGCAATGCACATGTAGTTGGTTGGGTTAAGTAAGTCACATGCATTGTACATGACAAGAACTAATGTAATTTTTTTATTGATGGTTGGAGTCTAATGGTCTGTTTGAATAAGAGGTGGCTCTACATAGAGTTCAAGGTGATCATACTATCATAGGACCACCCTGACCTGGAAAACAAAAAAAATACAATTATTATGTATAAATTTTAAAAATTTGTGATTTTTTTATCTTTAAAAAAACTTTGTGACCACCCTAAATTTTTTTTAGGCCCAACATAATTAAATTTTGGACAAAATTTGGCAACAAGCATGGTTGTAGATTAAGGCTACAACTCTATTCAATATTTTTTTTCTATTGAATGTGAATTTTAACAAATCCACCATTTAATTACATTTTCTTATTAAATCCTTCATACTTGCAACATTTAGAGAAGATAAAAAATCAATAGTTATGTCGTCATCAAATATTTAAATTTTGAGTTTTTGTAGTCTAAAATTATACAACAAAAAAAAAAAATTATGGATTGAATAGAAAACAACATCTGATTGGCATGAAATTTTAACATGTTTTAAGAATATAGAGAACATGCAATTCATTGATTAGATTTTCAGAATATGTAACAATGTTAATTCATTTAGTGAGAGTGACCATAACAAAGTTTGTAGTCACATTTTGTTCTTAAATTTTGGTCCACTTAACAATATATTAGGTCCTTACAAATAAAAAAAAAAAGCCCAAGAAAATTTTTATTTAACTAAACTTTTGAAGAGATGTAGCTTGCAACATTGATAATATGACTATCATGTAATGATTTCAAAATTAAAAAATAAAAAATTGTAGAAGGAAATTGTAAGATTTTATGTATTTGCATGTGTGTGTGTTATTATTATTATTTTATTTTATTTTTGGTTAATGTATGAAATTATTCTCTTTTTATTAGATTTTGTATAACTTAGTTTTTTAATAACCACCCTCAAAAAAATTTCTGGAGCCGCCATTAGTTTGGATTGAGAGGGAGGGAGAAAGAGTAGAGTAGAGTAAATTTGTTTCAAAATTAGCCTATTTTCAGCCAATCCCCCTCAACTCCCCCTCTTTCCCCCCTCCATTCAAACTGGCCCTAAGGCCCTAAATATGTTTTTTTTTTTTGAGGGGCCTCTAAATATGTTTGAAATCAAATTTTGTACTTATATATTTTATATTTTATAGAGAGAGAGAGAGAGAGAGAGCGAGTTAGTGAGTAGTAACCAATTAGATCTTCTAAAGCCATCTTTACAGTATAGCCATATATACAACTGCATTCACACGGAGCCTAAATCTGTAAGCATCACAAAGTTGACCATTTTTTATATGCAAAAATTTCCAAATGAAGGAGTCTTTGATTGACTCTTTGTTGCTATGCTTTCCGCCTTTCCCATTGTTTCTTAACCTCTTAAGTCCAGCCGAGCTCAGTACCAAAAGTTTAGTCTCCAGGTGAACCAATATATTGGTTGAATTTTTGAAGGATGAACAATTTTTTTTAATATTTTAATTATCAAATATGGAAAAAGATATTACTTATACTAGGTAATTTGGAGAACACCCAACCAATCAATGCATGGGTTCCGCAGCAGAGTTGTGTGAGTGTGACAAGATATAAAATTATAAAAAGAAATAGAAGAAAGGACATATCTGTAAGCATCACAAAATTGACCATTTGTTTATATGCAAAAATTTTCCAAATGAAGGCGTCTTTGTTGTTGCTATGCTTGCCGCCTTTGCCATTGTTTCTTATTAGAGACGTCTAAATCCAGCCGAGCTTATAAGGACTACCAAAATTTTATCTCCAAGTGGGGCTATGAATTGGTTGAATAGTATACGTGAGAAATGTTCTTCATAAAGAATTGGACAAAGAGTTGAGCTTGATGGTTTAGGACTCATACATATTTAAAATCATTTAAAATCCAAATGATATGAAAGAGTCCTCCAACTTGCATAACGTAATAGAGAAAATTGGTCTTATAGTAATTACAAAATTATGACTATTTTTTATTTGCAAAAGAAAAGATAAAAGAGGGATTAAACAAAATATCCCAAACTATGACTCTCCATTTGAAATCCCAAATTAGAATGGCTCCTAAGTCCTAACCATATATGATGGGGCTACTGCGTTGTCACCATTGTGACCAAGATCAAAATACAAAATGATAATTCTGAATTTGTGATTATTCGAATAATAATAAATTTATTTTAATACTTTTATTCTTTTAGGAGATTATAAATTTATGATTCAAAGACTTTGAACCTCTAAAGTCTTGAAAAGATAGTTTTGGAGATTTCGTTTTTATTGTCCAGAGTCTTTGGATTTGGAGTAATCCATACGCTGGGCAGAACCTTTTAATTTATAAAATTGTTTCTTTAGTACCTAATTTTCCACACTAACAATGAATACACTTAATAGCATTTTTGTCTGTCTAGATTTTTCAAGAAAGTGTCTTTCAAGAAAATTAAAACTCGATTGTGAGGCTTTAGAATCTTGACATAATTTTTCACACTAACAATGAATACACTTAATAGCAATTTTGTCTGTCTAGATTTTTCAAGAAAGTGTCCTTCAAGAAAATTAAAGCACGATTGCGAGGCTTTAGAATCTTGACAAGTAGACATCGAAATCAAATACCGTTTAAACTGGGTTTCCTTGTTGACAGCATAAAATTTTGGTAAGGTATTGAAAGTCTAGATATGCGAGTCCCTAAGTAAAATAAAAATAAAAATAAAAAAGTTTGGTTAAAATGGTTCAATGTTAAATTGTCAATTAGTTTATGCATGCTATATCTTTGACTTTTTTACATAAGTTGTTTCGGTTTAAATCGATTTATATACCATTAATTAAATTTAATGATTTTGATTGTAAATCTCCTAATTCTTTATTAAATTGCAAATGGATTTGGTCCGAAGTGGAGCACTTCTTGTTTTAATGATGTAAGACAGAATCTACAATTTAGTTTTTGTAATTATTTAATTTTGGTATTTTTATGTAACAAACGCTATTTTAGGTTTAGGGTTATTATTTCCTTGTTTTTAGGTATTTTTAATGCTTTTTAGGTTAAATTTAGTTTCTGTTATGGTTAGGTATTAATTAGGATTTATTTTAGAATATATTTTTTTGTCTATTAAGTTTTACAGAATCCTTAAATAGACCCTTAAGTCTGTAAACTTTTTTTTAGTATTATTGATATTAATAAAAATTCAGATTTTTGTCAATTATTTCTCTGGCGGATTCTAGAACCCTATTTCCGTGTGGATTCAAAGAACGCTCGTGGATTCGAGGTTATTTTCAAAAGTAAACGTGTTTTTTTTTTTTTAGAAGTAGACGTGTTCTGCTTCTTGACATTTCCACATCCGACATCATTTAAGAAATCTTGCGTATGATTTGAACTTTTCTTGTTTTTGAGACACTTATATAGAAATAGCCATTTGTTTTGAAAAAGAGTGTTCTTTCTCTAATTTACTTGGATGAAATGCTTATGAATTATGAGGATTAAGTTTGCATGGGCAAAGAGTTTTAGGGCCTATTTTTGAGGTCTTAAAGCATATAAGCCTGTAAGGTATTTGTTGAAAATAATTTGCTCCACCAAAAAATTAAGAAAAATGTTATGTCGACAATAATTTCACAACACTTTCACAACAAATCATACGTAGCAAGTTATTACTGGTTTTTATTAGTTGACAAAAAAATAATTTTAGTGATAGGTTTAAATTAAGACTAATAACAACTTACCAACTATGACTTGTTGTGAAAGCGTTGTAGACGTAACACTTCTAAAAAATTAAATACTTTCTAAAATTATTTTCCATCTCAATATCTCTAAAAATACAAAAATATCATTCTATTATTTTGGGTGTATTTGATTGATATTTATCCATTTTTTAGGTGGTTTATATTCCTCAAAACTATGTTATAGTGCATTATGTTTTCCTAATTTGGGTTTATTGCTTTAGATTTTGGATTTTGCTATTTTTTTCAACAACTTGATTTTCCTTTTAGAATTTTCTCCTCTTGAATATCTAGAATACAACTAAACTTTTTAACTAAGTATTAGCTCAAACAAAAATTAAATCAAAACAATAAGATTGAAGGAGAGAGAGGACTTGTGATAGAAAACTCAATTCAATTCAATTGGTCTTCTTCATATAGCCAAGCATACATCTTCGTGGAATTTCTCACATCCAATTGGTCTTTGTGAATTTTGAGGCTTTGTCCAAACTTGGATAATCTTTCACCCTAGTCTTTTTTTTGGTTGTCTATTGCTACCTTATATAGTTTTATACATGTCCTTTGATTTAATTTTCTTTCCATTGACATCAAATTCTACAATTTTGGCAAAAGTCTTACAGTAAAGGCATCTCATAATAATATCTAAATTTGTTACAATACAAAACAAAAAAAAAGTAATATATCTTGTTCTAAGTTATGCATCTACATTCATGTCACAATTAATATGTACATACAATAGAACTGATTTATGCTATGCATATACAAAGAGAATTGTTTATCCATAATGGTTCATGCATCACACAAATGCACGTAAGAGGTATCCCATCAGTAGAAAAAAACTCATCCATGATTAACGACAACATAAATTATAGTAGTAAGACCCCATTGCGATTCTTTTAATGTATTCTTCACCATGGCTTTGAGATTTTTTTGGTTGGTTTGTGGGAACCAGTGTTGTTGGCACCTGAGATCTTTGATGGAACATCTAAGGAAGATGATTTCGTACCATACCGGCTGGTACCATTGGCATTTTCCATTCCGGTAGGTTAGTCAGTATAGAAATGTAGTGATTTCGTTTTGGTTTAAATACTGGTCATACCGGGATCCTTTCAGGTGTACCAAAGTAAATATTGGATTTTAGCTGGTTAATGGATACTTGCTGGTATTGAACTTGACCCAAAAACGCCATCTAATCTACTGGTTTTCTCTTCCTTCGTCGGATGGGCTCTCTCCGGCACTTTGCCCTTTACACCATTGATTTTTTCGGCCTAACATTGGGACGATATTGTTGACTGGAGGTGAATGGTGGCACCATCGATTCGTTGACGTTGTGAAATGGGGCTTAAAGCTTAGAGTAATATATAGAGAAAGAGGGGCTGAAACTAAAAGCTTAAACTTGAACACAAAGAAAGAGAGTGTGTGTTTTGAGATCTGAAAATGTGAATTGCATGAGAAGCATACAAGCAATAACATGTGAACATAGAAAAACTTGATAAACTTTGGAAGACTGTGAACAGGTTGGGTTTTGGTTGGTTTTTCTTTCTTTTTTGATGGATAAACTAAAGCCTATTGGGCTTTGGTTTAGAACAAGACTTAGGGTCCGTTTGGATACCGTTTATTTTGCTAAAAACTGAAAATTAAAAATATTGTAGCAAAATAATTTTTAAATGTGTGAATAGTGCTGTAAAACCCATTTTTAATGAGAGTTTGTGTGAAAAAAGAAGCTTGTGAGTCCTGTGAACAGTACATGAGACCCACTGGAAAGCTAAAACGCACTTCTCTCCAAAAAAGAAAAAAGAAAAAAAAGAAGCCAAAAGGCAGATGCTGAGGAAATAAACCGTATCCAAATGTATACTTAGGTACAGTACTTATGTGCTGTTTCTTATATTCCATTTTTAAGATTATGCCATGTGAAAATATGTATCGATACAAACGTCTACATTTTGGTATCAAACTGAAGTGTTGGTCCACTCAAAAGAAACCTCTTTGTTCTTAGTGGAAACATTCAACGTAGAACAGAAAAATTCTTTCAGGAAAAAAGGATGTGCTGCATCGATCTGCTGTAAGCAACATATACCTTCCAGGAAGGAAAAAGAGAAATCCAGGTCCTGCAAGTACAGATTTTGTCTGATCCTACTTTCTATATTATAATCTTCACCTCTCCGATCATAGCATGAGAATCACGAGCAGGACAAATGTCAAATTATGCTTTTAACCTTTCTGTTGTCTTTTATATCAAATAAAATTAAACTATAGAATATGTTATTTTAAAATTTGTACGAGAATATTTTAATATGCTAAAAATTGAAGACGAAATAGAGGAATCTTTTTAATAGTAATATAAATATGTAGGGTAAAAAAATGATGTAACATTCTTTTATTGGATAAATTAAATACGCATGACAAGTTTATGTGGCACTTAATGAAAAATATAGACAGAAATGTTACTAATCCAAACAAAATATAACTTCAGAGAATAAGATCTAAATTCTAAAACTTTAGGGTATAAATTTCAAATCCTCTTAAACTTTAGAGTGTAGTTTGAAATTTACCATAAATTTTTTATGCCAAAAACGCGTTTGCAACATTGGGTATTATCCGTTTCGATATAGTTTATTTTGCTGAAAACACTGTAATAAAATAATTTTTAAATATGTGAATAGTACCATGAAACCCATTTTTAATAAAATTTTTATTAAAAAAAAGGTTTGCAAGTCCTGTAAACAGTGCACGTGGTCCACTGAAAAACCACCACAGCCACATTAATGCCATCTTAAAAAAAAACAAAAACGCTAGATGCTGATAAGTTGAATCCAAACAGGTATTAAACGGAGAGTGACTTTCATCGTTATCCCATCTTTCACTGTAAAATTAATCACTATTCTCATTTGCCATGACAATGATCAAGTTCCCAGGTGGAGGGTTCCTGAAACTTCTTCATGCATTTTTAATGCTTTTAGTGCACTTGAGTCTAGCCCTTGGATTCATTTCAGGGGCTAGAGTTCACTACAACAAAAAATATCTATTACATCAAGTGTTAATACAACAATGTATGTATATAGTAGTTTTAGACAAAATATCGCATCTACAAGTTAAAATGGTTGCAATAGTAACTTAAAAGTGTTAAATTATTGCATCAACAATAATAAGTTGTAATAACTTATAATTTTCAGCCGCAATAGAAACTTTAATATTTTAGGAAAAATTGTTGCAATAACTTAAAATGAAAGAATGATTGCAATAAATTGATACCAATTGTTTTTGCAATCTATTGCAATGAAAATTTCGAATTAATAGCTTATTGCATTGAAGTTACCATTGCAATAATTTGATATTAATTCTTTTACAATCTATTGCAATGACAAACATGTAACTGCAATGAATATATCGTTCCAATAACTTGATATCAATTATTTCATGGTCAATCGCAGTGACAAAATGAATTAATTATCTATTACAATGAAGATATCATTACAGTAATTTAATCCGATCTATTTTGTTTAATTATTTGCAATCTATTGCAACAAGTTTCGTGAAGTAATAATCTATACTTACAAGATATTTGAAATAGTAAATTGCATATTGCAACAATATATATATATATATATATATATATCATTGCATCAAAGTTATTATTAAAATATTTAGAGTTTATTGCAACAAAAATTTTTGTTGCATAAACCTATTACCTCAAATTTTATTACAACATCTTGTATCAACTATTGCAATGACTCTAATGTTATTGCAATGGTTTTTTTCGTTGCAATAAACATTTTTTCTTGTAGTAGTTGGAGATGCTAACAACATCAGGTGCCTAGAGGGGGAGAGACAAGCGCTCCTTGAGTTCAAAAAAGGCCTCGTTGACGATTATGGCAAGCTATCTTCATGGCGGAGTGAAGATGAACATAAGAATTGTTGCAACTGGGAAGGAGTTCACTGCGACAATCAAACAGGCCATGTACTTGAGCTTGAGGTTCATGATTTGCGAGGTATGATTAGTCCTTCAATACTTGAGTTGCCTTATTTGACTTCTCTTGATCTCAGTGGTAATGATTTTAATCAAAGCCATATCCCAAAGTTCATTTGTTCTCTTAGTAACTTAACATACCTCGATCTCTCTTTGGCCAATCTCAATGGTTCATTTCCAGATCAACTTGGAAACCTTTCGCATTTGCAACAACTCTATCTTAATAGAAATGATTTGAAAATTAATGAAAATCTCGAATGGCTCTCTCATCTATCTTCATTAGAATACCTTGACCTTAGCCACACAAATCTCAGAGCTGCCAATGATTGGCTGGAAGTTGAGTCATCTCCCAAATTTAAAAAGCTTGGTCTTGTCGACATGTGATCTTCCTCCTATGAGTTTTTCATCTCTTCCCAGTTTCAATTATTCAAAATCTTTTACTTCTCTTGAAAGTCTGTCTTTGGGTTTTAATCAACTAAATGGCAGCATTCCAAAATTCTTGGGGGATATATGTTCTTTACGTGAATTGTATTTGTCGAACATCACTCTCAAAGGACAACTGGTTGACCTTCTCAATAATTTGCCTGGATGTGCAAAGGACTCATTAGAGATTTTGAGTTTACCATCTAATCAAATTTCAGGGTTGTGGCCCAATAATTTTGGAATATTATTTCCGTTGTTAAAAGAAATTAATCTTCGACATAACAATATAAGTGGGACTGTCCCCAAAACCATTGGAAACCTATATAACCTCAACTATTTGGCTGTCACTTCAAATTGTTTGCGGGGCGTGATCTCTGAAGCCTTTTTCTCAAATCTTTCCAAATTAAAGTATTTAGACTTATCCAAGAATTCCCTCACTTTGGAATTCAGCTCCCAGTGGGTTCCCACTTTCCAATTGAATTTCATAATCTTATGCTCTTTCAAGTTAGGGCCTAGATTTCCAAATTGGATCCAAACTCAAACGAAAATCATCATGCTTGATATCTCCGATGCTCAAATTTCAGATACCATTCCGGCAGAGTGGTTCACAGACCTGCCTCCTACATTAGCATATTTAAATCTTTCTTGCAACCAAATATATGGACGGTTACCAAATATGTTAACAAAGTTTGTGAATGATGGTCTTGCAATTGATTTGAGTGCAAACCAGATAAGGGGTCAATTACCACTTTTTCCCACTAAAGTCATGATGTTGAATCTCTCTAAAAATCGGTTTTCAGGGACAATTTCGTCTCTTTGTAAAATCAGCAGTGGGTTCTTGAGTTACCTAGACTTATCTGAGAACCGTTTATCTGGACAACTTCCTAATTGTTTTATGCATTGGCGTAAGCTGGTCATTTTGAATTTGGCTAGCAACAATTTTTCTGGGGAAGTTCCAAGCTCTTTCGGCTGTTGACCCAGCTTGAAACATTGAGTCTGAGTAACAATAGTTTCTATGGAGATTTACCCTTGCCCATGAAAAATTGTAGTTCGTTGAGTTTTGTAGACTTGGGAAACAATAGATTCTTTGGACAAGTACCAGCTTGGATTGGGGAGAGCCTGCCACTGTTAAATATTCTTATCCTACATTCCAATAATCTCAATGGAAGTATACCATTGCATATGTGTTGGTTGAAAGATTTACATATCTTGGATCTCTCCCTAAATGATATATCTGGAACTATTCCACAATGCCTCAACAATTTCACTGCCATGACTCAGATTGGGAACTCTTCCAGTGATATCTTTCATAGATATTACTTTAAATTTGTTGATAATATGTATACTAATATAACTTTTTATTATGAAAGAGAATTTGTTGATAATGCGAGGCTTATGTTGAAAAGAAGGGAGTATAAGTATGATAAAATTCTTGGATTATTAAAGATCATTGACCTTTCAAGCAACAAATTGATTGGAAAACTTCCAGATGAAATCTCAAGTCTTTTGCAATTGGTTGGACTAAATGTTTCGAGAAACAAATTAGTTGGAGAAATCCCTCAAACAATCGGTCAAATGAAGCAGTTACAATCACTTGATTTATCAAGGAATCAGTTCTCAAGCAAAATCCCATCTAGCATGTCAGAGTTAAACTTTCTGAGCGACATCGACCTATCATACAACAACTTATCTGGGAAAATTCCTACAAGCACTCAACTCCAAAGCTTTAAAGCATCTGATTTTATTGGAAACCCGACACTTTGTGGGCCTCCGCTTATACAGAAATGTCCAGGTGAAGAAGTACCAAACCAAAGTCACCAAGCTCATTATGGCAATAAAGATGATGAAGATGAATTTGGAAAATGGTTTTATGTCGGAACAGGATTTGGATTTGCTATAAGTTTTTGGGGTGTTTGTGGTTCTCTGTTGTTGAACCGTTCGTGGAGACATGCCTATTTCTTATTATTGGACAACATGAAGAATTGGCTCTACGTAACAACGGCAGTGAACATAGCAAGGTTGCGGAGGAATTTTCAGAGGCAATGATGACCCCTTTGTGGTGGTTAGCAAGGTAAGACGTCTATTACTCCTTCAGAATACATATAGTCTATAGTTGTATCATGATTAATTCAATAAGACAATAAATTTTGAGTCATAAGAAGAAAAACTAAGGCGTTTTTAATATTAAAATGTCAATGAATTAATATTCATATAACTTTCTATTTTATAATTTTTTTATTTAAAAATCATTGATATTACGTTTTGACATGCAAACTACTAATTAAGTTTTTGTAGTTAGGTTTTGTAAAGATCTTTAAAAAAAAAAAAATTATAATGTCTAATAAACTTAATCTTTTTGTGACATAATGGATCTTATGTATGGTTTTATCTTTCTTCACTTCGAAAAAATACTTTTAACATATGTACTTGCATTTGGGGAAAAAATTGAAAGTTATTATTTTTAGGGGTAATTACTCTCCCCTCTTTTGAGGTTTGGGAGAATGACACTCCACCCCAAACTTGAAGGGAAAAACCTTTCCTCCATTGACGTTCAAAGAAAATAACACTCCCCCATTATATTTATATTAGTAACAGAATATTCTAAATTTCTATAAGATTCTGTTTACCAAAGTTTAACTATGATTAGTAAAAATATAACCATTATATTTATAATTAAAATGCAAAATTTATCAAGCATCAAAAGACTTGCAACGACAAATCTCTTCAGTCTCCACAGCTTGTTGAAAAAAGAAAAAAGATACAAAAGTCATATGAAAATATTTTAAATTAGTCTTTAATTAAAAATTTAAAATTATGGATTTTAATTATGAAAGAGAGGATAATTTTGGACATCTACCTTAAGCAAATGACAAATTAGTGCACATAATTTTTAACATTAATTTAACAGAGTTTGGTCAATGGGTGTCAAAGTGAGAAGTGTTTTTTCCCATGAGGTTTGAATGGACTGTAATTATTTCAAATCTCAAGGGAGGGAAGTGTAATTATCTATTATTTTTATATAATTTTCATTGTTATGATAATTTTAATTGTTAGAATTATCTTCAAATAATTTTTGATGAATTTCTTGTTCTTTTCTGAGATTTTTATTTAAATTTGTTTGTTATATTTTCTATATTGATACTAAACTTAAACTGTGACGAGAATAAAAAATAATATTTGTTAAAGGTACTTATTAATGTAACTTCACTTAATAATAGAATCACCCAATAGCCTCAACTTGCCCATGAAAATATAGATTAAACACATAAATTGATGTGTTAATACTATCCAAACCAAAATTAATTCCATATGGAGAATTAAATATCATAGTTTATGCACTAAAATTAACCCAAAAAAAAAAAAATATATATATATATATATATATATTAATTTTTTAACAAATGAAGTTTATTTTAGTTTAAGTTAGGTGATGCATAATTTGAGAGAGAGAGAGAGAGAGAGAGAGAGAGAGATTGTTTGGTTTATAGTTGTGTCAGTGTGAAACAATGTAAAGTTCCAATGGAGTTAGGTTTCTATTGACTCAATACTTTGGAGGTTTTTAGAGGTGGGGATAAGATTACTCACCCTTTTTTTTTTTTTTTCCTGGTTGAGAAACTAGTTAATATATAAATTATATTATCAATTTGGGGACTTTTTTTTTATGGGGGCTTAAACTTAGGCCTAGAGTGGACTATAAATGAACCGAGGTATTTATGAATAGCTTCAGTTTGACTAAAGAAAATGCTTATTTACGTTCACTTATTTAGCTAATAAGTTAAGTTTAAGCCAAAATTTAGGCTTGACTATTAAAGGAACCAAGATCAAACATGAGAGTGTATTCGTGAATAAGCTTGTGAGCATGAAACTCAATTCAAGTTGTATAATATTATATATTTATTTATATAAATGTATATAAAAATATACTTATATAGACTGAGATTTGATTGTGTAAGTTTGTAAAAAAATTCTTAAGCTATCAAATTATTACTTTTAATTTATTTATAATATAAATAGTTCATTTGTTAGTAAAATTGATATATAAATTTACAACATAAAAATGGTGAATCTAATTTTTATAAATTCATAAATGAAAATCGTTTTATTTAATTAACTAAAATAATATAATTTCAACTACAACTTTATTTTTTTTTTACAATAGACGGTAAAGGATTAAAATTTTAATCATGATATTTACTATATATGGAAAATGAAAAGTAAATTTAGACCCCCCCCCCTTTTTTTTTTTTTTTTTATGCACACTTTATCAACTTAACAAATTAGCCAATAGAAAACTTACTAGCATGACCCCATAATTAGCTCTAAGTAATTCGGAGTCTTCTATCTTGAAATCCTTTCATGAATCACATTTGCAACTTCAATGACCACCCTGAAAATTTTGATCTCCATGGCTAAAGTACATGGATGGCCTTGTGGCTTTATGCTATGTTTGGATGTTGGGAGAAGGAGGGGGAGTAGAGTAGAGGGAGGGAGAGTAACTAAATTACCTTGTTTGGATGTTTTTTTAAGGAATGAGGGAGAGGGATTTGGAAGGCTTTGGAGGGGTTTGAACTATTTCTAATCCCTCATTTTTAATTCCCCCAAATTGGAGAGATTTGGAGGGAGAGTAGAGTATAAAAATACTTGACCAAATGAATTACTAAATTTGCCCTTACTATATTAACAAAATTACAAATGAAAAGATTAATTATTCCCTTCTCCCTTACTTAATTTTAAAAACATCTAAATAAGGTGGAAGACAACCATTCCCCTCTACTCTCTTCTCCACTACTCTCCTTCCCTCTACTCTCCTCTCCTTCAAAACTTCCAAACATAGCATTAGTCTTGATCTCACCAAAGGCAACACCAAGATTTACTTTCAATACTCGCAGGTTATGGTGAAATAAAGGTTTAGTGATTCCTCAACTTGGCGCATGACAATCCTCCCAAAAACGTCTCTCTATGAGTCGATTATAATGTACCCTTACATAATTAAGTATTTAGAGCATGAGTTCCAAGTCATTATCCAATTTAACGAAACAAATTAGAAAATAGGATCCGTGTATCCTAATCAAGCGAGCCAATGTTAAGAGTGATGTTGTGAGGCATGCAATGATCTTAAGATATGATCGAAGGGCAATCAAAATTATACAATTTTCCTTCTTCTAAGTCATAATAGAACAATACAACCCAAACAAGATTACAAGTTATGAAATTTGCCAACTTCTAAAACCTAACAGAAAAAGAATAAGTTGATCTAGAAACTCATTAACAAACTCAAACTTATTCAACAAAAAAAATGAATAATGCTTAAACATGTAATCTTGTTCAGTGATGAACTCGAAATCAACTCATATTTGGCAACTTGTCTCGTCTCGGCTCATTTATAACTCTAGACCTAGAGCTGGCTGCTGGCCTTGAGACATATGTTGTTGTTGCTACTCCTTTGCACAATAATTTGTTTTTGTCATATTCATATACCTTGAACCAACACAACACTTTACGTGATTAGTAAGATTATTGTTTCGATCATATGGGCAAAGGCCTGTTCTTTCTTTCAATAACATGTTACTTATTAAAAAAAAATCAATAATATTTTTTTTAATTTTATTTTATTATTCAATAAATAACATGTTACTTATTAAAAAAATCATTAATATGTTTTTTTAATTATTTTTATAACTCAATAGTTTGGGGAGAGAATTTAAACTCTTGAATGTTTAAATTAAAGAGAACATGAGATGTCAATTGAGTTGTAAGACTCTTGGAATGATATATTTTTAGTTTAGTTTTACCTTTTTGTTTACCAGTTCCCGATTTTGCCGCACATGCTAAGAAGCATATTGCTAATGCTTTTCATATTTCAAATTGCATTACCAGGTTGCATATATAGCTGTGCTGAAGACGATACGCTTAACCCGTAAGGTAAATCTCACTTTGCATGAAATAGTTGTACTTCTATCTAGTGCATGCATCAAGACTGATGGTTTTCTTTTATATCTTGGTGCTAAAATCAGAAGTTGCTGCTACTGGTGATCACGTCAAAATAAGTGTCAGAATCTCCGTTTGTAACATTTGTGTGGTTGTGGGTCTATAATATGCTGTGTTCTATCGCCCCTCTCAGCACCGTCATTATCAGCTACGTCTTCAATAGACCAAATTAAATAATTACAAAGATATCGTGTGTAATTTGAATTTAGTTAATGTTTGAGTGTTCCCATCCTGAACTATTTGTACTCTTACCTTTGTTTGTAACTTTGGTGGTTTTAAGCTGTGTGGCCACTCTCTTTGAGGCATTTTAACATTATTGAATGGGCATTTGACTTAGTTTCAAACATCATTTATAGTCTGCACTCTGCAGAAGATGTCTATTATAATGATTATTGTGCTCAGCTCAGTTACACTATAGCTTCCTCCCAATGTCAGTAAATAAGTCATGAGTATTAAAAATTCAGGATATTTTTTTTTAGGATAAAAATTCAGGATTAATTTATTTAATTTTAATTTGTACACAAGTTAAGTAGTTCAAACTTAATTATATAGTAAACACCACGAGTAAGTTTTTCCCCCTTTAAAAATATATCCTAATAACCAATAACTGAATGATAGTTACAATTATAATATTTGAGTTAATTAGATAGAAATATTTTATTTTATAAACTAATAAAAAATAGATCCATTAATTTATATTGTTAAAAATTATATATGATTTTTACTATGAAATAAATTATTTATATTGTCAACAAATTATATAATTTTTTTTTTTATTGAAACGATAGCATATATAAGAACTTGATATTCCGTAAACTTATTTAAAAACTCACACAATCCAATTAAAGTTTATATAACTAGTTTCTCAAAAAAAAAAAAAAAAAAGAGTTTATATAACTTTATTTTTATAATGTAAACATATAAAATTATATAGGCTAAATTATAAAGTATACTCCCTAATTTTAAATTATTTTCATTTTTCATCTTATAGTTTAATTTTTTTTTTTTTTTTTCATTTCAATCCTTTAACATGTTTTCAATGTCCTTTTGTCAGCAGTTTGCCTTTCATGCCTTGATTAAAAATCAAAATTAAATCTCTGTTAAGCTTCCACTAATCATTTATTACAAAACAAGAATTACTTATTATTAGCAGATACTACCAGGAAAAAAAAAAAAAAAAAAAAAAAAAAAAAAAAAAAAAGAAAGAGATTTTATGGAAGAAGAGAAAGACAGCTCTAACTTAAGTTTCTAAGCAATCTTTGCAGTATGGCCATATAAATATTTATTACATATCTAATGGGTATCTTTTAAATACAAAGTTATCAACATTTATTTATTTATTTTAAACCTCCAAATAGGGTCGATATATATATATATATATATATATATTTATACACTTCATATTATTTAAAAATTTTAGCTAAAAAAGTAATACTTAGTTTTATTTATTTTTTATTCTATTAACTTAAATATATTTTCAATGTAATTCTTTCATCCATATCACACTTTTAAGTGTCATAAGTCGATCTATTTTTTGTTCTGATTTAAAAGTTAAATTGAATCTCTGTTGAACTTTCAGATTAATCATTTTCTATAAATCAAGAATTATTTATTTTTATTAAAAATTACTGGAGAAAAAGCTAAAAGTTTAAAATACACCCTATAAATTTGGTGAAATATCATTTTAGTTTTGTTCATTGCGGTTAAAAAATCTTCGTTCATTTTAATTTTTTTAGCATTAAAAAATTATTTAAATAGTATTTTATTTTTTTAATAGATCATCAGACTATCACTCTATTTTTCTTATGTGAACGTCGTCGTTTCGGTGTTGGCTCCGACCATCAGTTTATTTATAGCGTTTTCTCTAGCAAAATAAAAATGCCACAAAAAATAAGCGATTTTGTAACATTTGTTACAATTGCTACCATTTCAGCCCATTGCAGTGATCTGGGCATAGATTGTGTAGGTCTCAATGATAAGAAAAAACTTTGTGCAAGATCGTGTGTGTGTGACGTGCCTATGATTTTACATGCTTATCTTATGCTTATGGATTCACATCCATGCTATGGTGAAAGCTTAGGGGCTGTTTGGTTTTTTTTTTTTTTCATAACTCCTTACTCCTTAATTTTCGTCACTCATCACTCATTACTCATTACTCATCACTTAAAATACCCCAATTTTCTAAACCCCACCCGTTTGGCACATATTTTCAGTTTTTCATCACTCAAATTTTTCTACTATTTGTGAGACCCACTGCCTGAGCACATATCAGTGAGTAGCCTACCCACCTCCCTCAACTCTTTTCATTTCATTTTCTTCTCCTTCAGTCACCATTGCCCTGTTACTCTCCCAACACAAACCCGAAGCCAGCTAAGATAGAAGACGATCAGTGTTGATCGGTGTAGTGGCGGTGCTGATTGATGTTGATCCTTCGACGTGTAGTGGCATTGATCGGCGCCGATCTCCCAGCGTCGATCTCCATGTTTTATCGGTGTTGATTTTTGAAAACCCCAAGGCTTGATTTTTCATAGATCCCTTAAGTTTTATCGGTGAAATTTGTAAAGATTTTTTGTGGGTATTGTTCTATTTGAAAAGTTTGTTTCTTGATTATTTTTTTTATGGGTCTGAGATTGAGATGATGGTGCCGACGGTGGAAATGGAGAAGAAAAACAACAATACCCACACACAAACATCCTACCCAGTTTGTTTTTTGTGCAGATGGGGTTGTGTTTGTTTTGGGATGAGGTTTGTTTCGGAGATTGTTTGAATTGAAAAATTTGATGGGTATTGTTTGTGGGTATTGTTCGAATTGAAAAGTTTGTTTCTTGATTTTGGAAGGATGGAGAAGATGGTGGGTCTGAGCTCTGATCGGTGGTGGTATGAAGAGGCTGTGGATGGGGAGGGTTGAGATTCTTTTGTCTTTCGGTGTGGGAGAGATTTTGCTCTGAAGAAGAAGAACAGAGAAAGAAAGAAAAGTGGAGATGAGAGTGTGGTCTACTTTAGTGAAGAGTCGTTGAAGAAGGCCCATCAAAAGCAGTGCCTGAGTGTGATGTTGCTCTAACCGTGGGACCCTCAATGTGTGTTTAATTACCAAAATGCCATTGAAAACTAAGTTTTGGAAATTGAAAACATCTAAAATGTGTTTTCAGTTTTCATAACTCACCACTCAAAAATCAGAAAATTGAGTGATGGAAATAAAAACTGGAAACAAAAACCAAACAAACTTTTCAGCCATGGGACCCACATATTTTGAGTTATGAGTGATGGAAACAGAGTTATGAGTTATGGAAACAGCAAATCCAAAAAGCCCCCAAAACAGCCCCTTAATTTTATTTATTTTTTGATAAACAAAGCTTGATTTGGATTACACCTAATCTTAAAATTCTAGTAGAATGAGATTGTGTGTACTTTGCAAGTTAGTAGGACCTGGAATTGTCTGTAATAGAGTACTTGTACCAAATTTCATAAATAATCAGGTTTCTTCATATATTTATATTTTAATTAGGTCCAACATATTATACTTCTGGTTGATATTAAAGCAACGTTTGGATACAGCTGATTCAAGCAGCGTCGTCTGTGTTTTGGGGGTTTTTTTTTTTTTTTTTTGAGAAAAGCATATCATACTTTTCCAATGGGTCCCGTGCATTGTTCACGGGACCCACAAACATCTTTTTTCAACAAAATTTTCATTAAAAATGGGTCACACAGCACTATTTACACATTTAAAAATTATTTTGTTACAGTGTTTTCAATTTTCAGCAAAATGAGCGGTATCCAAACATACCTTAAGAGTATTTGTATCAATTTGTGCAAAAATAATTTATGACTATTTTAGTATAAGAACCTACATTTTTTTTTTTACATATTCACTTTTCAAAACACTTAAAATCAGATTATCTATTTTACATTATACTTTATTAAAATATAATTTTATTTATTTATTTCTCTTTCTTCATATAGAGCAACCAACATCTACTTTTTTTTTCTTTTTTTAATTCTCACGATATGTAGAGAAAAAAAAAAAAAAAAAAAAAAAAAAACTAAGTGCAAAATGAGTAGTGTTAGTATAAATTTATACCATTATTGTAGAAATCATGTATTTTTACACAATTTTGCATGACTTAATGTGATTTTTTTTTGGGGGGGCTTAATTGGCTAAAATGTGGTCATTTTTTTTGTTATAGAAACACTCATAAAAGTACTCTAATATTTTCATCCATTAGGTGGCATTTAAAAAAAAAATTATCTAAAAAATAAGTCTTTTTTTTTTTTTTTAAAGATAAAAATTATAGATGTTTCGAATATGGATTACTGTTCTCTAAAAAAAAACGTATGGATTAATGTACATTCTACATTGCTTGCTATACATATTTTCTGCATATTTTGTAGTATTACTTTTTTTTGGGCTTCTGGGCCTCCTGGCATAGTGAAGTTTCTTTGCTGAATACCTAGCATTGTGAACAAGGCCGAACTCTAGGCCTAGGCCTAAGGTGTAAGATCCCACATGACCCATTCTTATCTTGTCAGGTCTTATGATACACACACATAATAGCATATTAAATTCACAACTTAAAACTAAAATCAACCAAAAAATAAAAAATTCTATATCCATAACATTTTCATAATAGATCCAAAGTGGTGAGTTATTACTGGCTCTAATTTGAACTCACAATTGAAATTACTTTTTTTATCCATCTGTAATAATCAATAACAACTTGTCACTTGAAATTTGTTATATAAGTGTTGCAAAAATATTGAAAACGTATCATTTCTCTAAAAGATAAGCACAATCAAATTTTTTTCTTTATAGTCTTTACTAAATTGTCCAGGTTTACCACAGTTAAAGCATTTACCTTTACTTGATCTCTGTTTATCATGTTTTTTAGATGCATTTTTCTTCTTAGTATAGAAATCATTAGGTTTAACAAAATTATTTCTGTATTTTTTATATTTTTTATGGCTTTTATCATGTTTTTTAGCTTTTTGTCTGGAAGGAGCAATAGGAGGCAAGCCATATTGTTCACAGAAATTTCTCATTTCATATTTAGCTTTGCTTTTATTCTTAAATTGGTGTTTTAATAATTTTTCATCATTACACATATTGATACCAAGTTTTTTAATACTATTGAAAATATCACCATATGTTAAATTATCATAATCAATAGAATCATTTTTTCCCATTAATTCTTGTTTTACCTTATGAGCAAAGATAGGAGACAGACCGTCAATAAACTTTTCTTTCCAATAAGGCTTATGACAATCTTTTCGGAGCATTACTCTGGAAGTAAAAACATCTTGATATCATCTGTAATCAGACATAGTAGGACAACTCAAATTATTCAAATAATCAGAAACTCGAGATGAAATATTGGATGGACTACCAACAAAATGTTTGAGAATAGTATAGATCAAGGTATTAACACCATCAGGAATACCACGACCAATACTTTCATAAAAAATAGGCAAACCTTCATCATTCTTTTTAACAGCATGTTTAATAGACTCTCTGGATTCTTCAGTAATGTATAAATCCCACCATCCACGAAGAGTACCAAAAAAACCAGTAACAAGTAGATTAACAATTTCAGGTTGATCAAGATCATGATTATTTTGATAAGCAATACCAACCATAGACATGTGACTCATTTTATTGATGATTTCTTGTTCAGACAAACTGTCAATATTCCATTCATAAAGCTTATCAGCAAAAACAGAAAACTGGGTTTGAAAAGATCTCTCTTCAAACTGCATATCAAGAGTTTGAAGGGTTTTAAATACCAGTTTTTAGTAAAAGACATGGGTTTGGAGTTTCCAACAAATCTTTTAATTTCTGCGAAATCATCATCAAAGATTCTTTTTGCAGAAACAGAAGAAACAGTATCCGAATCTGTATTTTCTTCAGAAACAATTTCTTTTTTGGAAATAGTTTGAGCAGTTGGAGTACTTGTAGAAGTACCCTTAATTTTAACCTTTAAATCAGAAAGCATTTTTTCAACAATTTCAAGAGTCTTGGACTGAGAAGTTTTAAACATAACTTTTTCCCTTTGACTAGGTAAATCAATCAAAGGTTTCTCAGTTTTAACAGGAACAGATTTTTCAGAAACAGAAACAGATTTTTCAACAATTTTTTCATCAATACGGTCAAGCTGTTGACCAATAATATGCAAAGATTAATTAGTAAAATTGTTTTGTTCAATAAGGCTAACAACAGGAGTTTGATCATCATCAATTTTGAAAGGAGAGGCCTTCACTTCCTCATTTGTCACTTCATCTTTCTTAGTAGTTATCAAAATTGAGTCAAGAGGAGGATGACTAGACGTAATAATGGTTTTATCTATCTTAACAAAATTTGATTTCTTTATCACGTTTAAATGTTGTTTTGAAACCTCATCTTCTGAAACATAATGGTTTTCCAGAAAATCGAAAAAAGAAAATATGTTTTTTCCATTGATTCATCTTGTCCAACCATTTTCCTTTAACATGGTCTTTTTCAGACTGAGCAAAATTATTTTGGAAATATTTTCTTTTGGTTATGTTTTTTGCAAGTATAAACTCATTGTACAGAGAATCCCAATCAATTTCAAAATCATCATTTAAAACAGTCAAAACTCTTAATTGATTCTGGTAAACTGGAGGATTTTCAATAGGGGGAGGATCAAAGTCAGATGGAGTAACAGAAACAGAGTCTTGTTCATCATTAACAACAATATTGTCATAAAGAGAGGAAGATTCAGGTTTAGTAGAATAGTAAACAGAGCTAACTTGAGATTTATCACTTGAAATACCTTTTAGCTTTAAATCAGAGGATTTTTCCAAATTCTTTTTCAAAAAATCATTGATCTCTCGATCTCTTTTTGAAATCCTTTCAGATCCAGCAAATGAATGTCTTCCTTCGTTGATCCTCAAAGGTGGATTGTTTTGAAAACTTATTTTAACAGTACCATCAAAATATTGTTGAATATGAGTAAGATCAAGTTCATCAAAAATAGGTTTAGCAGGAGGGGTTTCTTGTTCTAACAACCAATCATTAGGAAGTTTAACATCTTGCCATTGAATCATTTTTGGAACTTGAATTTTAGCATCAGGAGTTGAACATTGAATTAACATGGTTTTACCCAAAGGTTCTCTAGGAATCATAGCACAAGGATTCATTTGAGTACCCATTAGTTTATAATAAATGCGATAGATCAAAGCAAAAGGCTTACTACCTTCTTCCATGTGATAACCAGATGAAGCAATATTCAATTTCAATGCTTTAACAATATTAGGATCATCCAAAGCAAGAGTAAGATCAGGATAACAGTTAAAATAAACAACACCATCGTACATAGAAGCAGTAATTATACCAAGAATGCTATCTTTGAAAATCTTAAATCTAGCATCTCTTAAACACATAAGAACAGAAGCATTAATACCCTTTCGGGTAAGTGGTTTAATAGCAACTTGAATCATACCAATATGCAAATAACTGAATTTTTTAGCAGCAAGGAAGTCAATAATATTCTTTTTAGTGAACAAACAGCATTTTTCATGAACTCTCGAAATAGAGAAAATTTGTTCAACAGATCTAGCTTTGTAAGCAAAATGAAAAGCACTTTCAACAAAACTAGTTTTATAAATAGTTTTAGTATCAACTTTAGAATAGTCTAATTACGAAAATCAGGGATCAACTCATTATCATCAATAGTGTGATCTTCTTCATTTACAATATCAGGAGGACAACTAGTCCTGGAGCTAATAGAGGAGTTGGATCTCCACAACTTATCCATACTATCCTAGGTTCAACACTCAGTTATCATGTTTTTCTCACAACCGTTGCATTTCGTAACACATACCCTAACCAACCTTATACCTCTCATGCCCTATACGCCCTCTCTTGGCTCAAACGGGCCTTACAGTTCGGTTCTAGGAATTTACTTTACGACTAGGGTGGCGCCGACGACGGTAAGAAGGGGACACAACAACGGAATATCAAGCGTTTGGGTAGACACAGACAAGAGACAAAGAACACAACAACACTACCACTGGCTAGAAAAGAGTGGCTCTGATACCATAAAGGGGGAAGGGGACACACTGCTGATGGAAAGAGACGGAAGCACAGTAATATTGTAATGAAAATAAGACAGAGTAACTTGAAAGTAAATAACTTGAAAGTAAGAACAATAAATAGCTTGAATGTAAGAACAATAATAAGGTGGTAGAACCAGCCAAGCAGTATATATCAGAATAATTCAAAGTAAAAAAGAATAATAGTTCAAAATAAATGAAAGCAATTTAGAACCGTCCGGTATGGCGGTAATCCGTCCAAGATGGCGGTAGCAACAATTAAAATAATAAACATAAAACTGAAAATACTTGTTATTGAAAGTAGAATAAACACTTACAGTAGTAGTGAATACAAGATCTCAACAGTTACAGGTTAACAATTACAAAGCTTGAACTAGTCCTAGTTACAAGGTTTGTAGGATTACAAGGCTTGTAGTGAACAAAAGTAAACAAGGTAGCAGTAGTAGTAGAAGCAAGGTGGGTTCTCTCTCTAAGAAGGCTAGTTCTAAGGGAAGAGAAATCAAAACTCAAACTTGACTTGAAAAGCCCTCTAAACATAAGGGACAACCCCCCTTAAATAGGCAAAATTCGGAGTGAACAGTGTCATGAACAGTAACGGATGAACAGTGACAGTGAATAGTGACAGATGAATAGTGATAGGTGAATAGTGACTGAATAGTAAAATAGAATTTTTCTTCTTTTTTGACCCAGGATTGTTGGGAATCCACAAGATTATGGGAATCCTCCGTAGAGATCAGCAATAGGCCTATAAGTGTAGGGACAAGGCCTCATTATTGGTGTCCTTTAGAGGCAAAAGAAACCAATAAGAAAGAAACCAACAAAGGTGACATTTTTTGTTGGCATAAATGAAGCCTTTGTCAGGGCATCATCTCATCTCTACCATCATGGCTTGTGGCTTTTCAGACTCATTTTGAATATTGTATTAGTTTTGGCCATTGTGCAGGCTAGACAAATAGTGGCCGTTGTGTAGGCTAGAAAAATAGGGGAATCAAAATCTTCCGCAGAATTCGGGGTATCATGAATCAGTTCCGGATTTTCCGCAACATATTTGTGAAGGAAAATAAATCATTTTGGCTTTTGTGCAAGCCAGACAAATAAAGTAGCATCAGTCTTGCAATAGTAGTAACCTCAGGAATAAACTCATCAATTAGTGGAAGTAGCATCCGATGGGTAGTCATCATAAGGGTCCCATGGAGGATTATCATTACATTCATGCTCATGATAGAGAACATATTGGTTACAAAATCCACAGTATAGAAGTGGCTCAAACTCTGGAGTTCTTCCTG
Source organism: Quercus lobata (assembly GCF_001633185.2). Taxonomy (NCBI): domain Eukaryota; kingdom Viridiplantae; phylum Streptophyta; class Magnoliopsida; order Fagales; family Fagaceae; genus Quercus; species Quercus lobata. The sequence continues at coordinate 41,940,406 of NC_044912.1, read as the reverse complement.
GAGTGAGAAAACTTCTTGGATTACAGTGATCTGCTATCCGCAAATGAGGAATGGCATTAGCATAAGGTTTAGGACCAAAAACAGAAATTCTATCTGAATTCCCCATAAAGTGATAATTCTTCCATAAATTCTGAGCAACCTCACGAATTTGATTGTTAAAATAATCACTCCAGCAGTCTGCGAGAGCCCAAGGATTTTTGAAGGAAAAATAAGAGTCTCCTTCATACCATTGCCCTTGGTGCGTGTATCCATTAAAGAGAATGAGATGTTTTGAAGGCCGGACATTCATCCAGTTATCTCTTTCCCACTGAGGCAAAGTGCTCCAGCATCTGATCGAAACAAAAGGACTTTCAAATTTTTTTAATAGCAGTCTGAATGATTTGTGGGAGCTGGCTGGTTTGGTCATGGCTTGTTAGTCTTATGAGCCTAATAAAGCCATACCCAAACAGTTGGGAGAGCCAGTTAGGACTCCTCTTAACATCATCTGAACCATCATCATAATTGACTAGAAGGCCGGGAAATGGGTGTTTCTTTTCATACACTCTGAAACTACTCCCAAAGTGTTCTTTCCAATTAGCTTGTTGAAGAATATCACTAACATCATCTGAATTAGCAGGATCAGGAATAACAGTTGTAACAAGTATCTTGAAATGTTCGAACATAAGTCAGAAGACTTAAACATAGCCTTGCTTTCCAGAATACGAGATTGTATGTCTGTTGGCAAGTTGGCAATAGCACTTTTCAACAAAGATTGGGTCTTAAGACTCAATCTTGCGTAATCAGTACCCATAATAGTCTTTTTATCCATTGAATGGATGTCCTCTTTGCCAAAGAGTTGACTAGTATTAGGTTCATCTATGATGTTTTGGTGGTTAACAGGATGGCTTCCAAAAGCCTCATTTTTTGGAACAATGTCAGTTTTTGAAGCAAATTTGTTTTCCAAAAGAAGATCATTTTCTGAAATAGGGTTAACTAGGTGGCTCACATAAGCTTCATTTTGAGCAATGAGGTTAACAAGATGGATTTCAAGTTTTCTGAGAGTTTTTTGGAAAAGATCATGGTGATTTCTAACAAAAGCAAATTGAAGGCTATCAAGGATGAATTTAATAGAATTTGGTAATTCTGAATAGGTTCCATTGTGGAATTGTAAATTTCTTAACAAAACTTCTTGTAAAGCAGTTAACATATCACCATTGGAATATGTCACCGTTGCCAGGACATCTCCTTGAAGGGATGTTGATCCACTGGGTTTTACCCAGAAGATGCGCCTTCATGCATTTTAAAAGGTTGTCCCACTGGGAACCCTTTGTTTTGAGAATAGTCCTGTGCAGGAGCTTTTCCCTTGTTTTTCTTTTCTATAATAATCCACTTACTAGTGGTAGAAATATGAATATTATTATTATCCCACTTATTAGTGGTATTTATCCACGCATCATTGTCTGATTCCTGCAAAGAATTATTGATAATGTTAGGATAATGGATAGTATTTAACATTTTGGTACTATGAAAATTACCTTTAAAATCATCAGTGAAATATTGGTGAGAACTCATCACTAGTTCTTGAATAAGTTCATTCATGGGAGAATCTTTCTTATAAGATAGATTATCAATATCAATTTCAAACTTTGAAGCAAATTTGAATTTTACTTTCTGTCCAAATGGATCAGTAGTAATTCCATCATGTTCAACAAGAAAGGGATACAAAGCATTAATAAATGGCAAACCAAGAATCACTTTATCAGTCATATTTTTGATAAGAACAGAAGGAATCTTGAAACAAACAGTATCATGGCACACATGAGCATTGTTCAATTCATATTTTATTTTCATTTGAGAACCATTAGCAAAGACCAATCTTTCAGTAGATTTTTCAAAATATTTTGAAGGAATTAATCCTTCGTGGATACAGTTCATATCTGCACCAGAATCAATCATAGTAATAACAGTGAAATGATAATCAAGAGAAACAACAATTTTAACTTTTGTAAACCATTTTGGAGGAAGTAATTTGTTAACAAAAGCAAGTTGAGGATCAGTTAAAGTATCAGGAGTACCTTTATCAGAAAGAAGAGCCTTAAATTCATGTTTTAATTCATTTATCTCTTGTTTAACAATATGAATTTCATGTTGGAGATCATTAACAGTTAGTTCTTTAGATTTCTTTTTATTAAATCTTTCCAAAGTTTCTTCAAAGCTTATATTAGATTTTGGTTTTTTACCAGTTTCATCTCTTATCAATTTTTTCTTAAACCTATCCACATATTCTTTCTGGAGTTCAGGGTTTTGAATTTGATTTATTAGTTGGATTATTAATTTTTCATCTTCTTCACTCTTGGTGAGAGCATTAATAACATTGCAATAGGAATCTCTACAACCAATTTTAATATTAGGAGAATCAGAAGAATCATCAGCAGATTGATAGCAAAAATCAGATGAAGAAGAAAAATCATCTTCCAAAGAATCAGACGAATTGTTTGATTCAAGGATTCTGAATAATTCTTCTTGCACATTATCATCAATTTTTAACATGTTGAACTTGTTTTTCAATTTACCAGGTTTTTCTTTACAGTCTTTACTTAAGTGTCCAGGCTTACCACAGTTACAACATTTACCTTTACTTGATCTTTGTTTAACATGTTTTTTAGAAACATTTTCCTTCTTAGCATAGAAATCATTAGGTTTAACAAAGTTATTTCTGTATTTTTTATATTTTTTATGGCTTTTATCATGTTTTTTACTTTTTTGCCTAGAAGGAGAAATAGGAGGCAAACCATATTGTTCATAGAAATTTCCCATTTCATATTTAGCTTTTCTTTTATTCTTTAATTGGTGTTTTAGCAATTTTTCATCATTACACATATTGATACCAAGTTTTTTAATAGTACTGAAAATATCACCATAGGTTAAATTATCATAATCAATAGCATCATTTTTACCCATTAATTCTTTTTTTACCTTATGAGCAAAGATAGGAGGCAGACCGTCAATAAACTTTTCTTTCCAATAAGGCTTATGACAATCTTTCCGGAGCATCACTCTAGAAGTAAAAACATCTTGATACCATCTGTAATCGGACATAGTAGGACAACTCAAATTAGTCAAATAATCAGAAACACGAGATAAAATATTGGATGGAATACCAACAAAATGTTTAAGAATAGCATAGATTAAGGTATTAACACCATCAGGAATACCACGACCAATACTTTCATCAAAAATAGGCAAACCTTCATCATTCTTTTTAACAGCATGTTTAATAGACTCTCTGGATTCTTCAGTGATGTATGAATCCCACCATCCACGAAGAGTACCAGAAAAACCAGTAACAAGTAGATTAACAATTTTAGGTTGATCAAGATCATGATTATTTTGATAAGTAATACCAACCATAGACATGTGACTCATTTTATTGATGATTTCTTGTTCAGACAAACCATCAATATTCCATTCATAAAGCTTATCAGCAAAAATAGAAAACTGTGTTTGAAAAGATCTCTCTTCAAACTGCATATCAGGAGGAGTGGGTTTTGAATACCAGTTTTTAGTAAAAGACATAGGTTTGGAGTTTCCAACAAATCTTTTAATTTCTAGGAAATCATTATCAAAGATTCTTTTTACAGAAACAGAAGAAACAGTATCTGAATCTGTATTTTCTTCAGAAACAATTTCTTTTTTGGAAATAGTTCGAGCAGCTGAAGTACTTGTAGAAGTACCCTCAGTTTTAACTTTTAAATCAAAAAGCATTTTTTCAACAATTTCAAGAGTCTTGGACTGAGAAGTTTTGAACACAACTTTTTCTCTTTGACTGGGTAAATGAATCAAAGGTTTCTTAGTTTTAACAGAAACAGATTTTTCAGAAACAGGTTTTTTAACAATTATTTCTTCAGTATGGTCAAGCTGTTGACCAATAATATGCAAAGATTGATTAGTAAAATTGTTTTGTTCAATAAGACTAACAATAGGAGTTTGATCATCAGCAATTTTGAAAGGAGAGGCCTTCACTTCTTTTTTTGCCACTTCATCTTTCTTGGTAGTTATCAAAATTGAGTCAATAGGAGGATGACTAGACCTAATAATGGTTTTATCAATTTTAACAAAATTTGATTTCTTTATCACATTTAAATGTTGTTTTGAAACCTCATCTTCTGAAACATAATGGTTTTCAAGAAAATCAAAAAACAAAATATGTTTTTTCAATTGATTTATCTTTTCCAACCAATTTTCTTTAACACGGTCTTTTTCAGACTGAGCAAAATTATTTTGGAAATATTTTCTTTTGGTTATGTTTTTTGCAAGCATAAACACATTGTACAGAGAATCCCAATCAATTTCAAAATAATCATTTAAAACAGTCAAAACTCTTAATTGATTTGGTAAACAGGAGGATTTTCAATAGGGGGAGAATCAAAGTTAGATGGAGTAACAGAAACAGAGTCCTCCTCATCTTCATTAGCAGTTTTATACTAAATGGAGAGGAAGTTTCAGGTTTAGTAGAATAGTAAACATAGCTAACCTGAGATTTATCACTTGAAATACCTTTTAGCTTTAAATTAGAGGATGTTTCAAATTCTTTTTCAAAAATTCATTGATCTCTCGATCTCTTTTTGAAATGCTTTCAGATCCAGCAAAGGAATGTCTTCCTTCATTGATCCTCAAAGGTGGATTGTTTTGAAAACTTATTTTAACAGTACCATCAAGATATTGTTGAATATGAATAAGATCAAGTTCATCAAAAATAGATTAGCAAGAGGGGTTTCTTGTTCCAACAACCAATCATTAGGAAGTTTAACATCTTGCCATTGAATCATTTTTGGAACTTGAATTTTAGCATCAGGAGTTGAACATTGAATTAACATGGTTTTACCCGAAGGTTCTCTAGGAATCATAGCACAAGGATTCATTTGAGTACCCATTAGTTTATAATAAATGCGATAGATCAAAGCAAAAGACTTACTACCCTCTTCCATGTGATAACCAGATGAAGCAATATTCAATGTCAAAACTTTAACAATATTAGGATCATCGAAAGCAAGAGTAAGATCATGATAATAGTTAAAATAAACAGGACCATCATACATAGAAGCAGTAATCATACCGAGAATGCTATCTTTAAAAATCTTAAATCTAGCATCTCTTAAACACATGAGAACAGAAGCATTAATACCCTTTCGGGTAAGTGGTTTAATAGCAACTTGAACCATACCAATATGCAAATAAAAGAATTTTTTAGCAGCAAGGAAGTCATTAATATTCCTTTTAGTGAACAAACAACATTTTTCATGAACTCTCAAAATAGAGAAAATTTGTTCAACAGTTCTAGCTTTGTAAGCAGAATGAAAAGTACTTTCAACAAAACTAGTTTTATAAATAGTTTTAGTACCAACTTTAGGAATAGCCCATTTACGAAAATTAGGGATCAACTCATTATCATCAATGGTGTGATCTTCTTCATTTACAATATCAGGAGGACAACTAGTCCTGGAGCTGATAGAGGAGTTGGATCTCCACAACTTATCCATACTGTCCTAGGTTCAACACTCAGTTATCATGTTTTTCTCATTACTGTTGCATTTTGTAACACATACCCTAACCAACCTTATACCTCTCATGCCTTACACGCCCTCTCTTGGCTCAAACGGGCCTTACAGCTAGGTTCTAGGACTTCACTTTACGACTAGGGTGGCGCCAACGACGGTAAGAAGGGAACACAACAATGAAATATCAAGCGTTCGGGTAGACACAGACAAGAAACAAAGAACACAACAACACTACCACCGGCCAGAAAAGAGTGGCTCTGATACCATAAAGGGGGAAGGGAACGCATTGCTGATCGAAAGAGATGGAAGCACAATAATATTGTAAAGAAAATAAGACAAAGTAACTGGAAAGTAAATAACTTGAAAGTAAGAACAATAATTAGCTTGAATGTAAGAACAATAATAAGGCGGTAGGACCAGCCAAGCAATATATATCAGAATAATTCAAAGTAAATTGGAATAATAGTTCTAAATAAGGAGGAAGGGGACGCACTGCTAATGGAAAGAGACGGAAGCATAGTAATATTGTAGTGAAAATAATATAAGTAACTTGAAAGTAAATAGCTTGAATGTAAATAACTTGAATGTAAGAACAATAATAAGGCGGTAGAACCAGCCAAGCAGTATATATCAAAATAATTCAAAGTAAATTAGAACAATAGTTCAAAATAAATGATAGCAATTTAGAACAGTCCGGTATGGCAGTAATCCTTCCAAGGTGGTGGTAGCAACAAGTAAAATGATGAACATAAAACTGAAAATACTTGTTATTGAAAGTAGAATAAACACTTACAGTAGTAGTGAATACAAGATCTTAAACAGGTTAACAGTTACAAAACTTGAACTAGTCCTAGTTACAAGATTTTTAGGATTACAAGGCTTGTAGTGAACAAAAGTGAACAAGGTAGTAGTAGTACTAGAAGCAAGGAGTTCTCTCTCTAAGAAGGCTAGTTCTAAGGGAAGAGAAATCAGAACTCAAACTTGACTTAAAAGACCCTTTAAAAATAAGGGACAACCCCCCTTAAATAGGCAAAATTCGGAGTGAACAGTGACATGAATAGTAACGGATGAACAGTGACAGAGAATAGTAACAGATGAATAGTGACAGGTGAATAGTGACTGAATAGTAAAATAGAATTTCTCTTCTTTTTTGACCCAAGATTGTAGGGAATCCACAAGATTATGGGAATCCTCCGTAGAGATCAACAATAGGGCTATAAGTGTAGGGACAAGGCCTCATTATTGGTGTCCTTTAGAGGCAAAAGAAACCAATAAGAAAGAAACCAATAAGAAAGAAACCAACAAAGGTGACATTTTTTGTTGGCATAAATGAAGCCTTTGTCAGGGCATCATCTCATCTCTACCATCATGGCTTGTGGCTTTTCAGACTCATTTTAAATATTGTAATAGTTTTGGCCGTTGTGCAGGCTAGACAAATAGGGGAATCAAAATCTTCCGCAGAATCCGAGGTATCATGAATCAGTTCCGGATTTTCCGCAACATATTTGTGAAGGAAAATAAAACATTTTGGCTTTTGTGCAAGCCAGACAAATAAAGTAGCATCAGTCTTGAAATAGTAGTAACCTCAGGAATAATCTCATCAATCAGTGGAAGTAGCATCCGATGGGTAGTCATCATAAGGTTCCCATGGAGGATCATCATTACATTCATGCTCATGATAGAGAACATATTGGTTACAAAATCCATAGTATAGAAGTGGCTCAAACTCTAGAGTTTTTCTTGGAGTGAGAAAACTTCTTGGATTACAGTGATCTGCTATCCGCAAATGAGGAATGGCATTAGCATAAGGTCTAGGACCAAAAACAGAAATTCTATCTGAATTCCCCATAAAGTGATAATTCTTCCATAAATTCTGAGCAACCTCTCGAATTTAATTGTTAAAATAATCACTCCAGCAGTCTGCGAGAGCCTAAGGATTTTTGAAGAATAAATAAGAGTCTCCTTCATACCATTGCCCTTGGTGCGTATATCCATTAATGAGAATGAGATGTTTTGAAGGCTGGACATTCATCCAGTTATCTCTTTCCCATTGGGGCAAAGTGCTCCAACATCGGATCGAAACAAAAGGACTTTCAAATTTTTTAATAGTAGTCAGAATGATTTGTGGGAGCTAGCTGGTTTGATCATGGCTTGTTAGTCTTATGAGCCTAATTAAGCCATACTCAAACATTTGGGAGAGCCAATTAGGGCTCCTCTTAACATCATCTGAACCATCATCATAATTGAATAGAAGGCCGGGAAACGGGTGTTTCTTTTCATACACTCTGAAACTACTCCCAAAGTGTTCTTTCCAATTAGCTTGTTGAAGAATATCACTAACATCATCTGAATTAGCAGGATCAGGAATAACGGTTGTAAGAAGTATCTTGAAATGTTCAAACCATAAGTCAGAAGACTTAAACATAGCCTTCTTTCCAGAATACGAGATTGTATGTCTGTTGGCAAGTTGGCAATAGCACTTTTCAACAAAGATTGGGTCTTAAGACTCAATCTTGCATAATCAGTGCCCATAATAGTCTTTTTATCCATTGAATGGATGTCCTCTTTGCCAAAGAGTTGACTAGTGTTGGGTTCATCTTTGATGTTTAGGGGGTTAACTAGGTGGCTCACATAAGCTTCATTTTGAGCAACGAGGTTAACAAGATGGATTTCAAGGTTTCTAAGAGTTTTTTGGAAAAGATAATGGTGGTTTCTAATAAAAGCAAATTGAAGGCTATCAAGGATGAATTTAATAGAATTTGGTAATTCTGAACAGGTTCCATTGTGGAATTGTAAATTTCTTGACAAAACTTCTTGTAAAGCAGTTAACATATCACCATTGGAATATGTCACCGTTGCCAGGACATCTCCTTAAAGGGATGTTAATCCACTGGGCTTTACCCCAGAAGATGCGCCTTCATGCATTTTAAAAGGTTGTCCCGCTGGGAACCCTTTGTTTTGAGAATAGTCCTGTGCAGGAGTTTTTCCCTTGTTTTTCTTTTCCATAATAATCCACTTACTAGTGGTATAAATATGAATATTATTATTATCCCACTTATTAGTGGTATTTATCCACGCATCATTGTCTAATTCCTGCAAAGAATCATTGATAATGTTAGGATAATGGATTGTATTTAACATTTTGGTACTATGAAAATTACCTTTAAAATCATCAGTGAAATATTGGTGAGAACTCATCACTAGTTCTTGAATAAGTTCATTCATGGGAGAATCTTTCTTATAAGATAGATTATCAATATCAATTTCAAACTTTGAAGCAAATTTGAATTTTACTTTCTGTCCAAATTGTAAGGTTGAATTTAATCAACCATTTTATTGGTTTTATTCCGTGCCAAATTTGCCTGTATTTCAGCATTTAGTAACCCTGTATTTAAGTGGGTTTGTTGTAAGGGTAGTGAGTGAGATAGAGTGTTGATTGCTCAAGAGTGTGCAAGAAAACAGAGACTCGCAGCTTGTTCTCGCGGGTGGCTTGCGGTTTCAAGCCGCCAGACGCAGCACACGTGCCTAGCGTGCCAAAAGGTGAACAGTCATGCTAGCTGGAGCACTACAGGACAAAACAAGACAACTGGCCATACGGTTATCTCGTGACTGGATCTCACAACTCAGTCAGGTCGCGAGGTCAAGCCGCGAGCCACCTCTGTTTTGTAAAACCTGACGTTTCACATTCCTCTCTCACTCCTGTATAAATACACCTTATACCCACAAATGAAAGAGAGCTTCTAGAGAAAATTTTGAGAGAGAAACCCAAAAGAAAAACAAGATTGATTCACCTACAATCTATACATTTGAGTCTCTTCAAATTCCTCAACTCTCTTCCTCTCCATTGTCAAATCCTTGAGAGGTATTTTACCAAAACCTTGTTCTCACCATATTCATCACTGTGAGAGGGCTGTTTGGTTTTTTGGAAAGCAGTTAGGAAGGAACCAATCTACATTTGTTGATGCTACGGTCTAGTTGCGGAATCCGGGAAGCTAGAAAAGAAAAAAGGTTCGGCGCAACCTCGTTGGAGCAAGAAACTTGGAGGGCTTAAGTGAATTGGGTAGATTAGGCTTGGAGGGTCTATTGCTGTCCATATATCCCAACTACATTTTCTAGTGGATTGTTTACTGCTTGGAGGGTGGCGGAGAGGTTTTACGCCGAGGGCTTCGGCTTCCTCTTCGATAACACATCGCGTGTTGTCTTTGTTTTTGCATCTTCTTTCCCTTTTATCTTTGTCTTTTTATTATCTATTGTGGGTTGTGATTTTAACTTGGTTTAGATAGTTTTTCCAATTCTATATTATAGCTTATGTTCATTTTCCGCACACTAGTTGTTTGACATTATGCTTGAATTGGTTAAGTTGTAAATTAGGGGTCTAAACATTGAAGGGTGTTTATACACATATTTGAACTTTCAATTGGTATCGGAGCAGGTACACATCTTGTGGTTTCATTACCATTGTGTGATCCTTGACTCCCTTTTGAGATGGATCGGTCTCAATCCCTTAATGCACCTCCATATTTTGATGGTAGTAATTATGCTTTTTGGAAAGTTCGCATGAGAGCTTTTCTGTGTTCCATTGATGAGTCTATTTGGGATGCTTTTGAGATAGGTTGGACCAAGCCTGAGGAAGCCAAATCCACATGGGATAAGGCAGCACTTGCTGCATCTATTGCTAACAGTAAAGCACTCAATGCTATTTTCTGTGGTGTCTCTCCAGATGAATTTCACAGGATCTCTCACATTACCGTTGCTAAAGAAGCATGGGAGATATTGGAGACCACTTACGGAGGCACGAAGAAGGTAAAAGACACCAAGCTGCAGATGCTAACCACTCGGTTTGAGGAGTTAAAAATGAGTGAGGATGAGTCCTTTGACTCTTTCTATAGCAAGCTGAATGAGATGATTGTCAGCAAGTTCAATTTGGGAGAGAAAACGGAGGACTCTAAAATTGTAAGGAAGATCCTTCGATCATTGTCAGAAAGTTTTCGTGCTAAAGTGACAGCAATTGAAGAGAGCAAAGACCTTGATGACATCAAAGTCCAGGAGCTGGTTGGTTCTCTTCAGACCTATAAGATGTTGCTGCCCAATCAACGGAAGAGTAAATCTCTTGCTCTTAAGACTATTAATGAGAAGGTGGAAGATCATGACTCATCGGGAGAAGATGTGGTTGACAAAGATGCTGCTTACCTTGTAAAAAAATTTCAAAAAATTCTTGAAATTCAAAAATAATGGCAAATTTGGTGATAAAGGAAAATTCCCAAAGTTCAGGAAGGGAGAAAAGGGAATTCAAAAAGAAAGATGGAAAAGAATCCCAACCTACACAAGGTGTCACTTGTTTCGAATGTAACGGGCATGGACACTTTAAAAAAGAATGTCCGAATTATTTGAAATCGAAAGGCAAAGTGTATGCCACGACATTGAGTGACTCAGATTCATCCGACTCAGAATCTGAAGAAAGCTGTGATAGAGAGGGGAACTACTCAGCTTTTATGACTATTGCTCAATCTTCAAGAGAATTATAACTCACTCCTGGAGAAGTCAGATGAGAACACAAGGGTGGCCAAGGCAACTGTGAGAAAAATGAAGAAGGCAGAGGATGATTATAAAAGTTTCCTAATCTGATATAGGGAGGCCAAATGTGAGATAGAAACACTGAATGATGAGCTGTCAGAAGCTTACATAAAAGTGAGATTTCTTGAGCAAGAGGTTGTGCAAGCAAATGCTAAAATTGAGAGGGTCACCACCAAGAAGCTAGATGATGTTATTTCATTGCAAAAGTGCTTTTCAAACAAATCCGGGTTGCGATATACCGGAGGAAGTAGCTCATCTGGGAATGTCACTAAAGAAGTGAAGTTTATAAAGGCCAAAGAATCAGCTGATGTTGGTCCTACTACTGAGAAGCCCAAGATAGAGGAGAAGAGAAATGTGGGGAACAAACGGTTGTTGAATTCCCGTAATCAATCTGTGGGCAGGTCTGAATCTCGAGCTAAGTCTCGTCTACGACCACAAAGAGGTCCTAGATCAACTTATGTGTGTCATCATTACGGTCTTCAAGGGCATACTCGACTAAATTGCCAAAAGCTGAGAGCAAAGAATAGTGCAACTCCTCAAAGGTCACGAGGACCTAGAAATGATAGAAGAAATTGGGCAGGTGAACAATCGAGAGATCAAAATGGTGATCCCGGAATGATGAACGTGATGAAGATGATTGGTGCATTCACCAACTGCTTGGAAAGTTTCTCACGAAGGTTTGAAAACCCTAACTCCCGTACCCAATCCTATAAGGAAATCACCCCAAACCCAAGTGACATGTGGGTGAAAAAAGGTACTCATGCATAAGCATTACAACATGTCCATGCGTTAATACTTCCTATGCTTTGTGACGATGTTTGATTGTTTGCTTATTGTTTATGTGATGATTGTGTGTTTGTTTATTTGTGCATACTTTTGATTTTTTTTTTTTTTTTTGATCAATCTTTTTCTTCTAGTGTCAAAAATCCAAATATCACATAAAAAATTAGAAAATCAAAAAGTTTGATTGACATTGTTGAGCTTTTGTCTCAAAACCTGTTTTGCCTTGTACCTTTGTACTAAT